>NC_142151.1:14400500-15017250 GCF_024610735.1 Ursus americanus
AAATATTGTTGTTGTCTCGTAACCTTATATTTTTTTTTATTTGTCACTGTAACAAATCAGAAAATGCAGTTAAGAGAAATAATGTCACCTTCCAGAGGTAACCACATTATTATGTTAGCAATTTTCTCAGACATTTTCCAAGAATATATAAATGCAGCAGAAATATATATCACATTATACACAACTGCTCTAACCTTGTGTTTTTACTTAATACTTTCATCTCTTCCCTACACACACACACACATACACACACAAGAATATGTAATATTTTTTATTTTTTATCTTTTTATTTTTTATTTTTTAAGATATTTATATATTTGACAGAAAGAGACAGCCAGCGAGAGAGGGAACACAAGCAGGGGGAGCGGGAGAGGAAGAAGCAGGCTCCCAGCGGAGGACCCTGACGTGGGGCTCGATCCCAGAACTCCGGGATCACGCCCTGAGCCGAAGGCAGACGCTTAATGACTGAGCCACCCAGGCGCCCCAAGAATATGTAATATTTTTTAAAACTCATAATATTTCATTGAATGATTAACCAAAATTTGATCAATCTTTTCATAATGGAAATTTAACATGTTTTCAATTTATAATAACTAGATAATCACCCTGCTCTGCATACCTTTGTCCAGCTAACCTTCTCTTTATTTTAAGTAAGGTTGACCACAACTTCAATCAGTTTACTCCCAGCTGCCTCTCCCCACCCAAAGAACACATATACACGCATACGAAGGGGCGCAAATACAACCTGGATTGTGTGCATACCTCTGTATAGTCACTCCTATTCACCATCACATTCAGATTCAAACTTAAACTCACACAGAAACCCACCCGGGGTACAGATTCAGGCTTTACTTGCCTCTGTCATCCAAAGTGAGGGAGAGGCTGTGGCGGGACTAGGGATGAGCAAGAATGGAGACAGCGTGGGACAGAAGTTCTGAAGGTGTGGGAGAAATGAAGTCAGGCAGGGATTTGTCAGAGACTTAAGAAATAATGGGGTCACGCAGGTGACATCTCCAGTTATGTGAAGAGAAGAAGGCATCGTGGGTCCCAGTTAGGAAAGGTATGATGCAGACACTGGGAAGCCAACAGTGAGGTCTGTGCTCCAAGGGCACAATGGAGTAAGGAAGACCGCACCAGACAGGCAGCCACTCCACAGCCATTCAGGCAGCCACTCCACAGCCATTCAGGGCCATGGCCAGGGCCAGGGGAAAATGGACCAGAGGGGTCTCGGAAGAGAACAGAGCCATAGGTGAGAAAAGAGAAAGAATGGAGAAGGGCACAGGCTGATGAAGAGAGGAAGGTTGTCATCCCTGTGAAACACAGTACTCAACTGGCCAATCCCTAGACGTGCAGTTACCCAGCATCTCTCGATGATTCAAACCAAATCCTGACACAACCTACAGATAACCTTTTATTCTGCTTTCATCAGTGTTCAGAAACATGCTGTAATGCCTGTAGCATTACAGTCCTTCTTGGTCACCACACCAACCCTCGGTGCCATCCTGACTGGAGAAGCATCCACATACCCACCTAATCTGGAGACCCCATCCCTAAATCCTATTGGCACCATCTCCAAGTAAACTCCTTGCCTCACACTCAGACCCCCCCAACTCCATCTATTCCCATGAGATTTCTTCTCCCCATTCATTTCCATGTCTCTCTCTGTCAAATGGAGATAAAATAGTATGTGCATCATAGCACTGCTATGAGGTTTAAATGAATTATTACGTGTAGAAAGACTAAGAACTTTGCCTAGGATGTTGCAAAAGCTCAAAGAATTTAACTATCATTACAATTATTTCCTTGTTTATAAATAAAATGCATGTCACAAATACTTGACATTCCTCATCTTTTACTTAGCACCAAATTTTGAGGAGCCAGTTTCCTCTTATCTGACAAATCAGTGCCAAATGAATGATTTCAGTGGAACATTCCCACAACTGATACTTCCTTAGATTCTCCTTCTCCAATGCCCAGGTGTCACTACACCAACATACCTTGACTGGACCATCCTATCCATTCTTTTCTTTTTCCTCTGTTGGTAATATGCCATCTCTACCTACCTTTGCATTTCCACAGTACCGCACACAGTGTTTTATCCATAGGAAGTTATGCAATGAATGTTGAATTTTATCCCCCTGCTCTCTCACATTGGCTAATCACCAATACTCACTATCTCCTTAACTGCTCCATAAACCACACAGCCATCTCTTGAGCAAATAAATATCATACATTCTTACAGTTACTTGTAGTAATCATTACGTCTATTATTTCAGGTTCTTTGGACAAGGTACTCTAAAATACGTTAGAGAAAACACTCCCAGACTTACCAGACAAAAAGGGAATGGACAATATAAGGCATAGCGCTTTGTCTCCTCTAGGTCTATAATTTAGAACTAAGTTCATGACAGCAAGGCACATGTCCACAGTGAGATTAAGTGTGTTAAAACATTAAAAAATTTAAAAATGCATTATGTTACCAATGTCCCTACCTAAAACCTGGTTCTACCACCGGTCATTTTTACTTCCACTGAAAATGGCCCGTGAACTTCTTCACATTGAAAGTCACCAATGAGATCTCCCAAATAGTTATTTTGTGCTTAGTCCAGATTTCTGTTCACTATAGGAATTATTTTCAAATAATGTAGAGAAACTCAGTAGTTCAGAGAACTTCAATAAAGATAGCTAAAGACATGGAAATAAACCCTTTGATGAACAGTGTAAGAAACTGGAGTTGTTTACTATAGAGAGGAGGGGTAGAAAGGGGATGAGATTTTGTCTTCAAGTTCATGAAGGGTTGTTACTAGCACTGTAGTAATCATTTGCTATCCATGCCCAGAGTGGACAAAACAGGAGAAAATAAATTAAGTTACATTAGCAAAGATTTCAATTAGACATAAGGAAGAACCTTCCAGCTGATTAATTACTAGAATGAACCACTTGAGGGAGGCTGTCAGTCTCCATCTCCAGAGTGCTCCAAAGAGACAATAAAAAATCTCCATCTTGGGAGGTTTTGGAAATCATCTACCTATAGGCACAATGACCTCTAGAGGTCCTCTCCAATTATTTGATTTGATGACTCTCACAGTGTTTACTGATCACAGAAATATATTGGAACTGGCAAAGGGCTGAGGATCAATAAGACTGAGGAAAAACGGCGATTAGCAGAAGAATTAAGTACTGATTAGATATCAAAAGTGCCATCCTCCAATATAATCATATTCTCGTCCTGTCAAGATCGAAAAGAAAAATGCATAAACCCATACTTTCCCAGTGGGAGACTAAATGGTTAGAAACAAAATAAAGTTTCTTCCAGTGACCTAAGCAGAACTCAACCAGTAGAAAGAATAAAACAGCCAAAGTAAACTCATTATTTAGCCACATTTTCCAGCACACCAACATGCCTCCTACAGATCTAAAGTCCCAGCTTTATGCTGTACCACTCAATGGACAGCAGTATTCCCCAAGTAAGTCTCTTGTGTTTCTTCCTCTAGCCTAAGCTTATAAATCCACCCCTCCTTCCTTCAACCATGCCTGACCAAAGTCCTAACCACTTTTAAAATTCCAACTCAGATGCCACCTTCTCTGTAAAGATATTCATCAAATCCCCCAAGCTGGAGTACACATCTCCTTAGCTGTATCACTGCATTTGGACCTGTGTCACTGCACCCATCAGAGTTCTGTAATCCCTGGTTGCCTTGGCTTGGCATAGCTACAGAAGCAGACAAATGGCAGTCAACTACAGCAGGAGAAATGTTGGCCTACCTCAGCTCCCATGGCTGTCTTCCATCCCTTTTATACAAGCTCTCTGGACACAGTCTCCTTTCCCCTCCACTCAGGAACTTGCACCACATTCATTATGCCTTGCCAAACCTCTTGTTGAGCCTGGCTATGGAATGGAAATCGGTCTCTCCAACCCTTTGCTTCTTGCTGCCCATAAAGGCAGTATATAAGTCCCTTTCTGTTCAAAAATAGTTTTCTTAATCACAATGGGCTTGTAGATAAGTGTGAATGAATTTTTAAAACACAGACTGTAATAAAAATGAAGATGTTCCCATGATTTTGGTTTGGCTCCTTAGCTGGTCTCCCCCCCTAAGATGGTAAATGGAAGTCTCATTTTGCTTTCATTCCTGAAGAAACTACCAAGTATCAAGCTGGTCACCTCTTACTCTATTAATGAAGGCCTTATAGTTCCTTTTACATCCTAAAGAGACTTAACCAAAGGAGAACAGCAGATCTACCCCATCATCAGGTGGCATCTTGGAAAATCTCCACACTGGCTAAGAGCCAGTTAAAGCAGGCCTCCTCAGACTCTGCAAAGGACCTATTTTAAATGATGGTTTGTGACTCTGGAGAAGCTTCTGACCCCCTTTCCATATTCAATCCCTACATCACCCTGAATTCAACAGCCATGACACCAAAGAATAATAAACAGAACTGAAGATACTCCAAAATGTCCATTGGCGATATAGTTATACAGTTTCTAAGACATTAACAGCATCTTCCCATGGTCTTTAGAATGTTGCAGTTATCTAAAGAAAAGTTAAATAGTGTTGTATCAGTGAATAATTAAATCGAGCCATTTTTTTTAACACTTACCAGACCTCTTGCATGAGTGTGTGGCACTCTTAAAGTCTGAAATTTTCATTTAGCACCTATTTGGTGCAGGGCATGGGCTAGGTGGAGAATGTGAAAATACATAAAATATGGATGTGTGGTGGACAAGAGAGTGAAAAAATGTGATTTCGGTTTTTGGAAATTGAGGGTGGGGGTATTTCCATTCAATGCCTGAAAGAAAAGAAGGACTGAAAAGGATAAAACTCTTTGGTTGAGAAATGATGCACTGAGAATTAGTAACATGTAAAATACTGAGCAAGGTAATTAGGTGAGAGGAACAGGCTTCTTGGTCTCCCACAGAGCGCTGGTAGACAGTTTCTCTGGTGTGGATCCAAGCTGAGTTCCCAAGCAAAGCTGGAAGACCAATGGACGTGGCGTGTTGGTCCGTAGGCACCAGGGAAGACCCGGGCTTTATACAGGAGGAGCCGGGCAGAGTAGCTGGAGATTGAGCAGGTAGAGAGTCGTGTCAAGCTTAGCCCAGCCATATCAGACCAAAAGCTAAACAGCAACAAAACTAATAAGTTGCCAATTTACTACTGCCCATCGGAAATGGATTGGCAACTGAGCTCGCAATTATAAGATTCTCTTTGACAGGCTGGGGAATGAGGAGAGTCTACGTCCTCCTATTACCCTAATCCCCCATGATTTTTATGCTGCCACACTTAAAACAGCTCTGTGGGAGTTGTAGTACTCCCACTTTACAGAGAGAACTGGTCTTAACCTGAGGGAGGTTAAGAAAAGTCACCTGTGAAGCCCATCTAACTCCAAAGTCTATGATATTACCCTTTTCCATTTGAAGGTCATTTTCCTTAATAGAGAAGATGGAAGGAAAATAGGAATGGAGTATTTCTGCTTTCATTTGTCATCCACTTACACAAAATCAACAGCCCTGTGAAATGATCCCTTCTTTTGGTTATTCTTTTTCTCCAAATTTAAGTTATTTTTACTATCTCTGCATCTGAAGAGGAGTGGAGAGAAAATACTGAAATCTATGTTTTTGAGCACCTACAATGCGCTAAACACTTTCTACATTTTCCCCTATAAAATAAATTTTATTTTACCATTATATAAAAGAAGACACTGATACACAACAGAGAGGTAAATCAACTTATATAAGGTCACAAGTATTGGTCATTCAAATTATCTTCTTGCAATACTGCTATTATTCCTTGTTTATCAGCTTATTTTTCATTCATTCCAAAATATTTATTGAATGCCTTTAATATGTATTTAGTTCCAGACACTGTTCTGAGTACTTGGCATACACTGGTAACATAACAAAGATCTTTGCTCTTGTGAAGCTTAAATTCTAATGGTGGTAACCAAACAATAAATAATAAACCTAGATACATAAATGAGTAAGTGGGTTTTCTTCTATCTTGTGAATGTATATTTTTGAAAATCAAGCTTACTGGTTCTGGTTTCAGGTAAAATAGAACAAATGCCAACTTTTCTCTCCCATTAAACACAACTATAAAACTGAGAGAGAAGGCATGAAACAGCTACTTGAAGTTTCTGAAAATCAAACATCAACATTCATATTGGGAAGAACACCAGAATTCAAAGTAACACCAAACTTAATGGCTTTAAACAAGGTTTGGAATCTTATGATATTCCAAATACCCAAAATACAATCTAAAGTTACTCATAATACACAAAACCATGAAGACCTTGACTTGTAAGGGAAAAGACAATCAACAGACACCAACAATGTGATGACACAGATGTTGAAAGATTTTAGAGCAGCTGTTAAAAAAATTCTCAAACAGGCAATCACACACACTCTTCAAACAAAAGCTAAAATAGAAGTCAAAGGGAAATTTTAGAACTGAATAGCCAAAATAAAAAATCCCCACCAAATGGAAGCAGTGACCAGAATGTCAGTGGCAGAAGAAAGAGTCAGTGACTTAAAGGTAACAAGAACAGTTGGGCAGTACTTCCTCCTTGGAGCTCTAAGTACCCTTATCAGATTTAGGTGGCACCATGAATATATATACCCTCCTCTAAGCTTCTAAGTTCTGATAACCACAACCCTAGCTCCAGGAATAATAGCTGTTCCTAAAGATTCCCACCATTCTCTTTCTGTTCCTTCAGCCTTCCAATTTCCTATATCATATTCCCTCTGTTGACTGAAACACTTGCACAGATATCGTGGGAATGTAAAATTATATAACCACCTTGAAAAATGGCTTGGTTGTATCTTACAAACCTAAACATATACCTATTCTATGACCCAAAAATTCTACCCCTGGGTATTTACCCAGGAGAAATGAAAACATATGTCCACAACAGGATCTGAAAAAAATGTTGACAAAATTTTTATTCACGATAGCCAAAACTAGAAACAACTCAAGTGTTCATCAACAGAAAACAACATACTCTAGTATACTTATACAATGGAATATTAGCCTAAAAACAGAACTACTGATAAATGCAACAACATGGTTGAATTTCAAAACATTATTTTGAAAGGATGTCAGACACAAAATAGTACATATCGCATGACTGCATTTATATGAAGTTCTGAAACAGGCTAAATTAATTTATAGTGAAAGAAATAAGATAATGGTTACCTCTGTGTTGGGGGTGGGGGTGGTAGTGGTAGGTAGGAAATTAACTAGGAAGGGGCATGAGGCCAGTCTGGCAATGAAAATACTCTATGTTTTGACAGAGGTATGGGTCACACCTATGAAAACATTTGTCAAAAGTCACTGAATACGGGGTGCCCAGGTGGCTCAGTCGTTAAACGTCTGCCTTCGGCTCAGGTCATGATACCAGAGTCCTGGGATTGAGCCCTGCCTCAGGCTCCCTGCTCAGCGGGAAGCCTGCTTCTCCCTCTCCCACTCCCCCTGCTTGTGTTCCCTCTCTTGCTGTCTCTCTGTGTCAAATAAATAAATAAATAAATAAATCTTTAAAAAAAAAAATTCACTGAACACACATCTAAAATATATGTTAAACTATCCAGTGAGCTTTGTTTTCATTAGAATCTTATTTTTAGATGATATTTTAGTCTTTGAACATCAAGTCAAGCCAGTCCTTTCTATTACTGACTTTTGCAATATCTTTCCGTGAAGTATAGAGCATATGTTTTCTAACTTCAAAATTTTTTTAATTTATTTAAATTCAACTAGCCAATATACAGTATATCATTGGTTTTTGATAAAATGTTCAATGATTCATCTTCAAAATTTTAAATCCTAAGTTAATATGTATGATCATTATCTCCCAAGGTTCTAGCCACCTTTACATCTTCAAACAGTTCTTGGACATAGCTTCTCTTGGTGCTTAATTTATATTCAGGATATGTGATACTATAAATATTTCTTCATTTCAATTTATTTCACTTCAATAAGTATTTATTGACCATATCTGTGTGCAAGGTGAGGTTTTAAACAGTGCAAGAAATCCAAAATAGCATATAGTCTCCTCTTCCAGATGCTGACCACCTAGAGTGAGGTAGAATATAATTTTTAAAAGTATAACAGGGAATCAACAAGATCGAAAACATTCATAATAAATTTGAGAAATGTTAGGTACTCCTCTTAACATCCTTGGTTGAAAGGCATTCTACATTTATGACATGATTTTTTCACTCCCACTCCCAGTCCACTTGATGTGCTACTTCTATGCTTGTAGCAAACATAATTAGCAGACATTGATGATTTCATTCCACCAAATCTCCGTTCCTATTAGTCCTAATAATTTTAGCAAGTGAGCTTCAAAGAACATTGACCTTAATGGTTTAGACCTCACATATTTAAGAGATCCCCAGCTTACACAAGACAACCAGTATAATTTCCCTCACTAAAGTGGCACCAGCTTCTTTCCAAAAAAAATCATAGAATCTAATTATCCTGAAAATTACCTAAGCAGAATTCAATATTCATATTCTTCCAATGAAAAGACAGCCAAGAATTACTTCTTTCCTAGGAATGAGCCATCAGTGTTTGTAACACACTCTTAATAGAACAAGAAGTCACATGTATCCATCTCTCATTCCACATGTAAAACGAAAATTCTGTAAGTGAACAACTCAGAATCTGGCTGTAGTTTTTGCTACTTTTTCTTTTTTAAAAAAGTCAGTGTCACCGATGTTCAAGAAAGAAAAATATGAAGAGGATGGGACAAAAGTTGGCGCTATAAAGCTGACATATTTGGAAATCTGGGTTTACAAGACCTTTCCTCCTTCTGAACAAAAGCTTGACATCATTACCAATCACACAGAGCTGTTAGGCTGACTGGCTGGAGAACAATGCAGTGTTTAAGATGCTCTGTCACTAGAGTTTTGTAAGGATTTTTTCCTTCCTCCAAAGGACTCATCTTCCTGCTCCTTTGTGACCTAAAAGATATGTAATTTTCAGCTTCTGTTTAGCATTGACAAGGTGGGTATTTTTTCTAGCCCTCTATTCCATAAACAAAATTTCTAAAACTCTAACTCAGAAATTAAATAGATTTCTAAAAATGAACCCTATATCACTTGAAGTCTGTCTCTCAGAAAGTAGGTGGGAATAAGATTCTCTCCTTCCTGTTGTCCCTCCCCCACCCATCACTGTTGATGGATAAGAGATGTCAGCTTGTCAAGTCTTATTGGGTGCTACCTGATGTAAGTCCACACTCAGGCAGTAAAAATCTGTTTGCAGTCAGCTCTTTTAATAACTCCCAGCAAACAGGGGAAAGCAGACCTATTCAGTAAGATGCTTCCTCTGATACGGTGGGAAAAAAATAGTCCATGACAGAGGTTTGATATGGAGAAGATTTTTAAACAAAGAACAGTTCTTTCTTTAGAGAAATTGGAGAGAAATAGTTTCTCTAGGGATTTGGGAATTCTAAGAAATATAATGTTTCTATGCTTATGATAGACTTGAAGCTCTTCGAAAGGAGGTCATACTTTCTCCATAAAATATCCCCATTCCACAGAGTCCTGCTGAGTCCTAAGCATTCTGTGGGTTCTGAACTTTGATGAATAGTATTGATGCTACCCCTTAATCTCAAGCCTAAGGGGAAACTCTGGGTGGGTGCCCAACCTTCCAACTACCCCAAAATGGATAAGAAAGACTAGAAGATCAAATGTTCTGGGAATATACTTTATGACATAAACACCTCTCTCTTTGGAGAACCAAATTAAAGAGTTTTCTCCAAGAGATTTCAGAATTCTAAGCAAATGTTTCTATGCCCTATAGCCACATAATTAAGATTAAATTAGGTGCCAAGTTCCTGAAGACAGTGGTCTAATCCTTTTGGTAAATATTCTCATTCATAGTGCCTAGAGCATTGCTGGTGTACTATGGGTCTTACGGTGCTAAATACTGGATGGTGGTGGAGCTGATGATGATAGTAATGAAGACAACGATGCTCACTAAAAACACTAGTAAGTCAAAAAAATTTTTTTAAATGACCAGAGTGAACTGAGAGTTATTCTGAGAATAAGTACTATGTATGTATTCATTCATTCACTTTTCTGAAGCCTCTCAGCTGTCATCCTCCAGGTAATACTCACTTCTCCTAGAATAATACAAATGTAGCAGAGAGTGAATTCCAAAAAGTTTAGCTAACAACATTCAAGTCAAACTTATTACATTATTTCACTAAGAAATATTTTTCTTTCTGGTTAGAATTAATAAAATGACTACTGACGTTCTTAATAATATTGGACTATTCAGAAATAGCCGTTCAGGGGTGCCTGGGTGGCACAGCGGTTAAGCGTCTGCCTTCGGCTCAGGGCGTGATCCCGGCGTTATGGGATCGAGCCCCACATCAGGCTCCTCTGCTATGAGCCTGCTTCTTCCTCTCCCACTCCCCCTGCCTGTGTTCCCTCTCTCGCTGGCTGTCTCTATCTCTGTCAAATAAATAAATAAAATCTTAAAAAAAAATTATATGAGCTTCAGAAGCATATTGCAAAAATGACCCCCTGATGACAAAGCAATAACAAATTGGTCATAATGATGTCATAAGAGCAAGTTCTTTTTTTAAGATATTATAATTTTTCATGTCTATTTTAGCCAGAAGATTTGTGGAAGTAGAAGAATTTGATCCCAATGCAAAGTGGTGATGGAAATGTGTTTCTTCCAGTGTTTACTTACCTCCCCTACAATATCTATTCCCAAATCATTAACTGTCCATAATGATCTGAGTCCAAACTGACATAGTGAACAGCCATAAAATCCTCTCTGAAGGGTTAAAAACAAAAACAAAAACAAAACTACAACTAAGCTATCAATGGACTGCTGGTATCCTAAGCCACTGCCAGGTTGAAAACTCCCAGGAATACGAATATCTAATTTACTGCCATATCTACAGGAAACCTAAGATAAAGTTTTGAATGGAACAACCTCTTAATAAACATCCCTTGATTAAATGAAGACATGGGACTAGGGTGATGCAACAGGCAATAAATACTGTGTAAGTTTAGAGAAAGAGAGCACAGTGTGGGAAGGTGAAGTCAGAGTAGACTTCATGGAGGACATGGGACTTAAATAATATGTTTTCACTCATATGTGGAATTTAAGAAATAAAACAAATGAACAAAGAGGAAAAAAAAGAGACAAACCCCTCCCCTCCAAAAAAAATACTCTTAATTATAGAGAACTGACGGTTACCAGAAGGCTGGGGGGGGGGTATGGGTCATATAGGTGATAGGGATTATGAGTACACTTATCTTGATGCGCCCTGATATGTGCAGTTGTTCAATCATGATATTGTACACCTGAAACTAATATAGCACTGTATGTTAACTACACTGGAATTTAAAAAATAATATATTGAAAGAAATGGTCATGCTATGAGCCAATACTAATCTAAGTGCCTAATATGAAAAAGTCCTAAGCTCTCAGGGTCCATAGCAATCACACAGCAGCATCTTACCCAAGGTTTTTCTAACGTTCAGTATTACTCTTCCAGAGGGACCATGGCTGAACAGGCCACATGCTTTATTGTCACAGGGGACGAAGGCAGATGAAACAGGACATGCTTTGGAAGACAATGCAGTGAGAAGCAACACCACATAAGAGATCAATGCTGAAATTTCAAGGATGAAAGACAAGGGTACAGAATGAAGGTGGAAAAGAAAGGGAGAAAGGAAGAAATGCTTTCACTAAAAGAAACTCTCTGTTCTAACAGTTTCAGGTGAAGGATTCATCTGTCCTGTGGGAATGAATGCTGTATAATATTCTTCAAGACAACACAAAACAGAGGGGGATTTAGAACTGTTGAGTATCCCTATCATTCTATTCCTGTTCTGTCTACATGCAGTGGTGTTAGTTTTTCCATCTTTGGTCTTTATTACTGAGACAGTCTTTCCTATTCATCACCTTGGGGTACCCTCCCTACCCTAATGGGACTAATTAAACGCTAGGGGTTGGTTTTTTGATCACAAGAATAAAAAACTACAGAAAACTACTAAATTTCGTGCAATCCCAGCAAAGGGAGTAAATTCTCATCAGAAGGGGGAATGAGGGAAACAGGACTAGCGTTTCTTATCTAAGAAGTGTATTATGAATTATATTAGAACACATATAATACATATACACATAAAGGTAATAGATATATCTGTATATATGTACATATGGGCATAATAACTTAAACATCATAGAAGTCCTTAAAACAAGGAATTAATATCTCTTTTTTACAACTGCTAAAGCGGAGGTGCAGATAGTTTTATACATGTTAAATAGGTAGCAAGTAGATCTGGGATTCATAACAAGGTCTGGCTGACTCTAAAACATACTATAGCTCAGAAAACAGGCAGAACATGGCAATTCCTGGTAATAAGACAAATTTCTGATTTAAAATAAAAGCAAAGCAGAAAAGATCACTAGAATTAAACTCAGAAAGTCCTGCTTGGAATGCTATTGCCATCACTAGCCTTGGGCACATTACTTTGAGTCAGCCTCAATTTTCTCCTCCAGAAAATGGTAGAACGACTACCTGACAACATAGCACCACAAACTGAATCTGATATCTTGATAAATGTGCCTGACACTGTAGCTGGTACAGTAGTTCTCCTGGCACATCATCTGAACCCAGTAGGCATTCCATAAATATGTGTTGGATGATAATGAAGTGGAAGTGAGAAAACCCACAAGAACCACTCCTTTTTTTTTTTTTCAAAACTATGACAGATGGTCAACTTCTTCTTCAGGATTTCCGATCTCTCAGAAACCACTCTACCTATGCCTTCGCTGTCCTAAATCAAAAGTGAAAAAAAAAATACAAAAAGCATGGGAGGTGGAGGTGAAAGCATGGCCCGGAAGTGGGTAGGGGTCCAAAGTGGAAAATTAACCTGTCCTTTTTCTAAAAATAACAATCTCTTTGCCCCTGGAGGTAGCTTCCTCGATGGCCAGTTTCCCTCAGAGTAAAAACACAGGTGGGCAAATCCCAGAGGGAGCCCAGGGACAGACACTGAGGCACAGTCCTTAACCAGGAAGGACACTCTTTGGGGCCCTTTCTTCCCACGTTTTCTGTCACATCTTTCCTCTTCTCTCTCCTCCATGACCTGCTTTGTCTCCTGAATCTGTAAAGATGATTTCCTGGTTCTCCTTATGGAAGGAAGTCTTTTGGCTCTCATGGGAAACCATTTTCTCTTCATGCTTGACATGCGCCCCCACCCCATGCATCTATCACACACACTCTTCTGTCCCCCCCCCCCCCCGGGGGTGGGGATTCAGCTGTGGCAACTCCTGTGTACTTCTCTGTAGAATGGGGGTGGGGGGGAGATTCAGTTTCCAGAACAACACCTCTGTCACCTGCAGGCTACATAGGTTGCTCTTCCTCCTCCTTTTCACTCTTAAGGTGAGGAGACAAAGCCTCTCAGACTGCTCATTCAAGAAACTCAGTGAAGAGTATTTTTTTTAATTTGTCAGAGAGAGAGCACAAGCAGGGGGAGCAGTAGGCAGATGGAGAAGCAGGCTCCCTGCTGAGCAAGGAGCTCAATGCAGGACTCGATCCCTGGACCCTGGGATCATGACCCAAGCTGAAGGCAGACGCTTAACAGACTGAACCACCCAGGCATCCCTCAAAGAAAGAATATATTGAGGAGAGGACCACAGCTGTGAAAGTCCACACAAGCCTTCAAGTGCTAAGCAGGAAGCACCCAGGAAAAAGGGCAAACACCTGGACAGTTTCACAGATGAATGGGTGAGGCAGGTGGGGGTGGGGGGAGAAAACAGAGCTGTTGCTGGCTTATACCCAAGTGTAAATTGCTTGCTTTGCCCTACAGCATTTTATGTTGTTGGAAAGCTTCTCTAGGAATCTCCTATGGGACTAGAGATAGTAAAAAATGTAAAGAACAGAAACTATCATGCTGCCTTGAACAGCAGCTTCTAAAGAGGATGCGGAAGCCCCTTTAGTCAACCATGTGACACTTCTGGTAGTCACACACTGTCACATGAGGTTAAGTGTAGTAGAGAGGAGAAACGTAATGCAACACAAGGCTATCACTGATTTTGTGGCTTTGGTGTATTTAATTTTAAAAGGGGGTACACTCCCTGGTTCCCTTCATGCCGTAAGTGGAAACAGAGGAGAAAACAGGCTTCAGTGAGAACCCACCTCTCTCCAACTCAGACACATGCATAATGATGAAAGAAGCCCTTATCTACCAAGCCTCACACTCTACAATCTACAAGAGTACGGCCCTGCCTACTTGGCTCAAACACATGCTCAGGCTCAACTACTCACAGTGTTAGAGGCCACCATCCACCCACACACCTACTCTCACGTGCACGAATCCTCCCCAACTAGAAATCGCTGAAATCGCTTCCAGATGCACTATCACCCATCATCTCTCACCTTCTTCCATTTCCAGAGCCAGAAGCTGACCTACACCCACCATCCAACAGAGAAGGCTGTCACTCCTGTGTTCAACCCGCCACTCCTATCTCTCCACCACACACTGATCCACTTGCTTCCTGAATCAATCCCCTGTGTAAATACGTGCACAGGGCATCCTGTCACTCATACATGTTATTCATGTTTGCTTTTTCCCATTCGAATGAAGACTCAGGTGTAGACCTACTCCTTAATTCACTTGTCCATGCTAATCAGACAAGCATAAATAAATCACCTTGGTACTTTGCTGTAAATTCCAAAGCTTGGAAATAACTCCTTTTCAGGAAAGGTGTCCAAATTCTCCAATAAATTTTAACACATATTTGTTTTCATATGGCTCCTAACAACCAAATGACAGTAACACCCTGGTTTACCACCATATTACTATAAGATGCAACAAAGAGTAAGACAAATGTCACATGATCTCACTCATATGTGGAATTTAAGGAACAAAACAAATGAGCAAAGGGGGAAAAAAAGAGACACACACCAAGAAACAGACTCTTAACTACAGAGAACAAACTCATGGTTATCAGAGGGAAGATGTGGGGGGGGGATAGGGAATGGGGATTAAAGAGTACGCTCATCATGATGAAAAAAATAAAATAGTGGGAAAAACAGGGACACAGTGGCTCTTTAATAGGAGACCATCACACTACCGAGTTCAGGGTTTCTGGCAAAGCCAAAGCCATGCCGGCCTTTCTGGTCATTATCTGAAGGCTACTGATGCAGGTAGGCTGGTAGATTTGGTAGCATAAAAATGAAGACATTCCTGGAAAAAATAATTCCATTTTCTCAATGAAATTAGAAGGCAGATTTACCAGCAGAGAGTGCTAGTCAGAGGAGAGGAAGAGCCTTAGGTCTGAAGTGAGAAGAGAGAGTGTGAAGTTATTCTGGAGTGGGAGAAAGTGAACATAGTAGGAAATGTAGCAGGAGCTGGAAGGGACCAAGCCACAACTCGAGATCCACGGCTTTGTCCCCATGGTTGTGCTCCCGTGGGCTGGAGAGAAAGCCGAGTTGCGGGACTGCCTCAAGGTAGACATGAAGGAGGCAGCTCGGCATCGGCACCACTGGGTGCCCCCCTTCAGGTCCCCTCCCCCCCCCCTCCTCCAGTCATGCACGAGGGGACCGTGTGTGCTCAGGCTTCAGGCAGCTTCACGTGGCGCCGCCTCTCAGGCACAGCCCGTCCAGCTCTGGCTTCTTGCCCTGGGGCTTCCCTGCTGCCATGATGCCGCACTACATCAGAACTAGATGCAACCTACAAGTGTGGGAGGGTAAATGGGAGCAGAAAAATAAACGCTTCCCCCTGTCGTCTTTTCAGGACACAGTTCTAAGACACATTTTTACAGACTCCTTAGAGGATTCTGGCAGGATGAAGGATCACTTGCCCTCAGCAATGCTCAACCCAATAATCTATCCTTGTATCAATTTTCTCTCCTTCCCTGTCGCTTTCTTCTGGTCTCCAACTCCTGTTTCCTTTTGAATCATTTTCAAAAAAACCAAACCAAACCAAAAAAACCCCACCTACCTAGAAGTCTTTACCTAAGGCTCTGCCTTCCAGAGAACTCAGGTAAGATTATTCATTACAAGAGTGGCTACAGCTGGGACTGTGGCATTCAACAAAGACCCCACCCACTGCTGGGGGTGAGTGGGGTGGCGGAAACTCCTGGCATGTACCAGCACCACAAATACTAAGACTCTCACCTGCAGTGGCCTGGGGTGAGGTGGAGGCAGAGGGTGATGGATCAGGTTGTATGGTGGCTCTGTCAAATATTTGCAAGTCTTGGAAAAAGGAACTGGAAGGGTGAGGGCAGCCAACTATCAGCTCGAGGTATTCTGTGACACCCAGAAAGACTTCCAGGCCAATGTTTAAGGAGACTTGCATCTCCTGTGGCCACAGGGCAGACTGCGGAAAACCAGACCCAGGAACTAACTGGAACAGTGACAACGCTACAAAAGAGACTCAAGGCACAACACTGGAAGGTCTCCTACATGAAAATCTTAATAGGAAAAAAATGGGATCCTGAGACCCACAGGGGGACGTGTGGGTGCCTAGCAAGGGAAGATTTTTCCTAAATCCTTCAAGGTGGCAAGAGAAGCTCCTCCCTCATTGTCAGAGGAAACAAACCTTAGACAGTATGCAAAGACCTTATCCGAAGCAGGTGCCTTTCAATAGGACTCCTGTCCTTCCAGATATACTCCCCTGTCTCCCTTCATTCCCTCCAGGCCAATAACTAGAGTGAGGTCATGCACATGTACAGCAGGAAAACACAGCTCCTAGCAGGAGGCAAACAGCTAGGAAGAAACAGCTTACATACTGAGGAACTGCAAGGGAAAGACCTGGCCTATACAGATCTACAGAAAGCAGGGAGCACGCGTGGAAGTGGATTTTGAGGGAGTGAGAGCGGGATATAGAATTTACTGGCAGGGGAGCACTTTCTTGTGAATTAAGGGTCAAAGGTCTGGCAAAGACTCCTAGAGGCACTCCTAACATGCTAATGGGTTGGTGGCCTAGGGAATGACACAGTGGACAATGGAATGATTTTGGCAAAATATTGCGAAAGGGGCCCAAAGATTAGGGAGGTGGCAATGTTAGACCGGAAGGACTATGTGTGGCTGAGAACTGGTTACCTGACTGATCTGCTCTCTTAGAAAGGCCTGGTGGGATCAAGCACCAGCCACCCACAGGGCTACCAGCTCAATAAGTTGCCTTGCCTTGGCCTTCCCTTTTTCCCTGCCTCTATCCCCTCATTCCTAATTTTTGCTCCCAAAGGTTGTATCCCACAGAAACATCTTGCACCAAGGCTAAGACAAGCTATTTCTGAGGAACAGAAATTATAAGCAAGCTAAAGAATCCTGAGACTGCTCCTGGCCCTACCACCAACTCCAAAATCACTGCCTAAATTAATGCATTCTAGTATACTGTCTACATGGGTTCTCAAGAAATAGTAAGTTCCTCCTTTTGTCTTCTCCCTTCACCTGAATCAGTAAATTAAGATGGCAGTTAAGGGCCAACAACTCCTTGAGACAGAACACTAATGCAAATACAGCCACTGCAATCTCTTTTGCTCTCTGCCTACCAGAAGCCCCTCTGAGCACACCCTTCCCTGGGCATGACTGCTTCTCATTTCCCAGTACACTGTTCTCCTCCATTGTCACTGTCTAGCCTCAGGACAACAGTGTCCCCTGGAGGGATTGTATCCCTTTCTGGGGAAATCAAAGAGCAGATCAGGAATTAGTCACCAAACCGTGTCACTTTAAATACAAGGAAGAAAGGAAGGAGAGGAAAGGAGCTGGCGGGGGCCAGGGAGAGGAGGGTGGGCAGGTGGCAGAGAAGGGGAGGAGTAAGGCAGGAGGTGGGGCAGTGCCGTCATTGAGGACTTCTGATTGTTTACTTTATTTAATCACACACTACATTTGCAAGTGTTCTCCTGTCACACAGATGAGGAAGCTAAGGCTTAGGGTCCCTGTTTTAAACAACCATTTCTGAAGCTGAACAGACAGCTAGGAGCTACAGGTTGGGCCCCAGCAGGAGCAAGAGACAGACCAATCAGATCAGATACACAGGCTTCTGCCTTCCAGTTGCTGGGATTTATTTCGACAGACCATCTATGGGGAAACGTCACAGAACTGGAATGCAGGCAACTAGAATATTTTCATTTCCCTCTATTTAACAAGTAATGGCCACCAAGGAACGGTATGTGAAGCAAGGTCCAGGTAACAGGACCCAAAGGCTTGAGGAGAAACTCCAACTTCACTGGACCCCGAGTTCTGACAGCACCAGGATGAAGGAGCCCTGAACCAAGATGGCCTTCGAGAATGGGAGAGGGCTGATAAGCAAGCCAGCTGCTGTTAACTACAAAACGGACTTCATGACACCCCAGACAACTGGACCAGGACTGAGTTCCTTGCAGATCTGCAATTGTTCTGCTTTGTGTCTGGAAGGCCCAAAGCATGACACCAGCTCGCTCTTCTTCCCTAAGATCTTTGACATAAATATCCACCTATGCAAATGAAATAGTGAATTTTTTATTAAACTCTATCCCTTTCTTGAACTTCCTGCTGAAGTCATCGTAACGCTTTGCCATCTCAGCATTCCCCTTCTAAACGAGTCCTTTGTTAACTGTACATTCTTTCTCTACTCCCAGTATAACTAAGCTTCAAAGACCTAGAATACCGTGGAGCTGGAGGGACCAATTTTTTAATTCAAGAAACAATTACATAGCATTTACCCTAAGCCATACACTGTTTAATGACTTAAAATTATTAACTTCTGTAATACCCCTAACAATGCTCTAAGTTAGGTACAGTTATTATCCCCATTTTCTGGGAAGAGAAAATTGAGTCTTGAAAAAATGAAACAACTTGCTTCAGGTCACACAACTAGAAAGTGGCAGAGCCAGGATCTGAACTAGGCAACCCTAGCTCCAAAGTCTGTGCTCTTAACCTTGGGGATCATTTAACTCATTCTCTTCATTTTACAGTAGAGGAAACTAAGACACAAAGCAGCTAAGTGACTTGTGCCGGGAGAAGGCAGAGTGTGAGCTGGCATGGAGGTCTTCTGATTTCTAGCTTGATGTTTTTGTTTGCTATATCCCATGGCCACAGTTCCAGCAGTACGCACCGCTAGCCTACATTTCAATGGTGGTTCCCCATGAGTTCTTCAACTGATCTGAAGACTTACAATATGGAGCTTCATTTTACCAAGGTCATGTAGAAAAACATCTGGAATTGTGAGGATTTGCACAGGTCCTTTGGGGCCTAAGAACTGGGTGATCCAGGATCTAGAGCTTCCTTGTTAGCTGTGAGACCACAGCATGTCCCTTTACCTTTCTGGAAAGTCTAGCTGGTATATGGGAGGGTACACTAAAAACTGTAAGAAGCAAATAAATGCTGTTATGGCAATGATAATGGTGGTTAGTCTTGTTAAAAGCATAATGTTTTACCCATTATTTCTGCAGTGAGTGAAATGGTGACAAGGATACAGACTCAGATGGTCACTGTTTCTCAAGGAGGGAGGATCTAGAGCTGATATTACTACTAGGGATCGGGGAGGCTGTGGGTAAAAGCTAGGAAAGGCAAACCATGTTCCTATTAACAGCTCTGAATAATAGTATTGTGGGGGCAAAATGTAAAGCTGTTCATAAGGAAAAAACCAGGGGGTCCATAGAAACATACCTCTGCATGTTCCCCTTCCCCTGAGCATGGGGCAGCATGTCTTCACCTGCTCTTATGTGTCAGCCCTTACTGTCACATCACAGGCAAACCTCCTGTAAAACTGATGGCATTTGGCATTTCAACTGTTTTCTCAGCCATGTCTGTCACTGGAGATTGTAAGCCCTTCAAGGACAGAAACCCTTGTCTTTTATCTCTTCTACAAAGCTAGTAGCGTGGCTGGCATTCAGTAAACAGTGGTTGAATAGTGAATAAATGAATGACTTTTCCACCTGATTTAAATGCAATCATTTTGCTTCCATTCAACAACCCAGGACTCAGGTTGTTCTCTAAGAACAATATACTAAGTAGCGCCCCCCTTTCCCACCACCCTCCTACCCCTGCGGCCCAGGATTGTGTGTTAGGTAGGACTAATATTGGAGCATGAGAGTCAGTACACTTTTCAGGAAGAGTGGGAAGACATATTGAGGGCTGGGAACCTCTTCAGATCCAATTTTTGGGAACCACTGTCTGAGAGTTCTCCAATATTTCATCAATCAACCACCAAAGGGTGCCTGTAAGTCCCCATGCATCATAATGTTTCTTATACACATTAAAAAATAAAAACAAAATCAAACTTTTAAAAAATTTCAAGCCAGCATTTTGTCTTATTAGCACTTTAATCCCTAAGGAGACACTCAGAGCTTTATTTTTTGGGTTCAGAGATGATTTTAAGAAAGGAATTGTGGAGAAAAGTCCCAGAGAGGGAAGATGCCAATTCATACATTCTTTGCATGGTTGCTTCAACATTGAGAATATGGAGAATTCCTTAATGGCAGGAATCAAGTGTAAACTTGGTAGATCTCCCACAGCACCTAGGGCTGGCTATGCATATAGCCAACGCTCAATAAAAATTGAATGGATGGATGTATAGATGGACAGAATATAATTTTCTATTGCTACCATTACCAACAGTCACCTGTAAACTAGCATAACTCTAGTCAGTATATCCAAATAACCTACCACTTTCTTACCCATCAATTCTTTTTCCAGACTTTTCTTTGCATAGAATGCATAGAAAATAGACAGCTATTTTCGGTTCTTTAGTCAAACATTCAGAAAAAAAAACAAAAAACAAAACAAAAAAAAAAACACCACCTGTCTCCCTCATCATCCAACAGTAAAACCTCTACATATGTAAGTGTCTTCTCACATAAATCAAACAACATAATACAACGGTATTTTCATTGGGGTACCATTTGTCCATCGGAGTAAGAGGTGAAGTCAGTGATGTAGTTAAAGTCTAAGACTGATGTTTTGTTTTTTTTCTGTCATTTATTTGGTACTAGCTACCCTGTGCTTCAAAACAAGAAACCGAAACAGGCTAACAATAACCTAACATTCACTCCCTGCATGGGAGTGAGGGGTAATGTAAACTATTTCCAGTGAGTCACGTCATCTATCATAACTCTTCATCCCAAATAATTCACTGCCATCCCTACAGCTGCATCTGGCTGTTCAGGTCACCTTTACTCATGTCCAAACTCATTCTCAGAAGCCTTCATTCCTTCTGTCCCTCCCATTTCTGTGTGGTTCTCTGTCTGCCCTCACTTTTGAATGACAGAGATTTCTAAGGCCAGATCAATCTTGGGCTGGGACTAGCCAATTCATGGGGAGACAGTCTTGGAGGAGGAGGAAAGGAAGAGCTAACAGGGAAGACACTTGGGGAAGCCAGGGAGAGAGAACGATGCCAAATGAATTATTGGAGGAAAAAGAAACGTGGAAGAAGTACAACAGAATATGTAGAAAGGACTATTTTTCCCAGATCTCTTGCCCATTCCAGAACTTTCATATCATGAACAGCTGAAGATGGGGAGAATGGGTTTGGGGAAAGTAATCCTATCTTCTATGACAGGATTCATTTTGTTACTGAAGGGAAATAACCTATGAGAAGAGAGAGACAGAAAGAAACCAGGAGTAGGGTGGGCGAGACAAAGAGGAAGACATATGGGTAGGGGGGTGGGAGGAGGAGAGAACATGGTATGCAGTGGGAACACTGTTGGAAACATAAGAACCGCCCCCAGAAAGAAAATGCCAGCATTTCTGGGCAAAAATCTAAATTGTCAGCACATGCATCTTTGCTCTCAGAAATATACACTTTTTTTTTTCCTTTCAGGATGATTCCCCATTCCGACATCAGTAGAACACTTCACACAGAGAGACTAAGATCACTTCATTCCTCCCATCATGTAGCATTTCCAGGCCTGTTCCTCAGCATTCCTCCCAGATATGCTATCTCCATGCTTTAGACTAATCAATGCTGGGAACCCATGGCAAGGAAGATTCAGGAGCAAGTAGCTGTCCAGTTTTCATAGAGATTTTGGTCTTACAAAACTTGAGCGGAAGAAATCTGTCCCTCTTGGAAAAAAAAATGAGGAAGAAAAACACAATCTTCAATGTGTACGCTTTATAAATACAGTTTTCCATTTCATTCTCTGTTGTTAATGTCAATTTGAGCAGGGATAGTCCAAAAAAACAAAAACAAAAGATAATTAACGAGTGCTTTCTTTGTATCAGGCCTCTGCTAAAAACCTTGCATTAATTCTCATTTGACCAGTATGAAAATAACAGGTAGCCTTTAGTGTTACCTTTGTTTATAGAGCTGAAGATGCTCAGAGGGTTTAGGTAACTTGGCCAAAGGCACTAAGCAAACAAGTATAGGGGCCAGGATACCAAGAAACCCATCTGGCTTCTGATATCATGCAAAGGGCCCCAATTTTATTTTACTAACAGTGAGTATTAAGTGCCTTCCCCACCAACCTTTTCCTATACCTGGTAATAGAGGAGAATACTTAAATCCTTCCCTTCCATTTAATTCTTTCCCTACGCTATTTAAAAAATAATAAAATGATTTTAAAAATTAGGCAATGGACCTGAATAATCAAAAAAAATGAATCAATCGCCAATTAATGGCAGTTAATGGTATCAAAGAGGAAATAAAAGATATGTATAGTCCACAAATGTCTGCCCTCTCTACCACATTTGACACTACTGACCCCTTTTCTTTTCTTAAAAGTCATTTCTTTGGACTTCATAATCTGGCCCTTACGGAGCTGATCACAATCCTCCCTCCACCTCCACCAGGCCTGTGACCTTTGATGAATTTTCTGCATCCTCCTTCTCTCCCACTGTTCTGGGTGGCTCAGTAGGAATCCCACTTCACATTCTGTACATACTCCTCTCCTGAGAGAACTGATCTTCTCTCAACTGGCCACTGACAGTTGTACCAACACTATGCTGGTGAATTTCAGATCTGTAACTTCACATTCCAGACTATATAGCTGTAGGCACTTCAAGATATCCTCACTAACACGTCCAGCCCTCAGCTCAGAATTTAACACATCTTCTGTGAAAACTAGGTTCCCACTTCAACTTCTCAATTTCCATTGATCCATTACCATCCTTTCAATTTCAAAACTGAAATTGATATTTTGTCTCCTGTATTATCTGTATATGATCTTTTGATATTTTGAGAACAGCTTTGATATTTTGTCTCCTGTATTATCTGTATATGGGATAATACCAGATCCTAAAGAAGTGAACTTCAAAATTCCTTTGCAATCCCTGAGACCACCAACATTCTGGCCCTTTCACCTTGCATTTGGAGTAGGTCTGACTTGTCTCCCCACCTTTGGGTCACCTTTCCCATTCCCTCATATACTCATACAAGATTAATCTTAAAATAACCACATAATCAAGTCTTTCCTATGGTTACCTGCCAGGATAAGGCTAAATGACAGTAATCTAACTTTCAGGGTTTTCCATTATTTACCAGTTAGTAGTGACACTCATTCAGCCCAAGCCAGGATTCAAGAACTAAACAGGCTGTTTCACAGAAGATTCTAAAGCAGACAGATATGCCAGTGGTGTCTAATTCAAATCCTTTATAAAAACATAACAAAGAATAACTAAAAGTTGATGTAATCCTACCTTTTTCTGGTGCATGCTCTTTACCATACTATTTTTTTTGGAGGAGATGCAGACAGAGTAAATGACTTGATTAGGGTCACATAATGAGATGCAACTCCCAACATGGTACTTTATCCTACTATAGCATGCTATCTTTCAAAAAACCAACTCTGTCCCGCTGTTACCCCCACACTTGTTTCCTATTACTTGTCTATAATTCCATTCAGGTTAAGTTGATCCCAACATGCCCTCACATGAACATTCAGTATCAAGCATCAAGTCCAAATCTCTGTTCATGCTATCATTCCCAACTACAGAAATGTCACCTTGCTTGGACTTCTATGTTCCACATTCCTCAAAGGCTAAGTCAAGTTCCACTGCCTCCAAATCCTTCCACAATGCAACTTCACCCTACATAGACAGCATTCCTTGACTAGAGCATATCAACTGTACTATATTTGAGACATTTTGTCATATTCTGTTTTGTACTTTTACTCAACATTTTTGTGTGTGCAAGCTTTGCTTCAGCTAAACTCAAAATCTGAAAAGAATCAGAACATGTCTTTTCTGCTGTGTTGTCCTTCACACTGAGGACAGCTCTGCGCACAGAGTAGGTGCTGCACTATTTGTTGAAAATATAAGGAATATAAGAATAGATCCTGAATAAAGTCTTAAACAGATAACCCAAAGGCCCAGAGGAAATCAAGTCTATAGATAATCCAAAGCTTAATTTTACAATTAACTTAAGTGAATTTGCTCATTCAACGAATATTTAATGAGTGTCTGCTCTGAGCCAATTAAAGTGCTACGCATTAAATGCAATGGTGTGGGAGACCAATGCATTGCTGCCAACATGGAGCTAATAGTCTAGTCCGAGAAAGACACAAATATTAAAAAATTGTGTGTGTGTGTGTGTGTGTGTGTGTGTACGTGTGTGTGTGATTTAACTAGGACTTTAGGGGAAATGGGGGGAAAGTGGAGATATTTGAAATATATTTTACCACAGAACCAGTAAGATTAGAAAATGGATTAGATTAAGGGGGGAGGGAAAGGAAAGATGCAAAGATGACTTGCAAATTTCTAACACATGCAACTGGAAGAATGCACATGCCATTCCCCTGAGATGGAGAAAAGTGGTGGAGGGCAGAGTTTATGGGTTATACCACAAAAATGCAACCGTGGCATGGGAACAATTCCACTATCAAATAAGAAAAGCTGACAAGAAGCCCGTATCCTGACCTTGACCCCATTCATCGTCAGGTGAGTTTCTTAAAAAGTAAATGCTCTACCAAAAATTAGGTCTGAGAAGGGGAAGAGGCAGATTCAAAAAACTCAGACAGCCCAGAATTGGGTAACTAGACTGTGAATACCTGCAGGTTAGTGTTTGCTGAGGCAGGAAGAATAGAAAATAAATCTTTTCAATCAAAGAAAATCAAATCTGGCCCATTTATTTTTCTTTATCAAGTGAATCAAAAGCTTGGCTGAACAAAAAACTAAAACTAATCTGAAAAAGGACTGCTCCCAGTATTTTGTGGATCCATGCAAAAGGCAGGCTAACACAGAGGCCCTCACCCTCCATTCCCGTTCTGGTGCTAAGTCAGCTGGTGGAGAATAGTGTGCTGGGGATGAAGCCAAGGTTCTGGATTCAAAACATATTCAAGCTATTTCTTTGATTGTAAGGCCGGAAGGAAACACAGAAGTTTAATACCTCATAAAATCAAAGAATCAAAGGACTTGAGAATCACAAGGAACACAGACAGGCTCAACTCTTCCAAATTCTTTCCAAGCAAGCACCTCTCCTAAGACCTCATTTTACAAATGAGAAAACCATAGTCTGGAAAGGTAAAATGACTTGTAACACAGCTAATTAGTAGCAAAGCTGGGAACAGAACCATGTTCTCCTGCCTCCCAGCAGATTATCCCCTCCAGTATATGGCACGCATTGTCTGGATGGGAAAGAAGGGTTTGCTTAGAAAAGTCATCCCTTTTGGAAAGTTAATATGAGATCAGGTTTTGAGATCAGTAATTTGATATCCAGAGAGGATGACCGCCATGCTAAATTTCAATTTGGCTAAAAGAAGTCCCCACAGGTCCTTAATCACATGAGTAAAATGATCCAAATGATATTTGAAAATTGTAAATCTGATAGTGGTAAAATACTTTGTGTGATATTAAAGGGACATGGACCAGCTTGTTTTAAGAATCCAGGCACAAGCCAATGAGGACAGTGACTATGGAAGCAAAGAGGAAAGACTGATGTAACTTAGAGGCCATGCAGGAGTTACTGGGGTTTGACTGATGGTATATAGAAAAGGAGCAAAGGGCAGGGAGGAATCGTTTCCAAGTATGACACTGATTATAGAGCAAAAGATCACATGACCCCCCTCTGCACATAAAGCAAATGTTGAAACCTAGTTCAGAGCCCATGTTTTACTGCCAATGAATCAGAAAACTCACCTTCATACATGAAGGATAGCATACTTAATTTTTAAAACGAATAATGACTTTTTCATTCCCCATGCCCCGCCTTCCATCTTTATTGATTCATTGACATTTTCATTCAATAAAACATGTATGAGTCTTCTGTACAAGGAGTCCCACTTCTAAATTTGAACTGCTTTGCACATCTAAGTGTTATAATAGAGGTATGAACGCAGGGCTATTGGAGCACAAAGAAAGGAATGACGAATTCTGCCTAGAATTGTTAGAGAAGGCTTCATGATGAGGAGAGGACACCTGAGTCAGATCTTAAAGGACATTCATGTATTCACCAGGGGAACTCATAGAGGAGCATTAGTGAAAACAACCCATGCAGATATATGAAGTAGTAAAAAACTGGTCACATTTAGAGAATAGCTAGTCATGTGGTCCAGTCATTGGAGGTTGCTGGCTACCAAGCAGTGTATGTTGGGGCACAGCAGGGAGATGGGAGAGGGACGCAAATAAGCCCAATCATGAAAGTTGAGACCAGATATTCAATAGTCTTGTGGCTTGCTAAGGAATATATAGCTCATCCAATGTATAAAAAGGAGCCATCAGAGATTTATGGAAAAGTGAGCTTTCTGCTCTAGCTATCCAATTTTTCATTATTTACAGCATACTAAAAACTATGTAATTCTATAAGTCATGGGCTACAACTTCTTCCTCATCCCCATCTTGATTTGAGAAAGACTATGCTAGTCACTTTCAGATCTTCAACGACAATGTCTCCATCCAAAAAAACACAGATGCCCAGGTGGTGGGTTTCTCATCATCCAATGCAACTACCAGACATCCCCTTCCTGGAAGATGCTTGGTGGGGCTTTTGTCATGCTTTTGGAATTGATGTCTGATCAGGCCCTGGTTCTTCCTCCTTGGTAAAGGAAAGCACAACACACTGGAGAAATTGTGAGCACGCACCCCTCCTTAGCCCTGAATTAAATTCACAAAAGCAGGGTTTTCATTTCCTTATCAAGGCACAACGCTGCTATGTTGGGGCAGACTGCTCTTCTGTTGTAACACTGCTCCTCCCTCTGCAGCATCTTTACATCTTTACTGTATCAGGATGGACCCCCCCCCCCCCGCCACCGAATGCTCTGGGGCTCTGACCAGGGGTCTGGCACCCAGGCATTCCAGGATCATGCCCTGCTCTTACTCATTTCTGAAGTGTTTCCTTCCCTTCAGATAGGTCCTGTTCCTTCTTTCTGTCTCTTGTCAATTTCTTTTTTTTATAGACACATTTCCCTGCTGCTTACTAATAACCAGAGTGACTGATTTGACAGCTGGTACAACCAAGTGTGGAGAAGTAGGATCCTTTCCCAGTGCTCAGAAGGAATGGAAGAGACAGGCATTTTTTTGGGGAAAAAAATAAGCTCACAATCTGAAGCACGTGTCACTGCCAGGGCTGACAGACTTAGCATGTGTGTCCTTTACACGGGACCCAAAAGATTTCAAAGGCTGAATCAAATGCTGTGCTTGCTTTCTCTTTTCCCACTTTCCAATTTTACCTTTGCAATAGAAAAAGAAATGGTTCTCAGTCTTCCTGACAACACTGAGATATATGACCTACCATCTCCCACAGAAAAGGGGGGGAGGACCCCCACCAGGCGACCACTCAACTCTCGGCGCTCCCCTCAGCTCCTCCAGGAGACACGTGGATTTTCTAGGTCACCCCTTTGACTTAACACAGAAGCATGGTGGGCAGCACAGTGAGGTGCTCAGGGGAGATTAACCGTCGTGCCCCTTCTCCGCGCTGCCGGGTTCTTAAGACAATACCAAATAGCCGGGATGAAATGAAGTTGATGTCACTTGAGGCAAGATTAAAACAATGCCAGGAAGGGAAAGGACATCCCTATAAAGAGAAGGGACACTAAGAATGACCACAGCTCTCAGGCACTAAGATTCACAGCTCCAGAACCGTCTGAGGACTGCAGTGAAGTAGAACGAACTCCTTTCGTCCACCCTTCACCTCCAACGCAAAGCCCAGTATGGTCTCGTCTGCCTCTGATAGGAAATCTGGAAAAACCTCTGTATGCTTGGAAACAAACAACTAAACACATAATCCTACTTATAGCACCAGCCATTGGACATATGCAAAATAAAGATTTGACTGCCTGCATGAGACATTTTCAATTCAACCTTGAGGAGTCAGCTCAATATTCGAACATGCCTGGTTGAGCCCAAAAGAGGGAAAATGCATTGTGGAGCAATTAATAAATGTTTCTTAACAGTCTTTAGTTCCTCCCTCATATTATGCTATTGGTGAAGAGATGACAGAAAAATAGTTCAGATCTGGAATCTGGAGCTTAGAGAACTGTTTGGGACTCATTCCCTCCTGCTCATTCAAGGAAGCCCAAGTCTGATGGCCTTAAGGACAGGATGCAAAATGCCATCTGTTCAGCCAGGCACCTTCGTGATAAATGTGGGAGAGATGACTGAGTGGGTGGAAGCCAAGGGTTAAAGGCAATGAGAACAGTCACCTAATCATTGCCTACTTGGTAAGCGTGTCTGGAGACTCTGTCATGGTTCTCTCTTACAAATCACAAAGGGCTTTAACAACAACAGGCGTTATTTCTCTTCTTTTTCTTATTTCTTTGGACAAACGTGAAGTCTCTTATGCCATGCAGTCTTTAGTCAGATGGCATTGCTCTATTATACTAAATTACATCCCTCCTTAATATAATTCCAAAGCTATGCTGTGGCCTCCCTCTCTTGCTTGTTCACAGCAGTCAGAACCCCAATAATGCCACACATTATGAAACCACCTGCAACCCCCTGCCAGACCATTATCAAGCCCGATTCAATTGGTCCCCCTGAAGGAGGGCTCTCCCAGACTCCAGGGAAGGGTTGGGAGACTGGGGCAGCCCACCATTTCCTTTCTCACCTTGGCCCTCATTCTGTGTCTTCCTCATTCTAAACTGTTTTCCCTTTGATTTCATTATGTGGCACTTTAGGGAGCAATTCCATTAAATGTAATAACAGCACAGTAATACAAAGAACATCATTTTCTAGTGCTAATAACTTTCATTTCAAAACCACTTGTACACTCCAAAATTTAGCAAAGCATAAATTTCTCAAGACCAGCAGACATCAAATTCGAAGCTTTAAAGTTCTATTTCTTTGGGGTTTGTAATCAATCTATGTACAGAAGAATTGGGACGCCATTTAAAGTCAGATTTGTTTCGATGCTCATGCTGCTGGTTTTACTGACGGGAACTCACCTTTCTGCATAAAATGACACGCGGAGCATCAGCAAAAGAACCAAAAACCGTACCAGGAAATCATGACCACCTGCAAGAGGATCATCCCTGATGAGATGTCCACATCCTCTATCCTTTCCAAAACTTGAATTTCACAGCACTAATAGGGAATCCCAATTTTTAGACTGATCATCAGGAAAGAATCAAAGAAAGGATGCTTTCATTAGCACCAAGTTCAAATTTATGCAAAACTGTCACTGCCTTTCACCCCATTCTGGCATTGGGGCCACAAAAAGGACAGCAAAATTGAGAACAGCCATTCGTAACCCTAGCTGCCCTTCAGAATCAACTTAGGAGCTTTGACTAGATGTTTGTTCCCAGACCCCTACTCCCTTCCCATCCAAACTAAATCAGAATTTTGCAGGGTGGGGCCTTGAGAGCTCCCCAGGAAATTCTAACCACACGGCGAGGACTGAGATGCACTGACACAGGGAACTCAAAACACAGGGAACTGAAGACGGCATGGGAGCAAGTCAGCACATTAACACTTCCCTGAGCTTGTTGAATCAGTGATAAATTTTAGAAGGCTCCTTTATCTGAAAAAGGAAAATGTTAACTTCTGATGTTCAGAGCAAATATACTTTGTTTGAATTACCTCACTTGTCATCACCACCTCTCCCACCCAGCTTCCCTGCTGCTGCTAAGGGTGTGTGGGACGCAGATCTTGGTTCTCCTACAAGATGGTGAACTACTGGACTGTACCCCACAGTTCTGAGCACACGGTAGGTGCCAACTGGTTTGCTACTCGTCGCCGGTAAGAATGATTCTGCAAAGAGCTGACCACAGGGAGGATGTTTCAGAACACACAAATGTTCAACTTGTCTAGTGTGGGTTAATTTGGGAACTGGGCTGAATGATGCCGGAAGGAAGCACTTCCCTGAGGATTGAGACGCTAGAGGCCGCTCTGAGCCAGATCCTTGCTAACCGATATTCTGAAAGCAAGCAAAGGGAGAGAAAGGCTGCTCAGCAGCACTGGGAGTCATGGCAACACTGGGGTTCCTATTTTTAAACTTGTAGGTGAGCAAGCACTCAAAGTGCGTGTGTGTACCTGTGGGGAAGGGGACTCTGGTATATTCCAAAAGATTCTTCTTTGGAAGTTCTGAGTTTGCAGACGGCTAATCATCTGTGACAATAAGAATTAAACTAGATCCACTCTATTAAAATGGTTCTTTTCTCCTCCCTAACTCCATTATCTGTTCTCTATCAGAAGGGATCCTTAGGGCGCCTGGGTGGCTCAGTCAGTTGGGTGTTTGCCTTCAGCTCAGGTCATGATCCCAGGGTCCTGGGATCGAGCCCTGCACCAGGCTCCTTGCTCACTGGGAAGTCAGCTCCCTCTGCTCCTCCCCCTGCTCATGCTTTCTCTCAAATAAATAATTTGAATAAATCTTATTTATTTTTTTATTTATTAAAATAAAATTTTTATTTATTAAAATAAAATCTTTTTTTATTAAAATAAAATTTTTATTTATTAAAATAAAATCTTTTTTTATTAAAATAAAATTTTTATTTATTAAAATAAAATCTTAAATAAAATCTTAAGAAAAAAAGAAAGGGATCCTTTACGGCCTCGTGTCCAGAAGTACAGGGAAAATTCTGATACTTTTAACCATGATATTCTGAAATTCTGATCTTCGTTTCTTAGGCTTGTTCTGCTAGCTTATTAGGCAAATCATGTGTTACAAGAAAAATAGGTCCTGGTCAGCTAATTAAAAGAACTTTCTCTGGACGTCCCACTCCTCATGAGGCCAATGAAATGGAAGATGTATATGGTCTGCATACCCACCATCTAGCACAGGATTCAGTATGTAAGAGGGAGTGAACACACCTCGTGAATGTGTCACTAAGTCAACTATCAGTGGATGTAATCGTGTGAGGCACAGACGAGGGGCCCCCACACATCACATTTCTTTTACTCCTGATAGCATCATTTGAACTTTATCCAACGCTGGCCAAGTTTCAGCCTTAAACAAATCCGAACTTATCCCACCTGTCAAAAATGAATAGTGGCCCTGGAGGACATTTGTAAATCATGACAGAGGCCAAGGTCTTGTTTTGTTTTATTACACGCCCTTGACAGGATTTCCAATGGGTCTGTCACCTCCAGGAGTTTCGGCTGATTTTAGAACAGAAAGCCTGCTCCCACTTTCGTTCCAAGGACTCTCAGGTCCACAAAGACTACAAGTTCTTGTTGTCCCAGATGTGGCCTAAATAGGACTTTGGAATATACAGGAATAAGAAAAAAAATCATCATCCTTTCCAATCAGAAAAGGCAGGGATGAGCAAGATCATAGCAAGGCCAGTAAACAGAGCTGCGACCCGCTTCGGGACAGGGAGAGGAATAAGGCTCAGACTGGGACGTCCCTAGTGTGTGTGCACCGGATGCTGTTCCCAGACTAATTCTGGATTTATCGTGGCGTCAGGACAGGAATTCCGCAGAGGCCAAGAATGGAAACATGTTACTACAAAACCACCCTGAGCCTCAGGTTAACGATGTGTTCATGTGTGTCCCAGTCCTGTCTAACTGATTCTGTCTGCTCAGCAGTGAGGTGGCCCTCAGAATGGACCCTCAGATGGACAACGTGGGACAAAGTACACCTGGAATCCATACAGCCTTGGGTTTGAAACCCAAGCAAAGTAAGCAAGTGACTTAACCTTTTGGGATCTCAGTTTCTTTCTCTGAAAAATGGAAGTAATAATGCCTCCATACAGTGCTTTTAAGATTCAGTGAGGCCTTCTAAAGCACTTGGCATGTAGTATTCACTCAATAACCTTTTGTAAAGTAAATTTTCTAAATTGCTGAAGCTTAGTATTTTTAAGTACCAAGCTTTTTCTTGATTATAGGAAGCCTTTTAAATGGAAAATTTTAGAAAGGTATTATAGAGTTCTCTGACTTCTTAAACCAAAGATAATCAATATAATTTAAGCTCTTAATAATGACCTAACAATGACTATGCTATTCTTTATACAGGGATGTTTTAAAGGGGGTATGTGCTTCCTGGGGAGTATAGGGCAGTTTGCCCCAGATGGTCTTAGACAAGTGCTCCTTTCAAGGTCTTCTGCTGGGTTTTTCTAATACTTTAGGCACCTTACCATTCTGTTGGTTAGTTCTTAACGCTGTCAGCTGGCCTGCCTGATCCGCACCATGTTCATCATTTCTAAGCTGTCATCATCTGGTCTCTGACACTACAGGTCGCCTACCAAAGATGGGTCCTTGACCTTCTCCCTAGTTAACAGAACTTCAATTTTTAACTGGGCATCTTACTGCCCAGGTCAAAAACTAAACTTGTCTGCCTCCCTTGCAGCTAGCTGTGACCACTGACTGATATCTGACTGTGGGCTATAAGCAAAGGATTCAACTTCTGGGTGACCTCCTTGGAAGAGCTCAGCCTCCTTCCTAACTTTAATCTGCTGCTTGAAACTGGAGTTCGGCAGCCATACTGGGCATGGGGATGAAGTTCACATCCTATAAACAAAAAAATAGAAAGCCAGTAGGAATCTGGGTCTTGACAATCATGCAGCTACCATACCAGCTCCGGACAGGCTGCTTAATTGTGTTTATGCACCCTCTTTAAACTGGGGTACTGACACTTCAGGCCATTTCTAACACAATTGCCCCACAAGCTTCTTAGGGGCACATAACATTAGAGTAAATAAACTGTAAGTTAAAATAAACCACATTTACATTAGGACAACAATTTGTACCAGTGATTTTAGTCCAAAGCCCTTTTCTGCTTTCTTTGTGATTCTGGGTTATGCTCTAGATACATCAGGTTGTTGCATATATCACCTCTCCTCTCCCAGGTAACAGAGGTGAGTCTATGCATGAGCACACGTGCAGTGTGATAACAGAACAATGAGAATAATTACCCTGGGTAGCCTGTGGGATCACTATTTTAAGTCATAGTCTATCACACACACACACACACACACACACACACACACACACACACACACGGCTTTTTCTCTAGTCAATAATGAGAGAACTGTGGCAAATTAAAATCTATGTAATGATAAACTACTTATAACGACTTTCTGTTGTGTTATTTTTTGCCTAAAGTCACTATTCATAAGGAGGAGAAAAAAAACAGTGGGTGAGAGTTTCTGGAAATGCCACTGGGAAAATGAAAAGTAAGTATCTGAGCTTTCTCCATTGATAACCACAGGTAATCTAAGCAGCGGATCCAAGAAACCCTCACGTGTCCGTAGTGATGATTCAGTGCGATGACATATATGAAAAGTCTCTGTATGAAAATGGTCATGTTTATTATCCTCATTATTAGCAGGATTATGAACTTGAGGTTTGTGGTCATCAGCCATTGTGTCAAACACTAAATGTATTTTGACACATATCCTCATCTGGACTCCTTCTGTGATCTCTTCCAGGGAACTGTGAAAAGGACTGTTTTGCATGAATATAATATTGTCACAGTGTGGCTTCCATGGCTTTTTCTGTTGCTTTGTCAGGAAAAATCTGTCCTTTGAAAGACGACATTTATGGGTTTCTTAAAAGTATTTAGAACCACTTGACTCCTGAGTCTGCCTCCTTTTCCCAAACAATGAATGTGCTAGGGATACTCAGCAACCATCCTTACACTCATCGTGACATTAAAAATGGAATTAAGACTGGAAGGAAATACCTAGTTGATATTCACAGAACTAACTCCAGGCAAGCCATGTGAAAGGAGTTCTCCCAACTTCTAGCCCACAGACAACCCTTCTCAGGTGATCAACTAAACAGTCTCAGTGGTAAGAGGAACTGGGGAATTTAACATGCAAAATTGTTTCTATCTAGCTTGTTTAACACATGACTCCACTGGACAGATGTAAATGTACACACAGAAATATGTGCTCTGTGGATGTGAAACACATACACGTGTGCTTGAATATATGCACGTGCATGCAAGAATTCTACGTATGGTCATCTGTGAACACTGGAAGCTAAAGGCAGGAAAGACATGAAGGCTTTTAAATGAAAGAGGGTGAGACGAGAGAGATGGCCAAAGATCAATGAACAGAACAATCCCATCGAGAAAGAGATGGAAAGGAGGAAAGAAAGAAAGGTGGGGGGTGGAGCGGAGCAGTGATGAATGAGGAGAAGAGAAAGCCCGAGCAGCGAGGGAGGCAGCAGGCAGCCCCCGGCCGGCTGCTGCTGCTGGAAGCCAGACAAGGGGGAACAGATTTCAGCAGCGGGGAGCTCTAATCTGTCAGCAGCAGCTCCTTCATGTGTGACCAGCCGGCCCAGCTTGGGGACTGGTGCCAGTCTGGGCATGCTAACCCCGCCAGGCCCTCCCGGAAGAGAAGGAGCCACTGGTAAAACCCTGAAAAAGTTGAGGGAAGGTTCCTCTGCCCCAGCACCTGCTGCCAGCCTACTCCCGGCTTCTCCACCTGGCCCTGTCTGCAGTGCGGGCTCAGACCCCTCCGTCTGCTGAAGGTCAGTCATGCTTCCAAATCCTTATCAGCCACATCAGGTCCTGGAGAACTCTTTCCAGGAGATGATCGCCTATGTATTCCTAACAGCTCCACTGGAGAGGAAACAAGAGAAAGGCTCAAACCATTATATGTTTGAGATGTGCGAGGTCTTATTAGATGCCAAAGCCACAGAACTCTCTCTGCTCTCAAGATGCTCATGTGAGGCTGACCTTGGCCGGCTACGGTCCAGCCTTCACTCAGGCTTCCAGCCCATGTCTGTAACCATAAATGACAGCACTCTAGCTTTCTGGCAACTCGCCTCCATCCTTACCTCCACCCAGCCAGCCTTTATTCTCTGGTGGGAAGAGAGAGCAGATGGAGAAATGACTCCCACTCAATCCCTAAATAACGCCAGCTTCAATTCCCATTAACTGTGAATTTGCACCCTTGTCTGGGTAAGAACCAAGGGAGCAAGAATCATGGGGCTAGAGCCAGACCAGGGCAAAGGTTAACACAACAGGCCTGGCTGCAGGCCAGCCCTTCTGAGGACACGGTCAAGCAGGGAACACACTCTCTGAAGAGTGCCGCTCCTGCCATCAGGACACCTGGATGCTGCCCCCACCCCCAACCTCTAACAGGTCAGTGACCGTCCTGAGACTCTGATCTCACGTTTGTAAAATCACTCATAATCCTACCATCTCTTCCTTGAGAGTACATGTATTGAAAGGGTTGGATAGACCCTTAGCCAAGGACTCTTCTGATTTTTATTTTCAGGGACAGGAGGGTTCTTTAAGTATGGTTAATGCACAGCAGAGTGAGGGCTGAAACCAGATGTCTGAGGCAGAGCCAGGCCAGACCCTGACATCACACTGCAGAAGCTGGGGGGCCCTGTACCTCAAGTCTCTTAAAAACATAAAATGGGGGCAGTGATTCCCATCTTCATTCGTGCTTTTATCTGCAAATATTTATCAAGTGCCTATAATATATCAGGCACTGTGCCAGGAACACAGAGGTTAAAAAAAAAAAAAAAAGTCCTGCTCTCATGAAGTCTGAATTCAATTAAGAGGAGTAAGACAACAAAAATCCTAAAGAATAAAATGTATATGGTAGGTCAGGTAAGGGCTACCAAGAAAAATGAAGCAAGAGATGGGGGCAGTGAGCTCTTGGGAGGGAGAGGGTGGGCATACAACTTGTCCTGCTAATGGAGCGATCAGGAGCGTCTCCCAGAGACACGTGCATGGGTCAGGATTTTTGCAAAGATCATCTTGGGTGGGTGACCGCACGATGTCTGGTGTGCAGTACGTACTCAGAATGACAACCAATGCTGGACTTCCTAACCTCCACGGCCTGGCTGCTTCTCAGCATAGACTTTATGGCTCTCTTCTGAACGCTTACCATTACCACGGACCGTGTCCTTGCTGAGGCAGAATCTGCTGAACTCCACTGCGAGCCACGGCCATCCTCCGCTCTTGCTTCTGTCCTCTTTGAGACCATCTTGTTCCTTCCCACAGACAACGGACCACCTGTGTCTTTGCTCCCAGCACAGATGTGCACCCTTTCCCACCTCAAACTGGTCCCCCCATGAAATGGAAGTCTTCTCCCATTCACTCCTTTATCTCCTGCCTTCTCCTCGAACTGTAAACATTTTTTTTTTAAGATTTTATTTATTTATGTGACAGAAAGACAGCCAGCGAGAGAGGGAACACAGCAGGGGGAGTGGGAGAGGAAGAAGCAGGCTCCCAGTGGAGGAGCCCGATGTGGGACTCGATCCCGGAACGCCGGGATCATGCCCTGAGCCGAAGGCAGACGCTTAAGGACTGCGCTACCCAGGCGCCCCTAAACATTTTTTTTTTTAAGAAGGAGGAAGAAGAAGTAGAAGAGCAGGGAGGAAGAGGAGGAGGAAGAAAACAGAAGAGATGAAAGAGGAAAGAAACACCAATGATGTCACAGGTGTGTTTGAATTTTTACAAGTCAGCCACAGAATTAGGTAGTGATTGTGGAAAGAATCACATAGGGGTCTCAGTGCTAAACAGTTGCAAATGCTCTTCACAGGTTTGGATTTAAGAGAAGGAAGCTAAGTTCACTTACTGAAATGACTATACATGCAATAGGAGAATGTGGAAGAGGAGAAGAAAACAGAAGTGTCTGAATAACCCTCAGTTGAGTCATTTTTCCACGGACAGTGAAAGCACTGAAAGATCTTTCAGGACGGTTATTAAATTCCTGAGTTATTTTCCCCCCAATTTGTATGTCCTACACCACTGAGCAGATAACGTCCCTCTCTACACACACAGGTGTGTCTTGTTGTACTACGGATTTCATATGAAAATGCAGCTTTCCTTAGACTCCATGGATTTCTTTAGTCAGGTGAAGGTCCACTATGCCCAATAGCCCACTTATAACTAAGCTTTCACCAAACCTTTTGGCTATTCACATGTAAATTATGTTAAGTGAACCTATAATACATATTTGCCTTCCCAGAAATCTGCCTATGCGTGGCACCCCATGAACATTTAATAACGAAAAGATGGGTAATGACCAAGCAGCTCTTGCTCGTGGGGTCTAAAAATGAATGGACTCAAATTCTCGTTTATTTCTTAACCTCTCAGCACTTTTCAGGCCAGGAGAGTCAAGTGGGCATCCCGTGGGAATAATCCAGCTACTACAATGGGTCTGAGGCTAGGGAGTCTGCCTCAAGGTTAGAGGAGGATGGAGTTCATCACAGCTCTTCTAGGAGAAGCCTAACAGAGCACCTTTCTTCACATCAGCTATCCTCACCTCTCAAATGCCAGGCCAAGATGAGGATTCTGGCCTTTGAGACAGCAATTTTTATGAGGAAGGAAGCTGCAAAACAAATGTTGAGTAGGAACACTGAGGACACCAGGGGGAAATAACTAGGCAAGATTCATAAGAGGTTTGGCCTCTTGAGATGCAGCCATCTCAAAGAGCATCTGTTTTTTTCCCCAAAGTTGGGAGCACTGGGTGGGTGTTCAGGACAGACAGCGAGCCTGGAGGTCAGTGGCCAGTGCGCCATCACCTGAGTGACAGAAACAGACTAGCAGAGTACTGGCGCACATTGAAAAGGAAAATAACCATTAACTACTCCCCTGGGGAAGTGATAAAGGAAAAATACAGACATGTGCCTACTAATAGCTAACAATTCTTCTCTAGCTCAGGGGAATAAAGACAGGTTGAGACAACGGGCCTAATCACTTTCTAAACACTTTCAGATCATCTGGTACCAAAACGTTAAGACTTTTCTCAGGAACTAAGAAGATCCTTCACTTAGAGAACACATGACAGAAGAAATTATTCAACTCTTTCAATCAAATAAAGTTCCCAGTTGGAATAAAACTCTATCTCAGCATGTCTCGGGCAACAGTATGGGGCACTGGACTACATTTACTAATAAGGCATAAATGAATGCTACAAAGTTCCAACAGAAAATTAATTCTTACTAGTGTACAAAATAGGGTTGTCACATTTAACAAAAACAAAACGGGAGCCCTGTTAAATCTGAATTTCAGATAAACAAGTTATCTTTTAATATCAGTATGTCCCATGCAATATTTGGGACAGATTGATGCTAAGAGAATTAGCTATTGTTTATCTAAAATTCCAATTTAACTAGGTTTTTGTATTTTTCTTGCAACCTTGACAGTTTTGTCCAGCAACCTAGAGCCTATCTGGAGATAGTCACTGAAATCATACCTGGCCGGCTAAGCTTCAAGGAACTAAGAAGTTATCAGTAAGGAATTTGGATTGATACCTGATAAATAATGTTTATTTCCAGGATCCTCTCTGAGAACGCTTATACGTCATTTAAAAACAACAACAACAACAACAACAACAACAACAAACTTCCTTTGGTAACTAATAACTGAATCCCTTCAAATGTGTGTCTCTCTTTGGGATTCAGTGATCACATAGAGTCCCCAATCCCTGTTCCCTAAGTCTAGACTTTGGAACCTCCCTCCCCAGAAACAAAGGCACAGTTTGGTCAGGTATAAATGGTAGGTTTACCTCCCCCTTAATGCTTCCGGAGAAGCCTGTTAAGGTTCCTGGGTTTCCAGAAGGCGAGAGGAGAAAGAGCTTCCTGCCTCTACATTTCTGGTGTCACCTGGGGCTGGGTCAGTCCTGGATACCTCCTGAGAAGCCTTCCTGCTGCCACTGCAGAGACATGAGCAGCAGGCCAAAGAAAAAGTCATCCTCATAAAACAACCAACCGTTTTCAACAATTTTATTTGCAAAGATCTCCTGCTGTGGCTAAATGGTGTGGCTGCTTGGTTTGTTATTTAAAACAGTGACCCTAGTGAGACCAGAGCTCTTGAAGGGGGTGGGGGGGGAGGCCGATTTCAGTCCAGGATAAGAGGAGCTGGGACTGAGTGTGCCTAATTGAATTCCGCGGATGATTCTGAGTGCTGTGCCACATGGTTAATAGCTCCGACTTCGAGGCTAGCTCCTTATAGTCCCTGTTAGTCAACCCCAATCCTTTCTGGGCCTTGATAGAAAAGGATATTAAAATATTCTCAAGAGAGGCTAGAGATTGGATTCAAGAGCCCTGAGTAGCTGCACTTGAGAGGAGGAAGAGATGGGGGCGCGTGAGGGATGCTGGTATACAGACAGCAGAGACAGCCAAGAGAAGAGGTCTCGCGGGCAGTTAGATACAGAACCCCCCAAAACAATATCAGAGAACTGGGGCAGAAGAGAAAGTTCACCGAGGAAAGCCCTTCATGGAAAAGTGCTTTGATAAGTATGAAAACACTTCTTGTGCACTACACATGGGGAATCAAGGTGGACTCTCCGCTCTACCCTGGTACTCAAGGAATCTATAAATCATCTGGACTGGGTAATCCCTGTTCTTTTTAGGACTGCTACACTGGCAAAGATGGCGCTGGGTGTTCGTGGCCGTCTTGACAATAAGGTCTGAGGACATTCCCTTTCTGAGTGGCCACAAGACAGGGTCACAAAAGTTAGAACCAACTGCAGTTTTAAAGGTATAGTGGTCAGAGACCAGGCTTCAGGGAGAACATGAGCATTCCATTGGAAAGTAAACCAAATGGCAAATGAGAATATCTACAGATGACGGTTTACCTGGATAAAGTTTTAGGGTAAAAGTAGGCATTCCTGGACCAAAACTGATAGACTTTAACACTCATTTGATTTCCTCGCATTGTTTGGCAGACATTTTGGTTAGTCTTCGTTTTAATGAACCAGTATTTGGTAGAGTAATCTGCATCAGATTATAATTTAACACTAAAGACCACAGGAGAAAACCTGAAAGTACAGAACCAAATAAATAGTTAAGTTTTTCAAGGAAATCTCTATTATCTTGCGAAGAGGAACAGAACAAGAAAGCTCCTGCAGGGCAGGTAAATGCACTGGGCAGCTCAGCATCTTGGAGGAGGTCATTCATTCACTCTGGGTGTCTGTCTTCCCTTTGCCACACAGAGCATTAAGAGGGAGGGACATGGAAATAAGTAGGACAGAGAGGTCACTGCTTTCCCAGAACTTACAGGGACAAGTGATAACAAAGCACAGTATTAGAACTGTCTCAAGAGTGGCTTTACTGGGAAAGCCTAAGATGCAGCGAAAGCACATAACAGGGTCCCATTAGTCCAGGGTCCAGGAAAGTTTTCTCAGTGGAAGTGAGGCCGGGACCGAAGCCTGAGGAATGGAAAGGAGGCAGGTGAAGGAGCATCTGCATTTACCTCCTGGTGGGAAGGGGCTCCTGGGAAATACATTCAAGGCAGAGAAAAGAGCTAGAAGAGAGAAAGAATAGGGTATTTTCAAAGAACTAAAGCAGGTTCAGCACTGCAAGAATACAGTGTTTGAGGGAGAGTGTGGCAGGAGACAGTTTTGGAAAGATGGGCGGGCCTAGGCAGTGGAAGACTTGATAAACCACATCAAGGAGATGGAACTTCATTACAAGAGCAATGAAAAGCCGCTGAAAGGCATTAAGTGCGAGAGTGATGAAATCACATTTTCATTTTAGATCACTCTGGCTGCAATGTAGATTGGAAGGAAGCAGTACGGGGAGCCAGAAGATATTTACAAGGCCCTGCAGCAATGCAGGTAAGAAGAGCTGACAAGGGACACAGCGCCCTGGGGATGGATGCAGCCAGTGGGCACACTCCAGAGGAAATCCGTGGGAAATGGCACTAGGAGAAGGTCAGCTAGGAGATGGCGGGGGTGTGAAAGCAAGGACACCCAGGCGATTTTTACTTGAGGCAATGGGTAATAGGATGTAGCCTTTACAGGTGGTACTGATTTGCCCGGAAGAGGGTGGGAGGGGAATGGGAGAGAAAGCAGTTCAGCTTCAGATATGGTGTGTTCTAAGGCCCTGTGGCATCCAAAGGAGCCTATCCAGTCACAGCTGGCGATACAGATTGGGGCTCCCAGGAAAGGTTTCAGCCAGAGGTCAATTTGGGGGAACTGACAGATGTCAGTTGTAGCCCTGGCAATGGAGGACAAAAGAGGGGGTCTAGGACAAAACCCTGAGAAGCATCAATATTTAAGAGAAGTCTAAAGGCAGACGAACATGCCAAGGACTTTGAGATAGAATGACTAGAGAGGGAGGAAGAAAACAAGACTGTACCAAACAAGCAGTGATAACTAGGCATGGCAGAAAGCAGAGTTCAAGGTGGAATAATATTAGGATTGGATCACAGATAGGGCTACATTAAAAGGAGCTTTAGGGGGCACCTGGGTAGCGTCCAACTCTTGATTTCAGCTCAGGTCATGATCTCAGGATCCCGGGATCGAGCCCCGCATAGGGCTCTGCACTTGGCAGGGAGTCTGCTTGAGGATTCTCTCTCTCTTTTCCTCTGCCCCTCCTCCACTCACACTCACTCATTCTCTCTAAAATAAATAAAACTTTAAAAAAAAAAAAGTAGGTTTAGTTGCAACTCTGAATTAAGAGTTTAGCCGAGAGGCTTCAGTCCAACTTCCTTCCAGAGGGTAAACAAGTATAAGTAGGTACACCTTCAACCTCCACTAATTGTACTTCAACCTCCCCAGAGTACACTTTAATATTTTATTTAAGCTGGATGGTACTGGAGTATGTGCTTTCTGCATAGCTTTCTATTTGTCAGATAGAATTCATAATGAATTTAAAATGGAAGGCCCAAAACATATTGTCAAGTCAAAGAAAGTCAGGTTATTGAACAGCATGTATAGTTATGTTTCCATATATGTAAAAGTATAGATATATATGCATATAGGTATACACCCATTGGGAAATAGCTCGAAAGATGTTCACTAATTATTTCCACAATGACCATCTCTGGTTCCCTGGATTTAAGGCCATTTTTTTCTTTTCTTTCTGGTCTTCTGCATCGTCTGAATTTTTACAGTGTTCATATGCAGCAGTTTTCTACAAATCACAGAACCACAGAAGCCTCGTAGAGAATCTTCTGCCCTACACAGTCACATAACGCCCACGAGAGGATACGCTGGAGTCATGGCTGGATTATGAGGTTAGGTCAGGGGAGCAGAACTCCACCCGTATCTTCTTCCTCCTGAAGAAATCAGACTAAGAGCAACTAGATAGGCTGTCTCTATGGCAGCACGCCATACTTAAAAGGCAGAGAGAGGCAAAGGAGACAAAAACCAAGGGAAGGACCCTCTTCATGTGCCTTCAGACCCATGTAACCTATTCTCCATTCCCTCCCTCTACAGCAGCGGTTCTAAGTAAAGGGACAGGTTAGGTCCTCCCTCATGTCTATGCCCATTGTGTCTTTTATGGTGGTCAAGTATGTGGGGCCCGCAGAGGCCTGGCCACAACTCCAGACTGAGCCTCTTCCTTGGATACTGACTCTGGACAGTTTATACCTACACACCTAATCTTCTTGAGATAAAATGGAAGCAACTCTGAACACCTGCCTAGTAGAGCATTGCTTTGAGGGTTACATGAGGTCAGACCTGCAAGATGCTTGAGTAGCGCCTAGTGCATAGTAAGTGATCAGTAAGTGGGAGCTGTTGTGTAGTTCTTAGAACGGGAACACAGCACAGCAAGCTTTGGATCTGAAATACTCCCACCATCACCAACAACTGCCATCCCAGCGGCCGGCCTTCAACCTGACATCTTGAACTGCTCTTCCCAGCCCTTCCAAACCTCCAACCCCAGTCCTGAAGGCCATCCCCTCACCTCTGCCATCAGTGTGCCCTCCGTCCCACACTCACCTGTTTAGCATGTTGGACTGGTAGATTCTCTTCTCATGGGTGTTGTAACAACTGCTCTTGGGCTCAGGGATGAAGCTGTGTTCGGACAGCATGTCGGAAGCAGCGGTGGTGATTATGGCAATTCCATCCCTCACTCTGGCAGGGAGGCCATAGTCCCATTCATCATAGGACACAGAGATGAGCCCGGTGGGGAACTCTGAGGGCACTGTGTCCGTATCCCCTGCCACCAGGCTAGGCACAATCCATGTGTAGCCGTAGCCAGTTAGCCCTACGGAGTTAGCGACTTCAAAGATGTAGGTGGCTTCTTCCTTAGTACAATAAAGAAGAATGATGGGGCTTTGAAGTTTCTTGAGCTGGTTCTGGATCTTAGAATCTCCATCATCCAGGGACATGTCCAGCAGGAGGACTTCCTCTAACTCCCAGCCCACGAAGCTGTTCTCGATGGTGCTGCGAATCTTGTTTACAAAGTCCTGGTAGCCAGGGAAGTAGGTGGTGACGATAGAAAAGATGTACCAGTCGTACTCTTCCATGATATTGAGCATTACAGAAGCTTGCTGTTCAATTGATGGGCCAAACTGGAAGAACATGGAGGATTCATCCTAGAATAGTAAAAAGGTAAAAAAAAAAAAAAAAGAAAGAAAGAAAAGAAAAAAACCAAAGATGGTAAGGGAAAGTTTGAATCAATTGTATAGAAAGGATTGTGTTCATTATTTACTTTTTCACATGCCTTTTTAAATGGGATGTTTGAGTTGCAAGCATTTCTAATACCTTTCTTCCTAAAACTACCTCCTAGATTCTAGGGGGAAAAAAATCAACATAGATCTATATTCGCATTGTCTGAAATCTTTGGAGCACAGGGCAGATCCCTACAATCAAATATGTTAATATTTCTATTGTGAAACAGAAAGAGTTGCATTAAGGGGGATAAAGACTCTAAATGGCCTCACATCAGTTCAGGTCAGGTTTCACTGTCAAATGAGTTCCAGGGATACACAGGCTTTTTATTTTTTGAGCCTTCTGAACTTATCACAACTGTGGATATATATCACTCCGAGTGAATAAATGGAAATGCCATCCATCTAGCCTTAAACCTATGGACGGAGGTGGTATAAGCACACTGGCCTAGCAGGTGGGTGGTACTCAGGTATGGATATCAAGGAGAAGCACATGGGAGTAGGTCAGTCTATTTTCTATAAAGAGATAAATGTTGAATTAATAACACATTGAGTTTTTCGTCTTCCGCTGTGATAATGAGATATGCAAGTTAGAGTAAGGCGCAAACAAAAATTGTATCTAAGCTACAATCAGACGGACTTGGATTCAAGCTCATGTATGATTAAGGTTTATTTCAGAGCAGCACATAGATTATTCTTCCTCTTACCTGTCTAATGCCACAGGTCTCAGTCTGACCTGTGTATTATACACATAACCTCTGTCAATTCTGAGAATCTTGTTTTTCTCCCTCCTTTGAGGGAGAAGCCATTTTTAAATTTCTCCCATTTTAAGCTGTATTTCACCTGCTGTTCTGAGATGTCAAGCCCTGCATTTTATCTCTACCTTCCAGCTAGAAGAGTCTGAAACAGCGAGATGAAGACCCTCTCGGCCTTGTCCTTCGTTCTCAATCCATTTTCCCCTGACTTCCTCCTGGGTAATGGCATCTCTTTTCTTGTCAGTGCCCCTATCTTTTATCCAATGGCTTATCTCCATTTTAGAACAATCCAGGCGAACAAAACCGTGTCTTTCTAAAAGGGGCAGTTCTTTTCTATCCCCCAGACTAGAGCTTCAAAGTACAGTCATGAGAGACCAGGCTTTTAAACAAAATTATATAGTGATTTCTTAGTTCAGGAAGATATTCTTGTACATCTGAGAAATTGCTGAGTATTTGGGGGGCACCCACTATTGGAAAAAATACAGGTTGGGAAATATCCAGCTGGTAACCAGAGACCCTGATTCAGCAACAAAAGCTGCCAGCCCCTTGGCTCTGCCAGAGCGATGATTACTTCATATGGCTTGAACTTTTCACATTTCCCACAGGCAATCCAGAAGGAAACAGAAGATCCTTAGTCATTTGAGGGCAATTCTTCCTGCTAGGGGTAGAATGGTGCTTTTCATAGCTCCCTCCTCTGGCTTAAACATCCGGTCAGAGAGGAGCCTCATGGGGCCAGGGAATTCAGAGAAGTAGAGCGGGTAGGGCAGGAAGGATGGGTGGGGAGGAGTGGGAATTCATTCAGAATAAAATAAGGACTTCATGTGTGCTTATTCTGAACTGCGGCCAGCCCCTGCCCCCTGACCCACCTGCCCCTGGTCTCCTACTACAACGCAAGTGCATTTCTTCAGGTAATACTGGCTTTGTCCTTAGGTTATAGGATTATAGCGGGATTCCAGGACAACAAAGTTTAATTATTCCAAGACTTGTCAGAGGTCTACAGAGAACCACAGCAGGAAGGGAAAGCCAGCGACAGAAGCCCCCCCCACACCTCGCTGCCCAGAAAGGCTTTAGAGAAAAAGCTATTTATTTTCCTGTTACTTCCGAACATTTCATTTGAGGAGTCCCAAAATTCCCTTTTTCAACCTGAGTTTTCGCAAAACCTAGTGGATATAACAAAGTGACAAAAGCTTCCAAATATACCTTAAAATGTACAGGCTACGGGTGAAAGGAATCCCAACTGTAAACAAAGGACTTCAACCCATTTTCTATAATAAGGGAACATATCTTATCACAAGGAGGTTCTTGAATATCCACAACTCTCCATCTATTGTGAGACCACAGCTGGTTCAAATACACAGGGAGAGATGGCCCTGAGAGATAAACCATGAGGGTCCATAGTAAATGAGCCCATGCTAATGAAAATTAATTTAAAAGAAAACCAACCTAGTATATACCAACCCTACCACCTTCTCTCTTAGTCTTCTCTTAAAACCCTCTCACAATTATAAATGGGCTCCTAAAGAAATCACCAGCTACTAAGTGAAGAAAACCAATAATAAAAGGTAAAAGTAAGAAGAGAGAAAAATTAATATGGCTCCAGCTCACCCCCTCCATACCCTCCTCTAACTAATCCTATCATCCTCCACAATCATCCTTTCTGACTCCTCTCTCCCATTGATGCCCCGTTCAACTTTTTATCTTGCCAATCCTTCATTAAATAAAGGATGCCTTACATGGCTATTTTATCTGTGGCACTAAGAAGAGGTTAATGAAGCCAAACAGAAATCAAGAGAGAGAGTTATGGCTTGGGCAAATGTTTTCTAGTATAATGAGTGGTCCAGTGTTATTAATTTAGTTGACACATCAATCTGCTGTACAGCAGTTGGGAATGGGACAGCTCTTTTTCAACAAAGCTTTGGGCTAACTATAAGTTGCAGGCAGTGACAGGCTTTGCAAATTATGGCCAAAGCCACAAATCAAAGAGCAATCTTCGTGTGTGCATGGAGTGGAAAGGACTGGTGGCCACGCATCCATCTTTGCAGGCACCCAGCTTGCATTGTGATCACCACAAGAAGTGTCATCTTCTAGGATGAAGGACAGGGGTATAATTCAGTTTGCAGCTTCCCCACTTACATTTTTATCTCCTGATGAAGATTTCCAGTCACACTTATTGCATGAATGTACTTCTTCACCTTGCCTTTTGAGCATCTTTAAAGCATTCATGTACAAAGGGCCACCACGACCGAGATAATTAACACAGGGAAGATACAATTGTACAGTAGACCCCGTCAGTCTAGAACCATTACGTTGAACCCCTCATCACTTTGGTGTTTCATGGTATTTACTTTCTAATAAGAAGTGAAAACGAGTCCTTTTTCATTCTATTATTGGTCTCCAAAATAGAGTTAGCAGTATGTGAGGTTCCTCTTCTGCATCACCCAGAACCCCTACAGATCCACTTCAGAAATAAAAAATTAACTGCTGCAGCTGCTGATAATGCCCCTGGCAACAGATTTTAGCTGCCAGACCGCTCTGGGAATTGAATCTCTCCAGCTGATTGGCCAAAGTCATGCCCCCTTTCCAGGACAAACTGTCCTGAATGACTGCTTGTCATGCAGTATAAAGACCTTGTCCTCTTGCCTCGACTCCAGATACCTCTGAAGGGTCAGTCGATTTTCAGAACTTCCCACAGGGTTGGCTACAGCTTCCATTAACACTACATCACTTCTTTACTTCTCCCTCTGCCCACTTCTGCCTGATCTTTTCTTTTCATAGAGATGATCTCAAGAGCACTCCCTAATAAACCTCCTGTATGCTCACCTTGGTCTCAGGGTCTGCTTCCCAGGGAACCCAACATGAGACTATTCAGTTCCCTCTTTCAAAACGGAAAAGAGATGGCCTTAAAAGAAAACATAATATCTATTTTCAAACACAAGAAATGACCTAAAAGTCAGGAAGACAAGTCTCTTCCCATTAGTTCCAGAGGAGAAAACTGGGACTAATGAGTAGAAATATTAAACGTCCTTATTCGGTTCAACAGAAGAAACAGGTGTGCAACAATTATAGCTCTTTAGAATGGAATGAAACTCATAAAGTAGTGAGTTCTCTGTTGCTGTAAGCATTTGAACAGGAGCTGGATTATTATTTGATAAAGAGATTCTCCCCAGCACTCTGCCTGGAAAACATCACGCTCACCTTTAAGGTCTAATTCAAGTGTCAGGTTTTCATGCATATCATCTTTCCTAACTTCCCCAGGTAAGTTAGTTCTCTTTGCCCTGTACTTTTACAATACTTTGTATGTGCCTCTATCTTAATATTTATCACACAGGAAGCATATATGCCTCCCTCCTCCCACTAAAAAAACATGTTTCTCAAGAGCAGGAGCTGTGCCTTATTCATCTCTGGATCCCTAGGTGGCATATGAAAAAAAATGGCTTTGTATTAATATTAAAAAAGAAGGTTCCTTTATTGGGTGAGAGATTACTGAAATAACTGATGGTCTCATCTGGTTCAAATTTCAATCCCTTTTTTTTTTTTTTTGTTCCAAATTTCTATGCTGATGGCACATACTGGCCTCACAGAAATCAGCTCTGCCTGAATAGAGATATAGATAGATATAGATATAGATATAGATATAGATATAGATATATAGATATAGATAAATCACTCTTTTACAAAATGTGAGGGCATCCCCCTTGGAGCCAGGCAGAGAAGCAGAAAATACTAGTGGCCCCTTCCTTACTCCTCTGCCACAAATTTCTTGAAAACATCATCTATACTCACTTCCTCCAATTCCTCTTCTCCCATATGATACTAACTCCAACCAGACTTTTAACTTCACTAAAACTCCTCTTGTGAAAGGCAGAGGTGACCTTGATATTGTCAAGTCCAATGTCCATCTGCAATCATTGTTAGAGTCACTAACGTACCCTCCAGACTGAGAAGACACCTTAATGCCAAAACACAAAGCAAACCGTTCCATACCATTTACACAAGAGTTTTGTTTAGAGTAAGTTACTGAGAGGAATGGGCAGACGGATGATCCACAACTCTACACAGCTATTCACCACCCCTATCCAGACCTCAATTCCCAGCTTTCGTGGAGTGAGGAGCATGGTGGTGAGATCACAGGGTAGTCATCTAAAGTGACTCTATCTGAGCCACTTTAGATAGAGATCTAGAGGATCTCTACTAGTTATGTCAAGTGGTGCCACCTGTGCGTCAGAGGCGGGCGCAAGGCGTAGGGCCAAAAATGGAGTCGGTGTTGTCAGCACTCCTGCACTCATCCTTTACCTATGAGGAGCATTTGACATGGCTGATCACTTGGCTCCTAGCTAGGCTTTCTTTCCTTGGTTTCCAGGGCTTCACATTCTCTTGACCTTCCTCCTAGCTTACTGGCTACTATTCCTCTGTCTCCTTTGCTGGTTCTTTCTCTTCCCTCTGACCTTTTAAAGCTGAGTCTCCCAGGGTCAATCCTTGGTCCTCATGTTGTTTCTATCAACATTCACCTCCTCAGAGATCTCATCCCATCTCCTGATTTAAATCCTATTTATATGCCAATCTTTCTCACATTTCTTGCTCCAAAACCTCAAACTTATGTATCTAACTACCTATTCTGCATGTCCACTTGGATATCTTAGAAACATGGTCAGCATTTCCACAATTGGACTCAGCCATTCCCATTTCAGTTAAAGGCAAGTCAATCCCTCTGGTTCCAACTCCTCTCTTTCTCTTGACTGCTGACCTTCGAAATGTGTCTAGAACACCACCTAGTTTCACCAGCTCTGTCTGAGCCACCAACATCCCTCAGCCAGTCACTATAACAGCCTGCTAACTGATCTCCCTGCCTCTGCCCCTTTACCCCCTACAAACCATGCTCAAAAAAGGAGCAGGATGATCCTTTTAAAAATTAAATCATAAGATGTTTTTTCTGCCCCAAACCCTCGATGGCTTCCCAATCCACTAAAAAGAAAATGCCAACACTCTTGATTTGGACAGCCACTGCCCCACGGGTCCCATCCTCCCATCCTCTCACTCTGCCTAGGGACTCTGATCTCTCTTGAACATACACACTCCTGCTCCAGACCTTTATTCTAGCTATTTTCTCTGCCTGGAACCATCTTCTTCCAGCTACCCAGGTATCCACATGCACCTGTTTCAAGTCTTTGCTAAAACCTCAACTTCTCAACAAAGCCCAATCCTGGTCCTACAACAGAATACTAACGCCTGCCTGACCCCTTATCCTGCTCCATTTTTTCTTGTTGCCTTAGCATTTATCACCATCTGACAGACTACATGAGTAGTTTGATATGTTTATTATGAACTTACTGCCTCTTCCCAACTAGAGTGTAAACACCAGGAGGGCAAGGATCATCACTGTTTGTTCACTGCCACAATTCAGTACCTGAAACAGGGCCTCAGTAGATGCTACTTGAATTTAAAAATGTAGTAACTGATGTTGCAACCAGAGGATTACCTCCATTCCAGTTTACCTTTGTTGGCTTTCCAATTGAGATTATGTTTTTCTAGTATCACAAAGTCTTTTACATTATTCAAATCTGAGCACTTCATAACATCATAGGGATTAGGATCCTGCTAGAACATTAACATAGAATCAGATTAAATAAATCTGATTTTCCTTCTAGTCCCTCCTCCTAGTATATGAGTATATGAGTTCTCCTTTCTAAATTAAGTTCTTTAGGAGGATCTGTGTTTGAGAAAAGGCTAGAAATGCTAGACTATCTGAAAACTTTCTCCACTACCACCAGATTTAGGAAATAAGTATGGAAGGTTGCCCATCTGCCCTAAGATGGGGTGAGAGGTGAGGGTTGCCCACCTGCCCACCTACTCCTAGCTATTTCTTCTTTTCTTCTTTCACACTAAGCAGAGTAGAAGCAGAATATGGAGGACAAAATCTCTTCTCTCCCAAATAGGGGAAGGATGTTCTCTCCCCACCTAACTCTAAGAAACTCCCTTCTTTGGGGACTAGAAATTCTGATTCCACACTATGGTTTTTCAGGTGACTAAGGCTGCCGGTGTTAGCTACTGCGGGTGGCTTTGAATAGTGTCAGAGTTTTGTGAGCAATGCCTTGCAAGATAGGGAAAATGCCTGATGTTCTCCAGCCTTGCCATTACTCAGAAATATCATGACTGAGACACATGACGGAAGCTCACTGGTGGAGAATCAGGATCTTTCCTGCCTGCTAAATGCCAGATCCATTCTTTTTTAAACCTTTGCACACAAAGGAGAACGCTCTGGGTTTTCAAAAGCCCAGGAGCAAAAATTCAAGCAGACTGAGGTAGTTTAAGAACAATTCTGTACACTAAACAACTCTTGCAGAAGCCAGCATTCTTTTTCTTACTTGCTTTTTCAGAAGATAATTTGGCTTTCTCCTTGAATTTTGCCCCATTTTGTTCCATGACTGAGTCTCCTTCTTGGATGTGCTTCAATTGCTAAGTGTAAGTCACAGATGAGAAGCAAACTAACGGTATTCACTTTGAGAATGCCTAGAAGGTTCTTCCCATTCCAGAACTCAGAGACAACATAATAGCAAGAAGAAAGCTTATTATAAGCCAGACAGAGGGGGAAATAAAAGGGGAAAAATAAAAAGGCAGAGTTCCTCTCACTAGTATACCCAAATGAATTACAGAATTAAGTAAGGGAGCAAAGGGCTTGGCTAGTACTAAGAGAACTTCTAGAATGTGTTCGCGCTCCCCTGTAAGGTATCAGGACTGCCAAAATCTTAACAAGGCTATTTCATTTCATCTTAAATTAAAATTCCTTTCTATGGCCTACTCCATTATGCACATCAAAACAACTCTCAGGTGGATTGGCTTGTATTTTTATTAAGAGGTTCTTTTCTATAAAAGAACAAGCTGACAAGTTCAGCAACAATCAAGTTCGGTGGTTGAATGCAAGGGAAGAAGGTGGGGGGAAGGAAAAGTTGGGAAAAAAATGAAATGGAGAGAGAAGAAAATAGTGTAAATATTAAACTAGCAGTATTTGTTAGGCAGTAAGATTATCAATATCAGACTGTATTTATTTAGGCGAATTTATAAAATCAAGTGTGGGGGGCACCTGGCTGGCTCAGGTGGCACATGTGACTCTTGATCTCAGGGTTGTGAGTTCAAGCCCCAGACTGGGTGTGGAGCCAACACTAATATTGATCTGGGCATTTAACAGGATAAAAAGAAAGGCAACATAAAACTAAACAATATAACCAAGGGAAAACAAAAAAAGTATTAGGTACGAAATAACTACCTCCCAAACTGCCTATGCCTTCAAAGTCTTTCCGCTTAACTTGAGCCAAGGGGGTAGAGTTTACAGAGAATTGTGATTATTAATGAAAGGACAGGGTTAAATACAAGCTGGTGATAGTACTTGACATACTAGCAGCATTTTTCAGAATAAAGATGTTGACATTTGTCTCAAATAAATTAACATTCCCATCTCTTCATACATATTTGATCAGAACATCACATTCACATACCAATGGGAGTACAGAAGTGGGAAGTTGCTCACAGGAGGGGAATGATAGAAAAGGCATTTTGTATTTGATCAAGTGATGAGTGTTAGCACCTCATTTGTTGCCGAAAATAACAAAAGCACTCGTTCTAGACATAGTGACTATGTCCATACACATGGGTCTTTTCAAGAGATCTCTGGAAAACAGGGAGTTATTGTGCTTCTGTCCCTTCTCCATATAGGAAGACAAAGCATCCCTGAATTTAGAATTTGGGCCAACCATGCTCATTTGGCACAGGTTAACAAGCCATTGTCTCCAATGGTAGAAAGAAGTTTTCTGAGAAGGCTTTTTGCACTAAACATCCAGTGATGGGTATTCCTAAGTCCCTGGATTGGAAAACTGATCACTGCTTCCTCACATCAGAAAAGTATGGCTATTCACAATCAACGCAGCTTTGAATTTATTCACATCTCCCAAACCAATTTGCTCCTCCATCTAAAAGAGGCAACACATTTCGAAGGGCTCTAGAAATGAAAATAAAATTGCATACAGGCATTTTAAATATATATATACATATCTTCAAGAGCTCGTCAGCACCTGACTATCTTGGCCTCTCTTAATTGTAGGACTTAGAACTTGAACCACCAGGCATGCCTTCCAATCTTTAAACTGGGACTGGCCAAGGACTCTCCTCACCTATAACATCTTCTAGAGCTGATGGGGCTCCTCTAAACCCAGAATTTGGTGCAACTGATGTGAGCCTGGCTGAGTACAGACATGTCCACCCAGAAGAAGCCTTCCTTCCTAACAGCCTCACCATGGGTCCAATCCAAAGGACTAAGTGTCTTCCTCATGGTCCTGAGTTTTATTCCATCACTTTTGGATGAGGTTCCCTACTCAGAACTTCCAACTCTTCTACACAGTCCCTGAAAAACTGCCAACATCCCTGATGCTGGCCCCTATTCCCTATTTCTGCAGATGCCAGCTGAGGTCTGACACCCCTTTCCTGACTTTAACAGTGAGATGATTAGCACATTAGTAGTGCCAACAGTTTGCTGCTTTGTACATTATTATATCAAATCCCTGTATAGCCACACCAGTCTGAATCATACCAGGTCTCTCAGAGCTTGCTGGCCCCCATGCTGTGGTAGGCAGCCCCCTGGTGGGGTTTATCCCAGTCTTCCCAGCTCTCTGACCTTCCCTAGACTCACTGTTCAGATTCCAGTATGCACGGCCTCAACAGAGTGAACATGTCCAGTATTTGACTGGCTGCATCCAAGTTGACTTGAGATTGTCTTCAGTTTATACTGAAAATTGCTCTCCTTTTCCAGATTTATTCAACTCTTACTTTTGCTATGCTTCATTTATGCCTCCTGGTTATTAGCACTAAAAATGGACCCTTAAGAGTTCAGAGTTCCTAACTGCTTACTCTTCATTTTCTTTTCCTCATGCTCTGGATGGCATGGGGATATAAGTCTCACTGAGAGTACAACACAGTGAATTAGAACCAGTACCCAGCTCCTCAACTGCTACAGAGAGAAACACACTAAGACTATTTTTCTAGCCACCCAATCTTGTCTATGATTCCTTGAAAACAACCTGTGTGTTTTTTTTTTTAACCCACACAAAGAAGGAATACTTGATTTAGAAGGTACAGAATACAGCAGATGCAGCTTCAAACTCACTCAAGTGTCACTCCCTCTGGCCCAGCCTGTGCCCTGTGACTCAGTGGTACCAACTGTGCCAACATTTCCAGAAACCACCTTGTCACTGCTATAGTCAACACTGCAGTCCTATCTGAAGATCTTTCCTTCTTTGCCTCCTTTTCCCACAGTCCTATAGTTCAATGGAAAAGGACCCCACTGGAATGTACCAAGTGGCCTACACCCTCAGCCCAACCAGTGTTTCCATTCTTCTCTCTGGGGTCTTGGGGAGGTGAAATGCTGTCAATATCTTATCTTCACTCTGGAAGATTGGCCAAGTGAGGACAAGCAGCAGCCTTCACTCAAGAGAGATATCAAAGTTGGCGAGATCCTTCCTGCAAATAAGAACTTGGCAAGTAAACAAATGGCCCATTCTTATTTTGAAGTTTGATTATTTGTTTTTAAACCACATTTAGTGGTCTCCAGCATTTCTACAGTGCACAGCATTTCACCTAAATACTTTTCCTCTGACAGGAGCATGCAAGCAGGAAAAAAAAAAAAAAAAGCTCTTTAAAAGAAAATGGTTGGCATTTCAAACAGAAAGCAGCGCAGAGCTTTCTGGAAAAGAGTCATTGTTATAATCAGATGTAGCATTTATTAATCTCTAATCTGGATCCTTCACGGTGGGGCTTCTGCCTATGGATGAATCATCCCAGACAAGTATGAGTCTTATATACACAGTCTCATTATCTTTAGAACTGGCAGTAGAGAAATTCACCTGAAGCTATCAGGTTCACATTAGCTGGCTGCTGAATCCCGATCCATGCTAACAAAACGGGGGCATCCTTATGGCTCAGCAACGACATTTTGACATTAATTCAGTATTGCTAAAAGGTGCCAATATGCTAATCTTTTATAAGCACAGCTTATTTAACTCTCCATTAAATAATTCCAACCCAAGATCTCAAAGAACAGATATTAACCAGAGTGGCTTGAGAAGACACTAGTCCAGCTTAGACAGGTCTGTGATTAAACCAGTTTGGGAGAATGTGAGGTAGAACTAGATTATTTTGCAAGTCTTCAAAGAGAATTCCACAGTTTTCCTCAGTTACTTAGACCAGTGGCAATCTTGACTTTCAGAAATTATTCCCTATGTCTATCTTGATTCCATCATGCCGCAGATTAAGCCCTTTGGCTCTCATGCTTTCCTTGATGAAAGGCATGTATTAGGCCTTCAGAATTTTTATGGAACTAAATCAAACTGATTTCAAGATAGATGATGGCTTGCTTCATCTATTACAATACTTACTGGGTCACTTATAGTGTATTGGATACTATTCATGTATTAGGTCAATTAATTCTCACATCCCTGTGAAGTAAGCCCTGTTACCCTCCATTTCACCAATAGAAAAAGTGAGCTTTGGAGACATTAAGTAACTCACCCAAAGTTACTGTTGGTTTGAAAATCTGGCTAGGTGTGACTTCAGAATGCACACATTCAACCACTGCACCATACATCTTCAAGCTTCCTTTAATCGTCTCTGTAAGCTACATCTGAACCATCTACACTTCCTATTTTGTAAATCACAGAATGAATGATCACAGTCATCTAGTTAAATTCTACCTTCTCCTAGTAATACAGATTATTTTCATGAGCTCCTTAGCTTCACTCCTATGCATCCATTCACTGGCACATGGGTACTGTTAACAAGTGACAGATTTGATGCGTGTTATTATCCTACAGTATCCTTCTACTGGACATCATACAATCTGTTCTCTGTGATCTTATTAATTGTTCGTTAATCAATCAAACATATATTAAATACCTATCAGGTGCTATGGGAGGTAGAAATGAAGTGTAAGTCATCATCCTCATCCTTAGTGTGAGCTGACTGGAAGATAAGAACAAAATATACCAAATAATCGATGACCTTCCTAAGTTAAGTGATCACAGGAGTTTCAGAATACATCACGGAATGATGAGAACAGAGGGCAGTACGGCTAGACGGTTTTATTTCCTAAGCTCTTTTGTACTTATCTCTCTCCCTGCCAATTCTCCCACTAGCTCTGTGCAGTCAGCAAATTAAACACCCATGCATTTCAATCCAAATACGACTGTGGATAGAAATATAAGTAACACTGGCCTTGAACTCAGCCTTAGATTTGTCCTCAGGTGGATGATGAGCGTCTGATGTCCACTATCTCAGGCGGCATGCAGGGGTTGATGGACATACCGTACGGTATCATATCCACAGCACTCTACAGTCTAAATGAATTATATATAAATCTATCTGCTTGATCTATCCAGCCTTTCATTTTCATCTCAGAAGATTGGATTAGTATGACAGGACTTGTCCTTTATGAAGTCAGGCTATCCAGTTAAAAAACTTTCTTCTCTCCAAATAATTCCAAATTGATTTTGTTAAGATTTCTGTTCAGCGTTCCTCCAGAAAAGCCAGGGGAATGATAATTCCTAGTCTTTCCCTTCTCTCAGTGTATTTGTTTTCTTGACACTGATTTCTTCCCCCTTGCCTATCTAATAGTTTTCAGTAATTGTGCACATTGGTCAAGAGGTCAATCACTTTAGTGTTCCTTACGTAGAGATGACTTAGGATTGCAAATTTAAATCCAAGCAACTCACAAAAGCATCCTGATACCAAATTTTCTCGAGTTCAACTTGTTAGTTCCTGTGCCCTATTCACTTAAAAATACATAGATGACTACTAGATGCTATCAGTTCTCAAAACTGCCTCCAAGTCTATTAAGAAAGCATGATATTCTTTTTTTTCTTACTTTCTTACTGATAAAGCAAATGTATATTCTAAGATCTCTTATTCTTGGCCTCATGAAATTGAATGGATATACAGCAGCAACGGCATTCCTGAGTAATATCACAGTAACACAGTTTCTCACCATTTTTCCCAAAAAAAAGAGGACACAATCTGACCCAGAGATCCTTCCAAGTGTAAAAGGGGTGGGACACAATGTCCTCAAGAGCTCAGTGAGTGCAGAAGCTCAGTAAGGAACTTTGGTGATGAAAGGTAAATTCATCTCTCCTTAATTTTCTTAACTTCTTAATCCTGAGAGTAACTTGCAGGTTCCCTCTCTTCTCCTTCACATAAAGGCAAAGATCTCCCGCGTTGGTCATAGTAAAATTTTTCAGATACATAATTGGCTTTATTTATTAAATATATTCTAGAAGAGGGTTTCCATGTTGCTCAGTGAGTAACTTCTAGAGGCATAGTTAAGCCTCCTTCTTTGATATGTCATGGAGTATATCAATCACGCCTAATTTTTCTTTTAGATTAACCTCCCCTGCCCCCAGGCTCAGCTTCTCTTTGCACAGCACAAGTACTATTCACCAGGAGTGGATGCCTGTCCAGGAAGCAGCCTGTCCCTAAGCTAGCCAGCCTGTCCCTAAGCAGTCTGGGCCTGATCTGAAAAGAAAAGCCCAGCTCATCAGACTCTCTGTCTCTCTCAGGAATCTGAACCAAAACCCAGGAAAGCATGGGCAGGTCTTTTATGTATAACATGAACTAGATGAGGGTCCATGACAAAGCAAGGTCATGAGCACTGTGAAACAATGAGAAAACAGAAGCTATGGGATGGCAGAGGAAGCCTGAAGTAGAAGTCATGTGAGAATCAGAAAGACTTTAAAATACAGACCAGATGTCTTCAAGAGAGACCCAGCAGGTAACCAGCCTGGAGTGGTCTTAGTTCCTCACAGCTTTCCAGCTCTTTTCATGAACAGCTCCCAATAAATTCCCCTGTATTTTGTTTTTGTTTGGTTTGTGTGGTTTTTTCCTTCTTTCTGAAACAATTTAGTTGGTCTTTGCTCCTCCCAATCAAAAGAGCCTAACTAAAAATAAAAAAGCTGCCATGAGTTACTATGTTCTTGCTTTATATCTTTCGGGCTTAGAATTTATTCTACAGTTTTCCACTTTCATAGGGAAGATATCTTCCTAGATGACCTTTACCTTGGTGAGAAGCAGTGCCTAGCCTGAGACTACTGGAGCAGAAAAGGTGGCTGCACAGAGTTCCCTCTAGTAATCAAGGGATTCACATAAGACCCTGCCCCCAAGGCCCTTCTTATTGGTGTTAGTTCAGTACGTAAGACAGGGCTAACATAGAACTGGGCACAGCATGTCAGTACAACTCACTTGTAGATAAAGTCTAATGATTTACTTGATGGCTTGTAGTATCCTTGGAGATAAAGAATGTTTGCTCTAGCAAGCTATGTAAGATGCTTATTAACAAAACTATATCCCTTTCACACGCATTGAAAGGGTTAAGAAGTTGCTTGCAAATGTGCCCCCAAAATAAAGAAAAAAAGCTGGCGGATGATGTCAGGTACCACAGATTATATGCAGATTGTACACGTACGTTGAAAATGAGGAGCAGAGCCACATAACACAGTGATGAGGCAGCCACCTCCGTGTGCTCCAAGGCCACCAGGACCCACACACAGTCTACTGGGCTTTGGGGAAGGCTCTTCCTGCAACATCAGGCCAACTCGTAACAGTTCAGGAAAGGAGCTATTTATTTTATCTGAACTTCTATTTTGTTTGAATTTCTGTTGATCTGCATATGGATCCTGCTTTCTACAATATTAACTACATCTCATTCCCCACGGTTGCAAGAAATGAAATTATTCCCACCTTGCCCTTCTTTCTCCAGTACCATTTTCAGTACACCCTGAACAAAACTAAATTCATCACAATCTTCAACTTTTCCTCATTGTACCTACAGCTGCTCTGTACTCTGTTCAAATCAGTTCATTTCCCACTTCCTTTTGAGTTTAGGATGGAGGACCTGGCTCTAAGCATCAAACTTAGTGCGTTGTCTTCTGAACTCCCAGGCATCTTATATGGACCTGTCTGTCCATGATCACTTCAAAAGAACTGAATGTTCATTGACTTTGACCAAATTTGGCTCATTCTGAGGGTATCAGGAAATAACAAGGTAAAATATTAAGTTTACCCTCTGTGCAATGGTGGTTGAGTAATTGTCAGAAAGACTCGTTTCTGACATGTTTAATAGATTTCACTGAAATTTGTGGTGTATAAGAAGGTTACAGTGTTTTTTAGCACTGAGATTAAAGGTCAAGTAAACTTTAACTTAGCCTTTAGGATTACCATTTCAACACAAAGCTTGCAACCAGAGCTTTGTGCAAAGCTCCCAACTTCTCAGGCATATCCCTGAAAGGGCAAGAGTACACACTGACAGCATTCTCACATCTTCTTTCATCTATCCAGCCACTGGTGTTTGTTTAGTATGTAACAAATGCCTAACACAGAACTTGGCACAGCAAGTCGGTACAATTCACTTGGAGGGGAAGTCAAATAATTTACTTGATGGTTTAGAGTCTACTTGGAGATTAAAAACTATTCCCTTTGGCAAGATATGCAACAGATACGAACAAAAACATATCCCTTTCTTAGGCATAAACTTACAAGGTTTTAAAAGGAAGACTTACTGGGGCACCTGGGTGGCTCAGTCAGCTAAACGTCTACGTTTGGCTCAGGTCATGATCTTGGGGTCCTGCGATCAAGCCCTCACAGTGGGTTCCCTGCTCAGTGAGGAGTGTGCTTCTCCCTCTCCCTTTGCCCCTCCCCATCACTTGTGCTCTCTCACTCTCTCTCAAATAAATAAAATCTTTTAAAAAATAAATAAATAAAAAGATTACTAGGAAGTCAAGGTTTAAAAAAAACAGAAAGTAAGAGAAGAAGCACATTTGGGCTATGGAAAAAGAACTGGATTTGGAATAAAAAAAATTCATGGATGGGACTGGAGGAGATAATGCTAAGCAAAATAAGTCAAGCAGAGAAAGACAATTATCGTATGGTTTCACTCATTTATGGAACATAAGAAGTAGGAAGATCGGTAGGAGAAGAAAGGGAAGAAGAAGAAAGGGGGGCGGGTAAACAGAAGGGGGAATGAACCATGAGAGACTATGGACTCTGGGAAACAAACTGAGGGCTTCAGAGGGGAGGGGGGTGGGGGAATGGGATAGGCTGGTGATGGGTATTAAGGAGGGCACGTATTGTATGGTGTACCGGGTGTTATATGCAAGTAATGAATCATGGAACTTTATATCAAAAACTAGGGATATACTGTATGGTGACTAACATAATATAATAAAAAATTATTATAAAAAATTCATATTCAAATCTAGATACTTCTTAGGTGTGTGATCTTAGAGAGTTACTTCATTTATCCAACCACTATTTCCTTCTAGAAAATAAAAGTGCTAATTCTCAATTTATAGCATTGTAAAGAGGATCAGATGAGGCAATACAAAGGATGCTGCCTAGCACAGTGCCTGACACACAGTCAATTTTCAGACACATGAAGCATGACTCTACTCCCCACACATGATGGCTAAAAATATAAGCAAGGAAAAGTTTTATTTTGTACATATTTACAGACTGGTTGACAAATTCATCATCCTTTTTATGGGCCTTATTGTCCAAGTATCTGTTCTATTTGATTAAATACAGCTTCCGAGTTTGACTGGACCCTCAGTACAACCCAGAACAGCATGCGTTCCTAAGTTGTCCCTTTCCAAATATGTAAGAACAATCTACACACAGAATACTTGAACTAAGAGTTAGAGGAGATAAGCAGAAATAGTAAGTTTAAATTCTAAATATCCAGATCATTTAAGACAGTACATTTCTATCACAGGCAGCACAACAGCCTTGCAACAGATTTGTTTTTTCTTTTACAAATCAACTAATTTCTAAATATCTTCACAGATCTACAAAAATAATCACGAACTCACCAACACTATTCCTCCTCATCAAAACCACCCCCGGCTCTGTACCTAATGTATTCTCATTTAGCAAAATCTCAAACTCTATTCTTACCAACCCTCAATGGTAAAATAAACAATCTCAGGTCCATTCTCTGGAAGGGACCCAGTGATGTCACTGATTACAGTTGTGAGGAAATTTCACGCTCGAAGACTAGAATAGTAGGAACCCTTGAACAGCTGGAGTCCAGCGGGGGTGCTGGGTTGGAATTGGATGGTTAGAACTGCAGAAGTGACCAGTGTTCCCACATACCCATCCACAGGCACAGACTCCCAACCACAAACTTCACAAATTCCTTCCCATTTAGCCATATAGAAACCACAAGGCTCTATGAAAGAGACAAAATTTTCTTTATTCAGAGGCCCGAATTTTCCTTGTTTTTCCCAAATTCAATTGTTACATTATCTGAAATAGCTAATGCTCTCAGTTGCGACTTTGTGTGTGCATACACCTGCACTGTGTGTACATGTGCAAAAAAAGGCAGAAGGGAGTCAACACAGAAAGATCTATACATAGAGAATACACATCTGTTAAATACATGAAGCAGGTCATGGTGACATAGAACGAACGTAACATTAGTAATAGTGGTTGGCTGCTTCTTCATCAAGGTGGACACAGAGAATCGCTTTGGAAAAAAAGTCTGCATCTTCCCACAAGCACCCAAAGACTAATAAACACATCCTCTCCTTGGGGAGAAGTAAAAGACTTTCAGAGCATAGCAAAAGTATCATTCTTGGTATGGACAACACTGATCTCTGGAGAAGAGGTGGGGGAAGTAATAAGGAGTCAAAGATCCTATTGGGAGTTCGAAGGTTCAAACTTCTTCAAAATTACTAGAAACTCTTCTGTAGATTGATATAGTTCAACTGAGACAACTGACAGAAAAGGAAAATGAGGGACTCCTCCATGAGATAATGGGGCATCTGCAATATGAACCCACCTCTATGTAAAGAATTAGAAGTTCACGAAGGAGGACCAGTTTCAACACAGTATAGAGCTGATTCTGGAAGTCCTTCCAGACATAAACATCCCAGAAGAGTGGACCTATCTTGGGATCAGTGAAGGAGAAAATGAATACAACCTGAAATATTGCAAGCCAAAGACAAACTAGGAGAAAAAAAAAAAAAAGTCAAGGTCTACCAGTAGATTGCTCAGAATGTGCAGTTCTCTTTCCATCTGAGGTCTAGAATCAGGCTGAACCATGGCCTAAGTAAACTCTTAGCGTTCTTGAGAAATCTGGCATGGATATTAGGGAGACCTTCAAAGGGTGAAATTGTTTTTCCTGTTAATTTAGGAGAGAGTTTTAACAGCAAATCAAAAACCAAAAGATGTGACCCTTCTTTTTACCCAAGCTGATGACTGGTACAAATGAGTAGCAAACCAGTTACGCACATTAGATAAAGATAGAACCACTTTGGGCCCAATTTAGTTAATTTTGCAAGTGATTTTTTTATAAAAAAGTGAAAAAACAGAAGTGTAATGAGATGAAAGGTAAACATCCAGGTGGGTTAATTACGGCTCATTAGCTCAATGTGGGTTCAAGCCAACTTGATCAGAGAACACTCATACCTGGGATAGAAACTAGGAGTAATATGGATGAGAATAATGAAATTGTTGAGTCTAGAACAGCCATTTAGTCTGATCTTATAGGCCTTAATTGGAGGACGGGGGCCTAGCAGAAGGGATTAACACCCACTGGGTTACTAATCTTGCAAGGTCAAATGTACAAAGTAAGAGTACATATAATTTAGAAATTATAAATTTATACAATAGAGCTAATAAAGCAATGCTTTGCTAAAGTCTTTTTGTCAAGAGCTCTAGTTGGGGAATGTGTTTTATGAACAGTCTAACCTTAAATACTTACTTCTGAAGACATAACATGCATTTAGTTATTCCTGAACACACACTCCTTGGAAGACCCTTTCCTAAACACTAAGGAGGATGGAAAATGTATGGGAAGCTATCCCTTATGGAAAAGAGTCTGCAGTTCTGACACCTGGAACATGCAAACAACAATAATGCAAGTATAATGTCATTATCACAAAGCGAATGAAAATAAATGTCATGGTGCTTAGAAGTAAAAGCATCCCCTGTGAGCAGGAATCAGGAACATTTTCATGGAGGAGAGGTAAGATGATGGTGGTGGTGGTGGTGGTGATTATTACCAGTTATTTGCAGGGTGAGAAGCCAATTCTTATAGTGGGAACAGCTGAAGTGTAAGTAAGTGGGGAGTTAGCTCTGAAGATAGTAAAGGTTCTATTAGGTTGTTCCTCCAGCAGATATTTATCAAGGACCTCATAAACACCAGACACTAGATGAGAGGCTGGGGACAGAGACAGGAGCTTCTTGCCTAAGCTTTCATGGTCTGGCAGAGGAGCAAAAAGTAAACAGTAAAATAATATAATAGGAAAGCCCTCCACTGCAGGAGCCCTGTGGTAAATTGTCTAGGTTGGAACAGAACTCTACCACCTACAGGCTATTTGTTACCTTACGCAAGTTACTAAGCCTCTCTTGCCATGGCTTCCTTACCTGCAAAATGGGTCAGCAGTGCACCTGACTCATAGGCTAAATCAGATGATACCTGTGAAGTACTTGTGTAGTAGTAGACACATTAAGTGCTTAGTAAACAGTACTGCGAGGGATATATTTGTTTCTGCTTCTCTGTCTGCATATCTGATGTCACAAAGCCAGTCTCTTAGAAGTAGAATTAGGAAAGAATCAGTCAGGGATATTAACTTTTTAAAAGTCATTAATACATTTTTACACATTGTTTTCCAAAAATGTCATATTGTTTCACACTCTTGTAAGCACGGTATGAAAGTGCTGATCTCACTATACTCCACAGTTAATACAGTCTTTAACATTTTTGCCAATTTGGTCAGTGAAAAATGATATGTCATTGTTGGTTTAATTTCCATATTTTTCATCAGAGGGAGGCTAAACATTTTTCACATTTATTAGTCACATATATTTTTCTTCACGTAAGTGGTATTCCCATTTTATAAGAAGGAAACTGGGAATTCTGCTTGTGGAGTTTGGACTTAGAGGTAGGAAATGTGGAGTCTGAAAATTAAACAGGAGAAGGTGCCACATGGTTCGGTGCCTTTCCATCACTGGCTCCTGGGGAAATTTCTCCTCCAAAGTCTTGTTCGCCTTTCTCCTTTGTTACCCTTCCTCAAAGAATGCTGATATTCAGAATACAGAATATATGCAACAGATATTTAAGGAGCTAAGTATGTGCTTGTAGCCCACATGTCAGGTGGTGCCTCCTACTCTTGGGCAGTCTTATTGACTTTGGTCCAAATATCAATTCTTAGACCAGAATAGTCGAAAAATCTTTCCTAACTTCTTACATCCAACCCCACTGGCGTATACTTTCTTCTCAGTCTCTCTCAAGTTGCTATGTCTGTCATGATTGTCTGCTACTGTTCCACCCAGCCGGTTAAATATCAAGTCCAGACTTAACTGGTTTCTGTATAAAGGGGGAAAAAATCTACCTCTTTCATCCATCCTGTGAGCTTAGTGCTTTCATGTAAGATTTGGACAGAACTAGGGACGGGCCGCATTGATTGCCAGAGGGGACTTCCACACTCTTGCTCTCCCGCCTCTTCCTCTATCACCCTCCTATGCTTGGAGATTTTTGGAGATGTTTTTATTTATACCTTGCTCATTAATCTCTTACTATATCAAGCAGAACCTTTTCTTCCACTCTGAAATCCCTGAAACTCAACTTCCACCCCAGATGGGTTTTTCAAGTTGTTTCTTCTGAAGAATATATTATTCTCTCTGAAAAATGTTCTGGAGAATACAGCTTCCTCTGATTATATTACATGAGGGTGCAAACTATATGAAATTAGAGAAGTTACAGGTTATAGTTTTCCTGAAGCATGGATAATATTCAAAATATTTAACAATCGGTACCTTCACCAGCCAACCAGGACTAAAGGTGGCCCTAGGGACAGAGCAGGGTCTTGGGCCCTTGGTCTGTCAGGTATTAGCCCTTTATGCTGACTGTGGGAAAGCCTGGAGGAAGGACTGGTGTACTCACAGGCTTCAGAGCAACTACGCTTTATCATACATCATCTATTACCAAATAGTATAAAAGAAGTTCCATAGTTTAAAGACTGTTCAGCCACACTGGTGCTCACTAGCTGAAACTGAGTCCAGCAGCTCATCAAGAATCATCTTACTCGATCCCATTTTATTTAACTGAAAATGTTGCTCCATCTCTCCCCAGTCTTCCTTGTCATAAAATCACCCCAAACCCATTATTTTAGGTTATCCTGCCCTTGACTTGCTCATTTACTTTGGTTTTATATATTTTGATCCAAGACAAGTGCTCTGAGATTTTCTGATTTCTAGGAAACCAATTCATTCTTGACCAAATAGTTTCTTTTAATTTCAGGGAGGAATAAACCCCTTCCCAGTTACCCACATTGACTCCGTATCCTTTTCAGTTTCCAGATATAATATATCCTCCCATCCTTACAGGACCCAATACAACTTACAAACTGCTCTGCTCTGTAACTTTCTTCATTCCTCGTTAACTTTATGGATATTACAACACTCAAGTCTGTGTATCTGTTTGTTGCTACATAGCAGTCCTTGAGCGCTAATTCTAGAATGGCACCATCCAACAGAAATATAACTTGAGCCACATATGTAGTTTTAAACTGCCGAATAAACACAATAAAATAAGTAACAAGAAGCAGGTAAACTTAGTTTTCATATTTTATTTAACTCAATACAGTCGAAACAATATTTTAATGCATAAGCAATATAAAAATTATTAGGATGGGGCGCCTGGGTGGCTCAGTCATTAAGCATCTGCCTTCGGCTCAGGGCATGATCCCAGAGTCCTGGGATCGAGCTTCGCATCGGGCTCCTCTGCTGGGAGCCTGCTTCTTCCTCTGCCACTCCCCTGCCTGTGTTCCCTCTTTCACTGGCTATCTCTCTCTCTCTGTCAAATAAATAAATAAAATCTTTTTTAAAAAATTATTGGGATGATTCACATCCTTTTGTTCATATAAAGCCTTCTGTCCCCAGTGTATCTTTTGTACACACAACACATCTCCATTCAGACTAGCCACATTTGAAGTGGTCAACTGATACATGTAGCCAGTGGGCTACTGTGGGACAGCACAGCTTTAGAGCCAGACTGCCTAACTCAGCTACTTAGAGCTCCGCCACTTCTGAGCTGCTTCATCTTGGGTAAATAACATCTCTGTGCCTCAATTTTCCTCCTGTCAAAAGGTGATAATAATAGTATACACCTCATAAGATTGTTATGAGAAATTCAGTGAGAAGGGACAATTCCTGGAATATAATAAGACTTCCATAAATGTCCGCTGCTGTTATCACCAGCATTACTTTGCTATTGCGTCTCCCAATATTACTATCCGTTTTCCAATTTTGTATTCAATATCCAAGAGAACTGATGTCACCACATCTAGGAACTTCTCTAAGAACTTGTTGCCCAGTCACTGCCTTTTTCCAGTTGGAGAAATAATGACTTAGAATGGTCCCATGTCCTTAACTGATTAAATGATGCCTATCCTGGCCTAACATACCAAAGGTAACGCAAAAGTGAATTTAGCCCAGTGCAGCCCAAGCACAGAAACAGTGAGAGGTACAATTTTTATTTATCTGGCGTCTGAATCCTTAATCACCACAGAGCTGCTTTTTAAATCAGTCTCCTCATTTATGTAAGCAGCTTCTATCTCTATGCCTGAATTCCAGCCAGTATTTCATGGCGGTTTAGCCAAAGAAAAGCATTTACCATGATTTACCCTCCCAAATATTACAGAATGTTATTTATGTGGCCTTTAAGCAGGTGCTGTATCCATCCAGTCATGGCTTCATTTCAACAATAAATGGCAGATGCACCAGGTTTCCCAAAACTCTTAAAAAAAAAATCCTGTATATGCCAGGAGAAATGGGAATATTAATGACTGGAAAGTTGGGATAGTACATAGAATGGAGGGAAGGAAAGCTAAAGAACTCAGTTTTATTAAGGGTGAAATTGTTAACAGAGAGCAAGAGTTTATAAAATTAGAGGGCAGGAAAATTTATAGAGGAGAAAGTCAAAAGCCAAGAGTCAGAACCAATCTAAGAGCAAGAATATTTGCAGATCTAGGTTGTAGGATATGATTTGTAGAGAAAAATGGATTTTCTTCAAGGCTCAGAAAAGGTGTTGTAAGAGCAACTTTGCCGCAAAATATAAAAGATGTTTACATAGGTAAGTGGTATGGTTTATGAAATTCGCAAATGGAAGAAAAACCGTGGAAGCCACTTCACATAGTATGTACCTATACTTTATTTTTCCCAAGAAGAAATAGGTCCTGATCACAGATGTGGCTAAATATTTCAGCATGACACTCAATAATGGCCCTTATGAAATCCTGGTGAAAAGATGGAAAAATAGCTTAAAGGGGTATCTCTAGATAGGATAACCAAAGGATCCTTACTGAGTCTGGCGTTAGTTAGCATGCCGGGAGAAGAATGCTTCAACAAATTTATAAAATATGCACATGACAACAGAGGAAAGAATCAAACTTCAAAAATATATGGCAGGCTAAAAAGTTGAGATCAGCTTCAGCAAATGGTACTGAACTGGGTTACATTTAAAACCCAACTCCACGAAGAGCATGGGGAAGGCTTGGCTTACTTTGGATCTCAGATAATTATGAACTTGAGAAACCAGGCTGTTGAAGCAACTAATACAATCTTAACCTACTTTAATAGAAGAACAGCATACCGAACAAGGGAGACGATCATTCTACTGGATTCGACAGTAAACAGAACACCGGGATGAACTGATCATTGGTACTTAGATCCAATGTCCAGCATGAAACATATGACAACAATTGAACTTGAGAACCAGGTGAAGAAATTGAGGCTTTTTAGTTTGAAGGAAAAAAAACTCAGGGACTGCCTGAGAGTTATCATAACTTATCATACCCGAAGGCAGCCACATGGACAAAATAGTGAAAGTAACTCGAGAGGGGAGAACAGGACCCTCAAAATGGCAGTTATAGCACAGGAGATTCTGTCTCACTATAAAGAAAATCTTTCACATCTGAATGAAATGGATTCTCTTGGTCATCCAAGTAAGTTCCCCGCCGCCAAAAATGTTCCAACGTTTTCCAAACATAAAGAGCTCAGGGCCACCTGTCAGGGATTCCTGCGTTGAGTGAGATGTTGAACTGAATGACCTTTAAGTTTCCTTCAGAGACTCTATTAATATGGTATCTATGTAGTAAAATGTGAACAAACTGAGTCAGTTCGGTCTGACACTGTAACATAAATGTGAGGTAATTACACATACGTACCCCCATCATAGAGTATGTTATTACTAGAGTCACACCTGAGCTCTTCAGTGTCTGTGGATCAATTATGTCAACAGAGTTATGTGCTGGACTTTGAGCTAGTGAGGCTAAACGTAAAACAGGGTCAGAATTTGAGTTGATGAAATAGGCTTCACTTTTCCATAATTAGAAAGCATAGGCCAGTCAGCAGGTCTGTTGAGGGAAAGAAACAGGCTACAGAGAAAAATGAATCGTTTTTAGTTTTCCTACTTACGTTGGAGACACAGGGGAAAGGAAGCACAGGGGAAGCTTGAGGTACACACACACACACACACACACACACACTCACTCACTCTCACTCACTCACTCTCCTGGTAGCAACCAGAGACTAGGCTTCCGTGACTGTCAACATTTCTAAGTAGTTTGCGAGAAAATGTTCCTCTTCTATATTCAGATGATCTTTGCCATTGAGGTTATGAACAGAATTATGCTTTTCCTCCTCTCAAGGGATAAATTTGTCAGATTGTAAGATATCATTTTTGTCTTTGAGTTGAAGCTACAATAAAATACAAAAAGAATTCTAGATTATCTCTCAGTTCTTCCAACTTTAAAATAGATGATTCAATGTGGCTCCCTTTCTGACAATAATGTAATGAGACTCATTTCTTGAAGATTTGAGAAAAAAGTATCCTCACTACTTCATAGTTTCACTTTGTACATCACTCTTGAGCTATCTTTCACTTTGGTGAATCCAACTTCGGAGGCCCTTTGCTCTAGACCTGAGTCACCACCCACATGTTTTTATTCTCCCATCACACTCCTAGCCTCATAATATCTCCCCACTAAAGGTCAAAGCTGCAGCTCATCAGCAAGCCAGAAACTCTGAAGGTAGAGACATGGAAGGTGTCCATCCTTTAGTCTAAGGAGATGGAGAAAATGGATCTGTCCAGTACTCACAGGAAGGGATAGATAGATAGATATTGTGTGAGCACTCAGAGCTCTCCCACACTTAGAGAGTACCAATGACTTCACTCAAGGATCCTGTGATTCTCAAAAGCAGCCAAATTTTCCCAGGGACCAGGTGGGAAATTTTAAAAATACGATTAATATAACAAAACTATTATTTGTCTAATCAATGTCTAACTTAAATAATATAGAAATCATACAAGTTTATAATATGCCACCAAAAAACAGGAAGAACTGCACTTTACTCAATGCCTTTACTGAAAATTCATTCAGATCTCCCAGGTCAGCTCATCCTTCCTCCACTCCAGTAATCAAAAGGGCAGGATACAATAAAATCGAAGTCTCATCCACCAGGGATAAAGAAGAGAATAAGTTAGTGATTTCATGCACAACACCTACTCTCTGCTGATAGGCAAAAGGATTCCCTATGTAATGAGTTGCAGACATTCTACTGATCTCTAAAATATAGGACTAGAGGAATACCAACATGAATGGATTTTTAGAGAACCACAGATAGGCAGTAGGGTGAAATGCAGCCCTTTATTCCAAGCAACAGGCAGAATTAGGTGGTGTTAACACAGAAATATTCCCAAAGCTAAACCACCATCGTAATTAAGACACCATGATCTAGGAACACAAATCTGGGGCACATGGACAAAGGTAGTTGACTGAAGTCTGTGAATACCTGGAGAGACAGTGAAGGTCTTTGGGCTCTTCCATGAAACAAAATATGTTCCACTCTAATGAAGCAAATGATCAAAACAAAATGAAATAAAATTACTTTAAATAAACAAAGAAGCTCCCTCCAAGCAGCAAAACTCTAGAACCTGCTGGTAAGATTTGATGTAGATTAGGTCAAGAACTAGGAGAGGCTGAGCCTGAGGGGTCAATATCCTCAGAACTTGCACCTTAGCAGGTAAGGGGAAGGCAGGACTAAATGCATAACTAACAGAGAACATATATATCCCTTTGTGTCCTAACTGGGAACGTAGATGTCTGTCTCTCTGCTCAGTAGGAAACTTCCTGAAGGCAGGAAAGGTCTGGAGTAGTGACTAGTATATAGTAAGGGCTCAACAAACATTTGTGATGTGAACAAAATAGTTCAATTTGAGCTGTCCCCATGTGATAGACTGAATGTACCAATGGCTTGGATTGATGGCCTCCCTGGAACCACTCCTTCACAGGACTGTACAGTTCCTCCCATCAAGAGGTAGAATCTATTTCCTTACCCCTTGAAATGAACTTGCCTCATGACTCATTGATATTGGTCAATATGAAGTGGAAGAAGTGTCACTATGCTAGTTCTCAGCTTTGACCTCAAGAGGCTTGGCGCATTTTTGCTTTCTTTCTTGGAAGCCCACCATGATTTGAGAATCAGCCTGGGCCAGCCTGATGGAGGATGAGAAACTACATGGTGAAGAGCCCACCTGTCCCAGCTGGCGTCATCTTAGACCAGCCTGTATTCAGCTAATACTTAGACATGAGAGAACTCAGCCCAACCCAAAGCCTACAGGAGTGAGTGGTGCTGAGACCAGGACAATTGTCCAGTTGACTCCTAGGCTTTTGAGAAATAATAAAGGGCTGCCGTTTTAAGCCACTAAGTTTTGGATAGTGTATTACACAACAACAGCAAACTGACATACCTCACTAAATGCTGCTTTTATGTTCTTTATTACTGATGCTGTTTTTAAATGTTTGTGCTCTATTTTAGTTTCTAAGAATTTAATTCAAAAGAAAAAGTGAAAAGATTCCTTGTCATTAATTCAATAATAATTTATGTCTAAATGTGTCCTTTCTCTTTTCCCACTGCCTTCTTTAAGTCATTTCTTTTTCAGTTTGTCTATTAAAATCAGTCCCTAGCTGCCCCCCCAGCATCCATCCTTATTCTAAGCCTATCTGTGTAATATGTATGGGGTATCACCGTAAAACACAGGTGTGATCATGTCACTCTCCTTCTCACAAACCTTAAACCTGTCACATCGTGCACAGAACAGAACAAAGTGTGAACTACCCCAATGGCCAATCGCATCCCTCCCATTTTCACCCCGACACCCCTTTCCGGTCTGGTCTCACAACACAACCCCCACATGCTTTCTGTCCCAGCCGCACCAGTCTGCCTCCACCATTCACTGACAAGTCTTCTACGTTCCCACCTTCACATTTCTGGCCAACTTGCTTCATACTCTTGCAATTTCCCACTGATCAAAATCCCACTCAAAGCCACCCACTCTGAAAAGCAATCCTAACCCTTCACTGTATCTTTGTGTAATAAAAATGATGTAATAATAGCAACACCACCGCCAATAATAATATTTATTGGTATGCAGTATGAGCTAGCACCGTGTTAGGCATTCTATATGCATTCTCTTAATCATCACATCAATCCTAAGGCAAGGCTATTGTTACGATTGCCATGTTCTAGCTGAGCAAACTGAGATTCAAAAGGTTAACCTGACCAGTCCAGTGTCAAATATCTACTAAGCAACAGAGCTAAAACGTGGGTCTAGGACTCCGGGAGTAGATACGCTATATCATATCATGTTTCCATTTCAACTTCCCATATTTATTATAATAAATTAAGCTAAAGCACAAAGTAATTAAATGACTTGCCCAAAGCCACAGAGCCATCAGCATTGTGAGATCATGCATCAGATATCTTGAATCCCCCCATTTTTATGTTAATTTGCCACCACCCAAGAAAATATAATTGCTGACTGGCCTCCCCAGCAGAGCTTGAGAGTTTTGCCTTTGCCCATTTTTTTCAGTTCAAGTGCCTAAACGAAACTCAGCAGGTAGATTTCACTTTCCTGCTACTGTAATCATCCATTGCTCTTTAGCCAGGATTCCAAAGCTAGAGCAAGAAATTAAGTCTAAAACCAAATTAAAAGAACCCTTGGCTCCCTCTGATCCAAATATCAGGAAAAGTCCACCCAGTCACCCTGTTAATATACAACTGACCTGAATCTCCCACATTCCCAACTGTGTACAATTCTGTCAGAACCACATATGTAGCACTGATGCCTGGAGCATGCTAATCTCATTCTTTGCTACTTTATATCCTGGCCTCCCAAAGAGCAGCACATAGCTGAACTTACTTGCTTTTCAAAACCGCACTCCCTTTTAATTACAGAAAATGTCAACCGGGGTACTTCTCAGCCCTGGTGGCCACACTTACACGATGAGGAAAGCAGGCTTGCAACTGGCCCATGTGTATTAGCCTCCAGAGGCTAGGGGCAAAGAGAGGCCTAGGGAACCAGGAAGGGACCCAATTTTGCCCCAAAGTATCAGGGTTGGGCAGAAAGGAAAAAAAAGGGCTTAGTTGAATGAAAACCCAGGTGAATCATGTAAGCTTGGAAATAGCTCTTTCAGTAACGCCAAGGGGAAGAAAGGGAAAGTGGCCTGGCTTGTTTTTGCTGCTGTGCCTGTTGTCCGGTCCCTTTCTTCATCAATGCAGCCGCACAGCGGGCTGGGGCAGCCACTGAGAGCAGCAGGGGCTGCGGAGAGAGCAGAGAAAGGGTCTATTCAAGAGCGCTTAGTCCTCCCTGTTTGAGACTCTCCACAAAAGAGAGGCAACAAATGCAGACTTCAAAGAAGAAAGAAAAAATGTTCCAGTCATTGGCCTCCTCCAAGGAAACTTTGATGGACAGCTCTTCCCTGTTGCTTTATGTTCATTCTCCACCTCCCCAAATTCCAGTTCATCTAAGAGGGGTGTGTTTGTGTGTGTGTGTTTCTTAAGACCTATATAAATAGGCATAACAAGTTCCTGGATGAAACACATGGTCAGGCCTAAGTGAGGCCTGCGAAAGTATCTACTGATCATTACTTGAAAAACTTTCTTAAGTTTATGTCCAGCCCCCATATAAAAGAAGATGATCTACAGTGGCTCTCCTCACCTCTCCAGCCATGCTTCCCTCACATGTATCATCAGAAAAGGCGAAGATTTCATTTTATACAATCTAGGATTGAGGGAGATAATGGCAGGTAAGATGGGTCTTTGCTTCCAGGAATGCCCTTACATAGAAAAGAAGTCTTCAAATTCTGTGTATCTACCTGTCAGAAACATCTGCTCTATTTCAAATGTTCTTTCCTCAAAGGCTAACTTACCAGAGCCTTTGCTTCTTCCCCAGCCCCCTCCCACTGCGCAGTGTTGGAGCTCAGGAGAAGCACCTGTGCCAAAGGGCGGCAGTACCAGCAAAATGAAACACAAGCAGCAGCCAGTGCAGCTAGAGAAAGGTCTCGTAGGGAAGAGAGAAAAAATACGAGCTTTCATAAGGTTTGCAAATTATCTAAAGATTTCATATATCCTATTACTCTCCGAAGGCCTGTAAACTAAGACTACTAGCTCACGTAACAGACTCATCAACATGTTTGAAGATACAATTTAGGCTTGTGGGAGCAACTTCTGTAAATAAGTTGCCAGACCTCCTCCTATAAACTCAATATGGAAGAGAAAAGGGGAAGGTAGAGCGTTGGCATAAACATGGAACTCACATGTCTAAGAATAAAGATCTCACCTTTATCTCACCAACTAGATTGGTCAGCACCCAATCCACAAATGCATCACATTCCATATTGTAGATACCCATAAAGTCCGCTGGAATCTTAAGTCCCTTCGGGACTAATATCCTGACATCTAAGAGCTAAGGGAGGTGGAAGGAAAGGAAAAAAATATCAGGTTCCATCTGGGCCATAATTAGGGCAGTGTGGCCAGCTGGAGAGAGGCTCAGGTGGAAGAGGTGGAAAGACATAAGATCGCTCCCAAAGTCAGGAGACGTGAGAGGAAGGGAGACAGTGTGTGATGAAGCTTTCTACTTTGTTCCTAAGAAGAGAAGGGGAAAAGAGCAGGGCTCTTGGAGCATTAGAGAGGGCACCACAGCATTCAGCAGAAGGTTAACTGCAAATTTACTAGTTTCAGCAAACATAACTATTAAAATCATAACATTTCTGTTATTTCTACTGATTATAACCATTATATACTAATTGTGTAGAAAAATATGATGTAAAAATCTCACATAAAGACCTTATCAATACACTCAATTCTTGCCAAGAATTTGAGAGAACCATAGAATTTTTGCACTTAAGGGAGGCTTAGAGGTCATCTACCCCAATGCCTTCATTTTAAAAATGAGGTCACCAAGAGATGGAAAAATTGATTTCCAAAACGTACTCCAGTTATTTAGACACAGAAATTACCTGGTGCCCATTGGGAACACTATGTCGTGTGCCTCTCGTATAAACTTTGGTTTCCCTTCTTTGAGGAGCCTTTAATTTCTCTATATTGATGCTTCCCATGGGAGTTGAACCCTGCTCCCAGCCAGGAAGGCTGTTTATCTGAGGGAAGGTATTAATAGCTGCAGCCCAGGCATCTCCCTTTGAACTTGGAGGACTCTGTTGGAACTACCTTTGCTGCCAGGAGAAACCATTTCTTTTTTCTCTGAGGAAGGCCATCCTTGGCCCTGACCATCAGCGTCCCGCATAAGCTGCCTCCAAGCAATTGGAAGACAAAACTGGCGATAGAGCAATAAACCTCCTGCAAATGTCGAACTCACTTAATTTGCTGACCATCTGATTAATAGCTCATCTCCACATTTCAAGTCGGCCCCAGCTAAACCTCTGGAGCTTCTTGCCAAAGGCTTCTTACAGAGTCTTGGTTTTCTTTTCTTATATACACTTAAAAACCTCATTAAACAAGAGAGAATGTTTTTAAAACAGTCAAGTAGTGTTTTATCCATAGCCCTTGCATGCCGGAGGTTATAAACTCTTATATTCAACAACAGCTTCTATAGGACCCACGCCAGGGTAGCCGAATGATAAACCACTGACAATAGTGCAATAATGATATCCTGTCACCAATTGAGATCTTAAGTGGCAATAACCACAAAGGGATGTTGCTATTAAACTAAATGTGCATGCCCTCTATATTCCAGCAGAAAAATTTTGGAAGATAGCGTAACCTTACAGTCGTAGAATGGGAATAAAGGGTATTACAGCTCAGGTGGCCCACTTCTCTGCATCCCCTGGGCCAGTCCTTCTCACGTGTCAAGAGATCCGAAAATGAAGAATATTTGGGCGGTAAATACCTTGGTGTTACACCTGAGTGTCAGCCCCAGATCAGCTTCCTAGTGGCTCTGAATATTCAGAGAAATCATCTGACCTCGACTTGTAAATGGGTGCCCGTGTACAAGGATCATTGGAAGGATTCAATGATTCAGGACTATGCCTTAGAATTTGGCAAGGCAATGAGTACGACAAATAAATGCCCCATAAATGTTAGCTATTGCTTTATCTAATTAAATAGGATGTCTTTCAGCATTTCCCATTACCACTCATATCAGCTGAAATCCACCTGCTATTACCATCACCCAGGAGAAAAACTTGGGGGAAGGATTATGGTGGAGGTTGGAGAAACTATAGGTTCAAGAAGCAATTTTCCCTTCTCCAGCAGTAACCCCCCCCCCTTTTCAGGCCATAGAGCTTCTAATGTAATCACTTATGAGCATAACTGCTTTTTACTAAAATGTAGAAGGGCGCCAGAACATACATGATCATTGAGGTGAAGCAAATCAGAAGTAAAGTTTCGTGTTAGCTAAGTTTGGCATGAGTTTAAAGCAGGAACACATCATCATCATTATCTGCACGCAGCACCTGAGATACCTGATACTTGAGGTTATCAGCTGGGGATGGCTTGTCTCCTGGGATGTCTGCCCAGCTTTCAAACTTCTGAGCTCCTATGGAACCAGGGGATACAAAGCACTCTCTAGTCAGGTACAAATCTATCCTTAGCTTTCCTGGCCTCTACCTGCCTGTCCATCACGGACATGGTCCCTCTGAGTCAATCTCTCTAATCTTCAGTCTGCAGGGTTTGGTCCCCCGTACAATATCCCTGTAGGAACCTGGGTCCTTAGCAGCACCCCATCTTTCTGTACCAACCTTTGCCCCTCCTATGCCCTCCTGCCTCCTCTTGTCCTGGCCCCTCAGGCCTCCTTGCCCCCCTCATCCCCAAGACCTTCTGATCTAAATCATCTTTCTCTAAGTTCATTATCTCTGTTTTCCTTAAATATATAGATTTATTTTAAAAAGAAAAAAAAGACCTTAATTTTATCACTGTTCCCTAAATCATAAGTTCATCTGACCCAGATGAAATACCTTTACTTCTCCTTTTGGGAGATCCAAACAGCTAAAGACAGCACCAACAAGCCCACAGAGTCCTCTCATTATGTTTTCCATAACTTGTGGGGTAATTACATTTCATAATAGTCATCTCCCATGAACCCTCTGTGGAAAATCATTTCTTTTCTTTTTGGGGGGCGTGCAGGGGAGTTTGGTGGAATGGTGGCAGTGCACTGGGCAGTGGGCAGCACCAATGGGCAGTGATTTTATAAAATTCTTAGTAGGAACCTCAAATATAGTGAAGATACCCGCTCCTGTTGTTGAAGCTGTTACTGTGAAATTAGGACCATTGTTAGGACCCAATCCAGTGTTGAAAGCAGGACCTAAGGTGGGTAGTTTGGTCTGGGCAAGACTAGGGCTGAAATAAGACCCCAGAGAGTAGGGCCAGGAGTATGAGGCAGAGCAAAGCCAGGGGCTGGCATTGGCCCAGTAGTGACAAGGTTGGAGCTCTGCCCCAGAGACATGGCAGGATGTCCAAAGGGACACAGGACTTAGAGCCAGGGTCCCCCATCAGGGAAAAGAGAAGATCGCCCCGGGGAGCCTTCTGCATGGTGCTTCCTTATTTTAAGCACAGGTCACCATATAACAGCTACAGAAACAAAAATGGCGGCACAGACAGAATTGAAGGGACTTAACCAGGATCTGTTCATGACAACAGCAAACATTCTACCTCTTGTGAAAAAGATTCACAAAACTTGAAGTGACATAAAGAACAAAAGGTGGTACTGTAGACAATATACTATGCTCTAGTTCATATTAGAGTGTCTATAATTTTTTTTTTTTACAATTTCTGAGTTAACCATAAGAATACCATTCTATCAGCTCTGCCATTTTCTCAGCACCCTTGTGAGGTAGGAATTTTTAACTTAGATGCACAGACAAGCAAACTGAAGGTCAGAGACACTAAGGACTTGCCCAAGGTTATAGAGCCGGTAGTTGTCAGAGCTATGATTAGAACATGCATTCTGACTCCATGTCCAGTGCTCTTGTCTGTAAGCCTCGGGTTCCTACCACAACTGAAGGCAGGGCCTCTCACTTCCTGAAGGGCAGCCACTGGCCCAGGACCAGTAAGGAAGGTCATGTCCCAGCTGAGCCAGCACTGTCACTTTCAGTGTTTGGGCATGCCTTGGAAACTGGAGGGTGGGCTCTGCAGACTTCTATTTTCATGAGAAATAAGGAGCAGCCTGGGAAGCCTAAGGAAAGAAGGAATCAAAGATGTTCAATGTACTCATAAAGCAGTAGTCAGTGGGATGGGAGGAAGAGCTTAGAAGCCACCTTGACAGCTATCGCTTGACCCTCTCTCCCAGCTTGACCCGTGTGTGTCCTCAGGGCATAAGGAAGGAAGAGATGAAGTAAAAACTGAAAAGCTGTTCCATTAACACCTTGAGAAGAAATATGTCACGAGCATCCAGCTTTGGTAACGGTATATAACATAATGGGGGAAAGAATCTTTCTCCCACATTCTTCACCGCAAACAGTGTGGAAGCTTTGGCATTATGAAGGTCCCAGTGCATGTGAGGCAGATGCTCAGTGGGAAACCAGACTATCTGCAGGGAGGCTGTGGTCTCAATGGGAGAAGACAGCAGGGCCTGGGAGAGGCCAGGGTACCAGGCAGAGGTTATGGAACTCAACAGAAGCAGAAGCCATGTGGATAAAACAAGAGGAAATGGCAGCAGTACCAAGTGGGAAAACACAACAACAACCACCACCACCAAAACCAGGAAACCCACAGAAAATGGCCACTCCCAGCAAAGAGAGCACCAGAACGGTTTGGGAAACCTGTGCCATACCTTCCTGAGCCCTCCCCAAGCACACCTGCCGATGATGGCTTTGTGGGGGACTGTGGTCTCAGATGAGTAGGAGGAAGCAAGAATCAATGCACTCTGGACTGTTAACCAATATTATGCATGCACAAAGGGTGAGGCCCGGGGACATTCGTGTTACATGTAATATTCCGAACTGCATTTGTGGCGTCTGTAATTCAAACTCATCCCAAAGTGGACCCTGAATATTTCCGATAAAGTTATACAACTCACAAATCTTTGGTTCCCCCCAAAATTTCAGGCCACACTTACCCTGTGGCCAAACATGTGTTTAGGACCTTCCCTCCTTTCCAAACAGAATGAACTGAGCACTGAGGACCTAACCAAATGTGGTTCTCTATTTTTCTCCCACCCCTCTTCGGCCTACATTGCCTTGTTTGAATCCACTCCCTGCCGATTCCCAAAGGGCTCCAGCAACAGAGCCTCAGCACAGCTCCTCACTGACGACCACAGGCTGGAGAAGCCTCGCTGGCCCGGCTTTCTCCATGGTCTGGCCCCTTATTGGAATGGTGCATTCCAATGGGGCTCTTCAAAACCTGCCTCAGCATCTGGACATAATCAGTAAGTTCCTGTCACAATCAGACTTTTTAGAAGCTAAAAATGGCGGAGGACAGGTTTTTAATTCCTTGGAAATCTGTGTCTTCCACTCCTTAATGAAAGTGGAAAAAAGTTAAAGCAAAGGAAAGGAGACTAGCTTACATACTTCAATGTTCCTGAGTAAGGACCCCCCCCCTCCTTTTTTCTATGGCAACGGGCCGCTAGATGCTTCTCTGGGAGCAGGTCCATTTCACTGCATCTGCAAAGACACCTCTCTACTAAATTAAACACTCAACTAGGATGAGTAATCACGCATACAGACTACCACACTGCAGCTAACTCCATTATTATGACACCGCCCCCTCCCCAACCCAAGAGGTCACAGAGATTCAGAGACATCCAAGAAAATAAAATGTTTTCACACCAGTACATCTCCAGCAGGAAATTCCTCTACAGTAGTCTGACAGAGATATCACAAAGTTGTTCTAGACAATTCAGTAACCAAAAGAAATGAGGCTACAAATAAACAATGTTAGCCATAGAGTGGAAAGGTAAAACACCACCAAATACTGGCAAGTGTTGCTCCCCTCGCCAAGCCTCGGAAGACACAAACGCCCTTTTTCTGTTCAGCCATGACAATCTAATTCAGGTTTTGGCCGCCCGGAAGGTGGTCACTGCGTCCAGATGGACACCACACCACCTCGTCTTCCTGGGCACAGAAGCCAGACTGCACTGCAGGTATGTGCTGAAATTCAGCCCCAGTTCTCCACTGCCAGGTAGCCTGGCCAAGAGAGGGGCAGCTCCCGGGATGGCTGTGGACGGCCACAGAGCCGTAGGATTTCTTGGGCCACTCTGATGTTCCAGGACTTAAAGATCCAGCAGAATTCCAAATGACTGGAGGACATCATCGAGACAGGAGCAGAATCAAGCAAGTAAAATAGCAGGAACAAGTGCGGTTTCACACAGAGAAGCTGAGCCGATCTGTATTGAGCAGAGGGGGAAAAAAATCTAGGAATATTTAGCGGACAATAAGCTAACTGAGTTAGTAATGTAACAAGATAAGAAAAAGTTTTATCAGGGTATCTAAAGCTAAGAGGGCAAGGTATACATAAGAAGGGGATTATCACCATTAACATATGGGTTAGACCTTTTCTAGAGAAAAACAACAGGTTGGTGCAGTGGCAAAAAAAAAAAGTAGGTTTCACACTTGGATGATCTGGATTTGACCTTGCCATGCATATCACTATGCTACCTAGCCTAAACTATCTAAGCCTCAGTTTTCTTACCTGTAAAATGGACATAATAACAACATATAATTCACTACACCGCACAAATTCAGTGAGATAATATATATAAAGTGCTTTATAGTACATGACAAGCAGTAAGAGTCCAATAAATGTTAGCTATTAATGGAACATCTATTTCTGATATTGCCAAAGAAAGATGAGCGAAAATGTAGAAGGTTCTTGCGAAAAATATATATTTTAAATATTGTAAAATATGTCCTTATCTGAAAACCTGACCAACTACAGACACATACAACGAAGGCCTAGACCCTCAGACTTTGAGCCCGTACCCCATTCTATAAGGCTGAGCCTAGGGATCCTCCAGACTCCGTGGCTATCATCTTTCTATTTATTTATTTATTTAATTTATTTATTTTTAATAATAATTTTTTATTATATTATGTTAGTCACCATACAGTACATCGCTGGTTTTTGATGTAAAGTTCCATGATTCATTATTTGCGTATAACACCCAGTGCTCCATGCAATATGTGCCCTCCTTAACACCCATCACCGGTCTATCCCATTCCCCCATCCCCCTCCCCTCTGAAGCCCTCAGTTTGTTTCCCAGAGTCCACAGGCTTTCGTGGTTCATTCCCCCTTCTGTTTACCCCCCTTCATTTTTCCCTTCATTCTCCTACCCATTTCCCTGCTATTTCTTAAGTTCCATAAATGAGTGAAACCTTATGATAATTGTCTTTCTCTGCTTGACTTATTTCACTCAGCATTATCTCCTCCAGTCCCGTCCATGTTGCTGCAAATGTTGTGTAATAGTTCTTTCTGATGGCTGAGTAATATTCCATTGTATATATGGACCACATCTTCTTAATCCATTTGTCTGTTGAACGGCATCTCGGCTCCTTCCACAATTTAGCTATTGTGGACAAAGCTGCTATGAACATTGGGGTGCACATGGCCCTCCTCTTCACTACGTCTGTATCTTTGGGGTAAATACCCAGTAGTGCAATTGCTGGATCATAGGGTAGCTCTATTTTTAACTTTTTAAGGGACCTTCACACTGTTTTCCAAAGTGGCTGTACCAACTTGCATTCCCACCAACAGTGTAAGAGGGATCCCCTTTCTCCACATCCTCTCCAACATTTGTTGTTGCTTGCCTTGTCAATTTTTGCCATTCTAACATCTTTCTCTTTAATCTCACTTGATTAGTGTAGTAAAGGGGACCAAAGAGGTGCATAATGGTGACTACAGGGCACAAGCAAGGATCAACAATAGCTGGGCTTGCAAATGACCAGACAAGCCCTTCCCCAATTCAGAAAAGCTTTTAGAACCATTTGAAATGGAAATGTCCATTTACCTTGAAAGAAGGCAATTAGTTATGCAAATAGTAAGTCTCCTCATAAAGAAAAAAAGAAAAAGATCAACTCATTTTAAAAACCTTTGTGAGATAAACAGGCTCTCTGCAGCCTGTCTAGTCTCTTCCATCAGGTCAGGCAAACCTCATCCATCACCCACTGCTAGATTTGCCATTCCCGTGCAGGCTTGGGAGCATGAACAGGAAAAGACCTTAGCGTCCACCCAGCCCCGACTTCACATTTTAACAGAGGAATTGAAACTTGGAGGAATTGAGCTGTTTTCCAAGAACACAAATTTAGTGGCAAAACTGGTACAAGACACTAGTTTTCCTAATTACCTGTCATACCTGCCTTGTTCATTCTCACCTCAAAGATTTTATTATGACAAGAAATATGATGCCTCCACTTCTCTGTATTTAGACAGCAGGCTCCTTAAAGGAAGATAAAGAACCCAGCTTTTGTATTTCTCACTCATGGCCATAAACAGATAATTAAAAATACATATCAATTGTACCTTTAGGACAATGACAGTGGAAAGTAGAGAAATCAGTTCCCATTTGGGCCAGGGACTGATCCATTCTGCTTGACTCACTTCAGACATGACTGTGCCAATAATTTTGAAAAATCCCTAACGTGCTTCTCAGAATATGAGTAGGACCTGTCTAGCCATTTTCAAATAAGCCCAGCTTCACGCAAGTGGATAGAAAACTATATATTTTGAGTAAAGTAACAACTGGTCTCCACTTCGATAGAGGACAAAAAGCTATTAAATAAAACTGCAACAGAGTTTCATAATACATGAGACCCATGTAATGCCCTTATTTAGTGGATATAAAACTAAAAAAACATGACTTGGCATTATCTTTATTCTTAGAAATCTTATAAAACAGTACTGGTCAACTTGAAAGGTTCAGCTGTTCTCCTGCAGGAAGACACAAGCTGGCTAGCTGACCCCCTGTGATCCTTTCTGTCCTCTCTGCTGTTTCATTACAGTGATATTCTAGCAGTGCTTAATTCCTCCCCAGCGTTTTCTCTCCTACCTCCAATAACTTTCAGATGCCAGTTTGTAGAGAGCCTCCCTCCCTACTCAATCACCTCCACCCCATCTTTTAAGTCACAGCTGTGATTCAGAAGGTCTGAGGTGAAGCCCAAGACTCTGCATTTCTAATACGGTCCCTGAAAATATTGATGCTGCTGGTCCTTAGACTATATTTCGAATAACAAAACTCCAGAATGCACTCTGCAACCTTGTGCTGGGATAGCTCCCTAATTCCTCAGGTGTGCCTACCCTAACCTGAATGTCTCCCTAAAATTCCAAGAGGGTCCACCCTGACCAGGGATGTCTCCCTAATTCCCCAAGTCTGACTACTATGACGTAGAATGTCCCTCTAATTACCAAGGTATGTCTACTGTGACCTGGGATGTCTCCTTAATACCATACAGGTATGACCGTAACCTGCTATGGCCTGCCTGATAACCTGGGTTATTCCTGACCCATCCCCTTTCCTCAGTAACCTTTTTATTAAAATGTCTAAAATGGTTTTTATGGGCTTATTGTAAAATGAATATATGATTGCAAAAAAGAGCAAATGGGGTCGTCATTCATTCACTCAGTTTAAAAAGGGGGGGGCAATTTTGCAATATTGTATGCATCATACTAGCCCCTATAGGGATAAAAAGAAGAATACCACACAATCCTATATGGAGATAGATGTCTTGGTCCCACAGCTTCCTAGCTGGCTGACCTTGGGGAAACTCATCTGTTTGTACTCATTTTTTCCTCTGTAAAATGAAGATAACAGTGTTCGCCTCACAGTATAAAATAGAACTATATATATAAACTCTCAACATACTCAAAAATACACCATAAAAAAGTTTGACGTGCTTATTATGTTCAGGCTCCCTTCTTATGCCGTAAACTGCCTTAAGATGAGAGATACTTCCCTATCTCTTCCACCGAAACTAAGAGTTGAGCATAGTTCTTTACACTTTATGGAATTTAAACTATTTTTTTCCCATGAAATTTCTTCTTTTATTCCTATCTTTGGATAAGCAGCACATCCTAGAACATTTCTACATGAAACAACAGAACCAGATGGATATTAGGACACATCCTTCAGAAAATCTCTGTTCTGAACAGCTTATTATTTCAACATCAAGATCTTCCTTGAATTTAACAAGGTACTTCATTTCCTTGTGGCCCCTTTCTTCCACTGATCTCAGAACAGTCCCCATAATCACCGGTACTCAATAAATATTCATCGAATGACTGAATTAATATTAGGGTTTGACATCTGTTAAGTCTAAGAAAACATTGACAGGTTTGGGAACTGGGACCAGAATCTGTAGCCTTTCTTCTCTTCCTGAACAGCTTCAGTGCCCTGGGTCAGGGCAGTCTGGAAGCCGGCTGAGGCCCTTAGACTGTGCTTGGAAAGCGCTTAAGATTTATACACCTGTTCCTTAGGAATCCTGGCTACTCATGTAATTGACACTAATCCACCCTTCCCACCGCAGGCCCCCACGCAGGGCCAAAGGCTCAATAAGACCAAACACATTCTGCCTGGGTTGGGGGGGGAGTAGAGGGTGAGTGACACATTGGCAGAGGATAGAGAGGAGTTTCAGGTTTTCCCCCTTGTTCGAGGTGTCTCTTTTGCATCGTGCTTATGTTTCTAGGGACTATCAATATAACACTAAATCCACTTAAACTGAGACACAGCCACTGTGAGGCTGGGTCCAAATGCCGTCGGATCCTAGGACACCTGAGATTGCTAAACCAAGATCTCAGGGTAGAACCCCAGGGCATCTCTTGCCCATTGCCTTCTTCTCCAGGTGCTGTTCCTGCTGCCGCCACAGACAAGATTAACAAGAAGGTTATATTTAAACTTCCAAGAGGCGCTGCTGTGCCATTATGGGTCTATTTAAAATCCTCCGGGCAGCTGCAGTACATAATAACAAATCAGCAGGAGGGAGGGAGGAAAGGGAGCAAAAGGGAAGGAGGAGGGGAGGTGGTCAGGAGCATCACAGATTGTTTCTGTGAAACACTGACTGTCAGAGATGGCAGGGGGTGCAGGCAAGTTAAAGACGCCCCCCATGGTGAGAGAGAGGGAGACGGAAAGCATCAGGAGAGTGTGCTAATAAGCAGGGGTAGGGAGGGCACTTAGGCTCCTACTATGAAAACCTACCAGACGTGAAAACTTGCAGTCTTCCTGGAAGATATCAGAGCTCCAGAATACTCTATTTCTCCCAGGGGACCCTACTGAACACTACGAGCCATCCGTTCGGTGTTGATGAAAGATCGGCCCCAGATTATAAAGAGCTCTGGTAACAGGAATACAAAACAGCTTCCTCAAATCCAACCAAAGCACACCATTTTGCTCCTTAATTCGGCATCCAATACTTCACCCAGTGGGAGGTCCAACTCATGTTCCCTTAAAGAATGTCTCTCACTGCACCAGCCTTAGAACCAAATGACTTACCTACAGCTGGGCTCAATGCTGACCTTGAAGCCCCACCCCACTTCTTGCTGCCTTTGCGACATTTGGGCCTAAGTCTTTTTCTTTAACCTCTACTTGCCTTCTCCCATCAAAGTCTTGTGGTACAGTGGAATATTCGCAGTGTTCACTGATCTGAAGAGCACAAGCACATTCACTTTCCTTGCCCTCCCTGCATCGATGGTACTTGTCATCCTTACGTTGACTCCCTTTATCCAAACTCCTGACCATCTGTTATCACTCTTTGCTAAAGTTGCTTCAGAGTTATTAATATTTTCTTGATTTTTTCCTCAAGTACAAATTTCCTTAAATCTCCACTACTTGTCTAAACTATCATTCTTTGTCCACTCCTGGGGGTTCCAAATGGCATTAACATTTCTAGGCTCAAAAGCACAGAAATTACAAGAGGAAACTGACATGCATTCCTGGGCAGCATATTGTTAAAATTAAAAAAAAAAAAAAAGTTACAAACTGATTCACTTTACTTCTATGAATGACCAAACTGGATGTCACATGTTCAAAATCCATTTATCATGAACTTAAGTTATAAGGCTTGGAAATCCACAATGATCCAATAAACCAAGTAAATGTCAAAAATCCATTTTCTGCTGCATATATGTATCTTAAATGTCATGTAATATTCTGATATAAATATATAAGCAAATGATGTAAGATGCAAGGCCTAGAGATTTATCTCAAACAGAGCAGTCTAGTATAGCAACAAATGTTAACAGTTTATACAAATTAAAAGTGTATTCCTCGAGGAGCTTTATCTTCTTTTTCTTTTTTATTTATGGTTGAAAGCCTAATAAGTGGGAGATTTATTAAGCAACTGACCCTTCTAAAGTAACAATCAACAAACAACACATATTTTGTAATTTTGTAACCAATACATAATTTGTCACAAAACACAGTTAGCCATACCAATATATACTTATTGATAGTGGACACATATTTTGAACTTTTTATATAAGTAGTAAATAGTCACTGAGCACATTATGTGAAATATATTGTGCAAATATTATCAATATGCCTGGACTGTACTAGCCACTCTGCACTCTATCATGACATGTTTAGATAACAATCTTTAGATAGCAAAACCCTCTAAGAATCTATAAATGACTTATTATCTAGTATCAATGTCCTTCCTCTCTTTTTTTTTTTTTTCATTTCTGTATCTTACCCTATACATATGGGGAGTTCAAAAGGTAAGACGTCTAGAGAGAAAGAGCAAGAAGGCAAGAGAGTACCACCAGGTTATGCCACTAGCTCCAATCTCCAAATGGCTGAGGGGACAGACAACCTGTGACAACAGCCCAGTCAGCCTGTAGAAATGGCCCCACTATCCAACATGAAAACAACTGGTCTTAGCTGAGCAAAAATGACCTTCTCAAAAAATAAATACAGTAAGAATCCTTTTACTCCAAAGAACTCCTTCTGGGTGGGATGATCGATGAGGAAATCAAATAGAACAATTCCAAGGTGTCAGACAGGAAAAAAAAACTTGACAAAACAAAAGAAATGCAGCTGTGTCACAGAGATGTCCCCCATTTGGCCTCCGCCGGGTCCTGTACTGACCATACAGCTGAGCACCACAGTTCCGGCCTCTTTACGCACTGTCTTATAGTCCTCCCCTTTTTGTTGGACTAAGCTTTCTTCTGGTCTGGCCCCTGCGTACAGCTCTGATCTCAGTTCACAAGCATGGCTTAGATGAGCCCGGCCATCCACAGTCACTGATGGCATGGAATCTGGATGAGCAGAAAAGGGGTGCTCGCCCCGGCTCAGCTTCAGGCACTGACACCCATCCTTCTGCCTGCTTGGGGCCCATCCATTCACACACCCAGCAGATGTTTACTGAGTCCTTACTTGTCCTGCTGCTCAGGATACAAAAAAGACTAACATGATGCTTCCCTGAAGGAGCTGGAAGTCATGCCAAAGTAACAAACATATAAACAAAAATTAATAATTTATCAAGTCCTATCACGAGGATGGACACAAGGGGAAAAACAGCGGCCATTTCAGAGTACGTACCAGAATCACAGAAAATCCACAAAGGCAAAAATAAAAATCGAGTGGCTAGTAAGTACATTTTAAAAGTTCAGCCTCACTATACTTAACTAAAATAGAAATTTGAACAATTACATTTTACCTCCTTAAATATGCAAGACATTTTTTTCTTTATGGCAAAGGTGGGGAAATAGATACTCTCATATACTGTTGATAAGCATGCAACCTGGTTTAAAATTTCTGGAGATCAATTTGATAATATATACCCAAAGCCTCAATGTTGATACTATTTGACCAGGCAAATTCAGTTCTGCAAATTTATATTGAAGAAATAATTAAGGATAGAGCCAAAAAAATTCTCTGCAAGGATGTGCCATCATTATATTATTTGTAAAACCCTTCCACTTGGAAATTTGGTTAAATTGCATAGCTCTACACAGTCATTAAAAATGATGCAGAAGGATGTTTCTGACAGGAAAGAATGACCATTGTACATTGATAAAGAGAAAAGGCTGGATGCAAAACAATATATATAGTATGACCTCATTTCGATTTTACATAACACACACCGAGAGATGTTTAGAGTGCTAACTACTATCTGGTGAGATGATGTCTGCTTTAATTTTTCCCTTCTCTTCCAATTTTTCCCCAATGTGCATGTATTGCTTTTGTAATACAAAAAATAATTAATTTATACGTAATTTTAGAAGAAAATAAAGCACATGTCCTGTGCTGGGCACTGGGCTGGTGTGCACGTACCATCACATATTTTCACGGCCTCGCAGAGGACGGCCGATATTAAGTGACTTGTCTAGTTCAGATAACTAGTAACTATCAGAGTTGAGATTAGATGTCATGTTCCCAAACCCCCATTTCCCTCCCAATTGGATAGTCCTCAATACCTGTTCCCTGGAATTAGATTATTTTTCATTGATATTACTTGATGTTTTTAAAAAGTTTTCCATATAAACTGAACCAAAACATTTTTTAAAAATGCAAAAACAGGGCACCTGGGTAGCTCAGTCGGTTAAGCATCTGACTTCAGCTCAGGTCATGATCTCAGGTCCATGATCGAGTCCTGTATGGGGCTCCGAGCTCAACACCGAGTCTGCTTGTTCATCTGCCCTTTCCCCTCCACCCCCCGCTCATGCTCGCTCATGCTTGCTCTGTCTCTCTCTCAAATAAAGCTTTAGAAAATGCAAAAACAGAAATAAATGCCAGGGATTGTGAACAAGCACAAAAATACTTTTAAAAGACTTCTTTTGGGGTGCCTGGGTGGCTTAGTCCCAAGCGTCCCACTCTTGATTTCAACTCAGGGTCATGCGATCAAGCCCCACGTGGGGCTCTGTGCTCAGTGGGGAGTCTGCTTGGGATTCTCTCCCTCTCCCTTAGCCACCCTATCCCTGCTCTTGCTCTTTATCAAAAAAAAAAAAAATTAAAAGACTTCTTTCACTTTATATCTGAGCATACAGCAAAGCCCCCTAAAGCCTGCAGTGAGCCGGGAAGGGGTCGGACAAGTGGGGAGCCAGAAAGGAAGACACACTCCTGCAAGAACAGCAATTCACACAGGATTACCCACAGTCAAGTCTCAACTGATGGAGAATCAACCCCAAATGGGCATCTGCCTTTCTGCCCGAGAACCTGCAGCTATGTTCATTCCAACCAGTCCTTTTATGCCCCTTTGGTCTAGGTAAAATACAGTGCATGGAATTATACTATGCTCACTATAAACTGTCACCTCACCAAGTGCTTTATTCATTATTTATCCATTTTCATCTCTCCCTGAACCTGCCAAATTATATCTTTTTACTGGAATGTGCATTCCGAGATAGTCAAGTATGCACCTGTTGACCTTTTTTTGCCTCTTCTTTCTGGTATCACCGTGTCCTGTGGTTTCCAGAGATTCTTTTTGTTAGTGAGCTATTATATTTAGATAAGAAATCTTCTGAATGCTACTGTAATCCTCTATGGCTTGTTTTGTCCACCCTACACTGTGCATTACCTAGGCTTTATTAAATTGATTTTTACTGTCTGTTCTGCTCACATCCCAGAAAGATCAGTGCTTTGTCAGTGTTTTAAGTCACTATTCCTACAATTTGTACTTTCATACATCCTTATGCCTTTCAGGCTCTCTACAGTCAGCTAAGGCTCTCCATAATCTCTCCCCACCCAGGTCTTAGTCCTAACTCTTCAACAGAAATACAAGAGCAAGATACCTAAACTTCTCGTTCTTGAAAATTAATATATATTCCTATTTGGTCATGCTGGTCCTAGACTCCACCTACAGTGCCCTCCTCTTTGCCCTTGTCCTTACCCATGGCAATCCATGGAATTCAGATCCTCTTTAAGAGTGCTCTCTCTGATCACACTAATTAAAACTCCCCTCTGCATTCATATATAACACTTAGTTTTACAGCTCCTGCAGCGTTTCTTATGGAGATTTATATTATATACTCTTGGTTATGTTTTATCTCCTCCAATAAATTCTAAACTCCATGAGGTCTGGAAGAGTGTCTTGAAGCAATAGTGCCTTGCCTGTAACGGGTACTCACTAAATATCTTTTAAATGAATGAATGGACTGGCCCAGCCATATTTCTCTAAGATCCTGGTCATGAAGGCTAGGGCTAATGGGCACAGTGGTCAGTGGTGTGTCAGTCCACATAGACCTCACGGTGCTAACCCAGCATTCGCATGGGTTTACTGAGCATTAAGTTGTCCCCTCTCTTATACCCAACACAACACACAGCCTGGCTGCTTGGCTATTAACTTCAGTCCGGTTTGGCCTTGATTGAATTTTCCCTAAATACATTTTATTTAGGAGTCCATTTATTTCATCTTTTTTTTTTTTTTAATTTGAGAATAAGCGAGAGAGAGCGGGAGTGAGGGGAGGGGTAGAGGGAGAGGGAGAAGCAGACTGCCTGCTGAGCAGGGATCCCGATGTGGGGCTCCATCCCGGGACTCCAGGATCATGACCTGAGCCGAAGGCAGATGCTTAATGACTGAGCCACACAGGCACCCTATTTCATCTTTTGGTATTTATTTAGTTACTTTACATTTGGGAAGAGCTTTGAAATCATTTATACTTATTCTTCTGCGAGGCAGATCAGTATTAGCATCCCTGATTCACAGTTAAGAAACTGAAGCCCAGAAAGGTCCAATGACTCATGGAGAATCAAAGACAATGTCAGTGTTAAACCCTACAGCTATTTAGCTTCTTGCCCACAGATGCACACACCTCACCACATTTCCCACCAGGGCTCACAGATCAGCATAAAATAACCTCATAATCTAAACAAGGTTGGATCTAGGAAAACCTGAAGATCAAAATTGCAAGGAGTTATGCTGAACTACAAGATCGGTAAGACTTTGTGTTCTCCTGAAAGTAATACTCATCGATGCTAAGTACAGCACAAGAGAAAGGAAGATGCTTGCATCCCCATTCCGAGGAGTTTGCTTTTGTAAGACACAATAACCATGCAGGTTGTTATCATTTGTATTATTAAAAATCCAAAAATATCCAGTTCAAACTCTAATTTGAGCAACATGCCTTGCCACTTAAATATACCGAAAGTGCCTTGTAAATTATAATACTTGATACAAGCGTAAGGTCTACTACCACGTTACTGTTTCTTTTCTGGCAAATCCTATGAGATTGCTTAAGCGTCTTGGCCTTCTGGCCTGAAATTGTGCCTGGTGTTAATGAACAGGGCACGAGTTCCTTAACATTTCTGGGGCTGCTTTACGAAAAGGGGCAGGTGGATGAGAAGATCTCTTTGGCATTCTTCTGCCCAAGCACATTATGGCTATATGAATCTCTATGACGACTGTGCTGTTATTTCTGATGGAAACATTTCAGGTCGGTGAGTGGTCAACCATGGGGACAACTGCACGAACGACTTCACACTACTTCTAACGAGAGGCTCTAGAAAAATCTCAGTCACTTCTTTGCATTTGTTCACATTTCACTTCACGTGACACCAGTCCCCTCACTCTTCCCTCTCTTCATCTTCTCTGACCACGTCACCTTGCCTCCCCTCTTTTAGTCCCAATAAGTAAGCTTTACTAGGCTAGGACAGAATCTCACCATGGCGAAATTTGCCTCAATTTCAATCAGCAACAGAGAGGGGGAAAATGTCCAAATTAAGCTGCTTGATTACGGAAATTAATCTTGTCATTTAGCGTCCCTGTTCTGCAGAACAGGGCCTGTGATTAGCCTCCTTGTTTCAGAATATTACAAGCAGACGTTTATTAAGCAGAAGGCTTTTTTTTTTTTTTTTTTTTGCCATCAGGCAAGTCGGAGGGAAAGTAAAGGTGCCAAGAGGCTTCTCAAAGCAGGGCACCACATCGAGGACCCTCAGCCCGTTTCCATATCCACCCTCTTTCAGAGGGAGCCTGTCATGGAATCGGGGCCTCACCCAGGGCACCCAGCTATGGACGAGCCCTCTGACGGGAAGTTTAAAAAGCAGAAAGATAACACATACTCTTTTATCCTTTAAGTACTGGAATGAGCCTCTTGACCTAGAGAAACAAATGATGACCATGGATGACCTTGTATGCTGTAAAGTTTAATACAAATGTAGAGAGAACTTACTACCTTTGTAGGGCCATACACGGTAGCAGCTCTGAATTATGGTAATGTCTAGATTAAGAAAGCCATAAAGATTGTATTGTGCATTTTTTTGTTGTTGTTGTTGGCAGGGAGACAGGGGTCATTCTGTCTCTCCCATCAGTGTGCATCAGCATTTTAAACCTTGAAGGGGTGCTATCTGGTAGAGGGCAATGTGCTTACTAGACCGCATTCTAAATCTCAGAGCTTCTGGGGTCACTTTGAGTTTGGTAGTGGGAGGGAGTTAGGGTTGACCTGCTCCCAATTCACACAATTTCCTGGTAGAAGGGCTATATCCAGGGCTGACAGCCTGACCTAAACCACCCCAGAGGAAGGCCAGCATGAAGCAATGGGAAAGTTCAGCACAGAAACCCTAGGACTTCGAGTACTAGAATGACTCAGAATGCCTGAGGGGCTCCTGAGCCCCAGAATCAGAGCCCAGGCTACCATCAGTGATAGATAAAATGGTGCTAGGAGACAACCACTTATTGACAAAAGCAAAACAAAACAAAATACAGCTTGGCAATGGAGTCTCCCTTCTCTAGTTGAACCTTAACTTCTCCTTAGAACAAGGGCAAAGAAATATAATCAGGGTGATAACTGATGATATATACTAATTAAAGGTATGCACAGGTCAAGAATGCAGAAAAATAACTCTGAAACAAGATTTCTGAACCTTGGCACTATGGACATTTTGGGCAAGATGATTCTTTGATAAAGGGGTCATCTTGTACCTTGTAGGATGTTTAGCAATATCCTTGGTCTCTACCCACAAGATGCCAGTAGCACTCTCTACCCCAAATTGTGACAACCCAAAATATCACCAGATACTGCCAAATGTCTCCTGGGGACAGTCACCTTCTGTTGAGAACCACTGGCTCTAGAATACTAGTCTCAGAACAAACAATTTTCTAACTTTCCAAATCAGCTCACCATGCTCTTCAACTCCGAGACATAATGGTGCGGTAGAAAATCCATGTTGTTTGGAAGCCAAGAGGCCTACGATCAAGTCCTAGCTACCACGTACTAGCGTGTGGCTATGACATCATCTTTCTGAACTTTCATGTCCTCCTTTGTTGAATGAGAATAACAATAACTTCATTGCAGAGTTTTTGCGAGGATTAAAAGAGATGATAATATATGCCCAGCATTTGTGACACTGGAAATAAAAAAAAAGTGGCAATTATTATTACTCAAAATCTGAAAATCCTAATCTAAGACAGGGGAACTTCAGCCAGTCATCTTGAAGTTTCATTTCAAAAGAGTTCACTGAGGGAAAGGAAGAGAGAAATTAGCAAGGTGCACTACAAGATGAGCTCCTCAAAGGCAGGGATAAGTTATGATGAAGTAGAACTATAGAAAATACTGAATGAATGCATCCATCTATCTAAACTGGCCTCCCATTCCACTGGTGTGCCCCCACTCCACCCCCTAATCTTCATCCAGCACTCAGTACGCTTCTGTAAACATACAACCCTCTGATTCCTTCTCTGCATATGCAGAACGAGGTCCACGCATCTTCGCTTGGTCTGTGGGGCCCAGCCTGTCTCCCTGACCTCATCTCCTGTCTCCCCCACTGTCCGCTCTACTCCAGCCAGGAGGCTTTGTCCTTCTTTCTCCAACTGCCAAACTTATTCTCCTGCTTCAGGGATTCTCTGCTTGCTGCTCTCTTAACCTAGAAAGCTCCTCATTCTTTCCCACCCTCATGTCTTCGCTTAAATGCCACCTCTTTGGAGAGACCTTCCTTATCCATCTTCTCTATATAAACTACCCCCTCTCCTCCATTTTTTTAAATCCCCTTACCTTGCTTTACTTTCTTAATAGTACTTCATTCTGTCTCAATTTATATTTTTGTGTTCTTATTTTCTGTCTGGCTCCCTCACAAAAATGTAAGTTTCATTAAGGCAAGGACTATCTTGTCTATTCAGTATTTCCAAGGTCTAGACTACAATGGGCATTCAGTACTTGTTTGTTGAATAAATGTAGCTGAAAAAACACATGATCATTCTAAAAGATTTTCTTACTGTCAGCAGCCTGCCTCCCTTACTACAGACTCCAGAGAAAGAGAACAATTCCCGTTACTACTGAATGAACAGTTTGTGTGTCTATATCCTACTCTGGACTATAACAACTGTAAAGGCAGATTTTGTGTCCTTCTTAACAGCTTTTGCATTCGAATGCTCAATATGGGGTCTGGCACACAGTAGGTATTCAAAAATGTTGTTTGCTCCTAACTGTCAAGTGAATCAGAGAAGAAGAAATAATACTCCTTCTCTGCTTCTGTCCATATATCCAAATCCTGGGCCAGTTGCCCACACTGTATGACAAGAGGGTTGCAGAAGGCCTATCTTCTCCTCCTTTCCAATACCCCTCAACTATCTCCACAAATAATGGTTTGCCATCGTGTAGGGAAGTCTGAATGTATGAACTGGATTAAGGTACCAGTGGGCAATAAAACGTTAGCTCCTTGTCACACTGAGTAGGATAAATTTATTGAATCCAGCAGTAAGATTCATTTCTCTACTCATTAACCATTGACACCTATGGTAACTGGCCAAGACCAGGGGCCTGACTTCCATAAATGGGCACTGGACATATATAACTACGGGAGGAGATAAAGAGGGGAGATGCCGAAATAAAACAGAGCTGTCAGGATAAAAACCAAACTCTCCATGTTGCCCTATTCCCATTCTGTAAGGTAGAGGCCCTATTTACAAATGACCCAGTGTTGTAAAAAGTATGGCCATTTTTGTCAGAAAGAGGCATCCTTCCTATGCCTGTGCAATGACATTCAGGACAATATGACATATGTGAGTGCTACAAAAGGCATTTTCCTTCAGTAAATAGAATCATTTCACTTAATATATGAAGCTGTAAGACCTGGCAACTAACACAAGTAGCCTGATTGGAAGGCAGAAAGTGGAGGATGACACTCACTAAGACTTCTGGTTTGGAATAGGGCACAGGGGTCATCTTTTAATGGAGATAAGGAATGAGGCAGCTGTCAAGGGAAAGCTATGAATATGGAGCAGGGATGCTAAGCCTGGGGTTCATGAATGGCCTCAAGGGATCTATGAATCCCCTGAAACCATATGCAGAATTTGGCATGTGAATACTTTTCTGAAAAGGGGGTCTCTAGCTTTCTCTAGATCCTTAAAAGTCTCCATGACCCATGGCCACTGTTTTACAGAAGTCTCAGAAGAAAAAAAGGAAGTACGTCCTATGCCCTTAAGATATAGTAGTGTTCATAGGCAGGGTTAAATTTTTCAGTTAATCAGTCTACCCAACCACAGAAAAATCAATTCAACAAATATTTGCTAAGCCCCAATCTATGCTCAAGACACTGTGTAACACCACTTCTAGAGGCACGCCCAACAGCAGAAACTACAAGAAAATGTTAGCATTCTTATCATCTACATGGGAGCAAAATTCTTAGCAAAATATTGACTGAAACCACTTTGGGGATCAGGCATTTGGACAAAATTTTAGTCCCCTCTTATGCTTGCATTTCCCACTATTTAAGCTCTCCTCAACCCTCTGTTTTCATCTGTACCTATCTTTTTTACCCATTTTTCCTCTTCTCATCTGCTACTATATCTATTTCAACCTTGAACATTATCTATTAGCAAGATTCTGCTCCAGTGCTTGGCATTCAATAAAGGAGGAATAGTATGAAATCCAACAAATAAAAAGTGCAAACGAAATAAAGAATTCAGTGTTTTACTCTACAAAATCTGAAGTATCTGCAAGAGATTAAATCCCAACAGAAAAAACTGGGAGTGGAAGAGAAAATTAATAGTAAGACAGATATGTTGATCAGGGTGTCCATCACAGAGACATGATATTTAAAACCATGAAATCATTTGCACTGGGAATGGAAAGATAATGGACCTGCCCTCAAAGTGCCCGCTGTAGAGATCAGCAAAGGCATTTTGTGAAGCATGGTAAACTGGGATCCAGACTACAATGAGGTAAGCAATGGAGAAGTTTGGGGAAATTTTATGTAAAACTGTAAATCAAGCAAAGCAAAGACCAAGCAATAAAGCTATTTAAAGAGTCATCCATTTGAATACTGAATATCAGAATTATGATATAAGGAAAGAATAAGAGTGGGCAAAAATGAGAACCAGATGGCAAAGCAAGCATGTGAGAATGCCGTAGATTCCAAACATTACTCCACTCTGGGACTCTGGGTACCGGGAGCTGGAAACAGGGTGAGGATTAAAAATTTTGCTGGCAGCAGTAACAGCAGGAGCAGCAGCAGCAAGATAAGAGTAATCATAACAGCTAAAATTCACGAGCACCTACTGTGCACTGGTGCTTTATACATACTCTCATTTCATCCTAGCGAGCACTCTACACTGTTCTGTGGCAGACAAGGAAACCGGAGGTCAGAAAGGTTAAGGCACCTGCCAGAGGTCAGGTATGAAGGACTTAGACCCAAGCCTGCCTAACCCCAAAGAGCTAATTCATTCACTAAGGTGTAGAGTAAAAGTAGTGACAAATTTAGAACGTGTTCCTTTTTTGAAGTGAGCACATACAAGGCAAGGCAGGAAAGGTAAGTCCAATCTAACAACGCAGGTGACAAAATTACCCTTCTCAGAGGTCTTCGGTTTCCTCTCGGCCTTGCTTTAATTAAGCTGTGCAGCTTCACCTTTGGGGAAATTTGAAAAGCACAGGCTGACAGTGTTTAAGTTTCTGTGTGCGTGTGTTCTCATGCGCCACCGGTGGAGTCTTCAGACCAACGTGGGCAATGACTCAGAGGCAAAAAATGATGAAATGTGTCACCCCTTCAGGATTCCCCAAAATGGTTCCTTTTGGAGGAAACAAGAAAGTTGCCATAGATAAAAAGTCATCCAAATCTATTTCAGACAGCAGAGATTTTCAGCTGGGATCAAACATTTGAGTTTCCAGGTAACCTGGGAAGCGTCTGGATTTAGGAACTTAATGCCTAAAGTACAAAACTCTTCGAAAGAGGTGAAGGCGGGCAAATGATAGCCTTCCTCTTCTGTGTGTTCCTCCGTGTGCACTAACTCTCAGCTAGAGGGACAGCGAAGAGAAAGAAGGGCCAAGTCAGACTTCAAATGCGACCTTCAGTCATGAGGGCAGCAAAGGAGAGAATCACCATGCTGCGAGTGTTTTCTTAATGTGATGCTGGTTTTGTCTGTTCTAGGATTTGGGACCAATTTCACTGGGGCCACTAACTGTTGGGGAACAGCTACCAGGCTGAAGAAGAGAACTAATGAATTTCAGGTGAATAACCAGAGCCTCCTCCAAGTCACCAAACCTTTTCTCTACTATTACAGATATTCACAAGAAGTTTCAGTTCTCTTGACCTGTTCTGTTCTTCAGTAATCAGGTTCCTCTATGGCAGCAAAGCTCATAGAACTTGCTGTGGCGACAGAAATGTCATTATCTGCACTGTCCAATCCAAATGTCACCCTTCTCACGTGACTACTGAGAACTTGAAACGGGGCTCATACTACTTAGGAAGGGAATTTTTAATTTTAATGAATTTTAACTAATTTAAATTGAAACTGAAATGGCCACATGTGGCTAGGGACCACAGAAACCCGCGTGCACTGAGAGGGCCTGGATTCTCATTTTCTAGTTCCTCCTGTCACTGAACGCTATTTTCAGCAGCTCCCTGAACTTTCATCTCATTGGTTTTTAAAACACTATCTTTCGATGTCAATCTTGTTTTTCTAGGCCTTTTTATTCGGTGCCTTTACTTAGGTTAAATCATATAAAATTGCCCGTTTATAGGTCAAATGCAGGGGAGTTATCAGCAAACCCTCATGGTTCCTGTATATCTTGGGCTTCTGTGGTGTGACGGATACATGGTGGGATGCTATGCTTCTGGGATCCATCTGTGGTTGAATGAATGGAAGAATGAATGAATGACCAAACAGATGAATACGGGTTGAATAAATGAATGAAAACGTTAGGTGGGCAGCCAAATATATAAGCATTATGGAAGGTACTTTTCTCAGACCAGTGGGCAAATATATCGGTATTGAGGTTAAACCACGAAAACCTCTCAAATAAAAAACATGTGACAGGAATATGATTCAGGACTTAATCTAGTATCAGGCACCACTGAGAACAGAAAATAAAAAATATATATACAGGAACTTCTGACACCATCAGAATAAAGCAATCACTGAGTATCCAGGGATTCACAAATTCTTTGAGCAGAAAATGATTAAAAATAATTAAGGGTGGGTTGTTTACTGAGGAGGGAAATGGAGTCACTAGAGAAGGGAGATCTGGGGACATGTGCTAGAGACATTTGAAGAGACTGTAGGAAAGATGTATTCACAGTCTAATAATGGGCTTTGGGGAATGTTTCTGTGTAATATGAGAATGAGAGAAGTAAAAAAAAAAAAAAGACAAAAAAAGATTGCCAGTTTTTAAAATCTAAAAAAATAAGCTCTCACTGCAAACAATACTGCCTGGCAGTATTCATTCAAGCCCACTATGCCTATCTCCGAAGTGGAAAGGTGGGCTAAAATACTCCTGTATTTTCAATCTCCCTTCTAAAAATATGCTATAGACTTTTGCATTTTTTTCTTCTAGAACTGTATTCATGGGCTTCATCTGATGTCATTCCTTACACAATAATCTTCCATCAAAAGACCACAAGTAGGTGATCACTGCAAATATAAATCAACACCCTATGTCAGGAGACCCAACACACACACACAAATGCAGTTCTCCACGTATGAAATGATGCCACAAACCGTCTGCCAGCAATGCATATGCTTGAGAGATGTTTGCAAAGTGAAGAACAATCATCATGGTCCTTCATCTGGTCCCCTTTTGTGAAAATCAGCACACATGTACAGGTCATATGAAGGATAAGATCACCACATGTGGCTAGAGAGAAGATGACAATCTCTAAAGAGATCCCATACACTCAGTTCAATAAATTATTTAAAAAAAAAGTATAAAGAGCTGACATCTATAATACTATGGGATTTGAAAATGCCATAAAATGGAACACAGAAAAATGGATGCATATTGAAATGACAACTGATATACAGTAAAACTAATTTTTCTCTCCATCCTACTGGAAAATGCACAGAATATTTAAGGTTTAGAGTTCCTACCAGTGATTTGGACTAGGGTCCTTCTTTTTTTCCCCTATTTACCCCTATTGAAAGAAGTCAGAACATAGGTTACAATGAGGTCACAATGATAAAGTCACAGTTGGGATGAGATGCCAGCAGGGTTTTTCGGAGCCCATGCTATGTGAAGCATGGAAATTCTACTCTGGGAAGGAGTGAGCGGCAGAACCTGGTTTCCATAGCACTGCCATGGAAACAGCTCTCTGGGACTCTGCCTCCAGGCCCTCTGAAACTGAAGCATCTCTCCCTTTTTTGCTCCAACACCCACCTCCGTATCACATGCCCCCAACCCCTCACAAATGATTAAAGGGTATGTTGAGAAAGTGCGGCCCCCTAACCAGGCGTCTGCCTGGTTATATTAATACACGTTATTACTGTCCCTGAAAGAGAAAAAAAATCCAGTGATTCTTTCTTTCTCTTTTATTGAGGGTGGGAGGGAAGTGATGGATGAAGAGAGAAAAATAAAAACCTAAAGGCCAAAACCCCGAAAGCTAAAATTGCAAAAATAAAAATCTTGCCAAGTAGTATATTAAAGAGATGGGCCTACTAAACCCATGCATCAGGTTCTCCTATCCTCTTTGGTCTGCCTGGGATGCCAGCACACAAACACGAAAGATCTAATTAACTACTAGAATGTACAAAGAGGCTCTCCCCTCATCTTTATCATTGGTGATCAACTGGAGGTTTGGTAGAATTTTTTTTTTTTTCTGTTTGCATCCCTTGGTCATGACTTTGAAAGTAGAATAAAAGTTTAAAAATGGTCTTCTAGAAGCAGGTAGAAAATCCCAACAGAGGGAAGCACGGATTATTTAGCAAGCTGTGTAACCCTCGTGCCTCTTTCTCCCATCCCTCCGAGGGGGTGACAGCCAGCCAGCGGTGCGCTGGTCCGGAGTCTGGCTCTGCGACGCACACCCTAGCTGGGCTGGAACAATGCCCACTGACCGGAGGCAAGTGAAAGGTCAGGAAGCCTGTTAGCCAGCAGATGCTTGGGAACCTGACAGGCCATATCACTAAAGCTCCTGGCCCAGCCAGGGCACTGCAGCTAGGACCCTCAGCATCCCAGTCCCGTGTTCAGTTCCTTCTCCACCTGATACAATGCACTTAGGACACTGACCCAACCACACGTGTAATGCACAAATGCACAAAAGCTTCCCAACGGCTGGTAAAATTGTTGGGAGGGAATACAAAAGGGCCTCAAACACTGCTGACTGGGAAAAGCGGGTGATGTTTTAACCTCTTCAGGATAACCTGACGATGGGGAGAGGGTAGGGAGAGCCCACACATATAAGCCACGAGGATTAAAGTTGGGCCAAGACCTGCCAGCAGCTCAGAATGGTTCTTCTGGGGCAAACAATTAAAATGCTCTATGTCTTTATTTCCAAACCTGAAATTCTTCTCTGCCTGCCTCGCTGAGTACCGTGAAATGGAAAGCAAAGCCGGCATCAGTCAGAGTTAGACAAGGGGGAGTAAAATAAGATGGGAGTTCTGAATTATTCATTTTTATTTATGTATTGTAGCTGCAATTGTTACAGTTTTTTGTTTCTCGTGGATGTTGAAATTGTAAAAAGAGGACTGAATAATTCAGCATGACTCAAGAAAGTATAAACAGAGTACGGTCTGGGCAGTGCATGCCCACGAAATAGATTCACTTCGTTGCCATTCTTAACATTTTTATGATGCACTGGTTGATAATTTAATTAACAACCCACGATGGCTCTAATGAATGTGAGAATATTTGTGAAGCATTTCAGGATTCCAAACATGCAAGGAACCAAAGGGCAGGCAGGAGCAAGGGACCCAGTGGAAAAGAAAAGGGACTTGCTGGAAGCAAAGGCCATTCTAGGAGGACGTCAGGGCCCACACCTGCCAGAGGCACATTTCTGGGTCCTAATTCATGCCCTGGCCATTTGAGCAGTTGTGCTAAGCACTGCATGCAATTTTATTTCATACCACTGTAAGCCTAGAGGCAAGGTAGGGTTTATTTTTAAAAAGGGCTGTTATTTCAGTCTAGGAGTCACGAGTGAGTTGAGGAAACATAAAAAGCGTAAATTCCTCATTATTCCTAGAGACTGAGGGGCCAACTCCGATCTCAACTTCATAGAGTGAAATCCATTTAATGCTTAATTTCTCCTTCACAAAGTCCAGGAATGATGCTTAACAGAACCAACTAAAAAGTAAGTGAAGAGGGGACAGTGGAAATCAGTTTTAAGATGAGGACATTCATTACTTTAAGATTGCCAGGCCTCAACTCTCCATCAAAGACAGAACCATCATGACAGATCACATCCCAGAGACTAAGCCACACCTTTCTTTCGATCCTCCCCAAGTGTTCCACACCAGAGGAGTTGCTAGCCTTTTGGGCAGACAGTTCTTCATCATGCAGGGCTCTCTTTTACACCAAAGGCCGTTTAGCAGCCCTGGCCCCTCTCCATTAAGTGAGAATTACACTGTACCGTCACTGTAATCTCCAAAAAAATATAGTCACACATTTCAAACACCCCATGGAAATATGATAGGCTGAAGTCCTTGGCACTTCAGAACGTGACTGTATTTGGAAATAAGGTCTTTAGAGAGGCTATAAAGTTAAAGCAAGGTCATTAGAGTGGGCCCTGACCAGGATCTTTATAAGGAGAGGATTTGACACACAGGGACATCAGAGACAGGCACACACAAAGAAAAGATCATGGGAGGACACAGGAAGAAGGTGGCCATCTGCAAGGCAAGGAGAGAGGCCTCGGGAAGATCAAACCTGCTGACACCTTGATCTCGGGGATCTCCAACCTCCAGAACTTTAATAAAATAAATTTCTGTTGTTTAAGCCATCCATTCTGTGGCATTTGTCATAGCAGCTCTAGCAAACTAATATAGGGGATAATACTACCTTTAATTGAGAAGCAAAACAAAGTTTCTATGCATCTTCAAAATTCAACTCAGGGATGGACAGAAGAGGTTAAGAGGATTAAGAGGTACAATCTTCTAGTTATAAAATAAAGACATGGAGACACAATGTACAGCATTAGAAAATACAGTGAATAATATTGTAACAACTCTGTATGGTAACAGAGGGTAACTAGACTTATTGTGATGACCATTTCATCATGTTATAAATACCAAATCACTATGTTGTACACCTGAAACCAACACAATATTGTTATGCTATGATGAAGAATATGTCAATTATTCTTCAATTAAAAAAACCCTCAACTCACACTCATCTTGTCCAAAAGCCTTTACTAATCTCTGAAAGGAAACATACATCCACAATCCTTTATCTAAAACACTAGGAGCAGGATGTAGCTTGATAATTTTTAAATTTTCATTCTTTAAAAGTATTATGGAGGCCCATTTACTGAATATCATCCAACATCACCCTATAGAAATTGAGGGCAAGACCCTGTAATCAAACACATAAATGTTTCTCCCATAAAACCTAAAAACATAGACACGTTTAAGATTCAATTAAGCTATAAATAGTTTCACATCACTTTAGATCATATTTTGCTGCCAAATGAATTCATATTAGGTCAGTTTTTAATAATAAACGAATTACAAAAATGCTTTGTTTTTCAGAATTTGTTGGATTTCTTAGTTGCCATTAAGAGACCATTGACTCAATCCATCTTCCTTAATACAATGAAATACAGAACTTGCAGAGTTGAGGGTTAAATGGAGATTCTTCTGGTGAATGGGAGCAACCAACAAGCAATATAAACTTCCTGTCCTGGGGTTTCACCTTCCTCATGGGATTCTGCTACTCTGGTTCCTGGCCCTGAGTGGTTACTCCTTTCCTTAAATCTCTGGCCCAAGTTTGGACAAAGCCTCTCCCTTAGTTTCCCTTATCTCTGATGGAATAAGCTAGGACTTTCCAAAAGACTTGACTAAATCCCAAAGGATAATAACAAAGGATAAACAAACAGCTATTCTGACCCTACTCTGCCTAGCTAGCTATCAGAGGCTCATAGGCCCCAATATAATCTACATGAGCCCGAAGAGAAAACAGGAGATAAGGTCTAGAACCAAGTATCTACTGCCATCCTAAGGCCCACCACCAAGGGGCAGAGTCTGATACATTTTCCATTTTCAAAACCAAGAGAAAGGTCTTCTCCAGCCTACATTAGAGAGGGGAAAGAGTTGTCATTCTTCTGTCCATATACGTCCTCATCCAAGCTCAAACATTTATTCAATATGTTTATTAAGCACCTAGTAGGTTCCCCAACTCAAACCAAGTACCAGGGATGCAACACTGGGTAAAACACTGAATTTACCCTCATAAGCTTCTTAGAAACCTTTTTGCTCTGTATTCCTACAGCACACATTGCTTACCTCTGCTACAGTACTCACTGCATTGCATTTTAATTGTTAAATGTCAACCTTACTTACTGAACTTTGAGCTTGTTAGGAGAAGGAGCCATGTCCTATTTACTTCTCAAGTATTTCGCACAGTGTTTGGCCTACATTAGGGGGCCAGATAAATGTTGATGGAATTAATGAATAAATTAACAGGGATGAGGCAGAACTTGGTCACTAAATGTTATCAATTCTATCTTCTAATTATCCAAAAGGCGATCCTTCTTTCTTTTCCTCCCCACTGCTGTGCCTCTACTATGTCTTGACTGATTACTGCAACGGCCCGATAACTGGTCTCCCTGCCCACAAAAACTCACCCTCCACCTTGCTACCAGGAGAGCTTGCTAAAATAGAAATTTGATCATTCCCCCTTTTCCATTTTTCTGAAATGGAAATTTAATCATTCCACTGCCCACAGGTCAGACTCCTTTGAATCATATACATGGCCCTTTACAATCCAGCCCAGTCTGGTTTTTTGTTTTGCTTTCTTTGCTTTTCTGTTTTTTCCAATCTCCTTCCACTTCCTACCATGCAACATTTGCCCCATTTACCCAAGACTACTCCATGTTCCTAAAATATACCCTGCTCTTTCATCTCTGCACCTCTGCCCAGGCAGTTGTTCCACTTTTCTCTAATGTTTTATTATTGCTCCTCTTTCCTACCTCCATCCCTTACCCCAAATCACCTCCCCACTGGAAAAAAATTCACTGTTCATTGTTCAGAGTCCATCTCAAATATCATTTCTTACATGGAGCTTCTCAAGTTCCTCAGGCAAAGTCATTATCTTCCTTGGAAGCCAAGCAGTACTGTAAAGAAGGGTCACAGGATGGAGGGCTCTGTTTATCCCTTACACATCCCATATACTTGGCAGAGGTCATTCCTGACCCCAAACTTAGACTGTGAGATGCATCCCTCTGCCTTTAAGAAGATGTTATAAAATGCTAAGGCTATTGTGGACATTGCTGCTATGAACATTGGGATGCATGTGCCCCTTATTCTCACTACGTCTGTATCTTTGGGGTAAATACCTAGTAGTGCAATTGCTGGGTCGTAGGGCAGCTCTATTTTTAACTTCTGGAGGAACCTCCATAATGTTTTCCAGAGTGGCTATTCTCGTTTGCATTTCCACCAACAGTGTAAGAGGGTTCCCCTTTCTCCACACCCTTACCAACACTTCTTGTTTCCTGTCTTGTTAATTTTTGCCATTCTAACTAACGTAAGGTGGTATCTCATTGTGGTTTTGATTTGTATTTCCCTGATGCTAGTGATGTTGAACATTTTTTCATGTGTCTGTCTTTTCATGTCTTCTGTCCATTTATTAACTGGATTATTCGTTTTTTGGGTGTTGAGTTTGAGAAGTTCTTTATAGATCTTGAATACCAGCCCTACGCTACATCAAAAACTAATGATGTACTGTATGTTGGCTAAGTGAATATAATAAAAAAGAAACCTCAAAAAAATAAAAGAAAAATTTAAAAATAAAGTGACCAGATGACCCATAAAAAAAATGCTAAGGCTAATCTAATGATCAGTTCATTGTTATCAGGGATTAGTTAATGACTAATTGAATAATAGACAGGGACTGGTGTCAGGAAGAAGGCAGAAGTCAGAAAGGTTAAAAAAAGAAGGAAGGTTAAAAAAAGAGAAAGAAAAGGAAAAGGAAAGAGAAGAAAAAGAAGGAAAGGAAAGGTGAGGAGAGGAGAGGAGAGGAGAGGAGAGGAGAGGAGAGGAGAGGAGAGGAGAGGAAAGAGGAGAGGAAAGAGGAAAGGAAAGGAAAGGAAAGGAAAGGAAAGGAAAGGAAAGGAAAGGAAAGGAAAGGAAAGGAAAGGAAAGGAAAGGAAGGAGCTACATTAAATGAGGTGGGAAGGAGCATAAAACAAACTTTCCCTATGTTACCATTTGCCTAGAATCAATCCTGGCCCATGTAGTAACCAGAGACCCTTGATCATTTCATCATTTAGAAAAAAAATTAACACCAGCCACTGTGAAAAGTTATGTTGGAACCATATAGAATTAAAGTAAGATATGGCCATTATCCTCAAGCAACTTACAATCCAGTGAACTACTGAATTCACAAGAATTGAAAGCCTACTATCCTATCTGGAGCCAGATTTCCTTCCACCAACCAAACTGAAAATGAAGGAAATACATTCCTTGGAGTTCCTAAGGCTTTAAACATCACTAACTTTCTCCATTATAAGAATAAATATGGGAGGTAATGAAGCAATAAGGAACTATCCATAAATATTCTAAATCCTAGTCATGAAATACGTCCTAACTCTAACATATATAACAAGTCAAATGAAAATCAGGGAATGAGATTCAAAGCAATTTACTTTGCTGTATCTCTCTATTCTTCTTTTCTGTACTGTATTTCCTAAAGGGCTGGGCCTGAAGTCTTATGAAGTAGTAACAAAGGAGCTTCAAAAAGGAATTTGGATGTGCAAAAACAGAGAGAGAATTCTATGAAAAAATAATGGAATCACACTGGTAACATACTCAGTTAAAAATAATGGTACCACCCTTCTAATAATCCGGTCAAAAGGAACCAAACAATCTAACAGATTCTGAAAAGCATCTGTAGGGTGGTTCCATGCTGTCAGTCAGTTAAGCAGTAGTCAAAGACCTAAATGTATCAGGCACTAGAGGATGGTCATAAGGGGCTACAAGTAAGTACACAGTTCATGCACTTACAACCTACTTGGTATAATAAAATGTGCTCATGAGGAAAAGTAACTAAAACCTAACAGATAAAGGTTAATGAGATAAATAGCTAAGAAATAAAAGTATGTGATAATTTTTAAAACCTTACAACACGTCTATTAAATGTCATGATAACTACACAAGGTCACTATGGTAGAAGATCAGGATCAGACACAAAACTGTGGTTAAAGCAAGAGTATTTATTCTTATACATCTTACTTTAATCTAAAATATATAAATGTGCATCCATTTGCTAATCTTTTGATATAGAGAAAGAGCCTTTTCTTTGATTATTGATTTAATGACTACAGTTCCAATTTTTCTTACATGAATGATACCTAAAGTACATAATCTATGACTTCAAGTTTCAGTTCTTCAGAGATACCTGGAAAGGATGAGGATTATTTTTTTTCTCCAAACGAATATACAATTGTTCTAACCTTTTTCTGAAAAGCCTTTTTCTCCATTGAATTACCCTAGCATCTTTAATGAAAATCAACTTATATGAAGTATTGGTCCATTTATAAACCCCATGAAGTTCCACTGATCTACATATCTATCCTTATGCTAATAGCACACTATCTTTATTACTGTAGCTTTATAGTAAGTTTTAGTAGTCTAAGTCCTCCAACTTCATTCTTTTTCTAAATTTTATTGGCTATTCTAGGTCCTTTGTGTTTCCATAAACTTTTTATAATAAATAGTCAATTTATATGAAAAAATTTCCCAGTTAGATTTTGATTGTGATTTAGATGATTCTAAAGATTACAGTAAAAAAAACTGAATCTTAAAATATTGAATCATTTGATCCATGAGCACAATATATCCTTCCATTTACTTAGTCTTCCAATTGTTCTGAGCAATGCTTCTTAGTTTTCAGTGTAGAAATCTTACACATATTTTGTTACATTTTCTGTATTTTACATTTTTAATGCCATTGTAAGTAGCATTTTACTTAAATTTCTTAAATTTCCAATTGTTCTCTAGTAATACATAAAAATACAATTGATTCTTACATATCAATTTTAAATCCTGTGACCTGGCTAAATTCATTTGTTCTAATGATTTTATGTATCTTCCCTAGAATTTTCTACAAAAACAAAACAAAAACCATGTCATATGTGAAGAATGATACTTTTACTTCTTCCTTTCCTTTATCATGACTTATCGAGTATGCTACAACCCTCACTATAATGCTAAGTAGAAACAATAAGAGCAGACATCCTTGTCTTTTTTCCACCATAGTGTATGATGTTAAACTGCAGGATTATCATAGATAAGTTCATCAGGTTAAGGAAGTTTCCTTATTCTCAGTTTGTTGAGAGCTTTTATCATGAATGAGTACTGAGTATTGTCAAAATGATTTTCTGCATCTACTGAGAGGATTGTTTCTCTCTCTCTCTCTCTCTCTCTTTTTTTCTCTGTCAGTATGGTGAATTACATTGACTGATTTTCAAATGTTGAACCAATACAGCATTCCTGGAACAAACACCTTTTGGACATGACGTGTTATCTTCTTATACCTTGCTAGGTTTATATTTGCTCACATTTTGTTGAAAATGTTTGCTTCTATGTTCATGAGGAATATTAGTTTATGGTATCCATATAATATCTTGCCTCATTTGGAACCAAGGTAACACTGGTTATGAGTTTTAAAATGTTCCTTCTTCTTTTTCCTAGAAGAATTTATGTAGAATTTGTATTATTCTTTCCTTAAATATTTGCTGGAATTCAACACTGAAGTCACCTGGACCTAGTTATCTTTGTAAGAAGGATTTTACCCAGGAATTCCATTTCTTTTAAAGATATAAAGTTATTCAGGTTATCTTTTCTTCTTAAATGAGCTTTGATAGTTTTGTGTCTTTCAAGGAATTTGTCCGTTTATCTAAGTTTTCAAGTTTATTGGCATAAAGTTAGTTATAATACTACTTTTTTGTCTTTTCATTTCTGTAGGATCCATAGTGATGTCTCTCTTTCATTCCTGATATTGGCAATTTATGTTTAATCTCTTTAATATGTAGTCAGTCTTGTTAGATGTTTATCAATTTTATTGATCTTTTCAATGTTCTAGTTTTGGGTTTCATTGCTTATTTTTCTTTCATTTGTCCATTTTCCACTTCATTGATTCCTCTCTTTATAACTTCCTTTCTTCTAATTATTATGGATTAATATGGTTTTTCTTTTCCTAGATTCATAGAAGCTTGTATCATTGATTGCAGACCTGCTTCTTTTCTAATTTAAGCATATAATTCTATAAATTTCTCTCTAAGCACTGCATTAGTTATTACTGCACGAATCTTACTATGTTTTTTATCGTAATTCACTTTAAAATATTTCCTAATTACCTTTGTGATTTCTTTTTTGACTCATGTATTATTTAGATGTATATTGTTTAATTTCTAAATTTTAAATATTTTCCCGATACAGTTCTGTTGATTCTGATTTAGTCACAGAACACATTTCATAAGATTTCAATTAGTTTAAGATTACTGAGACTTGTGTCATGGTCCAGAATATTGCCTGTCTTGGTAAATATTACATATGTACTAGAAAAGAACATATATTCTCCTGTTATTGAATGAAGTATTCTACAAAAGTCAACTAGGTTAAGATGGTAGATAATGTTCTTCAAGTCATCTATATCCTTAATATGTTTTGGCATACTTGTTTTGTAAATGTCTGAAAGAAGTGTTGAAATCTCAAATCACAAATGTAGTTTTGTCTATTTTTCTTTTCCAACAGTGACCCATCAGTGTTTGTTCCATGTATTTTGAAGTGGGTGGCTGTACACACATTTAGTATTGTTACATCTTCTTGAAAAAAAATGCTCCCTTTTTCATTATGAAATGTTCTGCTTCATACCTGTCAATACTCTGTCCAAAAGTCTATTTTTATCTGATATCAAACCTATTCAGATTTCTTTTAATTAGCACTTGTATAATACATCTTGTTTTATCTCTTAACTTTTATCTATATCTATATTTAATGTCATTTTCTTGGTTTTCATCAAATCTGACAATCTATGCCTTTCAGTGGAGTATTTAGGACATTTACATTAGTATAATTATTCATATGTTTGGCTCTAAATCTACCATTTTGCTCTTTGTTTTCTATTTTTACATTTATCCTTTGTATCTTTTTTTTTCTGTTTTTTGCCTTTTCTTAGACTGACTGGTTTTCATAATACTTTGTTTTTTCCACCACTGGCTTATTAGCTATATACCTTTTATCACTGTTTTGATGATTTCTTCAGAATTTGCGATATATACCTTTAAATTACTACACTCTTTCCTCAAATAACGTTATGCCTCTACACAGAAAGTATAAGAAACTTACAACAGCAAATTTCATCCCTCCCCATATTATTATCATATATTTTATCAAATATTATTAGATGTTTTACTTTAATATATATTCTAAAATCCATAATACATTTTTATTATTTTTCTTTAGACAATCAATTATCTTTCAAAGATATTTTAAAATGTTTATAAATTCCCACATATCAACTATTTAGGATGATCTTCATTCCTTTGTCTAGATCCAAATTTCCATCAGGTACCACCCTTCTTTGGCTAAAAAACTTTATTTAATATCTCTTAAGTACAAGTAAGTGTATCACTGATTAATTCATTTTGTTCCCATGAAAGTCATTATTTTACCTTCATATTTAAGATCTTTTTGCTGAGTAGAGAATGCCTGGTAGAAGTCTTTTCTTTCAGTATTTTAGAGACATTTGTTTATTTCTCCTGACTTGTATACTTTCTGATGAGAAGTATTCTACTATTCTTATCTTTGTTCCTCTAAATGTAATGTGCCTTTTCTCTCTGGCTGTTTTCAAGATTATTCTCTTTATCAGTAGTCTTTGACAATTTCACTATCATGCGCCTTAACTGTAATTTTCTTCATGATTTTTTTTTCTGTTTGGGATTTGCTGAAATTCTTGAATCTGTACATTTATAACTTTCATAAGTTGTATTTATCAAGTAATTTCACAGAGTTTTCATCAAACGTGGAATTCTACTTTGGCATTAATTCAGTATATTTTTCTTTGCCTCTCCCATCTAGGTCTCCAATCATATACAAGTTGGACTGAGTGATATTATCCTACTGGCCACTGAAGCTGTTCACATTTTACTGTCTTTTTTCTCTTTGTGCTTCATTTTGAATAGTTTCTATTGCTGTCTTCTAGTTCCTTTATATTTTATTACAATATCTAATCTGTTAATACTGTCCAGTTTACTTTTTAAATTCAAATATTGAGGGTTTTATTTTCCCTCTATTTAAATTCCATTGGGTTTTTAAAAAAATATATGCCATTTTTCTTCCCCATCATGTTCATGTCTTCTTTTACATCCTTGAACATATTTATAGTAGCTCTTTTAGTATCTTTTACTTATATTTTAACATCTTATTTCTGCATCTGTTTCTATGCTTTGTTGGGGTTCTTCTTCCTATTTACAGGTCATATTTCCTGCTTTGTGTATATATGTAAATGTAAGTGTGTTTGCAGTAATTTTTTAAATTACTACTAATTTTCTGGCAGAGTTACTTCTAGGTTAGTTTGTTCCTTTTTATAGCATTCCTGAATAGCTGTTATTTTAGCACTAATTTATCCTCATTTCTAGGGCTAGGCCCTTCTGAGATCTCTACTGAATGCCCACATATTCAGTGAAGTCTTTCTTCTCTGGCTTTAGGGAACTAAATGGTCCCTGGCCCTGTGGGAGCTCTTGGAATTGTTCTTCTTATGGCTCCTTGATAATTGTTATTTCCTCAGAAATTGTTCTTGTCCAATTTGATAGAATTTCACCAAAAATATGCACAGATTGATATTTGGACAAAGACTCAAGAGGAATTCTATGCATATTTCTGGACCTCTTTCTCATTTGGAATATTCTGTCTCACAAACATATTGCCCAGCCTCCTAGAAGTCTAATCTCTTTCTTTAACTCAGTGAGATTGCTGAACTCTGCTTGGGTTACCACTTCCTGTGCCTCAGTCATTGAATTATCTCCAGGTAAACAGCCTCAGATAACCTTGTTTCCCTTTTCTCAGGAATAATATTCCTATGATGTTTTTTCCACTGTCAAAAAATCAGCTGTTTCTTTGTTTTCCCCTCTACCTTTCTGGTTATTTATGGTGAAAGGGTAATTCCAGATTGCCTTACTCCTTCACGGCTGGAAGTGAAAGTCTCACACATTTTTAAAATATTATCAGATCATATTGTCTGCGCTTATAAACCTCCAACGGCTTCATGTTACATGTAAAATTCAATTCAAAGTCTTTATCGTGGTCTGTAAGGATATAGATGATCTGCTGCCTGTCTTTTTTTTTTTTTAACTCAACTCCTACCAGTCATCCTTTGTTCACTATATTCCAGCCACATTTGCTTTCTTTCTTATCCACAATTCCACATCGGAGTCCTTACCCTCACTGTTAACTCTTCCTGGGGTGTGTCTATCATAGATCTTCACATAGCTGCCTCTTATAATTTAATCTCAGTTAAAATTTTACCTCCTCAGTAGTATCTTCACGGAATACGCAATCTAAACCAGCTACTCCCCTAGTCACTCTGCATTAAGATTCCATTTTATTTTATTTTCAGAACTTAACCACTATCTGAAATTATAGTCTTTATTATCTGACCATCCCTAAGAGCAGAGGATGCAAATTCCACTAGACCTGAGCCATGCCTATTCATCCCCGAATAGCCACCACCTAGAAGAGTACCTGCATATACCAAGTGCTCAATAACTGTTTGTTGAATTAATTAAAACTGCTCATTTTTAATAAGATTCTGAAAACATGGAGAGAAGATTGTGGTCTAGAATGATGAGAAAAGACAGTGAATTAACTAAGCTTTAAAGGATGTTGACACCCTTTCTTTCCAATTGTTCTTTCAACACTCCCACTCCTGGTTCATTATCTGCAGTCCTGGCCTAACAGATAAATTTGAGAAGACCTAATGATAATGTGGATTTTATTAAGACTTGGTTGAATATTTGAGATTTAGCTTTGTTGAAATTAAAATTGGAATCCTTGGTGATAACACTGTCTAAGAGGGAGATGTGGGAGGTAAGGGAACACCAACCCTGGTGGGTCAACCTGTCCAGATTTCAGAAAATCTCCCTCTTTGTTTCTCAGATGAGGATATCCCTGAATTCAGAGGCAAGAATAGGAGGATTCTCTTTACAGAAGCAGTTATTCTGTGCTTGTACTAGGGAATCTCTGTGACATAGCTCTGTCTTAAAGAAAGGAGCCACCTTGAAGAAAATGTCCTCTCCTCCCTCTTCCCAATATAGACAAGGATAAGACTCTGCAAAGCACCTGAGACCCACTATCTGGCAGTCCGAGCTGGTGAATCTGTTACTATGTCATCAGAAAATGTTTGAGGTCTACTGGGGGGCTTGGGTGGCTCAGCTGGTTAAGCATCTGCCTTTGGCTCTGGTCATGATCCTGGAGTTCTGGGTTTGAGCTCCACATTGGGCTCCCTGCTCAGTGGGGAGCCTGCTTCTCCCTCTGCCTGCTGTTCCCCCTGCTCGTGCTTTCTCTCTCTCCCTCTCTCTCTCAAATAAATAAATAAAATCTTTAAAAAAAAAAAAGAAAATGTTTGAGTCTGTCAACAAGCCAGAGTCCCTTTAAACTCCCACATAAAAGATATTCAACAAAGGTAAGGGCTCTTCTAGAGGGAAGTATCTAAGGTAAGAGATTATAACTCAGGGAGAGGTCCAAAACCAAAGCAGGACAAAGTCAGTAAATTCATTTTTATACCTTGTGTTATGACTAAATTGTATTATTTTTCTGACTTATTCACACATAGATTCATTTAACTCATTAACATATAGACTCTTCCAGATAAGAAAACCATCAGTATTGCAAAAAATGAAACAAATAAGGTGAACTTATTCATGCTTTTACCTTAAGGAATACATTTGTTGTTCTGTTTTGTTTTGACATGTGACTTCTAGCTTTATGATGCTGTAACAAACATGCAGAGATAACGTTTCTTTCATTTCTTAATGAAAATGAGAGTTGTTGAAAAACTACAGAGAATATAATTGGAGGGGAAAAAAACCGAATGCCCTCATCTTCTCTGGAGCCAACACAAGCATTAGCTTATCTTTAGAATACCTTATAACAGCTGTATAGTGAACAATGCAGGTAAGTTGATTTTCTGGTTCCCTATCAAACCAGTGCAGGTAAATTCTAAATTGCCCCCAGTGACAGTGTCAGCAGTGGGAGAAGTCTCTGTGTTTACTAATCGCTGGTGATCCTCTTTTAGATGGGGAGCTACCAGTCTTTCTGGCCACTGGAAATGCCAGCTCAGGCCCTAACAGGCATGAAGGCACAGGACTGATGAGTAAAGCCAAGGAAAGAGAGAGTGAGACTAACATAATACCCACTGTTGCACAGCGACACCCATAAATGTGATGGATTGAAAAGGACTGAAACTGAGTAGGAGAAAGACAACAAACTAGGCAAGGACAGAAGAAAGGAGAAAAAAAGGCTCATGTGGGGGAACCTGGTGACTGCCCCATAATTTTATCCTCCAGACCCAGTCAGCAGACCAGTGTTATAGGCCCCATCTCTGCGCCAGGTCAGGCCAGGCCAGGCCGCCCTCCTTGGTTATATATTTTTAGTCTCTTTTCTTACTCAACCTTGTAAAGGCTGTGCTGACTTACCCAGAAACAAAAAGTAAACTGACTGGCTTAAAAGAAACAAGTTGGCAGGCCCAAAATGAATTCAATAAGCAGCACTCTGCTTTTCATTAGTTTTCTATAAAGTTTTCGGGACAATTTGCCTTTATTTTAAGGGAAGCCTTTCAAGCAAAGTACATCCGTGCTTCTATAGGTAAAGGTGGGGTTTTTTCCTCTGGTGAGGGGACATGTTTTGTGAGTTTATTTATTGGTGCTGGCCAGTAGAAGCAGGGGGACAAACTTTCAGAAAGGCTGTGTTAGCAGATGAAAATGGAATCCATAAAAATTTAGCAAGTTTCCTAAGACCTCTCTTTTTATAAACATTTTTTTATAAATATTTATCCTTACTGTAAGAATATTAGCATATCTAGTACTCGTGGGAAAAGAGGGAATTACAAAGACTATACAGACCATTTACATCATCTATACTACCTCCATTCAGAGAGAAGAACTTATTCCTTTGGTGTCTGTAGATCAACCGTTTATAAATGCCCATATGGTCACAGTACATTCATTTTTACATACATGTGCTCCTCCTGAGCTCATTCTCCAACCCCAGAAAAACACACACCACACTGGAGACAGCCCTCCACCGCACCCCAGAGTACTCTAGCGTACGCGTCACCACACTACTACTGGATAAAACCTTCAGCGTGTACGCCTCTTCTATCCCACTGACTTTGACCTTCCAGAGTGTAGGCTCTACTTTATACCCCATCCCCAGGATCTAACACAGTGTCCTGAAATAGAAAGGACTCGGTAAATATTTGTTGAATATTAAAACCTGTTTTTTTCATGTACTTATAGAATACGATGTTTCCCCATTTCATTAAATATTCTTTTCTCTTATAATGTGATTTTTAATGACTGTTTATCTTTCCTTCATAACCATGACTTAATTTAAGCAGTCCATCATGGAACATGTAATATGTTTCAAATTACTCACAGTGATAAATAATGCTAATGACCATATTTCAGATAAATATTTTTGTGTAGGATTTTTGTCACAGGATCAGTTTCTATGAGTTGAACAGCCATAATGGGTACACATATTTTTGAGGCATTTATTGCCAAACTGTCTTCCACAAAGGTCATTTCAATTTATATTTCTACCTTGAATTTATGAGAGTGTCTATTTCCCCCACATTGTCACCAATAAAAAGTATTTTAATTAAAAAAAATTGTCACCCTGATGGATAAAATATAGTTTCTCATTATTGACTGAATTTGAATTTTTTTATTTCATTGAAATGGAGCTTTCTGTATTCTGCCAGGGTTCAAAAATGTGCTGCTTCCTAAAGAATAAAGTCAGTTCTCCATCTTACCATCCTTATTTTCTTTTACTCCCCTGATATCTACCTTTCAAAAAAGCCTAAATGGATAGCTCTGGTCCCTCCTAGGCATGCCATGCTTCGTAGACCCTACTTCTCCTTCTGCCTTATTTCCCACCACTCCAACTTCACCTCCAGGGAGCTGGCCCAACCCTCAAGGCCCCTCTTCAAAACAACACTTACATTCCTTCGAGTAGCATTTGTGAAGCAGTTCTTTGCTGTTCCCTATCCGATGTGGTCTCTCCATCACGAAACTCCAAAAGCAAACTGTAGAGTGATGGTCTCCCATCTTGTGTTTTCCTTACTTGTCTCCCTGATTTCCTGGCTCTAGCCCCACAAGCCTTCTTCAGACTCTCATATCTGACCACACACACGCTCTCCCAATGTGGCCATTGCACATGCTCTTTCCCAGCTGACATTCCTGACCGCTGCGATGAGGTAAAGTCAAGTCCTGCTCACACCCTGTACGTCACATTCCTAGTACTTACTGCGGTTGGGATTTTAGGCTCACTTGTGATTCTTTCATGACCTGCTCAGCTGCAACCTACATGAAGAAAGTGACTTTCTGTGTTCACGGTTGTATCCCTAGTGCCTAAAACGTCCATAGTAGGTACTCGGTAGGTAATTATTGAATAAATGAATGAATGAGCAAATGGCTTGAAGGACAAATGAGATCATGTGAAAACGACTTGTATTCCATAGAGTATAAAAATGGTCATTGTTAAAGTTGTAGTTGTTGCTGTGGTTGTAAAGCTTCTTGCGAACAGCGCCTAGCACAATACTTGGCATGTGGTATGATATAAAAAACTACTATCTCTTGCAGTGAGAGTAGAAAGCGGAGGTGGATCTGACTTGAATTTGCAAGATGGCTGACCACTAAGACATCACACAGCTTGAATTCATCCATCCAGACAGTTGCAGGTGCTCAAATGTAAGAATTGTTAGGACATTCGTCCTCACAAGCAGTTAAACAGAACCTGCCTTCGGACAGTCATGATTGGGCCTCAGAACCTTCTTCCTCTCTGCCTTCCCAGAACCTTGGCCTTATTCTAATTTTACTCCATAGCTTCTCTCTGATTCCTAAGTCCAGTTCTTTAAGTAACTAAAGACATGTTCTGTTATAAATTCAGTTATTTCCTCACTGATTTTCCTGAATGACCCTTGAGCCCAAGTTACTCAAAGTTTGTAATTCCTCTCATCTGGCTTATCTGTCATCCTGGTCCAAGACGGGTCTGTCACCACGTTGCCACCCAACAGGTAAGTTTTAGCAAATGGCAGGTGCTAACATGAGACTGGTGGGAACAACATCCTTACAACTGAAGAGACCCTGACAGCCCCCCTCACTCTCATTTCCATTCATGTCATAGATGAGGAAATGAGATCCCCAGAGGATAAAGGACTTTTCCACAGGATCACAGCTTGCTATTGACAAAGCAGTTATCAGGCCCTTGCTACAACCCCATGTTCTCTCCCTAATGAAAATCATAGAGGAAACAACAAAACAAAACTGATGGTCATTCTAGTGATCTATGATCAAAATTCTGTCATTTGAAGGCTCAGTACCTTTTGCTATATACTTAACGCCCACCGCCCGCAGGCAAAGTCAAGAAAAAGGTGAGAGCACAGCTTTTCTATTTGATAACATCTAGAACTGGAATATACCCTCTACAGGAAGTTCCATCAGCAGCTTTCAGTCAAGCTCCAGAAGTAAATCAAAATGCCAAGTCATGTTCATCTCAGGCTTCTCGTTAAGGGCATCATATTTTGACCCACAAGTGACCACAATAGCACATTATGTCCCTCTCCTTGCCCTCACATTAGCAAGCCCTGACACCGCCTGGGTTCCCTTCTTGTCCCCCCCCCCAATCTGCTGGGAACCCTTGGCCCTGGGACAGCTCCTGCCTGCTTACATAGCTAATTGTGTTGGTGTTCTCCCTGAACCCCTCTAACAGGTCAAAGAATGGTCATGTTCCACGAGGACCTTGCATTTTCTAAAAGTGATATGTAGGGTGGAGGGTGGGGGTTGAACTAACAAAACCTGAGAATGATGTGCCTTTTTCTCCCAAGGACTTCAGAGATGGTTACCGTGCAGCCAAGTTGTGTGGAAGCCATGATTTCTACCTTCCAAGGACAATCACCATCTCAGCCAATAGGTCTCAACTTCTGTTATACATTAGAATCACCTGGAGAGCTCTTCTTTAAAAATTACATTTGGGTGCATCCCAAAACAATTACATCAGACTCCCTATGGGGGGGGGCCCAGACATCTGTATATTTTTGACCTTCCCAGATGATTCCAAAATCCAACTGACTTTGCGCGCCTCCGCTCTAGGGGCCAAAGGAACTTTTTCTAAGTGACCTTTAGGTGTCAAGGACAGAGCACCAGGAAAGAAAGTGAGAGAAAGGAGAGTTAAATCTGTCTCACTTTTCTTCTTTATTTTCTTCCCCCTTTTTCACCACAGACTCAAGTGGCTCAAAGAACTATCTATAATCTGTGAAGCAGAAATAATCCTCAAGGAATGGAACACTTACTTCCACCCATCCTCCCCCCTTTTTAAAGCACTGACCAATTTCTGTCCTTACTCTCAGATTATAGAGCATGCTTGATTTGAAGTGTATATTTTCCTGGGATCCCAAAATGACATAAGGGAAAAGTCAGGGTGTACGTACCCTCGTTTATCCAGAGTCCCATTTCTCATGGGAACACTCCCTAAAACGATCATGTGTTTAGGAAGACATTTCTGTGAAATAATATTTAACATTCAAGCAGCAGCTGTCTTTTCCTTACCTCTTTCCATTCACAACTGGTTTTTATAGAAAACAGAAAGTGAACAGGAGTCGGGAGCAAAGTTAGCAGGCAGGACTTTCTGAAGGCCACCAAAATGGCATCTCCAGAAACACAGCCCCACATGGAGTGGGACGACAAGGGGAGGAGGGAGAACCTCAGGGAAGGGCCTCTTTAGGTTGAGGACCTATACCATCCTGGGGACAGGTACTTAAATTAGCATTCTGGGGGAGCAGAAGAGGGAAGGATTTAATGTAGCAAAGGAGTTGTGTGAGAGAGCAAACATACCACATTTAAAAAAAAAAAAAAGACAGCAGGAATATGTCCTAATTTGGAAAAACAGGCCACATTGCCATGGCAACTCTGAATCTCCACAAGGCAGCCAGGCATGCCTTTAAACATTGTGCTAAATAGTTCAACTATGAAGAAGAAGAAAGGGAAGAGTGAAGGGGTTTGGAAGAGAAAGAAGCAGCCCGAAGCCTGCCGGGGGCCAGAGGGATATGGTGCCCAAGCCCAGCCATTCTTCAAGGGAGATTTCAGAGAGGGAAGCTGCACATTTGGAAGGGGAGCCTTCCTCTCTGATTTGGGCAGGCTGGGGACTGAATTTGCATATAGTTAACCTGGATCTTAAGAAAGATTCTCCCAAAGGCATATAGATGCTAACCCAGGACTTTTCAACCTTCTTCCTGAGAACTGCCCTCCCAGCATCAACCCTGCTGTGCTGTGCCCAGGCCACCTCCCAGGACCCCCAAGGGAACTGTGGTCTTGTGCCATAGGGAAAGGGGATTCGGCAGCCCTGTGGGGCTGAGCAGAAGAATAATCTGGCCACACCTGTAACCCACTCATGGCACCGTGGTTGTGGCCATAGTGAATTCTGGCCTCGGGACACACAAAAAATGGGATTTCATCAAAGAAAAAATTAAAAAGCCACCTAGAAGCCATGTCTAAATGTAGTTCTGCCATGTGTGGTACTTTGGGATCAAGCCAGTGATGACAGCAATTCAGGAAACAGTTTACTGGGTGGCTCTGAACCTTTAGAAAATATGAATAAGAATATAAAACTGTTCTCCCATCTGGAACATTAATTACTCAAATTAGGCACTTTATGTTCAGCATTTATTTTACCTTGCAACTAATTCTCAACCATATTGCCTTCCACATTCTTTTGCAGCCTTTCTTTTTAAAAAGGATCCTTTCTGGCCTTCTGGCCTGGCTTGCCTTTCTCAATTTCTCCTGTTAGGGCCACAGGCTTTCTCAAGACACAGCAGAGTGAACAGAGCAGTACCAGCAGGTGGGGGGTCAAGCCAGAAACCAAGAAGAAAAGGCCCACCTCCCATGGCCCACCCAGATGCCTGAGCGTAAAAGGTGTGCATCACAGGGGACCCGCGGGGGAGAATGCATTCTCCTCTTAGTTTGACAACAGCGATAACGAAAACAGGTGTATACTGTTATCCCACGCTTCCTTCTCTGCCTTTTATGGTCATTAGGTTATAGCAAATTTTTCTCTCTCTAGATTTAGTCTTAGCATAGGAAGCTGAAATTTCCACTTGCTCTGCTGCGCTCTACCAGGAAGGTTCCTGCTCCCTACACATTCCAGCCCAGAATGGGCCTTTTCTGGTCTGGTAGGGCCACGCCTCACGGCAGAGGCCTCACTAGGTCCCAGACTCTAGGAAACCACACCTCTCCCACCATAAACACCCTCTGCGCCCCTTGCCCCATGCCCTTGTTCCTTCCCCTCCAACCTAGCACATAACTCTCCCTGGGATATGTCCTCCTCCATCACGTCACTCATGCGTGGCCTGGCTCAAATCACAATCCCCGAAGTCCTCAATTTTCTCACTCATACAATAATCTTCACCTCACGGGATGGTTGTGAGGACTGAAGGAGGCACTTGTGCGGGAGAAGGCATACCGCCTGGCCCACGTGCAGCCTCCAAATAAAGACGGTTCCCACCCGGACCAAACTGTAAGGCCTTACACTGTGTCGACACCACACGCTTGGTCTTATCACCCTGACTTAAAATGAGGAGCTTGAGGTTCTAAGTGGTTAAGTAATTGCCTAAATTCAAGCAGCTGAGAGTGGGCAAAACCTGACTTGACTTTTATAGTCATGGCTTTTAACCACCACCCTATTTTCAATGGTGGCTCAGGATTTCCACACAGAGGGGCTTGGGCTTGGCAGTCTGATTCAGGGGTTGTGCTGAGGGTGCCCTTCGTAGCAAACCGTGTCTGCATTCTTTATGTATGTTTATTTGGGTAAGTCACATAGTGGGAGGGATGTGGGGTGGCCAATGAAAATCTGTGAAAGGGCTAAAAGCTGCCTCCCCTAGCCTCCCTTGGTGCCGCCATGAATGTACTGCCTTCCTACAAATGAGAATAAATATCTGTTTAATAGAAAATATACTATATTCCTTGATAGCAATTCTGCTTTTCCTCTACCTGGATCTCCATAAATTACCAAAGAACTTAAAAATTTAGGAGAGCGATGGGGTGCCTGGGTGCCTCAGTCAGTTAAGCATCTGACTCTTAGTTTCAGCTCATCATCTCAGCATCCTGGGATGGAGATTTTCTCTCTCTCCATCTCGCTCTGCTCATCACACTCATGCACTCTCTCTCATATATAAATAAAATCTTTTAAAAAATTTAGGAGGGAGATACAAGTGGAAGAGTGAAAACAATCATTGTTACAAAAAGTAAAGGAGCAGAATGCTTCATGTCAGAGGGGTGAGAATGGAAAAAGAATGAGCCAAACGGGGAAAAGGAGAGAAAAACCAAGTGTTTAACAAGCTCATTTCTTAAAATCCCTCTTACGACCAGGCCTGGAACATAGCCAGTCCTGGCCCAAAGCGCCGTGCAGTCCATTTTCCACCCCTGAAGCCTTGAAACTTCCTCAGATGCCTCATTCTCTGAGGAAAAAACTCCTAGTCTAAATTCATCTAGTCCAGAGAATCTTCCGTATCTGGAGCACCTCTGACCCCCAGAACCCGGACTCTGACACTGTTTTTCTTGCCAAACTCTTTTCCCTCTCATCTTACCTTCCTAGTTCACTCTCCATCCATCAGCTGAAATAACCTGCATTCTCCACATGTCTGAGTAGTACGTGCTTGTTCCGTCACATTACTGAAACAGCCTCTTGTGATCTCAGTGCCCAGCCCTGGGCCTCCACCTCCCGCAAGGTCAGGGTCCGTCTCTTCTCCCTCACCCCCACTTATTCCCTCGCCTGTCCCCTCCTGAAAGATTAACAGGGTCAAACACTCATTCAACCAGGCGTCACATGATCAGGTGTGACACAGGAGGATCTCTAACACGGCCTCCAAGCCATCGGGAGGGAAATGGTTGGAGGAGCCAGATGTTTTCCTCAAGAGGCCAGTGTATTTCAGGGGAGATGTAGAGAGGAACTACCGGCTTCTTCCTGGTTTCCTGCTGTGGCAAGGTGGCATAAAACCCATCTCCTCCCCAACCTTCGATGTTATGCCAGGCACTCCAGCACTCACACGCTCACCTTCATTGACAGGCTGACTTGTTCAGTGGCATTGCTCTGGGGAGGTCATGGGATCTGCATTCACTTAGTGGGGCCCCCAGTGCCTGTACCACTTTCGGTCAGCCCCTGCACCTGCTCGCTCTGCCAACACGTGGCAGAAAAGGTGCCATCAAGGACTCTGTTTATAACATCGACTGTTCACACTCTGAGATGAAGTCAGCTCTGGCATGTGAAGCATGCATGTGCAAAAAGGTGAATGAATCTACAAGAGAAACAGCAAAGAATCTGGTGGTTTTGACAGCAGCCTGGCAGGCTGATTTTCCATCATTTAAAATTAATTACATGGCATAACGCGCACAGGCATCCACAAAACAAGGGAGACAGGTTGGATAACGGTTACAAAGTCACTGAATGAGAGTGATGGAGCCCAGGAGAAGCTTTACCATGATTTACTTACACAGAAGGAAGATTTGGGCCAGAACCTTTTCCAGATGATGGCAATCTGAAAGTGGTTCACGCAGATGAAATGTAGCCCCATATTTAGTCATCGTGGTGAAGTTCTTTTCAATTCTTCTATCCCGAGTAATAACAACACCTAATGCTTACATAGTGCTTACAGCTTAACAAAGCACTCTCACGTATATTATCTCATTTTAATCATTACGTCATTCATTAGCATTTTATGGACAAAGAAACTTTGGCTCAGAGAGGTTCAGCCATCTGCCCAAGGTTATGAAGCCTCCAAGAAGCAGAGCCAACTGGAAGGCCCATGTGTCAGACAAAGGTCTTGTGACTACATGGCTCAGATTTATGCCACTGTTGTCCACAGTCCTCAGAGAAACAAGGACAGGTACAAGAAAATCCAAGGGCCAAGAATAATGTGCATAAGAAAAGCCACCCAACGGCATCAACTGACTATTGAAAATTCACATTTAGTACGTAAGAACCAGGTCAAAAGGAATGGAATGAACCAACACAGCTTGATGGACTTGATGGAATGGACCAATACAGCTCGTTCAATGAAGGTCAAACATCTCCATAATAGAAAATCTACATACATGTGTGTTTATATTGTATGGAAATCATGGACTATCTTTATACTTGAACCTTCAGAATACAATGTAACATTTCTCCCCACATAGCCAGGATTCCTATATCCTGGAATGAAGGACCAAGCCACCTGTAATTCAAATGGTGAAGCGTGTTTCACTTCGTCTCTGAGAGGACGTGACGCATGCTACCACGGTGCATGAGGCACTGCTCTATTTCGTCCCGTAGCCCCAGTTCTGCCCCACTGCACCCCTCCACATCACTGGAGCCAGCTTTGCTCCTTCCAGAACCTGTTCATTTGGTAAGAATTCCAGGCATTCCAGACACATACAGCTGGAAAGGAATTCAAGGTCATCTCATTGGAAAGGAAAAAAGGAAACACAGCAGAATAAGACAGGAAAAGAGATTCCAGGGCTGAGAAAAGCACCTTGGACTCTTACTCTGCATGAGGAAGTGACAATGAATGAATGTATCAGTGCAGGGGGAATCTCATGATTTGGAGCCAAAGATGCCCGGTTTAAATCCTGGTTGTACCTCTTATCTGCTGTGCAACCTTAACAACCACTTAGTACCTCTTGGCCCCAGTTATCTCCTATATAAACTGCGACTAATAACATCTACTTCATAGGATTATAGTAACATCAAAATAATATCATTAAGGTAATACATTCAATAATACAGTTAAATGCTATAACCAGATGTAATAAGACATAAAGCACTCAGCAAAGTACCTCTTCAGTTCAAGTTAAATCACTTTCCACCTTTTGTATGTTCAAAAATCAATGGGTATTTCTTTGTTGATTTAATTTAAAAATAATATCACATGGCTGATTTTTATAGTTGATATACTAAATCTTCTTTTTTCCTTCCACTCTGAGCTTTGAATTGTTTGTCCTATCATTTTTTTATACATTTCTAAAAAGTAAATGTATGAACAGCTCCTTCGGCTTGATTCTCCTGGAGGCAAAAGCAAGAAGTAAAGGAAAATCAGTCCTCACTATGGGCATGACATAATGTCCCATGCACTTATTAAGTGTCCATGGTATTGGAGCAGAATGAGATAACTGTACATCAGTGAGCGGATATAGTGTTAACTGAAAGCAAAGAAACATACAATTGTCTTGGCCTAAGCAACCTAGTTGTAGGTAAATATGAAGTTACTGTTGGGTTTCTGGAAAACTGAAGGTGACTTGGTAAGCCCCAGGGGACACGATTCTCCTCTTCTGGACAAGGAAACTGAGACCCAATGAATGGTGTGCCTTGTCCAGCATCACCCAACTAGCCACGACAGAGCCAGCACTCTCACCCAGGACAAGTCCTTTCTCCTCCACATCACAATTGTGAAATAACCTTCCAACCAGAAAGTTGTGTCTGTATTTTATTTTCTGAGATTATTGATGAAGATGTCCCACAGGACAGAAATAAAGGCCTGCTAGAGTGAAGACAGAGTACATCGCTCACTTCCCCTCAACCCCTGAGCCTCATCAGTCAGTCCCTGAGCGTGCTGACACGCCAGAGACGCCCGGTGCCACATTCTTTGCTGTGCTGCAATTTCTGTCAGAGACACAGGATATGAGCAGAGTCCCCAACCTGTCAGGCTCCAGACCAACCGTTCGGGGGACACATCTGGATCCATAGCTCTTAGAAGTAATTTCCTTGCTAACGTTGCCTCTAGCAATAATATCTACACCAGTGCTTCCCGAACACCGGTCCATGGATCAATGACAATCCATGATAAAGTTATCACTGGCCCACAGAGAAATGAGAAAAATAAGAACAATGCAGTGGTTGTTGATACAACTAAATGTATTCAGTTTGAAAGGACTGTTTTTAATACTGAAATTAGGCACCTCCTAATTTTGTTTTGTTTTTAATACCCATTCTCCCCCCCCCATTTTTTTAATGTGGTAGAGGGTTTTTTAAAAGATAGCTTTAATTGGGAAAATAAAGACGTCCTGCTAGATCATTCCACCACGGCCATCTTCATTACAAAATAACTGGAATCAAGAAACCAGGAAACCTCTCCTCTAAGGAATGGGCAACAGAGGCTGTGTGCCGGAAGCACTAAAGTCTCCCCTGAGACTGGAGCACTCCCAGCAGAAGGGGAGGCTTGGGGAAAGAACTGTCACTGCAATGGTCAAGGGATTTCTGGGTGCTTCCGAAAACCATTCTCTAACATCACACTCACCACTCCGTATCTTCTGCATTCAGTCACACGAGGGTTTCACTGTATTATATTTAGGATTTTTGTTTCAATTTATTTGCTTCTATTTTCCACACTCACTGAACACTGATGAGTGCTCTTACTAAGTGCCCACTCAGCTCCAGTATCCGCATCTGCAGTTTTTACGTGCGTTGGTCTGCCAAGTCCTATGGCAAGTCTTTAAAGTGTTAAAGGTGACCTCACCTGGTTTTTGTAGCTGACTGCTGCAAACTTTTTGTGATGGCCTCCCTGATCTTAGTTTCTCAAATTTGGTCTTTCTCATCTGGCCTCTGTGCCATTTACTCCTTTATCGATGCACGCTGCATGTTAGTACTGATTGAAACCCTACTTATGTCCGTCTATGTCTCCAACTTCACTGTGTAGTCTCAGGGATCTGCTCCATGTCAACATGTACTGGATACTCACTCGCATTTACTGAGTGAATAAACTAATCTTAGGCCACTTTTCGAGGAGCTAATCATACAATAATTCAATGACATTATTTAAATGTTGACATTTTTTTGTGAAAATGTCCATGAAAAGAAAGCTAACTTCTATAGTTCATTATAGAAATGAGGTGAACGTTAGGTCTGAGGACGTGATGGCTTCTCACCAGCAAAAATGAATAAGAGAATTATAATGAGATAACACACAAGAAGCTCTTACACAGAGCAAGTATTCCATAAATGTTAACCTTCTCCCCTTCCCAACTCATTTCTGAATCGTTGCTCTTTGGAATACTGGAGTGGTTTATTTTTCTTTTTTTAAGAAAATCTGCAGTACTGTGGTCACACTGTTTAAAAGAAAGAAAAAAAAAACTACAGTATCAACACCGGGCCAAGGAAAAACACCTTGAAAACACATTACACCATTTGTTATGTTCTCCAGAATATACAGACATGTGCACATGTGTGCAAACACAACCCCAAAATTTTGGTTGATATCAGATTGCGGATTACTCTGAGTATAATCTTCCAGTTAACTGTGTCCACACTGAATATTTCTGGGGCCATTCACATTGATCCAGTTTTAAATTTTTTCCAATTTTTCGTGGATGATCAAATCAGAAGCTTCTTCAAAGTAAAGATTACATATCCGTTTTTTTCTCTTAAAATGTCTGCACCTTCAGACTTTCACAGTATATTAAATCAGTGAGACAGGATTTTTAGGAACAGTAGAAAAGCTACTGGAAAGCAAGCACTATTTAATTCTAAAAACAGCTGGTAATTGATAAATATTAAATAGCCAGAAGACACCGATTAGGGCTAGAAACACAAATATTTGAAGAGTCACACAAGATGACTATGTCTATTTTTGAAAGAGACATTTTTAAAAACAGAATAGATGCAAGTTGTAAATCTATCAAGATCTTATCATTTGCTAAATCCAAAACAACTCAGATTTTTATAATTTGCTTGCAACAAATCACCCAATCACTGAAATGTGTCATGTTTGTTGGTGTGTCTATCTCTTTCTGTTTGTGCCTATGTGTTCTATTTACACTGCCCAGTGTAAAATGGTGTTTAATATCCATCTTAAAGCCAATGTTATCAAAATATATTTCAGTCTACATTCAACAGCTCCAGAGTAGGCCAAGAACCTAGTACATTTTCTCCTCATTATCACCTCGGTAAGAGTCCCTTGCCAAGATCTGGCTAGGAGGCTTATATCTGACAAAGCTTAATGAAGTGTTAATGAAGGGAAAATGTCCCAGCCCATTCTGCGTTTTGTTCAGAACAGGTTTAAGTGTATCCTGGTGAAAAGCTTTAATAGCGTGGCTCTTTTTTCCCCTAAGAGAGGATAGAGAATATGAGACGTTGTACACTTGGGTTTGCCATCTTTTGCTTGAACGCTGTTGTCTTTTGTTCATGAATACTGAAGTTTAATCCTTGTCCTTATCTTTAAATTCCTGTGCATGGGCCTTCACCCATGAATCCCCATCCTAGACACCTGCCCGACCTTTCTAATAGTCTAGGTTCTTGGGCATGTAGACTTACTATAGCCATAGCTTCTTTTTCTTCCCTATAAGGAACTTCGTGATCTTTTCCAGTCCCATCTGAGCTCTTTATTCAACTTTCATCTCTTCAGCCAAGGTCCACGAAGAATTCCCAGGCCAAACCCTCTGCATCCTGTCTGACTCCCCATCCTGATCAGACACCACCGATCACTCATCACCACTAAACATACTTCAGTGTGGTTTACCTGGTTCTTTGCTCCTGTAGGCATTAATTTGGGAGCCAGAAGACTTAGATTCTAGTCCCAGACCTGCCACTTATAATTTCTCAGTCTTTGGTACATCATTTACCTTCGTTGGAGTCTTAGCTTTCTTCTCTGGAGAATGGGGGTGGTGATGGTACCTGTCATTGTTTCTCAGAGAAACAATCCAAGGCTCTATTTCCCATTTCATATAATTATCATATCGAATTAAGACAAAGCACATAAATTCACTTTGAAAACTGTAAAACATCATAAAATATATGATTGAGCTATATTTTTTAATCTCCAACCATACATACTGTGGGTTTTTTTCTCATCTCTCTCCTGTTTTCCCTCTTCTCTCCTCCTGGAAGCCTTCTTGCTCTTCCAGTATGAATCCCCCAGTTGCACACAAATTTCCATGCATTCTTGAGTCCCTCTTTCCCTAAGTATCTTAGAGGGATGCTTCAAGATGAGAAGTGAAGTGAAGGGGTCATCTCAGGGCTCCATTTTTGGAAGAAAGGGAAGACCTGTCTATAGCCTGTAGGTAGTTACTTTGATCATGGAAAAGTCTCAACCAGATGGAACTGACTTTATACAAATCTGCTTGATATGGTTATCTTCAATTCATGAAATCCCCAACATATGGGTCTTCCATCACAGAGAGTCCAAAAATTAATTCAATGATATTCACTTCTATCAATATCTGACAGTTCATTAATATACTTTGACTCAATCATCTCAGACCACATTTAGTGCAGACACAAGAGAACCAGGTTAAAAAGAAAAAATGTCATTCTCTCCCTTCCCACCCTAATTTCAGTTTGCTTTTGTCCCTCACCTCTAGTCAGGAGAGGGGAGGGACAGCAATTCATTATGTCATATTATCTGCTAGACTGTGTAACAGGATTGCTACTTTGCTGAGGTAAAAATCATACCAGAGGCCGACCTGGTAATCTGGGAAATTAGGCCAACTCCAGGAGAGAATTGAGGTGTGGCCTCAGGCAAGTCACTTAATCTTTCTTGGCCTCAGTGTCCTCTACCATGAAATAAGGGCACCTCACTAGTCCCTAAGATCCCTTCCAGGCTGAATGGTGTGTGACATGGTACAGCACAATGACACACTCATCCGGACTTTTGTGAAGGAATAAGGACCAGGGTGGGGTGAGGATGAGGACACTGCACTCCTCCTCAGGAAGCCCCTCTCCTTTCTTCCCTGCAGAAAAAGAGCTGTAGCCTTCTCTTTGCAGCCCTCTGTATGCCAAACCTCGGCAACTGTCAGAAAGGACACAGTTTATAAACTCACAATGTGACAATACAGGTTCATATTTTGTCACTCTTCCTCATTTCCTTTGTTTAGCTTTAATCTACCCATGCTGACTCTTTTTTGAGTCTTCCCCCTATTCAACTAGTCCCCTCTCCTTCTTTCAACATCTTCTTCTCTTAGACATCATATCAGAAACTTCTAGGATGGATTTTCTGCCCTGTTTTTGTAGCCGACTACTGCAAACTTCTCGTGATGGCCTCTCAGATCTTAGTTTATCAAATTCAGTCTTCCTCATCTAATTTCTGTGCCATTTTCTCCCCTAGTGAGGCGTTCTACATGTTATAAATCTCAATTCCTTCATTTTACAGAAGAAAAAAGTAAGACTAAGAGAGATTAAGGGACTTGATGTGTCAAACAGCTATCGCTGGTTATGAGCAAGGATGAGAACCAGGCTTCCCGACTGCAGTTCAGTCTAGGCTCTTTCCACTGCAGCCCCAATGCCACTAAATGAATATTCCCATTTAACCCCAAAGAGGAGCTAGAAGGAGCTCCTCCCCCCACCCGAAATGAGCAGTAGTAGTCCATCCACTATACTACCTACCTGATCCAAAGTGAATTTTTAAAACAATAGCCCCAGTCCCTCGCACCTCAATTAAGATACTGGTGACATGTAAATCCCATTTTATATAATCCTAGCTGTGTATAATTGCCTATTGTGGGATTCTTTTTTCAGTTCTTTGATATATGAGATTAAATCTTCTATAGACTCTTTACAAGCTGCACCCCCACCTCAAACCCATGTAAACCAAACCTTTTCCTCTTATCAAGTGTGCCTGCTGATATGCTCCAACTCCACCATCACCTAGCCCAGCAGCTGCTATTAGGATCTATGTGAAAAAGTAATTAAATCATTTCTGTAATTATTCTCTCATGCTTATAAATAATTAAGGGTTGCACATTCTCCCGGAAGCCACGAAGGGCCCAGGAACAGTGAATGACAGAGGAAATGGATCAAGAAACGTGCCTTGGGAAGGAAGTGAAATTCAATGAGGGGTGATGATGGAGGAAGCAAGAAATGGAGGATGAAGAATGAATGGGCCAAGAGTCAGGAAAACAGAAAGAGAAGCACAAAACAGGGACAAGGGAAGAATGGGGGGGAGGGAGAGTTCTAGAAACACTGGTAAAATGAAAGAACAAGAAAGAAGAAAAACAGTGTACCAGAATAGATTTAGTAACAAAAGAGGAAGAGGAAGAAGTGCAGGCAGACGGAGACTGAAAGAAGCCAGTTCTTTTTTATCACTACTTCACAACTAAGGAAAGTGAGGTAGAGAAAAGTTAAGTAACCAGGCTACAGCCACAGAACTAATGCAGGAAAAGAACTGGAATCTGAGTCCAGCTCTGCCTGGGCCTGAATCCTATAGTTCACCTGTATATGACATCTGTATGCCTTAAGATATATAAAATGCAAATCTACAATGACCTTAAAATAAACATATTAATTAAAAATATATAATGTTATAACTGATGTCCGTTATCAATAAATGAGGCACTGATCCAGCCACAGCCCCTGAGCCACACCCCCTCTGTGACCAAGGGCATGAAAATGAAAGCTGGTGACTAGAGGTCCTCTCTGCCATGAGGGAGAGAGCTCACAGGGCTCTACAGAGGCAGGGCACACGTCCCTGCTTGGCCTCATTACATGCCAAGTTCTGACCAACTGAACCAACGTGCCACAGACTGTAAAACTAACGTTTGTCAGCTCCAAAAGTCAAGAACAGACCACCTGGGAACTTCTAACTATGCCAGGTCCTAAGGTAGGCCATTGAGGGACCTTGACGCTGACAGGATGAAGCATGAAGATGGCTGAGTGCACTACATAAAGTCCAAGTCACGTGCAAGAGTGGGTCACAGGAGACAGGGGAGAGGACGAGGGGAGAGAAGGACAGAGAAACAAGAACCAGAAATGAAATGATGGGGGAATGGGGAGCAGGGAGAGGAGGGAAAGAAGAATAGAGAGGAGAAATCAAAGAATCTAAGAGAGGGAGAAACAAAGAAGGACCCAGGGTTAGAAGGTGAGTCTCAGGGGCGCCTGGGTGGCACAGCGGTTGAGCGTCTGCCTTCGGCTCAGGGCATGATCCCGGCGTTCTGGGATCGAGCCCCACATCAGGCTCTTCCACTGTGAGCCTGCTTCTTCCTCTCCCACTCCCCCTGCTTGTGTTCCCTCTCTCGCTGGCTGTCTCTATCTCTGTCAAATAAATAAATAAAATCTTAAAAAAAAAAAAAAAAAAGAAGGTGAGTCTCAGGGGGCAGTAAAAGGCAGCGAAGAATTCTTAGGGCAAAGTAAGATTTGCCCAAAGAAATCTTAGGGCAAAGATATAGAGCAGAATTAAAATGGTCTAGGGGTGCCTGGGTGGCTCAGTTGGTTAAGCATCTGCCTTCGGCTCAGGTCATGATCCTGGGGTCCTGGGATTGAGGCCCACGTCAGGATCCCTGCTCTGTGGGGAGTCTGCTTCTCCCTCTCCCTCTGCCCCTCCCCCTCCCCCTGCTTGTACTCTCTCTCTCTCTCTCTCTCAAATAAATAAAAATCTTCTAAAAAATTAAAACAGTCTAGAAATCCACAGAGTTCATTGATTAATCTGGGCTTCCTACTTCTACTTGATTCTATTCTACTTCCCAAAATGAGCTCTAGAGGCCTAGAAGGCCTTCCGCCTTAACAGTACATGCTCTCCAAGGTGCCCGAGCAGGTTCTGTGTTGTCCCCTGCTCAGCCAGGGATAACCTACGCCCTTCTCAAGGGGCTGCCCTTCAGCATTTCTGCTTGCAGCAAGGTCTCCCAGCAGAGCCTGGCCTCAGGACCATCAGGAAAATACTTTCTGTTTTAAATATATATGTCCCTTATGACCCAACATGATATCTAAAATTCCACTCGTACTAATTTCTTCCTCTGAGTTAAAACATAAATCCTCATGGAGGGGGATCACACATTAGTTGCTCTTCTCTACTCAGACCGTGGCAAGGACTTGACCGTTTAGACTGTCTCCCAGTTTGAAATGAGACAGGGACCTATAAGGAGGAAATACTGGGGGGCTACATGGAGTACAGACCCAAGACTGAATTACACAGTGCTTCTTGGGAAAGCCCCACCAGAGGACAATGCGAGGAGCTGGGGGCAGGAGGGAGGGAGTCCTCTAAGCAGCCAGGGGGCAGAAAAAAGGCCACTGGACAACTAAACGAGGTAGCAGTTGTCAAGGGGAGAAAGGAGCATGGGGAAGAGGAATTTTTAAATGATTAAAAATACACGCTTTTCCAACTGTATAACTTTTCCCAGGGCTCACCATTGAGATCAGGATGACAAAGGCAGCCATGCTTGCTACTTGGAAGTCCCCCAAACACAGAAATGACCCCTACTCAAGCTCTACTGCCATCTTCCATCAGACTAGAAACCAGCTCCTGACATGTATAACTCATACAACCATTGGAGACCCCTACTGTAATGACTGGGGAGCCTCGCAAATAGATCAAAGGGAGCACAAGGAACACACCAAAGGAAGAGCAAGTGCCCTTCTGCCAGAGCATGTAGAGAGATAAACTTGTGTCCGCATCCCCTTCCCTGCTTCACAGACTAGTTTTCATAATAACTCCCTCCCCCTGGGCCCCTCCCTCCGAGACCTCCCACCTAGCCTTCCTGTACATCACGCAAGCTTTCTTTCTCTCTCTCTATCAAATAAATAAATAAATATTTTTTTAAAAAAAGTATTCCTACCTCTTAGCTTCTTCACATACAGATGGGCTAGCCGTCCTTGGGGAAATGGTATGGCAGGAAGGCAGTATGAGAACTGGGGCTCTGGGCACCATCCTTGCTCTCTACCCTGCAGAGCCTTGTCTGGGGTCCTGCTGCATAGCCTGAGAAAAGCGTCTATGGGCAGCATGTGTATAGCCAGAGCTGCTACTGTTGCTGCTATTGACAAGGTCAGCTGAAGTTCCCCACTCCTCTCCTGCCTGGTTCTAGGAAATGGGCACTCATACCTCCTGTCCAAACTCCTCTATCCCGGAGCTCTGACCCTGGGATACAAACCTTCTTTCCTACTTTCAGTATCAACTTCGGCTTCCAGAACCATCCATCCAGAGTGGGAGACCCTCTGTGATCTCTATTCAGAGGGGCTGCTGGGGAGGGCTCTGGCAGAGATCCCAGGCAAGCTGCCAGCAGGGGCCAAGGAGAAGAGAATTATTCACAGGATCACAGATGTTAGAGATGAAAAGAACTTGCAAAAACACATCTCACTCATCCATCCCACCTTGCAATGTAGGCCCTTTTCCAAGAGCATATGGCCTGTTCCCATCTGATTTCAAAGGATCTATCATTACCAACAAATACGTACCGAGTACGCTGTGTGTGCTCTGTGTTGTCCCAATCGTAAGAGGAGGAGACAAATGGGCCTCTCCCCCTTTGGAACGGGTTGCCATACTGAGAGAGAAATCTGCTTCTCACACGTGTTGTCTGAGCCCACCTGGATATCTGTCCCTCCACCCTGACACCACATACCTTTCAGACACCTATCACTCTTGCACATAAACAGGCCTTTGACCATTGGGGAAACTAAAAGGGAGAGTACATGCTGAAGGCCCAGCACAAAGAGAGGCCCGGGAGGAAGGGGATGACGAGTGGTCAGTTGAAGCAGCCTTTCGGTACCACTTCCAGAACTGGTGAGGATTTTGGTCCAAGGTAACAGTAGTTACAGCTGATTCTCTAAGACTATTCAGGTAGTGGGAAGATTTAGTTTGCTCTGAGACCTATAATCATCCAGGACAGCGAGACAGAGATACTATTACTTCTCTGTCGATTTCTCATCTGCTGAGATGAGTCTTTGATTGATGTACATCTGATCTCACTTTCTCCTGACACACAGCAAAAGCGATGAAAAAAATCCACCCCCGCAACCCCAGAAACATCAGTGAAGAGTCTGATCTGACCCCGAAGTCAAACCCTAGGGCACCCACTTGGCAGTGTCCTGGGCTTCGGGGTCTAGGCACACTCTTGAGAGTTCAGTTTGGGAAGAACCAGGGCTCCCACGCAGCTTCAGTCCCAGGCCCCATCAGACTGGGACAGACCTAGCAGTTTTGCTCAGCCCCACGTCCTTTTCTTTCTGACTGTTCTTTCCCTTTCTACTTCTCATCTCTCATCCTACTCTCCTCTCGCCTTCAGAGCTGTCCTCTCATTCTGAATGGTGGGGTCGTAATCGAGATGGTCTGGGCGAGGGAGGAATCACCTTTGCCTCGGCTCCAGTCGACGCCTGTCCGGACAGTTGGGACATTCCCCTCCTGGGTTAAGCTAATGTCCCAAGAAGACCAAGTAAATGGAAGTGTTCAAGCGGAGGCGCAACACACTCCTGATGTCCGTGGGCTTTACTGCCACCCGGGCAAGGCGCCCTGTTCCCACACTGCCACGGCCAGTGTGTCACCGCGGGCCACTTACCTGCCACTTACCTTCCATTCCCACCCTCGCTTTTCTCGATCTATAAAAGAAGGAGAATAATCCTACCGCCGAAATCCTAGGGCTCCTTCGAGGGTTAAATCTGCTCAGTGTAGGTAAGGCACTACCCCCATAAAGCGCAGCACTAACATATAGTAGGCACTTGGTTATTTTAAAGGAAGGAACAGGAGGAAGTGGACTTCTTCTGAAACCCCATATCCACCCCCATCCAGCTCTCTTACGAAACAGGGAAAATCCAGGAGTCCCAACACACCCCAAAGAGCATGTGAAGTGAGCCTAGACCAAGACACTTCACAGCCTACACTCCAACTGAAAGTCAGAGGCGAGAGGGCCCTTGAACCTGACGTCTGATGATTGACTTTCCCCATTCCCAATTCCATGGCCTCTCCTTATCATTTCCCATTGCTCCCTCCCTTCCATTCTTCTTTGCTCTTCTCCTCCATTAGCTTCTACTCATCTTTCTCCAACTCCTTTTCCTGCTTTTTAATCATTATGAAGCAGCCGCTTGAATGCATTGCACTGGGGACCAGAAACAGAAAAGCTCCACAGATAGATACTCATTATCACAAAACTTTATCATCGGAACAATATGATGTGTTCTACTCACCAATGGTCCCCAAACCTGGCTGTATCTCAGAATCCCTTAAGGGAGATTTGTGAAAATAGCAATTGGTGGGGCCTTACTCCCAAAGAATACTTAGGTATGGAGCCAGAAAATTCATATTACATATACATAAAATTCATATTACAATAATAAAATAAAATCCTCTGTTCATTCTCAGGTCCAGTCAGGGTAAGAACCACTTCCACACATTGTACAACTGGACTAAAGAAACTCTGTCAAGCTCCTTTCTCCCCTTTCTGGATGTTTTTTAACTCCTTCGTTCCCACCATCCCCGCAGCTTTATGCTTTGAGAACGGACAATATTTGCTTGTCAAATAAGCAGTGGGAACACTACAGTGAGTCGTAAGTGGATACAGGCCAAGGGGCTGGAGGGAGCTGGAAGGGCCAGGCAGACAGCAGATCTGTGAAGGCAGAAGTGAGAGTACAGAAGGAAGGCAGTGGACATACGGGCAGGCAGAAGGAGGAGGAGGGAGGGGTGGGTGGCAGCAGCATGCTGGAACTCCAGTGGAGCCTGGTTTCCCATGAAGTCTGTTGTCCTAGCAACACGATGATGCTCAAAGGTTGGAGGCTGCCGCGCCTTACAACTCTGGACAACATGTTGTTAAGGTAACGGAATACATTCAAAACACATGGTGGCAGGCCAGGAGGACTTGGGAAGCAAGTGCCAGAAGTCCTCAGGTCAAGGCAGGCTGCACTGATTGGCTGGGCTATTACACTACCTCCCATTCTCAATGCCCGCACCTCTCACCCCAACATCTTAACCCAGTTGCGCCATTCCCAACGCCACTCTTCTCAGTGCCATCACCCCCATTTGGAAAAAAGGGGAAATTATATCAGACTACAGCTATGTAAACACAAGTCCAGGAACTGGCCATAGGACACTGGTGCGTGAGAACTCCAACAACTCAAAATAACAGGCAACTATTTACTTGGAGGAAAGCCAATCATAGCGCTTCTGACTGCCTACAATACTTTGCCAATTTGTTTGCAGGTCTGTAAGCAAACGCTGTAAAAACAATGAAACCAAATGGAAAGCTGCATAATCCATAGATATATCAAAAGAAAATGATTCCTGATTCAAGAGGAATTTGTATTTCAATGCTACTAGAAATGACACTACCAGGCACTTATTCAAAACCAGGTGTGTACCTGGCAAAGTAATGAGTCCTTCAAAGGTTATTTCATTTAATCTCATGATAACTCTTTGAAGTTGATGAATGTTACCTCCCTCATAGCAATGAAAAAAAAAAAAAAGAACAAACAAAAACCAGATCACAGAAGTCACACAACATAGCAAATGTCACCGAGCTTCTGAAAGGTGGAGACATGACTTAAAATGCCTCCAAGGTATATATTCTATCCACTATACTGTCTGTCTCTATCCGAAAAGCTGCTAAGTCAAGTTACCTCACTCCTTTCTTACACCTTCTGGAATGAATCGAAAAATAACCAACTCCATGCCAAGACTCTCAGGCCCTACATGATCTGGCCCCACGGTACCTTTCAGCCTCATTTTCTCTCATTGTCCCCATTGCCCACCACCCTTCAATTCTACTGACCATCCTGATACTCATCCAAAAAACAAACAAAACAAAAACATGCCCCTTCCAAGGCCTTCACACCTGCTCTTCTCTCTGCCAAAATGCTTCTCAACATCTTCAGGCATCGTGATCCTTGATCATACATATCTCAAGTGCTACCTCCTCTGAGACCTGCACTGATAACCCTAAAATAGCCCTATGTGATACCCCTTCCTGCCATTTTCATAAAAACATTTACCTCTACCTAGAATAATATTGTTTAATTTATATCTTTGTTTACTGCCAGTCAATGCACCATGAGGATGTGCCTCTCTTGCAGCTATATCTCCAAGACCTTGGAGAGTTCCTGACATCCAGTAGATACCTAATAAATATATTTTTTAAAGATTTATTTACTTACTTATTTATTTATCTGAGAGAGAGAGAGAGAGAGAGAGAGAACACAAACAGGATGCACGGAGGGAGAGGGAGAAGCAGACTCCCCTCTGAGCAGGGAGCCCCATGCAGAGTTCCATTCCAGGACCCTGGGATCATGACCTGAGCTGAAGGAAGATACTTAATTGACTGAGCCACCCAGGTGCCCCCTAATTAATATTTTTTGAATGAATGAATAAATAAAGGAGAAAGGATGCTGTTTGCTAAAAGAAGTTTCATACTCTCTTGCTATTACCTTTAGAAACTTAATTGCATTGATTAAATTTACTTGGTGATATTTTGCTGATTAGTAGGTCATGTGAATTGCATAGGCTTATCTTCTGGAACTTAAAAAAAAATGCTTATTTCCTCCTGCTTCCGCCTTTGAAAGTAGGCTATTAACGTCAAGGTTATCACTGGCGTCCAACTGCACCGCACGGAAGTTTTGCTCTGCTACATCAGAATGCACCCCTAACTTGAGGCAGCCCTTCTGCCATGTCTGGGTGCTAGAAATAACGTGGACATGGGCGTTAAAATTCTAGATGTGAGCGCCAAGCTGTCGACTGCTGGTATCTGGCATGTGTGAGGAAGAGAGGGGGGATGGGCATAACAGCCTAGAGAGAGACAAAAATGTATTTTCCAGCAACCAGAGATTAATTCTCTCATCCATTTTCATTTGAGTTTAAAATATTTTTCTCTTAATTACAACTGACACCTGCTGCACTGAAATAATTAATTCATCCATACATTTAATAAATATGTATTCAAGGCTTACTATGTGCCAAGCTATATGTTAGGTTCTGGGGACACGAAAATGAAAGCCATCGTTCCTGCCCTTATGAAGCCTGTAGTCTAGCAGGGCAGGTAGCTAATAATAATAATAAAAAACTATTGTGATTAATTACAGCTGTGATAAGGACTATGAAAATTACAGAATGAAAGAGAATAAAAAGAAAAGAAGCAGGAGTTTTGACCTGAGGGTAGGGAAGAAGAAAAATCTAAAAGCAGGAGGACTTTGGGTTGGGAGGGCAGCCCTAGGTAAGATGCACCATCCTGGGCACTGGAAAGGATAAAGACAGCAGCAAACACATTTGCAAACACACAAGCGTGCATGTGCGCGCGCACGCACACACACACACACAGAAGCACACACATGCATGTACACACAAAACAAAGAAGTGAGAAGCAGCTACCCAGAATGCTGACACTTCACTCTTTCAGCCTTGGCCCAGGCCCCAGGGGGGTCCAGAATGTCAGAGCACCACCTTTGGATAGAGCTGCCAAAGTGCACACCCAAGCAACACAGAACTAGGTGAGTTCAGATCACAATGATGTCTTGGCTTTCTAAATACATCACCCTCCTCACTCATTCATTCACTCAACGGAGACTTAACTGAGAACCTCTCATAGACCCACACTCACTGTCCTACTATTTGCCAGGTCTTTTCAAAGCACTTTCAATAATCTTACTTAACAACCTTAAGAAATGGGATTTATTTATATCACCATTTTCTAGGGAGGAATCTAAGGCTCAGGGAAGTTAAGTACTTTGCCAGAGATCACACAGTAAATGGCTAAGCCAGGAAACAACATTGGCAGTGAGATCCCAGAGATACCCCTCATAACTATGATGTGGATATTACTTTCCTAGGGCTGCTATCACAAATTATCACACATGTGGTGGCTTAAAACAACAAAAAATTATTTTCTCACAGTTCAGAAGCCTGAAATCAAGGGCGTTGTCAGAGTTCTACTCCCTCTGAATGCTCTAGGGAAAAACTGCCCTTTGCCTCTTCCAGTTCCTAGTGGCTTCTTCGGCTTGTGGCTAACAAACTCCAGCCTCTGCCCCTCTTTCAAAGCCCTCTCCCTTGTGTCTATGTCTTCTCCTCTTCTACCTCTCATAAGGACATCTGTCACTGGATTTGGGGCCCCCTGGCTAATCCAGAATGAGCTCATCATGAGATCCTTAACTTAATGATATCTGCAAAGACCCTTTTTCCAAGTCAGGTCACATTCCCAGGTTACGGAGTTAGGACACAGACATATCTTTTTGGAGGGCCACCACTCAACCCATTACAGTGTGGATATAGAGCACACAGTTTAATTATTTTTAATTGTTTCATCAAAGTTGGCTATTACTACGCATCAGACACAATGGCATGTGTTAGGAATACAAAATTAGTAAAGTATAGGCCTGGTCTACAATGAGCTGGACAGATAGATAAGTAAGACAGATTACGATAAAAGCCTAAATAGGGCACAGGTGGAGTACAAAAAAAAAAAAAAGTAAATCCTGCGAGGAGGAGAGTCAGAAGAGGGTTCACAGAAGTGCCACAACTTCTCTTGAAAAATGAGTAGGTGTTTCTGGATGGACAAGGGAGAGGATATTCTAAGGCGAGGAGGTATACAAACAAAGGCACAGAGATGCCACAGAGCCAGGACGAGTCAGGGAGAGCTAAATAACTTAGCGTGGCATAGCATTACTGCTCAAGGGCGGTGAGGTTAAGAGAAAATCCTGGAGAGGTAGCCCAGGACCAGATCAAAGAGGATGTCTTATTCTAAGCTGTGGGGAACCAGTGCAGAGTTTTAAGTGAAAGTGTTTAACGATCAGATTTGAGTTTCTAAAGGACCACACAGGTACCCTACCATGTGGCAGTGCAGACAAGAGAGAAGGAGTGCCAGCACTGAAGTCATCACAGAGCCTGGAGGGAAGAGGACCATCACAGGGCTTCCTTATTGTTTGCACAACCATCCCAAGGGGAGAAGGGAGTGTCCTGGGTTGATTCCCAGACTGGGTAACTACCCTTCTTAGAACTCTCTCTTGGATTCTATAATGCCTCTCTTTCCTTGTTTTTCTTGTTCTCCTCTTTTTTTTTTTTAAGATTTTATTTATTTATTTGACAGAGAGACAGCCAGCGAGAGAGGGAACACTCAAGCAGGGAGAGTGGGAGAGGGAGAAGCAGGCTCCCAGCGGAGGAGCCTGATGTGGGGCTCGATCCCAGAACGCTGGGATCACATCCTAAGCCGAAGGCAGACACTTAACGACTGAGCCACCCAGGCGTCCCTCTTGTTCTCCTCTTATCTCCAATAACTATCTTAGCTCCCTTACCATCTCCATCCCCTCTGGCTATCCCTCAACTGATGGTGCCCCCTAAGATGGTTCTGTCCTTGACGCTCCTCTCTCCTCATTCCACTTGTTCATTCTGAGCCATCTCAGCCATGCTCCTGGTTTCCAGTACCCTCTGCTCACTGATGAGGTTCATATCTATATTTCCAGCCCAAATCACTCTGTTTACTTCCAGGTCCAAATCCAATGGCTTACTAGACATTTCCACTTATATGACCTACCCATGTTCTAAATTCTAGTCATTCTCCTTCCCACTGTCACCAAATGTATGACAAACCTAATTACTCTTGTCATCATAATTCTTGGAATAGCACTAAAAGGGTCAACAGTGTTCAATGCTGTAGAAGGTCAAGAATGATAAAAAGTCCATTGATTTTGGCGTTTTGTAGAAAGTGAGAGACAAGAAAGTGAAAACAGCAATCTAACTACTTTTTAAGGAGCTGAACTGTCAAAAGAAAGAAAGAGGGAGAACCAGGGTCAAGGAAAGCTTTTATGTTTGTTTATTAATATGAGAGTGATGTGAATATGTTCAGTGAGGAAAAGAATTGGATTTTGGGTAGAATTACTCTTGACTGTTGGGTACTATCATACATACTGCAGAACACTCAACATGCCCGGTCTCCAGGTTCCAAGGGCCAAGAGCACATAGACAGATGCATGCACACAAGCACACTCTACAAAAGCAGTCATGACATCAAAAACCTCCCCCTCAAACATTTTCAAATATCTTCTGAGGACCACTCAGCTAGAAAAAAAAAATGCCAGCAGAAAGGAATAAGGGGGGGGGTAGGAAATAACGGATGAGTCAAGGTCCCAGTTCTGGAGGAAATGTGAGGAGATTAGAAAAAGAGCACACAAAAGCAGGGTTTAGTGTAAACCAAGAGAAATGACACGAGAGATGTTCGAGCTTTGAAATCATACAGACATTGGTTGAATTCCCAGACTGTCACTTACTCCCTTTGAGAGATCCTATTGACTGACCCCAAAAGCCATTCTCAACCCTTGCCCCTTTACCACCTCCACGAGAAAGCCTCACAATCCCCACAGGGTTGGCCACGTGACCTTGTCTGAGCTCATGAGATTCGGGACATGGAGAAGACTCCTCCTGATCTAATACCCACACCCCACCTTTTCCTTCTTTGAGTATGGGCACAATGCCTAGAGCCAGGGCAGCACCCTCGTAACCATGAAGAAAATACCAAGGGAATCCCAGAGGTCAGCCCTGACATCACTATGTCACTGAATCACCCCCAGCAGTCCCTGTATCCAGGTGCCTTGTTCTGAGACACCAATAAGCACCTATTTGTTTAAGCCACTATGAGCAAATAACTAGCTAAAGGTCCTGAGCAGTGCAGTTAACCTCTCTGATCTACAATTTCCTTATCTGTGAAAAACGACAAAATACATGCCTCATAAATGCAATGAAAGAATTAAATAGAGTAACATTTTTAAGCTCACATAAGGTGACTAGCTCACAGCTCGACAAAAGTCAATGACCAATCAATGTTAGTTCTTTTCTCATTGCAACTGCCTAACAACACATGATAATTTTGGGTGTTCTTTGTCACTGTAAAAGAGAATGGTAGCAATAATATTTTGTCCTCAGAAAAATGGAATCAAACTGGCCTTTAACATGATTCTCATGCATCTTGGACCCTTAAACCACAGAATCAAAATATAGTTTTGAATAAAATACAGATCTAATGTCTAAGAACAAGGCAAAAAGAATCACAGAAATCTCAGAAAGGGAAATAAAAATATATTCTTCATCACAATCCAAGGGGTTTTTCAGGGGTATCAGTATGATCAGTTAAAAGCTGGCTGGTGATAGTGAATTAACTCCCCCCCCCCCGCATATATAACATATCACTGCTTCCTACCGAGTACCTTTAATATGTCCCTCATCTAACAACTCACTTTTTCTTATACATCAACACTTCCAAATCTATGAGTGACCCTAGATTCAAACACTATTTTATTCTGCTAGGCTTTCTTTTTTAGTGTTCTTGACTTATCTTCATTGCTTAAATCCTATATCAGTTTATTGAAATCACTGTACGTCCTGGCTTTGAAAATCTTGGTAAGTCCTGATCCTGTCACAATCAATAACTGCATCACCATAGAGGCAGAACCCACTGAGCTACTGCTTATCCACCAGGCCTCAAGTGAAGGGTATGGACATCCCAAGGGTTTCTCTTTCAGTTAACAGGAAAACATTTGGACCCCATTTTCTTCAAATGATTAGGAAAGGTCTGGTATATGAAAATACAAGAAAGGGCCCTACTGTGTATCAAGCCCTGGCTACAGTGCTTCCTAAAGTTCATCACCCACTGAGAACTAGGTCTTATTTTGTCTCCATCTGGCAAAAGGAAATTTCGAGGCTCAGAGAGCTTAAACAGCACAGCTAAGCCCACACAGCTGGTGAATACACAGCGCTCAAGCCTAATGGCTCCAAAGCCTGCATTCTCCCCATGTTGTACAACTGCCTTCCTGTAGACATGCCATCACTTTCCTGGAGGATGGATGAGAAACACAGGATGGCTCATGTGTTCCTTTCTAGCCCCAGGTGCTTCCATGTCTACAAAGGCCTAAAGTAATTCCCATGGCCTCACGTTTCTCCAAGCATTAAAACTGCACCTAGACTTCAACTGGCCAGTCTCCTGAAAGCAAATCCTAGCTCCAATTTTAAAAGGGAGGGTGTATTGGCCAACAAGACACCCATTCCACCAACACAGGTGGAAAGGCCTGGAATCCACACAGACATGAGGGCTACACCACTATAAAGTGTGTAGGGTCTTAGAGAGAAGTGCCCACCTGTTTTTCCCCAAAGTATAATTCGAGGAGGAAGGGAGGATGGGAGAGGAATAACGGACCTCCAGGCAGGGAATACGATCCCAGCTTTCTTCTGACTCCTCAGTGTGTGGACTGTGAGTTTCAAAATCAGCCAAAAAAAGTTTTAAAGTCAAACATTCTTGGATTTGGATCCCAGTCCCACTATTTTTCTAGCTGGGTCACTTTGGCCGTGGTACATGGTTGATAGTATCCACATCAACTAAAAACAAATACTACTACTATTTATCTCACAGGGTTGCATAAGAATTAAAATGCTCACTCACATGGTGCCTGGCACAAAGTTGGCATGCTCTATTAGCTTTTTCACCCTCTTGCCTTCTCCACTATGTCTTAACTCTCCTCACCCATACCGTAACACCACAGTTTGCTCTTCAAGTATTCAGTCCCCAGGAAGACCACAGGACAGACAACTATGAGCAAGGTAAACAACTGAGAGACACCAAAATTAAGGAAGACGCACAGAGTAAAATATGAGTAGCATAGCCATCTTGGTTTCCAGATTATGTTGGATATGGAAACCCACACGAGCAACTGAAAGACAATAGTCTATTTACAGTGTCATACATCACTGCTGGCTCAACCACTCTCTCCAAACTCATTACCATGAGATGTGTGTTGGGGGAGGCACAGACAGTGGCAGGGGGGGAGCAAGAAAATATAGGGCCAATGAAGAGTAAAGACCATCTTCCTAGCCCTACTTGGATTCAAAATGTAGCACTCTGTACAAAAGATGAGAGTGCTATTCAAAACATCATTTCTCAACCAAACAATTTAGAAAGGAAAAAATTCTAACAACAGACACCAGAGTGAGGATATTTTCACATGTCCTTGAATTAGGAACGAGGTATGGAGTATGGTGCCTGTTTTAGCTACCCCACTTCACTCTGATCAACCCATCTACTTCCAGACCCTGACTCTCTACTTGGCATACCCTGTTCTCTTCCATTCTTGCAGCACTAAAGACCAGATCTTGGGTCCTCTTGCCTGATCCTACTGTAACTTCCACTTCCTGTTTTCCTTGCTACCTCCTGCCCAAACCATTTTCACTGGCCCTAATGCTAATGTCAGTAAGTCTGTCATTCCCTATCACACTGCTACTTATTCTCTCACCTAATGCAACTGTTTGTACAATACTTTTCCAGAGTTTTCCACATATTTTCTTTCATTGTATTTTCAAAGTGCTGTAAAGTGGGTAGGGCAGAAAACAAAATTGAAATCTTATAAATTGTAAAATGAGTATCATTCAGTTTACGTGATTTGTTTGTTCAAATTTCCAAAGCTCATAAGTCTGGAGACTAAAACTCAGGACTGCTAATTCTTTTTTTTTTTTTTTAAAGATTTTATTTATTTATTCGACAGAGACAGAGACAGCCAGCGAGAGAGGGAACACAAGCAGGGGGAGTAGGAGAGGAAGAAGCAGGCTCACAGCGGAGGAGCCCGACGTGGGGCTAGATCCCATAACGCCGGGATCACCCCCTGAGCCGAAGGCAGACGCTTAACCGCTGTGCCACCCAGGCGCCCCAGGACTGCTAATTCTTACTTTAGGGTTCTGTGAGGCAGAATTGTATCAATCGGAAGCATGAGCTTCAAGATAGGTACTTTTGGGATTTGAATCCTATTCCCACTGCTCACAAGCTGTGGTATCCCGGATGGGTTATTTAACCTCTCTGAGATAAAATCTGAAAACCCAAAGAAAGATTTCAGCAAATCAGCAGAGAAACCTCCTGGGAAAAAAATGGAAGTACATCTAGCTTTAGTTCATTATTTAGATTGAGATTGGCATCCTAAATCCAGGATCTCAGGGAGAATAAAAGCAATTATAACAAGGCAAAATAAAGAAGACTCTTTCTACTCAGGTGAAGAGCTGCCAAAAATCACCTCATACATTTTTAAATGGTCTCTGTTACTATTCTAAACAGTCTTGTGTTATAGGCACCTAGCAGTACTTTCCTTATGAGAGCTCTTCCATAGCTGAATGTGCCTTTTTTGGGTATGGCATGGCTATACCACCAATGAGCCTTGGCTTAATGGTGGGGAAGGACCAAAGGTCCTACCTCACATATCAGAGCCCTTCCCCAGATTTCCACCTGACCTCTCTTCTTGGTTGGCCTCCAGTTCAGAAATGTCTCTACAACTGGCCATGACTCTGTTCAATTCCCATTCTTTACCTGTATCATGAAACTTCCCTTTCTTCAAATTGTTCCATATAACCTTCAGCTTAGCCTGCAGAATGCTGTGCTGGACACTTAGTGAAGCACTTGCTATGTGTTTTCTCATTTAACCTTCAACCACCCTATAATATATATTATGGTCCCCACTATACAGGCAAGGAGATCAACATTTAGAGTTAAGTGGCTGGCGAGTAGTCCAGATTCCCACATCTAGAGGTGATGGTTAACACCAGCTCTGACTCCAAATTCAGAGCTTCTAACAGCTCTACTCTTCCAGCTCCCATGCTTTTTTCCACCATGGTATAAGGTACATTTCCTCATTGAGAAAGTAGAACACTTATTAATGTTTGTATTCATTAATTAGCATATGCAAAAAAAAAAGTGAGCACAAGCTATGACCAGATGCTGAACTTGTGTCTCTCTCTACTTTGGTCAAAAATCCTTATATCCGTGTTTTCTTCCATTACAAACTCCTTTAATCAGGGACTTTATTCCTACAATGCAACCTTCCACAAGAACACTTACTAAGTGGGCTTTATTTCAAGCGAACCAACAACAAAACGAAGGCAAAACGGCAGGGCAAGTACCTATCTCCTCGAAGGGGGAAGCAAAATGGAAGGCTTACTTATCATCCTTCAGACGGTACCTGTACCTCAAAGACTAGGCCTTAAACGCAGCAAAGCTGTATTGCTTAGATTTTCTGCATTGGTTCCATTTTCAAATGTCTCGTCCTGTGGCCGCACAGTTGATTCATAGTTGTCAAACTCTGTGTCCTCATTCTATGTTTGTAAAATATGTTCATGGTACTTAAAAATAAACTTCTATTTAAAAAAAAAAAAAAACTGGCCTTAGAACTTGAGATGTTTTATTTTTGAAACTTGCCCCAAAAGCTTATTTCTCTGAGATCTGGGGGACTCTTTGTATTTGCCTTCATGCAAATCCCTTAACCCTGCGAACGCCCCTCTGCCCAGCTCCCAGGAATCTCAGTGCTGCTGCCCACTCAGCCCCGGTGGTCCCCGCTCACCCTCCCCTGCAGCTTCTGACTCCTCAGGGCTGAGCCGTCCACTCTCCAGCCTCAGTGGTATCAGGACCTCCTTCTTTCTTCCTTTTCTTCTTTCTACTTACCTTTTGGAAATCTTCTCAGTTTAGAAGTCAGTTAGATAGTTTTTAGGCTACTTTAGGAAATTGCCTAAAAACCACAGCTTGCTTTTTTTTTTTTTTTTTTTTTTGATGGAAAGAGAAAAAGAGAAGATGGAATATTTGGGTGTGCTTGCCATGGTGGGAGGTGTAAGGGGAGAGAGATGAGAGAGGGATCTTATTACCATCACCTCACTGCTTTCAATCCTCCCTTTTGCCCTGAGAAGTAGGAACCAGTGGGCCCACTGTGGACTCATGCTGCACCTAATCGCTATGCCATCTCATCTCGTCATTGCTTCTCTCCTTAGTCAGATCCCAGTACTGCCGTTCGAATCAAGTGATGCATTACTTTTAGTCAGGTAATATCTACCACGGTGTAAGATGAGGGAGGATGAAGTAAAGAATAGGAAGGTATGTGAGACCTTGACTAGCCTCGCCTTTTTCTTGAGAGGCAAGAGCACATGTGGCCTTTGGAGCCAGCAACCAATGTTGACGTCTTGGCTGCCCCTTACTAGTTACGTCATTTTTGGCTATGGTTTTTTTCATCTCTCTGAGCCTCAGTTTCCCCATCTGTCCAACGGAGATAAGTAATATCACTTAGCTCGCTGAGTTGTCAGGAGTATTAAATAAGACAATGCATGCAAAGTGCTATGAGCACATGGTAAACACTAAAGCACCTAAAACAAATCAATGAACAAAAGAGCCCCGTCTCAACATCGTCTGCATTTTACCTCATATGATTATATTGTTATTACGCGTTTGTAAAAGGCACAACAGAGAAACAACTAACCAGTGTGGCCGATAACCTTTTCTACGGGGGCAGGAGGGAGGGAGTGCTGAAATAACGGAAGTTGCACAATAGCCTGCATAACCAAAAAAAAAAAAAAAATTATTTTCACCTGTCGTGCTCTCAAGATAAGTATGCACTTATTTATAATTCAAAAATTTGGCTCATCCATCTTGGCCTTCTTTCAGCGCAATATCGTGCCTTCAAAATACCACTGCTAAAATATAACCTAATCAGCTAAGGACAATGATGTTTAAAAAAAAAAAATCTACCTGAAACAAAAGCTCAATGGTTTGTCACAGTTGGTCTGTGTTTTCCATTCTGTTTCAGTTTACCCCACCTCCCTCAGCAGGGGCTTCCAGTGCCAGAATTTGTTTTCTAACGTCTTTACCCGTGCCTGGGTGAATGCGAGAAGACCTTTCTCAAATGAAACTACGGAGGGGTCCCTCCTTGAGTTACTTCAACTTGACCTTTCCTAGACTGAATAAAGTTCCCAAACAGAAGCGAGTCATCGCCGCCTGCTGCCGACAGATGGCGGTAGTGATCGCACACGGTTACTTGAGGCTGCTAAACCCTGCGCTGTAGTGGTTCTCAACTGGCCTAGGAGCACGCTTGTGGTGTCAGTGCCAGCTTTTTGAGGTGTTTACAAACATCAGTGACCCCACTGCACATCCTTTAAGTACAAAACTACAGACAGTTTTGAAAGTGATGATAAGAAGTAGAAGATGACGATGCAAAGATAGAGACCTTTTTGATGAGAGGCAATAAATCTTGCACTTATGGTGAAATGAATCATTCTAAGATATGAATAACCGCATATGTGAGAAGCGCTGTACCTAAGCAATGAGCAATAATCAATAAAGCAAGGAAAAATCTCTGAATAAGTAAAAAATGGAAAAACAAAACAGAACCACAAACAAAACACCTTCTGAAATTAGAGAATAAGCATCACTGTCAGATGCTAATTGGCTTGTCAGAGAACAGTTAACCTAACGTTAAGGTAGAAGAGGCTAGGATTTCTTTGAGGCCTTAAAGCTGTGGTGCTCAACCTTAACCACATAGGGGAAGCTTTTGAGAAGCCGGCTGTCCAGGCTGCACAGCAGGCCAACAATCAGAATCTCCGGGTGTGGGACCCAGGCAGCAGCAGTGTTGAAACTTCCTCAGTGATCTGATGTGCAGCCAAGGTTTAGAACCACTGCCTGCAAATCTAAGCATGGACAAAATGTAGCTGCTACTAGTTCCATGGATTAAAATCCATTCCAATGTGCAGATCCACGTGTGACACGCACAGACACCTTAGCGAGAAGTACTTCTCTATGACATTTGTATCTTCAAGGAGACAAATAATCTGCCTCGAGGGATTTTTCTTTTTATAGTCTTGAAGCTGGCATGGGGCGGGGGGGAAGTAGAATACGTGTTTCCAAAAAAGAATAGAGCATGCCTTACTTTAAAGGTTTAAAGGAGCTATGCACACACATATTTGAAGAAAATGTATCACAGAACTAGAAGCGTCAACGTTTCTTAGTCATTTCAGTGAATCCATTTACAAACGAATGGACACACAAACCTGTTCAAAACCATAGGAGTTCTGAATACCTGTACCTTTTCCTCAATTTCATCTCCAGAGGAAGAGACTGATTCCCGATCTATCTACTTACTCAATGCATTCTGGTTACTTTCCATCTTGCATCATCAAGTTTTGCATTAAAACACATGCATCATTCAGTTCTCGATACAACCCCCCCGCCCCGCCCAGTTCTCCTCCCTGTAGCCCTCCTTTACCTTATCTGCCATTATCATAGAGGAGCCTCCGTGGATGCCCAGGATGGGGGTGAGAGTCTGGGCTGAAATGAAGTCAAGGATCTGGGCAATGGCCTCCTGATCTGTGTCATCAGCAAACACCACGCCCTGGATCTTCCGGTCAGACATGAGATCACAGATGCGGGTGATGATGCTCTTTGGGTCAGTCTCATTCATGGCTACCAGCTCCACTCGGGGTACCACGGAGAGATGGTGGAAATCATCTTTCTCGTGGGCATCCTTGATGGCCACCTCGTCGGAAGTACCCACGAGGATGACAGCAATGCCAATGCTGGGGGGGCTCTTCTGAGAACGAGCTCTGCTGCCTGACACGGCCAGGACAGCCAACACCAACCAGAACTTGGGAGAACAGCACTCTGCTCTGGGCTTCATCTTCAACTCGTTGACTCCCTGAAAACACAAAGAGAGAGTGGTTAAATTACAACCCTACTCCATGAACTATATTTGAAGGGGCTGGATACTGCAAGTCAAGGGCCATATCTCCTTTCACTGATCATCAAACCCAACATCTGTCTTCTAGCCTCGTCCCTGATCTCTCATGTTTGCTCAGCAGAATGGGAGAAAGAGAAAGAAACTTTCCAAAGCATCAGGAATCCTTAAGCAAGACAATAAAAGCTATTGCTATGGCCACCATCAGCAAACAGAGGCGAAAGAGGGAAAGAGGATGCAAGTGGTCCAGGCAGTCATGCCATTAGCACAAATGCAGGAGTCTCCAAGAGGGGGTCTCGCTGGTGTTGTGTGATCCCTGGTCTTCTGCCACAACCCATCCTTGCATTGCTCTTGGGCCAAGGCAATGGCAGAGACCAGGCAAATGAGCAACAAAATGGACTCAGCAGAGGTTAGGAACAAAATATGGTCTGGATAAGCCAGCTATGGGGAGCTACAGAAGCATAAGACCCTTTACTTTGTGCTCACCTCAAAGAGGACAAGAGCCTGAAAATTCTTCAGCAACTCTTTTAGTAACTGACTTTTACTACTAAAACCAAAGCAAAACAAAAAACAAAAAACAACACATAAAACCAATACGTGGACAGTACTTCAAAAAACATCTCAATTGATCCTGACAGTAACCCAAATGACCCAACAGGAGAAAAAATAAGGAAAACATTATTATTCCCCTTTTACAGATATTAAAGCTAAGGCTCAAAGAAGCTAATAAGTCCAACACTGTGAACCATTTAAGTGAAACAGACATGAATCCAGATCTTCTGCTTTTAGGCCAATTTGCATTCCATTGCATTACACCACACTGCCTCGCACACTGTCGATTATTACAAGGAACAGGATGTTTTTTGTTTTTGTTTTTTGTTTTGAAATAGGCTCCACACTCAGCGTGGAGCACAACATGGGGCTCGAATTCATGACTGTGAGATCAAGACCTGAGCTGAGAACAAGAGTCAGACACCTAACTGATAGAGCCACACAGGGACCCTGATTAGGAATAGTTTTATTGTGATTTGTTATACATCAAAATATGGTGATGTGGACAAATACTATGGATATCTGTAGTAATGTTAGAGCTACATGAGAACAATTTTCCATGGCATCCTATAGCAACAACTTCCTTGAGATGACTGACTCCATGTTTACCCATAATTCATCACCTTTTACTTATAACACACTCCTGCATTTTGCTTCCCCGTATACCCCTAAATCTTACACTATGCACCAGACTGAGGACATAGCCCCCTACAGAGCTTGGACATTTCTCTTTACATTTCTTGCCATTCTCCAAGGGCTCTTCTTATTTAAATAGAACTGATCCTGCTTACATTGTTTTGACTTGTTTTAAATAATCATTATGGCACATCTGTTATAGTCTGCGCACTGTGTTAGGCATTTCCTTATACGTGATCTCTTCGGTCTTCATAGAAATCCTATAAATTAGTCATCTTTATCCCCATTTCTCAAATGGAGAAACCGAAGCTCAAAACAGTTATGCAATCTTCCCAAGGTCAGTGATGATATAATACCAGCGTGCCAATACGTAAACATTTTTGTTCTCCAATGAAATATTCTACAAACTGCACCCAAAATCAGAAGCAGGGATTCTCCTTCTTCTACAAAGATCAAGGATGAAAGTGCTGCTTAATATATCCTACTTGCTTGAAAGAAAAGGTAAGATACCAGGGATCTAAAAACTTTGAGACAGAGCTCAACTAACAAAAAGAAAACAATGAGGATATTGAAAAGAAAGATAAGGAAGCATTCACTCTGAGTGGACTGACTACAAAGGGCATTAAGGATTCAGGAGTGAGAGGCTGGGGACATTTTGTGGCTGAGGAAGCACAAAATCCAATCCAGTTCTTGGCAGAAAACATTTTGGAACTCTCGCTGTGGTGCTCAACATTCCACAATGCCAAGAAGGAGAGCTGTATTGATCATCTTGTCTATCGCTTATGATAAGATGAGTAGCTCAGTGGTTCACACCTGAGCACAGTTCACTCCTGACAGTTTTCCGGTCCCCATGTCCCTGTGGAAACAGGGAATGGCTCCGTGAGCCCTGAAAACCCGTGCTGATGAACTGTATCCAACCTAGCAAGAGGTCCAGGGCCCACATTCCTCATCCTAGAGCTTTAAGCAAAGAAGTGCTATATGGAGGTGAAGGGCACTGAACATTCAGAGGAAGACAGATAGGTTGAGCACCTCAAAGAGCTGTTGGCAAAATAATAATTATGAAAATAATCTGTTCAATTTCAGAGACTGCCTCTCAAGGAGAACCAAAAATTTCGAATTTGGCAAAACGAGCGGCTAACTTCATTCTAATGAGATTCTGATCCTACAGTTACAACTCCCTAAATCAGATTCCTTCACATTGAAAAGTGGTTCACTCTGCCATGACAGTTTATTAACTTTAATGCACTCTACACTCTTCCACTTTGATGTTTTATTTGCTCTTTTTAAAATATCTCTTGTGTTCCTCTATTTCTTCTTACACAATATATTAGACTTTGTTATGCAATGGCTAGTTGTGACACCCAAAGAATAGAATCTGGTTTTACGGAGCGTCTCTTTTATACTCAGGATAGAGCAGAGCACTTTACAAAGCAATACATTTAAGGCAGATACCAGCAACACAGGGGCGGTGAGACAAACAGAGAAGCTGCTTTGAATATAAACTCAATTTCACACATTAGGAGGGGGTCAGTTGAGAGAAAGCCTGCTGTCCAAGGTAAGCAAATTGCTTTTGCTCCCTTCCGCAGGCAGACCACAGTCAGTTTTGATGCAGCTACTCGATGCAGCTTTGCCTCCAACCCTCCACTGGACTTCACTCTCCCTTGGTAGAACTGAGAGTCGTTGCTCTCACGATAGCTTGCATGTATCTACCTACATACCTGCTTATTATAACCATATGATTATGTGACTGCCTATCTTAACTAACTGGTATTCTCCTTGTAGGCAAAGGCCTGTTAGGCTCAGTCAGCATTTACGGAGCCCCTACAACCTTGGTGTGGGGGGTACAAGAGGCACAGGCTCTACCCTCCACAGTCTAAGAGAAGATACACACAAAGAAGACCTCTTCTCATTCCTATTTGCATGCTTGGGGTCTAGCAGGGCCTCACATACCATACGGAAGGACTCAATAAATACTAGCCACTGAATTTCTACTATTATAAAAATGTCAATATTTGATCATTTTCACCTATAATAGTAACCTATTATACATATTATGTATTTATAATAACATTTTACCTGTAACTTTTCATATGCCAGACTCTATTATTACCAGGTAATTTTCCTGTATTATTAAATCACATATAAACATTATAAGTCATAATTTTTCCCTATATCATAAAGAAGGAACCTGATGTTCTGAGAGGTTAAGTACATGATAAAGTTCACGCAGCTAATAAGGGGTGGCGTTACATTTGTCTACCCCCAAACCCTTGCTCTTTCCTTTCTGCTACCTCTCCATATAATAAGAGTACATGAATAAATGAATACATGAATGAATGAATGAAAAAATCACCAACCAAAACTAAATTGCATTCTGATATCAGGTCTGCATTAACTAAACCCCTGAGGATGAGCAGGTTGCCCCATCACTGTCACCATTTCCTCGGCAGGGAAATCAGGATATATGCCTAACCTAAATACCTGAAAGAATTCTTGTGAGGATCAAATGACAGAATGTATATGGAAGTGCTTTGAAGAATATACAGTACTCTATAGATGCAAAGGATGTTACCTTTAAGCTTCTACAGAAGTTGTTCAAGGAGACTAGCTATTTGTGAAAGCAAAAAGTCAGCATGTGGGAGGTGGGGTAAGGGAAAGGCAGACCAAGGCTGAGTGGAATATTAAGAGGAATGTCACAGGGGGCAAGACATATTAGTTCCCTGACCAATATAACTCCCTGAACTACATGCCACATAATGGCCTCAGGGTAGCAGCAAGCTTGGCTTGCTTACTTGGCTGCACTTGGCTTACCAGTCAAGTGCAGCAGAATTCAAGAGTCATTCAGGCCAAGGTCAGTAATGGCAATCAAGAGAGCTCAGCAACCCCAGACCATGCTACCCAGAGTTTGGGCACCAGGGTGCACAAGCAGAACCAACAGCAAAGGGGCAGGATTGGAGACTTGACTGCCCACCTCCTAGCCCTCTGCCTCCTTGAAACACAAGCTGAGTGGTCACTAGATGTCTGGCAAGCAGAAGACCACAGCAGCCTAGGTTCACGCCTCCAGCTGGTACAAGGTAACTACAGCAGGAACCAGTCCACACTTTGCCCACAGTGGCTCTAAGGGAAGACCCATCTGAGTAAGGATCTGGGCCAATCCTGTCCTCAGAGAAAACTGAGTCCTGGGGCAACACCAACAGGAAGGATAAAGTGTGATATAATAGATGATTAACTCAAATTTTCCAAGCACCATCCTGTAATGCAGTCAGAATGCTGTTTGGAGTGAACCAATTAAGGAGACTGTGATTAGAATACGACACGCAGTGAGAGAAAGAAGATTAGAAGTGCCACAACTATGCATCAGGTCAAGTTTCCCAAGCTACCAATAAAAACAGGCCTTAAAATTCATAACTTCAGAGAGTATAGGGAAACAAGGAGTCTCACACAGTGTAAGTCAAGTGAAGTATAACCTTCTTGGAGGTGGGAATATCTATTAAAATTTTAATATCAAGATAAAGTCCAAATGTAAAAACATTAGAAGTGACAATGAGAGATATCACATACTGGTACCAAGAAGTTACAAGAATCACAAACATACCTGAATCTTAACATCTAGGCTTAACATGTATGAAGTATGAACTAAAATACCTGGGGAAAAAAAAATAAATAAAATAAAATAAAATACCTGGGGAGACACCAATAAATCCAACAGACAAAATATAAACAATGGCATAAATGATCAAAAAAAAACAAAGCCTGGGAGCCTGGGTGGCTCAGTTGGTTAAGCATCCGACTCTTGATTTTGGCTTGGGTCATGATCTCGGGGTAATGAGATCAAACCCCAAATCAGGCTCCCCACGGGGCATGGCGCCTGCTTAAGATTCTTTTTTTCCCTCTCCCCCTGCCCCTCCCCCACTTCTGTCTCAAAAAAAAAAAAAAACCCAAAAAAACAAAACCTGAGTAATAAGCTTGTACTAGTTCAGAGATCCAGATATACATGTACAATCAAGAATACATATTCTTTTTAAGTTCATGGAAAATATTAAATTTACAAAAATGCCTCAATAAATTCCAAAGAATCAATATGAAACAATTGCCATTTTTCTATAATGTGACTAGATTACAAATAAACTTTTAAAGGTAGCAAAAAAAAAAAAATCACATAACCAAAAACTTTTTTTAAAACTTACTACCAAGTAACTCTAAAATGAAGGAAGAAATTACAAGAAACTAAAAAATTCTTTGGACAGAGTAACAACAAAAACATGAAATATCAAAATTTCTAGAGCACAACTAAAACAGTTTACAGAGAAGTCTATAACTTTAAGTACATTTATAAGAAAACAGAAAATGAAAAAAATTAACAATCACCTGAGTAAACCCCAGGGAGAAATTAAATAATAATGATAAAAGCATAAATTAATGAAACATAAGGTAAATAAAAGAAAAAAACAAAACCAAAAGCTGATTCTTTAAAAGACTACCATAGACAAAGTTCTGACAAGACCAATCAGGGAAAACAGAGAGAAAATGTAAATTAAATTGACAATGAAAAAGGGAATAATAACAACGTATATGTATATATATGATGGAAATTTTAAAATAATAAAAGTATATTATGAAACTGAACTGCTTTTAAACCTAATGTATAAATATCTAATAAAAAAGCAAAACAAGGTTCAAGAAAATGTAGAAAATTTGAATATAATAATAACCATTAAAGAAAATAAAATGGTTATCAAAGTCCCCCAGTTCTAATTCACCAAAACCAGTCCACCACCTATGCACCCCACCTTTGCCAAAATAAAACAGGCACACGTGGTTTCATAGATGAGGCCTACCAAACTTTTTTTTTTTTTTTACAATTTTATTTATTTATTTTAGAGAGTGAGCAAGCAGGGAGAGGAACCAGGGGAGAGGGAGAGAGAGAATCCCCAAGCACACTCCATGCTGAACATGGAGCCTTACACGGGGCTTGATCTCACGACCCTGAGATCATGACCTGAGCTGAAATCAAAAATTGGAAACTTAACTGACTGAGCCACCCACATGCCCAGAGGCCTACCAAACTGTTAAGTAAGAAGTGGAGAACCTTGTTCATGCAAGTTGAACAAAACAGAAAAACAAGGGAAGTTTAGTTCTAAATCCAGATAATTAAAGTACAAGAAAAGATTATCATAGGTCCCTTTCACTTATGAACATAAAGGCAAAAAAAAAAAAAATCCTAAAGAAAATATTAAACAAAAAAATAATAATCATAATCAAGACCAGTTTATACCAGGAATGTAAGGATGGCTTAACTTCAGAATATAAATCAAAGTAATTTACCACCTTAATGGATTAAGGGAGATATTTACATGAACATCTCAAAAAAAATGATGGAAACATACATAATTAAGGAAAACACCTATTTATGACATAAATGTTAGCGTATTTTTAAAAATATTTTATTTATTTATTTGACAGAAAGAGAGAGAGCACAACCAGGGGGAGCAGCAGAAGGAGAGAGAGAAGCAGACTCCCTGTTGAGCAGGGAGCCTAATGCGGGGCTCGATCCCAGAGTCCTGGGATCGTGACCTGAGCCAAAGGCAAACACATAACTGACTGAGCCACCTAGGTGTCCCAATGTTAGCACATATTTTTAAAAAATGCTTTGATAATAGGAAATGAAGATCATCAATCTTTACCTGATACAAGAATATACTAAAGACTCTTGATCACATTGCTTTTGGCATTCAGAAAAAGGCAAGGTTAGTACAATCATTACTACTACTACTACTGGAAATTTTGGTAATAAAAGAGGTCAAGAAAACAAAAGGTTTTTTTTAAGAGATTTATTTATTTTAGAGAAAGAGAGCGAGTGAGTGGGGGTAGGGGCTGAAGGAGAGGGAGAGAGAGAATCTCAAGCAGATTCCCCACTGCGTGGGGAGCCTGACCCAGGGCTTGATCTCATGACTTCAAGATCATGACCCCAGCCAAAACCAACTGAACCACCAGACACCCTGAAAACGAAAGTTTTGAAGAATGGGAAGGAAAGAAAAATAAACTAGCATTATATGAAGATATTACGATTATTTACATAGAAAATCCAAAAACTATTATTTTTAATATGGGTAGGTTATGATTGTTAGATAAACAATACTCTTAGAAAACATCAATAGCTCTCTTTTAACCAACTAGAAAACATGATAGTCATAACAGCAAAAGCAGCTCTAAATTATTTAGGAATTAACAAAGAATACATAAGACCTCTGCAGAGAACGTTTGAAATTCTATTAAGGATATGAAAAAAGGCTTGAACAATGCAATCATATACCTCATTCATGGATGTGATAACAATATTACAGAGTTCTATTTTCTCCCGAATTAATCTATAACTTTAAGTCAATCCCATCAAAATAACAGTAGGATTTTTTAAGAAATTTTATTAACTTTTTCTAAAATGTATATGGAAGATAAAGGTATGGAAAGAACTAATTAATTAAACAAGACGTCCTTATCTGAACCAATAATAAAAGTGTGCCATGAACTGAGAAGTATGATTAACTCAACTCTGCAGAAAAGATCCAAAATAAAATTTTTTAATTAACATAAATTAAATTTAAGTTCCAGGTCAGTTTTGAGTTTTAAGTTATATTTTCTAAATTCAAATTTAGAGGAGCAGAGAAAATGCTGAACCAAAAAGGTACTTTTGACTCAGAATGTTAGCTTAGGCAATAAATGTGTTCACCAACCACCTGACACAGAAAGTGTGAGTATCACAGATGTCAAACATGTACTATCTAATGCCATTCTGAAATACAAAACTAATACCTATTTCTAGCAAATGAATTACAATGCCGTCTATATATTCGGGACATTTGGAAACCCAATTTCAATCCTCCAAATGCATTTAGGTTCTGCTAAATACCATCTAAACATCATCTAAATCTGTAGAAATAACATATAAAAGGTATGAATCTTTGATTTCGTTGACTTAGAACCTAAAACTTCTCTCTGCATTGTTATTCTCTCTGCATTGTTGTTCCCCTCAGTCTCACACTATTACCGTCAACCATTACGCTCTGAGAGCTTCTGAACTCTACTGCCCCTGTTCTTTCTTCAGAAAGGAACACAGTAAGAAATCCTGGTAGTTTGCCGGGGGGGGGGGGGGGGAGGCAGTGCTGATACATGTGCTCATAAAACCAGTGATGAAAGAAAAGTCTATCTGGACCTCCTACGAGCGTACTGAATCCATTTCTAATGTAGTGACTGGCATGGCAATCAACAGTGCTCCCTGGTCCTATTAGGGTATTTACTTATCTAAAGATGACTCCTGTGCGGAACCAACCCCAAATCCATTTCAACATACCATAGCCACATAGAAAATCAAAGAAAACAGGGACTTAAATTGCTGCTGGGAAGGTGTTAATCAGAGAAGAGCAAGATAGATAAGAGAGGGAAAAGATACAGGTAAATGCTTCACCCAGCAGATGAAAAATTAATTAAGGCCTCCTACACAACGCAAGCAAGAACGCCCTTCCAAAGACCACCAGTCCCTTCGACCCCTACGAGAAGATGCCCTCATCATTGCAAAGAACTAATGTGGCACTGAATTCCCTGGCAGAGAAATTTTCTTTCTTAGGACTTCTGCTGACTAAGAGCCTTCTTGTTCTTCTTTGGTCCAAGCCGACCTACCATCGGAGCGCCTTCCTTGTCCGACAACACTTCCAGTGGCTAAATCCAGGCTTTTTGATCTGAGTTATTCCTTCCTGCTTTATGTACAAAGCAGAAGGATCGCTTCTTCTTTCACCCAAGTTAACACAAGGGTTGTAGAGATAACTAATAAAGGATTATAAATCACTTTCTATGTATGTGTTTCATAGAAATGTGTAATACAAACGTAGATGATTATCTGTACTCTCACCAGCAACAGTTCATTCATGGGCTTTTTTTTCCCCTTTAATATTCTGCAAAGGCAGACACCAAAATTGTTCAAAGTTTCTCTTCTAACATCTGCACATGGTTCTTAATTATAATGAATTTATATGCCTCCAAGGACAGTGTGGGCAGCCCTGCTGAAATCCAAACCTTTTGAAACCTGATTCTGATTACTACCATTTGGCAGCCGATTAGGGCAATTGCATGTATTGGTTTAACAGCAAAATAGCATTTTCCAGTGTTAATAAAAATTATTGGCTTGTCACTGACTATTAAAGTGGGGGGATGAGCAGTGCAAATGGGTGATGGATGATAAAAAGAGAAGCACAGGAACAGGGCAGCAGGAAAATCTCAACTGGGAAGGAGGTCAAGGAAGACAGAAGGAGGGCAACTGTGAGCTAGGGAGGGGGCCGGGCAACTAGACCTATAGACACCGAGAAAACACTGGTGTTCTCGGATGCAGATAAAGAACCCGTGCTAAAATAGATCTAAAATTTGGGTGTTGAAAAAGGCCATGTCCAAGTCTCCCAAGATGACTTGCTCTGCTGCCTCAGTATATTCCAAGCCACTGTAGCCCTCAACAAAACCTCTACTGTAAACCCCAGTACCTCCCAGCAACAAGAATCATACTATGTTGTGCGGGACAGAGGAAAGCTGTGGAGTTGAGGACACATGCTTTAAATTTACTCCTAACTTGCTGTGCAATCTTGGATCGGGTTTCTTTACCTCTCTGACCCTCAGCCCCCTCATCTGTAAAACGTGAGACTAGTCACTGCTCTCACAGGATTCCTGTGAAGACTGACTGATTTGACAAATGTTTACTGAATGTTTTCTATGTGCCAGATAATGTGCTACGAGATGAGATCCAACACTGACCGTGATACAAACCACAAGGAGCCTTCAGTATCGTGGCCAAGCCAGACAAGAAGACAGGAAATTACAGTACGATGTGACAAGAGCTATAATAGAGCACACCCAGTGCACCACAGAAGGCCACCTAATTCTGCCTGGGAGATCAGGAAGAAACAATACACTGAAATTGCAAAAATAACAAAATATATGGGGCACCTGGGTGGTGCAGCTGGTTGAGCGTCCAGCTCTTAATTTCAGCTCAGGTCCTAATCTCAGGGTCACGGGATCCAGCCCCACCAGACTCTGCGCTCCAGGTGTGGGGGTGGGGGAGTCTGCTGGAGATTCCTCTCGCTCTGCCCCTCCCTGCTGCTAGCACACTCGCGTGTGCACTCTCTCTCAAATAAATAGATCTTTAAAAAATATATAGCAGAATATTAGTTAGAAGGGTATTATGATAAGTGAAGAAAGCAAGTCAATGATGTTTGCCACTGAAATTTACATCCACAGAAGTGTGTTAGAATCCCATGGAACTTTGCTGTTAAGTGACACTATGCATATAGAGTTCATTTCTAGTGCTTTATGAAACTGCACTTAATTCTTGGTATTATTTTTGACTTTTTAAGGGCTGAGCTATAATGAGAGTATGTTCTATCTTCCTGTTAAAATCTAATTAAATATGCTTTCGAATTTTCTAAGACAGTCCCTCGGATCCCGCAAATGTGAATTTTGATATAATAACTGCTAATAAAATGATACTGAAACAGTGCTGGAAAAAAGACCTAGAAGTCAAAGAGATTGAGAGTTGAAATTTGGATTTGACACCTTGTGGGGAGGGAGGGCAGGCAATAACTTACATTATCCAGACCTCATTTTCTTCATTATAAAATGGGGATGATTGTCCTCACCTCACAGAGTTGTTGTATTAAGCAATTTACTTGAAAGCACCAGCAAAGAGGAGGTACCTGACATTTATTCATTGAATGTGAATATACTCTGTTCAGAAGGAGATAAGGAGTTTCTTTTGCCTCAAATTACTTAGAAAGGAGCCTCTCTCTCCCATCACCCTCTCTAGCTTTCATACAGTTTCCACTGACCTTAGAAATGTCGTTTTAAAAAGTTAGTCTAACCTCACACTTAAAAGAATGTCAGATAGATGATAGATGATAGATAGATAGATAGATAGATAGATAGATAAATAGATAGATGACAGATAGATAGATAGATAGATAGATAGATAGATAGATAGATAGATAGACAGATAGATATCTCAAACATCAATATCAAGTGCTGGCAAGGTTGCAGAATGTATACGGGACTCCCATACATTGCCGGTGGTTATGCAAATGGTGTACACACTCTGGAAGACTGTTTTTATGATTCGTGTAATGTTGAACAAGTTTACCACAGACCATAGACCGGCACTCCAAGGTATTTACCTAACTAACTTGAAAACTTTTACTCTATAAAACACTGCATGCAACTGTTTATAGAACACCTTTTCACAGTTGCCAAAAACTAGAAACCATCTAAATATCTTTCAGTGGATTAGTACATAAAATATGGTACAAATATCAGGACACTCCCCAATGATAAAGAGAGCTATTGAGGCCCACAACAACATGGGTGAATCTCAAAGGCAAAATGCTGACTGAATAGAGTCAGTTTTAAAATATTGTATCTGGCATAATACCATGTATATAAACATTCTCAAAAAGATAAAAACCACATCAACAGAGAACATACCAATGGTTGTCATATGTCAAAACATATTAGGGTTGGGAGAGGGTGTGGCTATAAGAGGGCAGCAAGAGGGAGTTCTGGTATCCTAATTGTGCTGATAAATCCAAACAAGTGTTTCAAAAATCACAGGCCTGTATATCAAAAAAAAAAAAAAAAAAGTGAGTTTTACCTTATATTAATTTAGAAAGTCAAATGATATTACTAAAATTGTTTTTTTTAAAAGCTAGTCTATAATAACCTGATACCCAATGCAAACAATATTTAAATCCTCGAACTAGACAGCACCTTCTTCCCCCATCTCCCCACCAGCTACCAAACCACCACCAAATTTTGTGTAAAGTCATATGACAACTTCGACTACATCAAAACACTAATTTATTATCCTGGCTAGTAGGATACCTCTCTAGCAAACCCTAATGAAGTGAACGCAAGGATTACGTCTGTGTTCCTTGTCTATTTCTCATACTTCGCAGAGTGCCTGGCATATGGCAGGTGCTCAATAAACATTTATTGATGACAATTCATGAATGAACCAATGAATGAGTATCTAAGAATACCAGTAACGAATTGCCTGTCTCCATCAATATTGACATAGAAATGAAGGTATTATTTTAGGCTTTTCACTCCCCAAGGATTATAACATGAAGGAAAATACTACCAATACCATTTCCAATTTCTTGATATCATATAGGAATCATTCCTAGGTCAATGTTGTTAGCTGATAATTGCTTATGTACCTGAGTGTTTATCTGCATGTGTATATATCTATATGAATCAATGCCTATATGAGTGATTTATGCATATGTACATAATTAGCCCTCTTACCCTTGATCTCTGAGTTCTAAAATGATTCTGCTGATGAAACATGGCACCATACATGACTCAGCCTTCATTCCAAGCCTAGGTTTAAAACAAAATGCTGAGGCCATAAAAGACTTCACGGAGAGCACAGCAGCAGAGCCAGAATCGGTAGCGAACAAAAGCTACACCATTTGAGCTGGCTGGGTATTAGGCCAACTCTAGATGCACTCATACATTCCTTAATATAAAATGCCAGTTTTATTACTGCCATCCATACACATATTTGTTAACCACACAACCAATCATAACTCTGACCTCATTTAAATCCCTCCAACAACATGTGTGGAATTGAGCATCTACTCAGAGAATTAATCCTAAACTGAAACATAACTCTAATTTCCCTTGCCCTTCTTCCTCTCTACCCCTTCTTCTCAAATTACTCTACAAGAATGGTGTAGTAGAAGGGACACAGCACTGAGGGTCAGGAATCTCAGGCCCGATAATGATTTGCCACCAACCAGCCACCTGACTTAGAAAGAATTAGTCAACCGCTCTGTGGCTCTGTTTCCTCATCAAGGAAGATGGGCTGGTTGTTCTCAAAGTCTCTTCTAGCTTTAAAAATCTGTGAATCCCTCCATCTTCCATTTTCCCCTCAAGCTGAATGTTCTATTCTTCTCTGCTCTGAGCCCTGGGAGGCAGACATGTTTGAAGCGCATCGAAGGGCTTCCTCGTCTTCTGGCTTCTAGTTGGGTTTGACCAATAGAGAGCAGAAGCAGGAGCTCAGGGGAAACAAGAAGACCGAGTCTAGGGCATGTTTCCCTCCCTGAGGGTCCACTGCAGGCTGGTTGTATCACTTGACTAAAAGTCACAGCTTCCATAAAATGACTCTCTTCCTGTGGCTCTCTCCACACAACAACCCCTCCAGATTCCAGAAACTGCTCCCACTTTCCTCCTCCGGGACTACAGGTGGTGAGAACTACACCAAGTTGCTTCTGGCTCCGGGTCACTGTACTATTTCACGTAGTTTCTGTGCACTGCCCATACCTTGGTAAACAGCCCTTTTTCTAAACTCATTTCAAACTAAACCAATTCAGGGTGTCATCTGTTTCCTGCTCTAACCATAAATAATACAGATTCCTCCTGCATTCCTCAAAAATGCGTAAGCACCTCTCTTACTTCCAAAATGGCAAAAGCAGGACCTGAATTCAACCACCACCCACCACTAGATAAAGTACAACCCCTCTTGATCAAGCTTTCTGCTTATCCTCAGGTCCTGGTTAGCAGCATCATAAGCAACAATGCTCTCCTAGTGCCTAGCCCTCTGAAAAGAATGGATAAATATCTGCCTAATATTTCAAGAGAACAGCCTTCAGAAGCTAACATTTTGAAAGTGAGGAATGCTAAAAACAAACAAACAAACAAACAAAACAAAACCGGGAATCAGAAAAACACACCAAACAATTATCAGAATGACTACAAAGCACAAGCCAGAGAAAGGCAGAGCATTTTCAGGAAGGAAAATGTGGTCATTAAATGGGACTTCACACTGCTGAAGAAACAGACTGGTTAATGAAACCCTAACTTCCTTTTTTTTTTTTTCCTCTTTGATTTGGTTGGAATCTGCAGCAAGAAAAAACTGGATTTTAGAATCAAATTTCCCTAACAAATTATAGCCAAAGCATAAACCAAGAAATACAGCAACACAAGAAAACACAAAGGTGATATTTCAAGTCAATATGTAACAGTTCACTTGACATCTTTTCCCTAATGTGCAGAAATTAAAACAGAAGAAGAATGAAAAAATGTCTGTGAATCCTTGCTGTCACCATAATAATATAGTCGCAATTTGGTCACCCTTCAAATTTTACATTGTTTTTAAAAAGCACATAGCCACTGTCTCTGAATGTGGCATTTTTATACTGTTGGAACAGCGTGCACTTCAGGCCTGAATTACCGTGTCCGCCATTGCCATGGAAATGGCAGGGCAGGGATAGCTGGGATGGCCTGCACTCCTTCCCGTGCCCCACCGAGGCCAAACGAAGCTCCTCCCTGCCTCAACTCCCCTTTCGAACCGGGCCAGGATCCGCGGGCAGAGATCTGTACGTCCAGATACAAGAAGTGCACTCAGGGTATCTCTGACTTTCCAATTTTAAATTAGATTTTGATATATGAGATGACAGGTGCTTCTGTGGTGATCATTTCACGGTGTCTGCAAGTTGAGTCGTTTTGCTATCTACCATTACATCTCAATAAAACCGGAAAAAAGAGAATTTGAGAGCAAAATCTAGACTTACAACCTCACACCAGAGCTCCTACCCCTTTCGCCTCAAAAATCCAATGAAGCAACAAATCCTTGTTGAGGCCCATGGCATGAATCACAGTGAGGTGTTCCAGGGAGTCTAGCCCTGGCGTCTGCCCCCAAAGACGTGCACTCGGGCACAGAGACAAGTCACACCTGGCCCCCAACCCTGGACTGACGCATGGCGGGAAGGTGAGCACAGAGAGGCTGCTCTCGGCGTGAGTCCTGAGGACGACTACATCCGGAAGCAGCTCTGAGGGGACGTAAGGTGAGGAGGACATGGGCTTGAGCGAAGGCACCCAAGTGAGGCGACACGAAGGCGGAAAAGCAGGGAGACGCAAAGCTTATCAGGGAGGGGCGACAGCGTGGCCCAGCCAGCAGCTAGAGTCCACGGAAAGGGCAGAGTGGGGATAAAGCTAAAATGATACGCAGAGGAACGTGGGTGCTCGGCGAAGGCACTTAGAGACTCACTGCCAGAGAGGCAGCAAAAGGACACACAAGGGGCTCCTAGGTGGGTGGCTCAGTCAGTGAAGCGTCTGCCTTTGGCTCGGGTCCTGATCCCAGGGTCCTGGGATCAAGTCCCACCTTCGGGCTCCCTGCTCAGTGGGGAGTCTGCTTCTCCCTCTGCCCCCCCCCCCAAATAAATAAAATCTTTAAAAAAAAAAAAAAAAAAAAAGGAGCTACAAGAACGGGAGGGGAAGGAACAGACCTCCATCACTACATCAGTTCATTCTCAACTTCAAGGGGAAGGGAACTGCCGCTGCCCGAGAGCTGTTTGGGAAATCAACTGGGCTGGCTTACCACAGCATGGAAAGTCCTCGTCCGCCTCCCGATAACAGTGCCACGGTTAGAAGCGAAGCCCCCAATTTCATAATGCTTCAGAAGCCGAAGCGCTTATGAAATACCATTCACTGAAGTGTTTCTGACGGAAACAGCATTCGTGGACACCGTCCTCTTCCCCACGCGAACGTCTCTTTGCGATGACGTGAAGCTAAACATGGCGCCCCTGGGCTACGGCCCGCCCCTGTCCTTGGACTCCAGACGCCTTTTTGCCCTCCTCTCCATCCTCAGTCTACTCCTTCAGCTCTTCTGTGTGCTCCTGTCACTTGCTCCTTCAGCCTCCCTGAAACTCTCACGGGAACCCACAGCCTCACTGAAACCCTTCATCCTTAGGCTGCCATTGTGTAGTTTTCAACTTCTCTCCAGCCCCACTCTGGCTGATGAACGAGTGTGTGTGTGCATGTGCACGTATGCACCTGCGTGTGTGCATGTGTGTACAAGAAAGACTATCTCATCTTCACTCGTTCTGTCTTTCATCTCATTCCTCACCTTGCTTCTCAATATCTTTTCTTTTTCTTAAAATTTCCTTTTCTGTAGTTCTTTCATGAGTGCCTTCACACTTTTACCTGCGCCGTTTGATTAAAACTACCTTGACAGAAGTCACTAGTAACCAGTGTGTGAACAATTCTAGCTGCCTCCTTTTTTCTGCTGTTCTAGTTGTCCCTGGCTGTGTTGACAAGATTTATCATTCACTTCTTCCCCATTTTGCCATCCCTCCTGACGCCTGCCCTTTCTGCATCTCCTTGGTCGGCTCACACCTGGTGGTCTCTTGCTCTACTCTCTTACTTTCTCTGGACCACTCTTTCTTTCCTCACCTTGTCTCCCTAGAGGGCTTCATTTCCACCCAGAATTTAACCACGACCCTCCACTTTCCCCTTTCCCAGCCCAGCCTGTGATGCAAATCTTATTCATTCCTAAACTATAAAGAAAGGCCTAGTTTTACACTTGTATCCATCTGTTGGGTTAACTGGCCTCACTTCAAGGTTAACACGACTGAAATGTTTTCACAGCTCTTCATGTGCCCTTGTCTTTTTCCTTTGTCTAATTTATATTCAGGTCTAAGTCAAGCCCTTGGTTTTAGCACCAAATTCTTCCTTCATTACCTGATGCAATGTCCTAATGTTTTCATACAACCATCTTTTCCTCTGGCTTCTTCTCACAATCCACATCGAAATATCTCCACTGCAAAACTATGTTTTTCTATCTTTAAACCCAGACATCTTCTTTCCTATTCTCCCCTTCGCTTCAGAATCTACTTAGAGATACAGCGATGTAGCCTGACAGAACATAACTGATCCAACCTGGGCTCCACAGAGTTTAATGAAAAGAGCTGCTAAGCCTTTACCCTTGCACCTAATTAATCATTCGTGCCTTGAAACTCAGTAGTTCTTCCAAGAGTCATGTGATTGTTCATTCCCACACCAATTCTCTGAATTTCCATCTATCTCCTCATCAAGAGTCAATATGGCTCTTTCTTACATAGATTTCTTTAGAAGATGGATGAAGAAATAATGCAGGGATCAACTAGTTATATATGACACAAAGAGTATGTGTCACATTTAGCAAGAGGAAGGGGACAGAGTGGGCACCGCAAGGTAACTATGGGCTTATCAAGAGCATTTTCTCCCAGGAGATTCGTACTTCAGAGGAAACAGACGAGCTCTGGCAGGAGATGTGTGAGAGCAGGGAGGGGGCTGAGCAAAACATCAGGAAGCTCCCTGGGATTGGTATGGACCAGAGAATAAGTATAAGGCACTAAAGCAGGAAATCCTAGCTAATGCAGGAGAAGAAAGAACAGCCAAGTAAGTCATAATAATTTTTTTTTTCAAAATTGGCAAATATGATCTGTTTTTTTAAAGAGGCATTGAGAAATAGTGGGAAAAGCCCTGGATTTGAAAAAAGACTTACTATGTGACCTTATGCACGTCACTTGGCCTCACTGAACCTTAGAGAAATAGCTCATCTCCAAAACATGAACAACAATCCCTATTTCTCAGGGTTGTGAGACTTACATGGGAAAACAGGTATGGTTGTAGCTTACAAACTGAAAGGTACTATGCGAATGTGTAGGTTTGTTATTACTAAATGGTACTGACAAACAAATTATTCATTCGTGCATACACCAGCATGTAAATTTTAACTACTAATAAAACTTTTTTTTTGGTCAATTATACTGAGGTATAAGTTGCAACATTAAAATTTGCCCTTTCAAGGGGACTCCTGGGTGGTTCAGTCAGGTAGGCATCTAAGTCCTGATTTCAGCTCAGGGCACGATCTCAGGATCATGAGATCAAGCTCCGTGTGGGGCTCCAAGCTCAGCAAGGAGTCTGCTTCAGATTCTCTCTCTCCAATAAATAAATAATCTCTTTTTTTAATTTTTAGATTTATTTATTTATTGTAGAGAGGGAGGAGAGCATGACTAAGCGTGTGTACGCACGGGCAGAGGGAGAAGGAGAAGGAGAGAAGGGGAGGGAGAGGGAAAAGCAAACTCCCCACCCAGCATGGAGCCCAGTTGGGGATCAATCGCATGAACCCAAGATCATGACCTGAGCTGAAACCAAGAGTCAGAAGCTCAAATGACTGAGCCACCCAGGCATCCCAAATACATAAATCTTTAAAAAAACAACAAAAACAAACAAACAAAAAACAAACTTTGCCCTTTCAGGTGTACAGTTCTGTAAGTTTTGACAAACTATGCAGTATGTAACCACCACCATATTCCAGATGTAGAATGTTATCATCACCCAAAACATTCCCAGTGCCCCCCTGTAATTAATCCCTTCTGCCCTTTCCCACCCCTGGCAACCACTGATCTGATTGCTGCCCCTGTAATTTTGTCTTTTCCAGAATATACTGTACATGGAACCATCATACTCTATGCAGCCTTTTTAATCTGACTTCCTTCACTTGAAATAATGGCTTTTGAGATTCCTCAAGATCAGCCCTTTATTCTTTTAATTGGCAAGTGATGGTCCTTTGTACGGATGTACCGCAATATGTTTATCCATTCGCTCTTGATGGACATTTAGGGAGTTTCCACTTTTGGTTATTATGAATAAAGCTGCTGTAGCATTCACATGTAGTTCTCCTTGTAAACATATGTTTTCATTTCTCTTAAGAGGATACCTGGGGGTGGGAATGCTGGGCTATACAGTGAGAGTAATTTTAACTTTTAAATTGCCAGACTTTTCCAAAGTGGCTATACCATTTTGCATTCCCACCAGCAGTTCCTCCGTATTTTTTTTTTAAAGATTTTATTTATTTGACAGGCAGAGGCACAGCGAGAGAGGGAACACAAGCAGGGGGAGTGGGAGAGGGAGAAGCAGGCTTCCCACTGAGCAGGGAGCCCAATGCGGGGCTCAATCCACGATCCTGGGATCATGACCTGAGCCGAAGGCAGACGCTTAATAGTGACTGAGCCACCCAGGCGCCCCAGTTCCTCCATATTTTAACCAACATTTGGTCTTATGGGTTTCTTCCTTCTTTCCTTCCTTCCTTTTCCTTCCCTTCCCTTCCCTTCCCTTTCCCTCTTTCTTCCTTTCTTCCTTCCTTCTTTCCTTTTTTCTTTGTTTTTCAAACTTCATCCATCCTCCTGGATGGTCAGTGTTTCTCACTGTGGTTTTGATATGAATTTCCTCCAGCTAATGATGTTGAAGATCTTTTCAAGTGCTTATTTACCATCAGTATCTCTATTTTGGTAGTGTCTTTTGCCAATTTTTTAATTGGGTTGTTAGTCCTACTGTTGAGTTGTAAGGTTTCTTTATATATTCTAGACACAAGATCTTTATATATGTATTTTGTACATGTTTTCTCCCATTCTGTGGCTTATCTTATCATTTCCTTAACAATGCCTTTCAAAGAACAGAAGTTTTTATTGTTAATGAGCCCAATTTATCAATTTTTTCTTTTATGGTCACGCTTTTTGTATACCTAGGTAATCTTTCCCTAAACCAAAGACACAAAAATTTTTCTCCCAAAGACACAAATATTTTCAAAGATTTTATTTATTTGAGAGAGAGCAAGAGACAGAGCATGAGCTGAGGGGAAGGGGCAGAGGAAGAGAGAGAAGCAGACTCCCTGCTGAGCGGGTTCAATCCCAGGACTCTGGGATCATGACCTGAGAGGAACGCAGATGCTTAACTGACTGAGCCACCCAGGTGCCTCAGTTTCACATTTTTATAGTGATAGTTCTATGATATATTCTAAGTTAATTTTTCACATAGCATATGGTTCTCTTTTTTTGTCAAAAATTAATTGACTATATATGTGTGGGTCCACCTCTGAATTCTCTTCAGCCTGACTGATCTTTATGTCTATTCTTATGACAATACCACATTATCTTGATTACTGTTGCTTTGTAGTAAGTCTTATAATCAGACAATGTATGTCCTCCAACGTTACCCTTTTATTCAAATTGTTCTGACTTCTTTTGCTTTTCAGTATAAATATTAGAATCAGCTGTCAATTTCTACAAAAAAAAGCTTGCTGGGATTTTTATTGAGCTTGTGTTGGGTCTATACAAAAATTTGAGAAATGACATCTCACTATTGAGTCAGATATTTTACAAAAGTTAGCCCTAAAAATATCACTCTTTTTTTGGGTTGAAATCAGCTTATTATAGAAAGAGTAACCAAAAGAAATTAGGGATTTCTTTTCCCTTTTTTTTTGAGGTGTAACTGACATATAACATTAGTTTTAGGTGTACAACATAGTGATTCAGTATTTGTGTATGAATATGTTTTGATGTCATGGGTTTATTTTTATATTTCAATTCCTAATTGTTTATTGATAGCCTATATAAGTACAATTAATTTTTGGACCTTGTATCCTGTGACCTCACTAAACTTCCTTATTCGTTTTAGTAGGGGTTTTTTTTGGTATATTCTTTGCTACCTTCAACATAAATGATCACAAATAAAGAGGTTTTTTTTTTTTCCTTTCACTTCTTTTTCTAGTTTTATTACACTGGCTAGGACCTCCAATACAATTTTTTACAGGAAAGGTACAGTTGTTCTCTTTTTTTTCCCCAAAAATTGTTCCTTGTTTTGTTCCTCATCTTAGCAGTGGAGCAGTCCGTCTTTCAGCATTAAGTAGGGTATCACCTGTAGGGCTTTTGTGGATGTCTCTTATCAGGTTAAGGTAGTTCCCTTCTATGTCTAGTTTGGTGAAATCTTTTAGTGGTTATGTATATATAATCAGGTTTTATATTTTTCTTTTTTTTTTTTTAAAGATTTTATTTATTTATTCAACAGAGATAGAGACAGCCAGCGAGAGAGGGAACACAAGCAGGGGGAGTGGGAGAGAAAGAAGCAGGCTCATAGCGGAGGAGCCTGACGTGGGGCTCGATCCCACAACGCCGGGATCATGCCCTGAGCCAAAGGCAGACGCTTAACCGCTGTGCCACCCAGGCGCCCCAGGTTTTATATTTTTCTTGTTGTTGTTCGTTTCCTTTACTGAAAATATTTTTCCCACCTTTACTTCAAGATTCCTAGGAGCTTGGCTGGTCATAGGGACTTGAGAGAAGGGAGCAGTGCATTTAAATTAGCACTTGTGGTGGGTTACTTTGGTTAGAGTCTGTGAGACTGACTGAAGGATAACAGAAAGTAAGCAGCCACCCAAGGAGGTTACAAATATTCATGTAGGAGATAATCAGGCCTTTAAAAAAAATAGCTGGAGAGGAGAGAATAGATCTGAAATTGGTGAAGAGTACAATGCAGTAAGATGTGGAGAAGGTGGGAGTCCAAAATTGTATTAAAATTGTCCTCTACACCAACATTTGAGGAAGAAGTCAGTGATGGGGGATAATTTTGGAAGTAAGTTCTGTGTGTGTTTTGTACCAATTTCCAAGGGTCAGCACTACAGAGCTATAGAAAATCTGGTAGACAATGAAAGATAAATACTAAACCACAGAAAAAGAGCAATCAGGGCCCCAAAAAAAGCTGATTTAGGTGTCAACCAAATGAAGATGAAGTCTCTCTCTAAATTGAAAACACATAGAAGAGAAGAGCTTTCTGACTACCAGGATGTGGCTGGAAACTCCAAAGCTAACTTTTTCTCCCCATTCGTGTGAGAATTTTCACTTTTCCTTCCTATTTCACTGTCCATATAAATGCTTTACTGCCTTGGGAAGGGCCCATTACTGCCCCCTGCCTGTGAACCACATCCTGATCCCCGCATCACTCACACCAGCGCTGCTGCCACCACGGAGTCTGGGGAGAGCTGTAACAAAATCTAAAGGAAGGCTTAACTAGACTTTTTATGTTGGCTCAGGAATCCACCAAACTTCCTAAAGGTTAAGCAAGAGTCTCAGAAACTGATTTTCAAAATACAATTTGTCCATAAGACAGAGTGTTCATGCACAGAGGGAAAACAGTGGGAGCAACATAGATAGTTTATTAGAGAACTCATAGCTAAGGCAGTGTTTCTCCAAATACGATCGGCAGGCAACTTGCCTCAGAAACACTTGAGCACTTGGCAAAATCTGCAGATACGCCAGGCCTGACCCCAGAGAAAATGATGCAGAATCTCTGGAGAGAAAACTCTGAAGATCTGCATTTTTCACAAGTGCCCAAGGGATACTGCGGTGCACTACAGGTAAAGAAGGGCTGAGTAGAGGGGTGCAGAAAAACCAGAGGCTCCCCGATCCAACCCACCAGCACACACGAGCCTCAGAGCAGTGTTTCTCAAACTATGGCCACAATCAGCATTTTTTAGTGGAACAGAACAGAACAGAACGTATAGGTTCATCTTATGCAGAACTCTTACAACACAGCTCATCCCATAATGAACTCTACTTCAAAAGGCCATGGAAAACGGCAATCTGCATTCAGAAAAGCTGAATAAGTTAGCTGCAGGCAATGGACTTGTGAGGCTGAACAGCCTGGCGGGCTGAGGTGTGACTTGGAGTGAGGGATTCTGAGCCGAGGAGTGCCGACGAGCTCGCAGGAAGAGCCAGGTAGCAAGGAGAAACAGCTGACTGGCACAGACAGAGAAGCAGAGACAAGACATAAATGGTTCTTGAAGCCAGCGGTGGAAGGAGACATGCCGAATAGCTGCCTTGGTTGCAGCGGGGGAATCCAATCTCACCCCCAACCCCACCCAGGGTCCTCTTGAAGCCCATCATCCTTGCCTTGTAATACACCTCCTCAACCCAAGCCAGTTCCAGGGGATTCAGTCCTTCTCAACCAAATAATGTCGGGAATGATGGCACCATCATGGAGGTGCAGAGAGTCAATCCTCCCTCCTAAACACTTATGTCGAACTTACTGCGTGATAACCACGCTCCAAATGCTTTATATATAATAATTCACATCATCTTCACACAACCTTATGAGCCAGATGCAATTTTTAGCCCATTTAAGAGATGAAGAAACTGAGGGGTACAAAAGTTAAGCATAATTTTTAAGTTACACTTTTTCAGTTCTACTTCTGGTGATAAGTTTTAAAGTTAAGTAACCCCAGGTTACACTGCTCCTAGATGGAGAAGCTGGGATACGAAGTTAGGTAGTTATTTCTAGCATCCCTGCACTTAATCACTACCCTATACATCGTCTCAAAATGCCAGTGCAGAAAAACATTTCAAGCTGGAAAATAATTACAAAACTGAGCTGAAATACTTTTGAAGAAAGGTTCAATGATGAAAACAAAACAAGATGAAACAAAAACATGGATGAAGAAGAAAATAAGTTATAAGAATTTTAATAACAAAAGTGACTTCTTAAAAACTTTTTATTAACAGGTAACATTTACACAGATAAGAACATACATTATAAGTATATATGCAACTCAATGAATTTTTATAAAATAAACCATCACTGATGTTTTTAGATGCTTTCATAAGTAAGTAAGTATAGAGAAATAGTCGGCGGGGGGGGGGGCAGGAATGCTTGCTTCTCTCTATCCCTGAAACTAAAAAAAAAAAACTAATATAAAAACTGATATATAAAACTATGTATAAGGTGAGGGGGATAAGGCACAGAATTCAATAGAACTCTTCCAAAAAGATCAGCAAGAAATAGCATGAATGGAAGCAGAAAAAAAATGAAAGAAAACGAAATCAAAACTCCTAGAAGACTAATTCAATTCTTAGTCAAAGCGACCTGCTTTCAGAACACTTTGGGGATTTATTGCAGTCTTACTTACACTTACCCACTCATCCAGGACAAGTAATAATTATGCAAAGTGAGTAATGAAGACTGGGGGTTTGTGAATCTCATATATTTTATTTCTTTGGAGCAGTTGTGAAGAGGTGAGAGTGCCAATAAATGCTTCTCCGGGCCGATAAGCCCCCAGGTATTTACTTCTGAAGCCTCTTCTGTGGCCAGGGAATTACATTTACGTAGCACCTTCCCTCTGAAATGGAAAGGAAGCCATGTCACATCCTCAAATGTATGGTGACATTGGCTCTGTGTGAGTGGCTGTGGACTTGGCCCCAGGACTGGTGAAGTCCACATCCACCTTCCTCTGCCTCTACAAGCGTGTTGGCTTCTTTATCCCAATTCCAAGTCAGTTGGGCAAACGATGAAACAGCTGAACTGGCATTAGAAATAGAAGGCAAAGAAATGAAAGAGGAAGAGGGAATAAGTGGAATGAGTATGAAAGGAGACAGAGACGGGGACGCCTGGGTGGCTTAGTCCGTTGAGCATCTGACTCTTGATTTCGGCTCAGGTCATGATCTCAGGGTCGTGAGACCGAGCCCTGTGTCAGGCTCTGAGCTGGGCGCGGAGCCTGCTTAAGATTCTCTCTCTCCCTCTCCCTCTCCCTGTCCCCACTCATGTTCACTCTCTCTCTTAAAAAGAAAAAAAAAAAGGAGACAACTTATGTTTAATGCCAGAATCAATATATATAACATCTCTAGGCAAAGAAAACAATTTTGCCACCTATTAGCTTGGCATAGGGCATAAAGAAGCTTTTGTATCTGAGTTTGCTAAGGGAATCTTAGGTAAGCACAGTATAATTACCTAACTTAATAACATTAGAGCTCCATCTTCTAACTACATTCTAACCTTTACATAATTAATTTTCCCAAAACCTCTGCAAGGTAGGCATGTATTAAACACCCAGTTTGTAAATGGACAAACCAAGAGCAAGAGGTTAAGTGACTTACCTAAAACTGAAGAGAGAGAGGCTGGCATGTGAAATCAGAATGTGAATAGCATTAAAGTATTTCTGTTCCCCAAGACCATGCCAAACCCATATTTTTCCAAATTGCTTGTGTTCTCAACCTCCTGGTGCTTACAGAACGGCATCAAGGATGGATTTTTGCACTGGTAAAATGGGCATACACCTGGCTGTCATTCAAGTGACAAAAAGAAGTGCATTTCCCACAAGTAGATTCAAGCCCAGAAAGCTAAAATACCCAGTGATAACAGGTACAATGATGTATAATCAGGCGAACAAAGCTCCCCATCAGTCAGTTATTCTTCAGCCTTGCTGATCAGCAGACTTTATCTTTTCTAGGCTTCTAAGCGAAGTCTGATCAAGGCAATAGTCTAAGACTCTCCAGTTAGTGGGGACTGAAGTGGTCTATCTTAACTCTGTCCTCACCGTGCCTAGGACGGACTGAGACCCTGCTGCCCACTAGCAGCCCCTGCCACGCCGACCCTGACTACACAGATAGCTTTCCCGATCACTCTACGATCCCGTACTATAGTGGGGCCTTGCCTTGAACTCCAGCTCACCAACGAGAGCCCAGACCTTCTGCTCGACTCTTCCATTTCTTCCTTCGAGGTGAACACAAAGCTCTCCAGATTCCCAGGAAGGCCCTGAGCTCCTCGTGTGTCTTTGGACCCTATCATGTGGTGCATCCTCCACCCATCTCTGTTTGAAGCTGTCCTGACTGCTGGCTCAGCCCTCCTTTCCCTGATCTCACCCACCATCTTCATTCCCTGCTTCCCCCAGTGCCGAATGCTAAGATCCCATGACATCTTAAAGTCGAATCTTCCTGGACTATGGACTTTAAACACTAAGGAGATTATTTCAACACTGATGAGGAATGGGTGTTTTCTCAGTCTTTCCTGGACATTCTGCCACTCCTTGTTATCTGGTAATTTCCAGATACCCCTCTCTAGTAATTTCCTCTTGCCCCATCTGTCTGTTCTCCTAGATCTTCTCGGTTTTAACATTCTGTGAAGTTTGCCCATCTACCTACCACCTCTGGAAAGCAAACTACTTCAGGACAGCTGTCCTTAGAATCTCCTATGGATTATTCTATAGCTTCTGAAAGCCATATTGGGGATTTGTAAACTGTAGAGCCTAAACTGGATGTTGAAATCTGTCTGCTGCTGACTGGTGGGTCGGTACCACCACCACTCCATGGGCACAATGGCAGCACTAGATGGTCTATTTAGGAGAAGCTTAGGGGCAGCAATCTGGTTGGGAAAAGAAGCTAGGGGACTATCATAAAGTAGCACTTACACAGCCGACACTATTTTACATGGTGTACCTGTTTGTTGAGAAGACGGGGTGCTGCAGGAAAGCTTGTCAGTATCATGGAATTATGCTTCCCCCACACCACTTTTTATGTCATTGCTGTCTCCTAAACCAGCTCAAGTATTTAGGTTCCTAAAACCAAACTGGAAGAGCCAGTGAAAAGGAGTGGATGGTGGCTGTCAAGTCCAGAGCCCTGCTCACCAATACCCTGGACCCAGTGTGAATTCTGCCCAGCCCAGTGAGCATTTAAAAGAAGACTGTGACTTTCGGGCACCATGCAGACTTTCCACTTTGGAAGAGAAGCAGAACCCTGGGCACCAGGGTCTGGGAAGCTGCAAACCCCAGTGGGTCCAGCACCCATCCAAGCAGGTTTCCTCTGCAGGTGATGACTCTCGAGGGCAGTGGCTTCTTCAATCCTGCACCCTAGCCAAGCCCCGCTACCTCTGCTCCCTGTCAGGATCACTGATGTGCAGCCACCTTTAGACGATTGCCATCTTTCATCTTCTGGAATGTGTTTTTTAAATGTTATGTATTTCATTTGTGCAATATGCCCTGGATACTGGATTGGAACACAATTGCAGCAGATTACACTATTTATTTTACATACTTGAAGATAGAGCCTCTTGAACTCAATATGCAAATGCAAGTGAATAATATGCAAATCTATGTTTTCTGCCAAGACTCTGGCATTTTTCTTTTAATGGGACTGTGATTCCTATTCAAGAAGGAAGATGATCTTCCTTGCATCCCCCTGTATCAATGCTCTCCCCCTCCTCCCTTCAAGGTCCTGACCAGCTTGTAACTTCACTAAGCTTCAAAGACCTGAGAAAATTACAGGCTCCACTGAATCACATTTAAACCTATAATGGTCATTCCAAGACATTATTTAGTGCCTTTCGACAGATGTGCTACAAATGCAATGAGGGTCACACCACTTCACTGCCAAATTGGAATTTTATTCTTAACTTCATGAAATCTGACAGTCTCCTTAGTAATTCTAAATTTAAATGTTCTCACCTACTGTACAGATGCAGCCACACAACCTTTCTTTAAAAAAAAAAAAGGAATGCAGTTTACAAAGCTTTTTAAAGTGAAATTTACAGGGGGCCTGGTAAAAGGTGTCAGACTGGCACCTGCAAAGTTGAATCCTCTATTTAGCCTCAGAATAGTAAATTACATGTATCTTACACATGCTGCCAGAACCACCACCACCATCGTTATCATAACCATCACCAAGGAGAGAATGATGTGCTCAGACCCAAGAGAAGCTACTGAAGACACTAACCAAATTCAACAGATATTTGCCTACAACCTACAAGGTACTTTATTAAGTTGTCAAAAATACAAAGGTAAAACAAGCCTTGCCCTTTAGAAGTGTACAATCTAATAAAAATAATGACAATAACAAATATTCACTTAAATTTATTTTCACCAGGCACCATGCTCAGCACTTAACATGGGCACATCATTGGTTCCTCATGATAACCATACGTTCCCAAGATCATACAGTTAAAAAAATGACAGAGACCAGATTCCAACCCAAAGAAGCCATCCTAGTGATTCACATATAAATAATCATTGAAAGGAATTGAACTGAAATTTCATAGGCTAAACACAACTGCCCCAAAGAACCAAAGTAAGATCCTTAAATTAACTCTCAGAAAAGGCTTTCATTCAGGGCTATAATAACATAGGGGAAGAAAGAAATCAGAAGTTTCATCTCCCAATGGCCCAGTTCTAATTTGTATTTTATGCTTATCTGTCAAATTCAATAAAATGTCCTCATGGTTCTCTAGTCCTAGTCACTTTATAAAGAATATTATTTAAAAAAAAAACGATTTCAAATTCTCATAATGAAATGTCACACAAGCTAGATTTATCCCTCCTATGTTGGGAATGGAATAAATGAGATCCCCTAAGTGACCAGGGGACTTGTGAAGCCCCAAGATTCCCAGGCACTCTAAGCCAAAAAAGTACACAGGCCAAAATGAAACTATATTCTCTACTCTACTCCCATTCTCCCACTACTTGCTTATCCCTTTGGGTTCTGCAGAAGTGCTAGAGGCAAGGCATGTCACCTTGTACAGAAACACTTCTGCCTGTAAATACAAAACACTCTCAAAACCTAGTGGTACATGAGAATATGATGAAGCCAGAGCTTCAAACCAGAGTCCCAAGGGCTAGCTGTGGCCCACCTTAATCATACAGTCCTCCTGAAGACTTTAGGGGAATGGAGGTTATCTAATTAATTCCCCAGGAAGACAAAATGTTACTGAGGTTTTAAAAGTGAATCCTCCAGCTTGCTCCAAACTGATTCATCTGACCATCTCGCAAGTACCTTCTCTTTTATGAAACTAGTGTATTCAAAGCTCAGAGCAACAGTCATCAGGGATGAGAAGCTACACTCAGAGTTGATTTGTGTCGTGACCAAAAACATCCCTTGAGAATCATATTCAGATGGTTCTGGGTTTGTTCAATATTCAAATGACTTGATCAACACTGATCAATGACTAGCACTTGGTGCATATCAAAGTGCTTTTGTACAAATAAATTTGATTAAATTGTTTCAAACAACTTTTGAATGACATCTGAGCAGCCGTATTTTAAACAGCTAATGCACTCTAGTTCACCACTGTTATCGATAAAATATTCATGTGCCTGTACACACATTGATTTCTAATCATATGGTCAACTACTGAAGGAGTGTGTGTCCCTGTTTTTCCTGTACTGGTGAAGAGTAATGTAGAAGACAGATGCTGGAAGTGAGGGACGGATAGCAGGAACCATTAAAAATTCCATTTCCAAAGCAGTTTTTAGTAACATAGACTAGTCCTTAAACTGTCAAATGAAAGGAGCAACGTGGAAAAATGTTTTATTTTTGATTTTGATAACCCACAGAAATAAAGGAAGAAATATACTGAAACAGTAGATAAAAAATATTCATTAAATTCTTTGTTTAGTCATTATTAACTAATGCCAAATTGCAGAAAATTTAAGAAGGTTACAGACTGTACACATCAGCTACTTGGAAATCTATGAAAAGATACACATGAGCATATCTCACTTTCCTTAATAGATGTGTGCCTGAAAATCTATACATAAAACTCAGGTATTTGAAAGCCATCTACCCAGAGGCACGTCATGACAGCTTGCTATTTGAGAAACTAATGGCCGAGAGGAAAAACATCAAGGAAGAACAACCAACCAAGCAACTTAACACGTTTTTAAAGGAAGAGGCAGGTTTGCATTCATCTGATTTATATACTGATGACACAAAATTATGTTCATATATATAAACAGGAATTTAAAATATACTGCAGATATAAGCAGAAAATTCGCAAAAGAGAAACTACAAATGATTAACAAACATAGAAAATTGTTTAGTATCACTGGTAATTATAGAAATCAAAATTAACTTAGCAGTAGAGTATAATTTTTACCTACCAAATCATAAATATTATTTCTTTAGTTTTTAGAGGGGAGTAGACAGGATGTGGTGGAAAAAGGCACTCTCACATATTACTATAGAGAGTATAAATTGATAAAAACCCATTTTGGAAAAGCCATTTGGCATTATGGATCAAGAGCCCTAAAAATGTTCCTACCTTTGACCCTGTAAATTCAATTTCTGGGAATCTATCCTAAGGAAATAAATGTAAAATATAGACAGAAAAGCTTTGTACACCAAAATGTTCACTGCAGCTTCATTTATAATAGTGAAAAATTGAAAGTAATTAAATGGCCCACAGTAAGAACGTAGTTAAGTAAATTATGCTATATATGGCAGGATGCTAAATAACCTGAAAAATTATGTTTACTAAGAAATTTTAATACCATAGAAACCCCTTATCCTGTGGTATTAAATTAAAAGGCAGCACAAAAGATGGTATGATACAATCTATACAAAAATGAGTAGGAAAATGCTGGTAGGAAATACACCAAAATGTTAACAACAATTATCTTTGTTAGAATTTGAGTGAATTTTTTCTTTCTATCAATTTATTCATTTTTTCCAAATATTACACAATGAGTATATGTTACTTTCAATCAGAAAAAAAGTTATTAAAGTTATATATTACATACATTTCAAGTATTTGTACCAGGCATTTAATAGGAAAAGACTAAGAAGGAAAGAAGAATAAAACTGAAATAAGGCAGAGAAACAAACTAATGGAGTATCAGCCTCTTCCCATCCCCTTTTAGGCCACTAAATTTTTTAAAGCCATTTGGGATTTAGCAATTACAAGCATAGGAAATATTCACCCCATTAGCTGAATAAAAATAAGTTAAGTACATAAATCTGTCTAGGGTCAGATATTTCCTACTTCAGACTTAAAGGAATCACATAATGAATCATTTTGGAAAGAATCATTTCTATAAAGTGAGGATCATGATCTAATTCTGAGTTACCAAGTTTATTTAAAGTGCTACACCTCTTCTGTGTGCATTTAAAGGCCTGTGTAAATATTGTGAATGTGTGTGCCTCGTGTAGACATATAATGAAGAACGTAACAGCAACGAAGCGTTGTATGGGTTGGTTTAGATCAACCCTCTCTCTTGCCAGAGGAAGAAATTGAGGCCCAAAGAAATTATGAGGCTAAGAAATTTTCTCAGGGTCATTTGGCCACCCTGTGACAAAGCCAGTATGGTTGGACTACCAGTTTCTAATTTATTAATTTACAAACTAATTTACATCGCCCAGTTTATGTCCCGGTGCTAGGAGTATAAGGAACTGGAAAGCTGAAATAAAGTTGGAGTTACTCCTACCTCTTACCCTACCCAGGAAATGAACACCTTCTCTTGCACCACTCTGTAGAAGGAAGGGACTTCAAAAGCTGTTGGGAGTGGTTGGCTGAGCTCTTTGATCTGTGAATAACCATCCTGGGTGGTCGCTAATCGCTCGATTAACAGAGGAAGCGGAAAGTAGAGGCTAAAACAGTACTTGTTTTGTCGGTGTGCTACGATCAAAACAGCTCTTTCCAAAACTTCAAAGGCCAAGAATCTCAGAAGTTCTTGAGAAATGACAGAAAAGTGAATTAATAATGTAAACTGAACTCTGCAGACTATAAATATTTTACAGTTCTTGTACAACATTAGGCGAGGCATCCCTGCTTTGTGATTCTGGGTGGCTGTGATTAGTCTGTGTAAAGTATTTCAAGGTGACTTATTAAGCTTATTATCTGAGGGCTTCAGAAAAAGTTTTTAAATGTAGATCTTCAGATCCTTTTCATGCTATGTCAGTTCCTCTAACTTTGGGATCTAAAGAGGTGTCTTTTGTCTTAAGATCCTTGTGCCTATTAATTAGAGCAATATTGTACGTAGCAGAGATTGACTTAAATCACTTGGGCAGAACACCTTAACTCCCTTTGATTTTGCCAAATGTATATGTTACAATATATATGTTTTATATTTCATCAATACTATTCAGGCAAATTCCATATGCAAGTATTTTCTACATATAGAAACTTAATGGTGATAATAAAGCAGAAAATAATTTAATTACTTTCAATTTTTCACTATTATAAATGAAGCAAACGGGATTATAGCGTGATTTCGGAGGAGAGATGGAGTGTAACAGAGGGCTCTACTGATGCCGAGTCTCCTTTAACTGGCAATAAACTCAGAGCTGAGAACAGCAGGATCGTGCCAAGGGAAATGAGTAATAGTGAGGAAGATCGGGACAGGAGTGCAGAGCTGACGAAGCTAAGGTGCAGGACGAGCTTGGCTTTGACAAGTCCATGGAGGATTGTAATTAAAGATCAAGGCAGACATTTGGAAAAGAATCAAGCAGTGGATAGGGTGTCTGATGAAAAGAGCAAAGCAATGGGGTTAGTCCTTCAGAAGGTCTGTGGAATTGCCACTGGCCAGCAAGGGCATGCAAAGAATCCAATAAAGTTACGAGAACAGGAATCATTAAAGAAAACTGACATAAAGGCCATAGCGGGGTTTGTAAAATTTGCAATATATCTCCAAAATGAGCGGAAGTTACAACTACATGGCAATAATTTCCCTAAGTCGTATTTAAAAAGTTCACTCCATTTTTTAAATTATCCTCCCATGGTGATCTCATGGCTCTGTGGACAACTGAAGTCCTTGAAAAAGAAAAGTGCAGAATATAAAATGTGTTTGAGGGGGCCTTCAGGATGCCGTACATAAAGACTATTATCACTTTATGGGCCAGGTAGGTTATATGCTACAAATTTCACTATCTAGCAAGGACTGTAAACAGAGGGAGCCTGGCTTGGACATACACAGGCTGAGTGACCTTGAATAAGCTGCTTAAACTTTCTTATCCACAGGTTTCTCATCTGTAAAGTGGAAATAATATCTACCTTGCAGAACTCTTGTGAAAATTAAATGAGATAATGTATGTAAAGTACCCAGAGAAATGCCTGGCACCTCTGCCCCCATAACAGATGCTATTTGTGATAATGATTATGATGAGGAGGATGCTGCTTATTTAAAATATTGCAAACATTTAAATTTCTCCATCCCTTGCTCTTTTCAATTGCTAAAGAATTGCTAAAAAATTGCTAAAAAGAAGCATCATCCCTCTGCCTCCCACCTCCCCGCGACTCTCTGAGAAACGGACAAGAACTAGGGAAAAGACTGATGTATCAGCAAAGTTTCTCATCGACAGAGCATATTTCCTCAGAGCCTCTCAGGTTAGTCATTCTCACTCATGCCTCTTTCAGGCAGGGAAATCAGAGCCCCAGACCAGCCAGAGCTTTGCTGCAGAAAATCTCCAGATCGTTCCACCACCTTCTCTATCAGCATACTCTAAATAAAAGATTTCCTAGGGGAGCCTGGGTGGTTCAGTTGGTTAAGCGTCCAACTCTTGATCTTGATACAGGTCTCGATCTTAGGGTGTGAATTTAAGCCCCAGCTTGGGCTCCACGCTGGGCATGGAACCTACTTAAAAAAAAAAAATTCCCTATCCCGCCCTCCCTAATGCACTGATAAAGCCCAAAGTTACAAACAAGCAGGCACAGAAGAGAGATACACCACTATGTAATGAAGAGTACAGAAAATGATCAGTTAAGAGACTCCCAAATCTTTAATATTTGACAGGAGAACAAATTAAAGTATTAACTTCCTTACTTATCATTTCCCAAGAAAGGTCTCCTGAAGCCTGCTGAATTCTAACTCTGTTTTCCGTCTATAACAAGTATAGGCTCTCCCACTGAGTCGGGAGCCCTTAGACCCTTGGAAGTCAGTGGCTAGGAGATCTCAGTCAAGACACTTATCTCTCTGGGCCTGCATCTCCCTTCTGGAAAATAAGGATGTTGCATTCGGTAATCTTGAAAGTCCATTCCAGACAGATAGATTGGTAGACAGATGATTGATAGATGATAGATATATTATGAGAGCACACTTTTATTGGGAAAATAACAATAATTAAGTATGGCTTAATTATTTAGTTCTACTGAAAAATTATGTCCTGGGCCCAGGTTATTTTAATAACTTTGTCCTTATTGAAAATAAAAACACAACATGCCAAAACTTATGAGATGCATTAAAGTAGTATTAAGATGGAAGTTTACTGTGCTACACACTTATGTTAAAAAGGAAGAAAAGATCTGAAATCAACAACCTAACTTTACACTTCAAGGAACTAGGAAAAAAGAGCAAGCTAAACCCAAAATTAGCAGATGAAAAGATATAATAAAAATTAGAGCCGCGATAAACAAAATATAGAAAACAAAAATTGGAAAAAAATCAATGAAATTAAAAGTTAGTTTTTTGAAAAGATCAATGAAATTGAAAACCCTCAGGTAGACTACCTAACTCCAATAACAAAAATTAGAAATAAAAGAGGAGACATTATAATTGATGTCACAGAAATAAAAGTTATTATTAGAGGGTACTATGAATAATTATACACTAACAAATTGGGAAATCTAGAAGAAATGGATAAATTCTTAGAAATATACAACCCATCAAAACTTAATCATGAAGAAATAAAAAATCTGAACAGACCCGTACCTCATAAGGAGACCAAATCAATAGTCAAAAACCTCTAAAAAAGAAAAGCCAGATGCCTTCACTTGGGAATTCTACCAAAAATTTAAAGAAGAATTAACACAAGTCCTTCTTAAACTCTTTCCAAAAGACTGAAGAGTAAATACTTCCAACTCATTTGGTAAGGCCAGCATTATCTTGATACCAAGACCAGACAAAAACTGCAAGAACACTACAGACTGATATTCCTGATGAGTACTGATGTAAAAATCCTTAACAAAATATTAACCTACCAAGTTAGCATATTAACAGAATTATATGCCATGACCAAGCGGGATTTATTCCTGTAATGCAAAAAATGGTTCAACATATGAAAATCAATCTCTATAATAAACCACATTAATAGAATGAAAGACAAAAATCACATGATCATCTCAATTCATGCAAAAAACATACGACAAAATTCAACACTCTTCCATGATAAAAACACAAAACTAGAGATAGGGAAAAAACTAATAAACAAACTACTTCAACATAAATACCAAACTCACAGCTAACATCATACTCAATAGCAAAAAACTGAGTTTTGGGGGGCACCTGGGTGGCTCAGTCAGTTAAGTGTCCGACTCTTGGTTCTTGCTCAGGTCATGATGTCAGGATCATGAGATCAAGCCCCATGTCAGGCTCCAAGCTCAGCACAGAGTCTGCTTGGGATTCTCTCCCTCTCTCTCCCTCTGCCCCTCCCCCCTCCCGTGTGTGTGTGTGTGTGTGTGTGTGTGTGTGTGTGCGCGCGCACTCTTCTCCTAAAATAAATAAGTCTTTTAAAAAACACTGAGCATTTTTCCTCTAAGATTAGAAACAAGTCAACGATGCCTACTCTCACCACTTCTATTCGATATTGTAGAAGTTGTGGCTAGAGTAACTAGGCAAGAAAAAGAAATAAAAGGCATCCAAATTGGGGAAAAAGTAAAAATATCTGTGTTCACAGACAGCATGATTTTACATACAGAAAACCCTAAAGATTCCATAGAAAACCTGTTACAACTAATAAGTGAATGCAACAAAGTTCCAGTATACAAAATCAATCCACAAAAATCAGCCGTGTTTCTATACACCAACAATGAATAAACTGAAAAGAAAATTAAGAAAATATTCCCATTTACAATAGCATCCAAAATAATAAAATACTTAGGAATAGACTTAACCAAGGAGGTGAAAGACTTGTACACTGAAAACTACAAAATACAAAATATTCCTGAAGGAAATTTTTTTAAAAACATAAATAAATGGGAAGATATTTCATGTTCATGGTTTGGAAGACTTAATATTATCCAGACTCAATGCAATCTCTATCAAAATCCCAGTGGCATTTTTTTTGCAGAAATAGAAAACTATCCTAAAACTGATAAGAAATCTCAAAGGATTCCAAAGAGCCAAATAATCTTGAGAAAGAAAAAACAAAGCTGGGGGCCTCATATTTCCTGATTTTCAAATATATTACAAATATATTTCAAATACATTACAAAGCTACAGTAACCAAAACAATACAGTAATGGCATAAAGACAGCTATATGGAACAGAATAGAAAGCCTAGAAGTAAATCCTCCTGTCTTAGGCCAAATGATCTTTGATAAGGGTGCCAAGGCTACACATTGGGGAAAGGATACTTTCTTCAACAAATGGTGCTGGAAAAACTGGATATCCACATTCAAAAGAAAGAAAATGGACTTTTATCTTATACCATATACAAAAATTAACTCAATATGGATTAAAGACCTAAATGGTAGATCTGAAACCACAAAATTCCTAGGAAAAATAAAATAGGGGAAATGCTTCATGACATCAGATTTAGAAATGATTCCTTGGATATGACACCAAAATGACAGACAAGAGCAAAAATAGACAAATGGGACTACACCAAACTGAAAAACTTCTGTGCAACAAAAGAAACAATCAACAGAGTTAAAGGCAACCTATGGATTAGGAGCATATATTTACAAATATATATCTGCTAGAGGGATAACATTCACAATACACAATGAACCTCTGGAACTCAACAACAACAAAAATAACCCAATTAAAAAATGGACAAAGGACCTGAGTACACATTTCTCCAAAGAAGATATACAGATGACCTACAAAGATACGAAAAGACATTCAACATCACTAATCATCAGGTAAATATAAATCAAAACCACAATGATGATGGTCATTATAAAACAATAATAATAATAATAATAAGTACTGTGGGCAAGGATGTGGAGAAACTGTGACCCATGTCTGTTATTTTGCACTATTGGTGAGAATGTAAATGGTGCAGCCCCATGGAAAACAGTACAGTAGTTCCTTAAAAAAAGTGCAAATTGACTTATCAAACAAAGGAAATCCTATTATATGCTACAATATCAATACACGTTGAAGACATTATGCTACATGAAATAAGCCAGTTTCAAAAAGATAAATACCGCATGATTCCACTTACAAGAGATATTTAAAGTAGTCAAACTCTTAGAATGGTAGTTGCCGGAGGCTGGGGGCAGCTAAGAAAGGAGAGCTGTCATTCAATGAGTATAGAGTTTCGGTTTCATAAGATGAAAAAGTTCTAGAGATCTTCTGCACTATGTAGATACAGTTGATACTATTGTACTGCATACTTTAAAATAATGAAGACGATAAATTTTGTGTTATGTGCTTTTTACCACAATAAAAATCAATAAATATATGGTCCTTATTCATCTTCCTACGTCCGAACGCCATCCTCTTCATAATAAAGAGTGAGCTATCTTAACCAGCCACCGGCTTTGCCAATAAGGCTTGTTTTTAATGAGGAGAAGAGAGACGAGGAAGAAACAATGACAATAAATACACACAAGAGTTGCCTATGTTACTCTCTGTCTCTCCTGTACCAGCTAACCAAATCTGCGGGACAGAAATGGGACCCAACAGGGTCAGATACTGAGATAAAGGGATTTTTCCCATTGTTTCTAGCTCCTTATATTCTTGATTACTAGAACTATACCTAGGGAAACAATAATAAGTAATGATTTATTGAATAATTATGTGTCAGCCACTATGCTGTGCCATTTATACATATAATTGTATTTAATAGTCAAAGGTTTTTCGAGATAGGTTAAGTGCCTTGCCAAAAGTCACATAGTAATAAATGACAGAGCAAAGATTTGCACCCAGGCCTCCCTGGTTCCCAGGCTGGTGCTTTTAACCACAGGGGAGAGAACGCTCGTTGCCAGTGTATAGCCACTACGTGGCTAGATCACCCTGCTTGCTGGGTATGGGAAGAATTCAAGAGGCAGAACACAAATGTGGTCCTTCTTTATTTGCCTATTGCATTTCCTGGTACTCCTGCTGCAAATAAGAACTACTGTTATCATTACTACTTACTATTGCTACCACTAGTTACTGAGAATCGGGTTTTATTAGCTATTGTGCGAGGCTTCTGTAAGAATTTATTTTCCTCATTTCATAGACGAGGAAAGTCAAAATTCAGAGAAGCCAATCATTTGCCTCAGGTCACATTAGCTTATAAGGTGAAGACAAATTTAGAGCCCAACACTGACTCAACGCAAAATATGTTATTAGAGATTTGGATGCTAGAATCAAGTCCACATTAATTGACATATGACACTAACTTGTGCGTGGCCCCTAACTCTTTCAAAGCAAAAAAAAAAAAAAAAGTGGATAATGTTCAGTAGAAATAAGACAAGACACTATGATATGACCTGGCAAAAGTAAGTGGGTCAGTGCCAAGTTCAAGAGTGTTTAGTCTCCGGGCAATTGGGGAGGTGTCTTACGTAAGCCAATATTCAATCCAAATGGAAATGGAAATAGGCAGGAACGTCCAGAGGGGTGTCTCCTTTTGCACCAAGAAGCTCTTCTAGGCAACATTGCATAGTTGTTAAAAGTGCCAAACATACATTAAAAAATCTATAAATATTGGATACAATTATTTTCTACGTCAAAATAATAAGTTAAACCAAATGATTCATCTGTAATTAAATAAATCAAATGGGGAAACTGCCAACTACCCACATCCTGTTAGGTGATATAAACAAAGAATAGCATGTTAAGATGTTGAAAATTTTTCTTATTCGGTTTGATGCTCATGGTGACAGAAGTAGGATTATGTTCTCTTTCAAGAAATCCACAGATGTGCTTTGTAGAGGTGATGTATCTACGGAGAGTTTTTTCTTTTTTAATTGAAGGATAATTTCAGAACAGTTTCCAGTCTAGGAAAATCTCATGTATCTAACCTGTAACAGCCTTATTTCCCATCAATTTCCCACCTCCCCCTAAAGGATACTGGTACTATTGATAGGACTCAAAAGGTTTGTCTTCCCAGTTCCATACTGTTTTCATAATGTTTCAATCCTATAATGATCTTTCCCTGCCTCTATTTGTTGAATGTATTCATATAACTCTTAAATATCCCTCTTCTATAACTCCTTTTCAAATATACTCAACGAAATATAAGCAGCTCAGGGTTCCCTTTTTTTTATTATTGTAGAATATTCATATAAGAAGTTCATAAAACATTTATATATTCATTCTTCCAAATATTCATTCTTCCAAATAATTCTAGAGCAAACATTCCTCTAACTACCACCCAGAATAAAAAATAACCCATTAGAATTATCCCGAAAGACCCATTTGCCCTTCCTTTGTTACAACCCTCTCCCTTACCAACAGAAGAAACCACCAGCCTGACCGAGTTTTATAATAATCATTTTCTTCCTTTGCTTTATAATTTTCACCTAATGACATATCCCTAAGTGGTATGGTATAGTTTTATAATATTACATAAATAGAATCATACCATATGTATTATTTCACATTTTGCTTCTTTTACTCTATATCACACTTGTGAGATTTAGCCATGGTGTTAGGTATGTGATTCATTTACCTCAATTGTTATATACTGTTCCATTCCATGAATGTACTTCAATTTATTTATCTACATTGGAGTAGAGATAAGACTTTTGGGTCAATTTCAGTATGTAGCCATTCCACCATGTCAGTTCTTGCCCAAGACCTGGAACAATAATGCATGACGTTCTGTAAGATTTTTAGCCTATATGTATGTGGTATTCACAGGGGATATATGGATGTATGTGTATATATACACATATACATATCCTGCCTATGAATTTCAAACTTATCTTCTATATATTTCAAACTTAATACATAAAGTCAAACTACTTTTCCAAATTGGGCCAATTTCACTCTCACAAGCAGTGGACTTCCTCTTCATCTACATTCTCACAAACACTTGGCATTGTTAATTTGTACAAATATTTCAGTAGGTTGAATATACTGTGGCAACTTGTAATGGTTTTAATTTGTATTCCTGTGCTTCTTAATGAGGTTGACATCTTTTCGTATGTTTATTGACCATTTAGATATCCCCTTCTGGGAAGGGCATTTTAAAGCCTTTTTACTAACCATTTTATTACAGAGTTGTCTAATTAATTCTTATTATTTATATAAGAATGAATATTCATTTCTTTATAAATTATGAATACTTTATATAGATATTGCAATACTATATTTTGTACATTCTGGATATATATTTTTTTAAAAGATTTATTTATTTACTGAGAGACAGTGCACGAGTGGGAGGGGCAGAGGGAGAGGGAGAGAGAATCTCAAGCAGACTCCACACTAAGCACAGAGCCTGACCAGGGGATCAATCCCAGGACCCTGAGATCATGACCTGAGCAAAAACCAAGAGTCAGACACTTACCCAACTGCACCACCAGGCGCCCCTGGATATATATATTTCTTTAAAAAATGTAAACCAGGAGGGCACATGATGTGATGAGCACTGGGTGTTCTACGCAACTGATGAATCATTGAACACGACACCTGAAACTAATGATGTATAATATGCTGGCTAATTGAATTTAAATTAAAAAAAAAAATCTAAATCAGTGTTATACAGTATGGTAGCCAGTAAGCACATGTGGCTATTGAGCACTTGAAATGTGGCTAATGAAGGTAAAGAACTGCTTGGTAAAGTTAATTTAATTAACCTAATTTAATTTAATTTAAATACCACATGTGGCTACTGGCTACCATACTAAACAGTGAAATCAATCCTAAATATGAGTCTTTTGTCAGCTGTATATCTTCTAAATATATAAACCCACTCTCTGTCTTTTCATTATCCTTATGGTATAATGACACAAAAATTACAAATGTTATGTAGTTGAACATATCAAACTTGCTCTTTATTACCATTAATACTTTGCTTTATTTAAAAAAAATTTTTCCTTCTCCAAATTCAGGAGATATTCTTCTTGCTTTTATAAGGTCTTTAGGTTTACCTTTCACATTTACATTACATTTCAAATCTACCTAGAATTGGTTTTTGTATGTTTTGTATGTTTTCCTAACAAGTGAGGAACCTTTTACATTTTTTTTTATATAGATGCCCAATTTGCCCAGCATTAATTATTAAAAAGTCTATTTTTCTCCACCAATCTGCCATGCTGAGTTTTGGTACAGAGACTATGCAAGCCTCATTTTAAAAAATATGAACAAAACACCAAACCAAAACAAACCAAAAAACTGTCATGTCTTTTTATATTCTCTGGAAGAGTTTATGTAAAAGTTTTCTTCCTTTAATAAGTTGACAAAACTTTCCAATGAAGTCCTCTGAGCCTGGCATTTTCCTTTTAGGAAGATTTCTTTTGCTACCAATTAAATGTTTTAAAGATTATCCTAATCATTAGGTTGTCTCCTCACTTGTGAATCAGTGCTGGTGAGTCCTACTTCCTAATAATTTTTCTATTCAACTACATTTTCAAAGCCATCAGCATACAGTTTTTATAATAATTTATCTCTTTTTTTTGTAGCATTTATAATGTTATCCTCTTTTTCATTCCATAGAGTTATTACATGTGGCTGTTATCATTCTTTCATGGCCAGTCTTGCCAGACATTTTAAGTGTGTAAGATTTTTTTTCAAAAACACTTCAGATTTTGTGAATATGTTTATTACCAATTCCTTTCATTTATACTGTTATCTTGAGTCCTTCCTTCTGTCCATGGTCTTCTAGATTACCTTATTTCCCTTTAGCTAACTTCATGAGACAAATGTCTACTAATTTGCAGCCTTTTTTGAAAAATATAAGCTATAAAGACCATAAATTTTTCTCTAAAGACTGTTTTATCTGCAGCCTACATGTACTAATTTGTTACTGCTCAAATCAAGGTAGTTTCTGAACTTCTATGATGGCTTCTCCTTTAACACATAAGTTTTTTATCCCAAATATATCAGATTTTCTGGTTATCCTTTTGCTACTGATTTCTAGCTTAATTGTTACGCAGCGATCAGAAAGAATAAGGCCTTCTGACCTTGATTTCAGGCCTCTGAAATTCAGTGAGATGTGATTTAAGTTTAAAAATGTCTAAATGATCGATTTTTTAAATGTTTCGTATATGCTTGAAAAACAGCTGTATTCGGCACTGTTTCGCTGCAGTGGTCTGCACACATCTGTTACGTCACGTTTGTTGATCATATTGGTTGAATCTTCTACATCTATATTGCTAATTGTTGGCCTGCTTTATCTGTGACTAAGGGAAGGATTTTTCTTAAATCTCCAATCATAATTATGAATCTTTTTATTTTTCTTTCAGCAACTTAATTACTAATTATATCCTTTAGTTTGAGGTCATATTTCCAGGTTCATATAATCTAAAAGTTTTAGATCTTCTGAGTATACTGAAATTTTCATCATTGAAGTGACCCATTTGTCTATTAATATCTAATATTAATACAGCCAAATCAGCATTCTTTTGGTTAATATTGCATGGCACACATGTTTCCAACATTTTATATTCAGTTTTTCAGTGTCCTTATGTTTTAGATATGTTGCTTGTAACATATCATTAACAGCATATCATTAGATTTTTTAATTCCAATCTGAGAATTATTTTTTTAAGTAGAGCAGTTTTAGTTTCTGTAATTAATGGGCTTAAATTTATTATCTTTTGTTTTCTATTCGTACTGCCTGGATGTGTTTTTGCTTTCTCTCTTTCTTTTCCTTCTTTTGGATGACTGAATATTTTTGTCACTTCTATTTCCCATCTACTAATTGTAAGTTATACTCAGTTTCTAATGTTTTAATGGTTATAGTTGAAACTGAAACATGTCTATTTAATTTACCAAACTTTAAAGGTAAAATTTCTACCCTTCTCTCAGAAAATAGAAGAATCTTAAGACAGTTTAGTCCCACTAACCTCCACGCTTAATTTATACATTTTTGTTATGTACTTTTCCCACTTTTAATTTTATCGGTATTACTCATTTTTATTTTTCCTATAAATGGCTAATACTCATTTAGACTCAATATTTGTTCTTCATTGTGCATCTCGGACCTTTCAGCTTAAGGTTGTGTTCCTTCTGCTTAAAATATAACCTTCAGGGGCGCCTGGGTGGCGCAGTCATTAAGCGTCTGCCTTTGGCTCAGGGCGTGATCCCGGCATCATGGGATCGAGCCCCACATCAGGCTCCTCTGCTATGAGCCTGTTTCTTCTTCTCCCACTCCCCCTGCTTGTGTTCCCTCTCTCGCTGGCTGTCTCTGTCAACTAAATAAATAAAATCTTAAAAAAAAAATAAAAAATAAAATAAAATATAACCTTCAGAATGCCCTTCAGTGTTGATGACTAAAATCCAAGTTTTTATTTTCCTTAATTTTCTAAACTTTTACCTCACTCTTAAAAGATATTTCTACTGTTATGAAGTTCTAAGGTACTAGTTATTTTCTTTCAGCACGTAAACTTTCTACTATCTTCTGGATTCTGCTGTTGCTATTGGGAAGTCAAGAGTTAGTCTGCTGATCATTTCATTATACTAATCTATCATTTTTATGACTTCTTTTAAAACATTCTTTATGTAGTTGATTTTCTGCTATAATATTATGATATAATTTTAAGGCAGAAATCATTTGGAAACCTAAAGTAAAAATACATTTATTTGTGTTTCTTAGTATTCATTATACCTCTTGAATCTGTACATTTGATCTTTTCTTCTTCTAAATCTAATTTATAATGTAGATAAATATAAATATAGATAAATACAGCTACTTTAAGGTCATGTTTTCAGGTGTACACAAACTTAAAATTGTTACACAACTCTGGTAAACTACACATTTTGCCCTCATGATGTGATCATAGGATCTACGGCATTATTTCTGCAAATATATTGCTTCTACCTGTTCTCTCTCACTGCTCCTAGAACTCTGATCATATGCAGGAAAGGTCTTTACCTTCTCACTTCTCAGTCTACTCTCCATGTATTTTAACCTCTCTTCTACATTTTCTTTTATCAAGGAGGACACTGGGAAGGGTCTCTCCCTGCTGCCTTCTGGACAATTCTTCTGATTTATCTTCTAGTCCACTAATTCACTCTTCCGTTGTGTATAAATCTGCTATTAAATCAGTCAGATGGTTCTTACTTCCAGTTATTTTGTTTTTTACTCCTAGAAGTTCTAGTTGGTGCTTTTTTTTCACCAATAAAAATGGTCTCTACTTTTAAAAAGTGAGTAGTTGAGCTCACGAGTCAATCACACAAGTGCTTTTCTATAAGATAAACATGATGCTTCAGACAGCTTTATGCATACGACCCATTTCACCACAGAAAATATTTAAAAGTACACATATTCAAGGGCAGAGAGCTAACATCAATAACATTTTAATACTTCATCAAGGAAACGGGAGTAGGACTACAGTATATTTTATTGTGAGTCCAAAGTGGTGACTAATATAAAACTACCAGTTCAGCTGCTACCACTGTCTGGGTTCACACTGAGGCACCAGCACTTCACCTGCCATCGTTTTTGCATCCGCAGTACAAATATCAACACGGTGAAAAAGACAAACAGTATCTTTGTATGATTATGATAGTCTCCCAAACCTACAAGAGAGCCTCGGGGGAATCCCAGAAGACTGAAGACTACACTTTGCAAACTGTTGCCCTGAGGCGATGCTTCCATTTTTTAAAAATACACATTGATACGTAACGTCTATGTATTTATGTAGCATACACACATAAACTATGAGTTAGTCCGTACCGAAATCCCAGATCTACCATTTGCTAGCTGTGTGACATTCAGTGAATTACTGAAGCTCTGTGAGCCTCAGTTTCCTCAAATATAAAATAAGAAAAATGGGGCGCCTGGGTGGCTCAGCCAACTGAGCATCCAACTGTTGGTTTCAGCTCAGGTCATGATCTCAGGGTCATGCGATCAAGCCCCACATGGGGCTCCACTCTCAGTGTGGAGTCTGCTTGAGATTCTCTCCCTCTGCCCCTCCCCCCACTCACCCACATGCAAGCCTGCTCACTCTCTCTAAAATAAAACAAGAATAATAATAGCTCCTGTTTCATAGACATTAAAAGAGATTAATTTATGTATAGCATTTAGCACAAAGCCTTACAAATATTAACAGCTCAATAAAAACTGTTACCATTAACAATTACTTTTTAAGTTTTTTAAACTAATTAAACTATGAAGGTGTGTTTTCAGAAGAAAATGCTACAATAGCCTCTCAACAATTTTCTAAATTAAGAACTAGGAATACTTGGCCCCGTTTACAATCTTAAGTAGCTTACCATTATGCAATTTTCATTACTGATTATACTTTCATTCATGTTTTGATAGCACAGTTTTCAATACTGTACCTGTTTAATTTAAGCGTATTGCCTGATTTACAAACAGGTTGGGTAGTTAGTTCCTGGTTGAGCTATCCTAAAAATGGTGACATTGCCTAATGTCAGTTATGCTTTCTGAACTAATTATATTGGATGACTACCCATGATAGTCCAGAAATTGTTGAATATATAATACCCAATGTATCCCTGAGATGACGGTGTACTTTCAGAAACACAGGTCTAGACAAAGCCTGAACAATAACAGAACTATCCAAAGATCTAGATTCGGTGGAAAATTTACTGGTGAGGCAGCCACTGGATCTGATGTTGGGTTCACTAGTACTGACCTGTGGGCTGGAATGCAGCAGTAATACCCGGGTGCGCCATTATCTACTCCCTTCAAATATGAGCTGAGGTCTCCCCTGTTCAAAATATTTGCAATTGCTGCTTTTGAACTTGATACCTCTGCAACAAAGATCAGCTCGTGCTCATCCTCCTCCTCATTCTCAACCTCTTAATTTCTTCTGCCATGGTTCCAGCTCTTCCACACATTCCATAAACAGTTCTGCCATTGTTGAATAATTTTTTGGCTGAGAAGAGTCGTGGCCCATCAATTCGCAGAGCTGGGTTTCTGCACACAGTCACCTAAGTACATGTGACTTCAGGCATTAAGTTAAACCTCAGTTTTCCTTCCTTTTCTCCCCTTAACCTGTCTTGTATTGGTTTAATTTGCAAGTACCAGGCACTGAACCTGGAGCAGAGCTGATCCCTGAGGAGGAGGAGAATGTGGAGGAGGAAAAAGATGGGCATGAAAACCCACAGAAAATTTGGCAGAGACAGTGGCTCCCACAGCGGCGCAGGCCGCTGAGCGGTAGGTAAGGTGGGGTTCCTGTGAAAACGACTCTGCCTCCCCCAGAAGCTGGGTGTCAGCCTCCTTGGCTCGGGGCTCCCTTCCTTCCCTGCAATGTGGGAGGCTCTCATGGGCGTGCGCTGTGATGCACGCCCTGGACGGCTGAATCCCCACTCCCGCCAACAGCGAGGCCCCGCCCTGCTGGGCGTGCTGCCTGGGGGTGCCCACCTGCTCCCTTCCAGCCCCGGGCAGTAACCCATAAACCCCTAGTTGATATTTTGGTTTTTTACGCATCTTCTAGAATATATTCTATACTTTTCTGGTTTCTGGAGATATTTTTAAGCTTGCCTTTTACTTCTTACAATACCAGAAGGATAGTTATCTATAATATATATCTGATGATTCCAAAGTCTGGAGGGTTTGCCGATCTGTCTCTGCACTCTGGGGTTTCTTCTGGTTCGTGCTGGTTTTGTTGTGTGCTGGTTATCTCTGAGGGTACTGCTCACTACCCTTGAGAACGGACGGGGGAGGTAGGTCCCAGTAGTCTAGGATGAAGGTGTCTTCCTCCAAAGAAGTCTGCATTTGCTTCTGCAGGGTCGCTAAGACCAGGAACCCAGAACCACCTCAAACTAAATCCCCTGCCAGAGGGTTCCGGACCATCCTTTTATGCAAATATGGGTTGTAAGTACTCAGATGGGCTGAGCCTGCTGTTCTTACCACTTCTCAGAGACAGGTTTCCTTTCGCTTCCCCACCTCCAGCTCAGTCTGGAGACTGCTCTCTGTACACTTGCCTGGTTCGGAGATTTCAGCATAATATGGGAGGGTTTTCCTAGGCTCCCCATTTGGACTGTGTTCCAAGTTTTGTTTTCTGCCCTCTCCTGCCAGGCCATCAAGTTTTGAGGATCAGCAAATTCCAGTGGGTAAACAGAGCTCCCAGTGCTTTTCCCAGCCCTGGATTTCAGCCTCCCAATTACTTATTCTCTTTTAGCAATTCGATGCTTTTAAGATATCCTTTTTATCCAGTATTTTAATTTGTTTTTAGCCAGAGGGTCAGGCTGATTACCCAGACTGCCATAGTCCTGGAGAAGAAATGGCATTTCTTTATCCTTTATACATTCCATCTTGTGCCTGGCCTCCTAACTACAAACAAATTCACAGGCACTCCTGTCCTTTAGTATCAAAATGTAAAGTCCAAGCCCACTGAAGGGCAATGCTTTACCACCCTTCCATCTACTACCACTTTTTTATTATACAGCTTTGCTACATTCAATCAATTTCAAGAACAACATTTTGAGTTTCAGGAGCAACAGGTTGTGAAAAGACAATCACTCATTTGATGATATAGAGATGAGTGGTTATATTCTAGAAAATGTGCGGTCTTTTCACATGGTCTGTTGTAGGTGGTTTATGTGCGTTTGAGTGTGTGTGTTTGTGAGTGTGCATGTGCACGCTTACACATGAGAGAGAGAGAGAAGGAGAAGGAAATGTGTGTATTTAGGATTTATTCTAGCAGAAGCAGTTCCAGTTTTGCTGTCTATAGGGCTTTATGACTTGTGTGAATGGGCATGATGACAATGACTTCCTTGTCTGGATAATCACAATAAACTGTTCTAAAAACGTCGTTGTCACAATGTGTATACAATCCGAGAGCCAGTCCCACAGTGAATAGGATTAATTCGTGTCATAATAATTTGTAATTTTAAATAATTCACATCTTCTATGTATAATTTAGACACTATATGCATGACTCTTACTGAGAATAATGTTTGCAATAGATCTCTCTCTGTGAAGATAGAGCGTACCAGGTTACTTGGCCATTAGTTATCTATGCAAATTGCTTAATATCTTTAGTTCAGAGGCTTCATTTGTAAATCAAAGGACATGGACATGAACTTGTGTAAGATTCCTTCCAGCCTCACATTTCTTCCAAAGATTTATTTGTAATATGGAGAGCCATTTAGAAATAAGCTTTTTGCATTAACTAGTTACATGCAACAATAGACAGAATCTTACAGATAAGATAGGAAGCAAAAGCCACCCGACACAAGATAACCTGCCGCTGGATTGCCTTTACATGAAGTTCAAGAACAAGTAAAACTGACCTAAGGCTGACGGAAGTCTGAGTAGACTTGGAAAGGGCATGAGGGAACTCTCTGGCTTGTTGGACATGGTTTATATCTTTACCTGTGGGGTGGCTGCACAGATGTATTCATATTTAAAAATCCATCCAACTGTGCACTTGACACGGTTCGCTTTACTGTGTGTATATTATGCTTCGATTTTTTTAAGTGCATAAACAAGAACTCAAGAAATTAAAAATGAGACTTTATCATCTCATCTCGATGTTTCTTAAATTCAGGAAAAAGTAATTCATCTTTTTTTTTTTAAAGTAAATGGCATTTTACTTACTACTGCCCATGAATGCCTTACTTGGAAATGTGTACAGTATATTTTAAAATCTTAAAACTTCATTTCTTAATTTAAAAAAATCTTTTTTAAGATTTTATTTATTTATTTGTCAGAGAGAGAGAGCAGAAGCAGGGGGAGCAACAGGCAGAGAGAGAACCAGGCTCCCCACCGAGCAAGGAGCCCAATGTGGGATTCGATCCCAGGACCTTGGGATCATGATCTGAGCCGAAGGCAGACACTTAGCGTCTGAGACACCCAGGTGTCCCTAAAAAAAAAAAAAATCTTAATTCAACTTTCACCAAATCAAAATGGCATCCTCATCCATTCTACCCCACTTTCCAGTTCTTCTGAATTCATGACACTGTATACTTTACTTTTCTAAACTTCACAGGACTATCTATGCCATTTAAATTACTCTGGAATGTATGTAGTTCTCTATCAATTTCCCTCAGCCAAGGAAAACGTAAGAAAACCACACATAAAAATGCAAAAGAGTTCCAAATTTGAAAAAAAAAATTATGATGCTCAGCAGTCATAGGAAATGCTGGAAACTTGTTAGACCCATGTACGATTTTGAGACAGCCCAGCCTATTGAGAATTGCCAGCACTATCAGGCACTCACTGTGCATCAGGATAAAGAGCATTTAACTGCCATGATGTCAGCAGATAACTGCAACACTTCACAAGACGGATACTAATATTATCCCCATTTTACGGATCAGGAAACTAAAGATTAGAAGGGTTTCAAAATTAACCCCATTTTATATGGCTAGTAATTGGCAGATGGTGGATTTAAACTCAAGAAGCTTGATTCCTCCACGAAGATTCTTAAATATCACACTCTGAAGTCCTTCCTTATGATGAATTGAATGTCTCTCTTTACCTTGCACAGAGTTCTGCTCCTTGGGGAGACACAGAACAACTCTAATCCCCTGCCAGATGACAACATTTCACACACTGGAAAAAACTCCCACCCTGCCCTGCCCTTCTCTCCTACAAGTTAAAAACACCTCTTACTTCTACCATTTTTCATGTGACTTATTTCAAGTCATGTCCCCTTCCTCAAGACGTCTCACAAAATGTACCCCAGTGTATTCGCTGATTGTCTGGAACTGAAGACAGGACCTTCAAACTGGTCTGATAAGAGCACAACAGCAAGCAGACTGCTAGACAGCTCCAAGAAAAGGACCACTTTAATGGAATCTAGAAATGCGCAGTGAGCAGCGACGTGAGCCGGAGAAGGAGCCCCGGGGTTATGTGTACACGTGGTGCTCAGTATCAACGGCCCTGGCTCATACTCTGTAACGTGGACAGGCTCCAGGAAAGCAGCATAAAGAGACTTCCGCCTCTCCTTCTACCTCCTTTAAGCTAGGTCAAAGCCATTGATCCCTGGGCGGCACAAAGGGCGAATTTTGGAGCTCCAGAGTCCAAGCCAGAGATCTTCATTAAAGTTGACTTACTACTCTGTATATGTGTAGAAGTCCACATGAGAACCCAAGACCGGCTGTGGAACAGCCCAAGTAGATAAAGATGACAACACCCACTCATGAGAACTCATCTTTGATAAGGACTACCTGGGTTCAACACAGGGAGCTCAAAAGTCTAATGTTTATATTGTAAGGGTTAATAATAATAGTACCCTCAGGTTAGGGCCACAAGGTACCTACGGCGTCTCCTGGTGATCTACAGCCCAAATGTAGGGGGAGGGCCAAAAATAGTGACTCTTGTTCTTAAATCCACCAGAACTTTCTGATCAGGCTTATGGAAGTCTCCGGGAAAAATATGAACTGGATTTATCATAACTGACAGGGGCCCAGCGCAGTCTGGTGCCCAGCACCGATGCACTGTGAAAATACATTGTATCCCGCGGCCTGATGGCGGAAGGTTCTCCTGGTTATTAAATCGCGACAGGGACTGGAAAGACTCAGGAAGAGAGAGAAAAGGCAGAGGGTCTTAAGGTAGGAAGGAACATCCTGGAGTAATAAAGATAAATGTGACAAGTAAGTGAACATGAGAGAAAAAAGAGTGTTGCAAACAAGACATAACTAATGGTAGCTATTCTGATTTATATAAACATCAGAAAAGAGAATAGGGACCTGAATTAGAAAATACCAACCACCTTGGTTAAAAAAAAAAAAAACAACTCTGTTTTTAAAGACAGGTTGATTGATTGGCAGAGATTACGGAACAACAAAGAAACATCACCTCCTGTATTTTAGGAAACAATCACCCAATTAAGCCAACTAAAATATTTACCTAAGAAAGCCAAGAGCAGAAGCCATTCAGATTATGTTTCAGGAATGGGTTTTAAGATGTTCCGAAGTTCAAATAATTGAGGTTTTTCGTATAAAACTAAACTTAGCCAACCTGCTTCCAAACCTACTTATTCCTTCACTGACAAATATAATAATGCTCCTGGGGCTCAGATCTTATTATTATTAAAGACTTATTAAGTATCCCTGGTGTGCTGAATGCCACACATAAAAGATGGATGAATACACTGTGTGCCCTCCCTCGAAGAGCTTAGAGTCTTACAAAACTGATAGGACACACAAATAAACACTCCCAAATTTCTTCCAGAGAGTACTTTCGAGAGTTGATGCCATTATAATGCTTTGGTGTTAGGTGCAAGGATGAAAAATGAACTGAACTTGTTGATGAAATGGGACAAACACATGGATACAATTAGTCTAGTGACATGCGGCCTTCTGTCTCCCTTCTCTCCAGCCCCAGAGAAGGTGCAGCCCCGCCCCCCCCCTCCAGCTAATCCCTTTACCCCGGTCCTCCTCCTCCTCACCTTCCTGCCACTCTGGCTCAGACCTGCACCATTTCTGGCCAGGGTCACCAGGAAGGCCTCTCCTCCACGAGCTCTGCCGCCAGATCACCCCACTCTGAGCAATCCGGGACACCATTTCCCAAGGAATTTTTTTTTTTTTAATAAAATGTAAATTTCACTGTGTCACTCCTCTGTTTAAAGATTCTTCAGTGGATTCCCACAGCTCTCAGGATAGAGTTCGAAGTAATCCCTTACCGTGACATCAAATGATCTTTGCAGTTTGCATTTCCATAAATTTTCATTCTCCTCTAATGGCATGACTCCTCAGGAACCCATCTACTCCAAACCTACCGCCCTTTACTTGAAGATTTCCAAATCTGTCATGCTTTCTCACACTTCCATGCCTTAACTCCTGCTGAAGGGGGCCTGGGGCAGCCTGTCCCTCTCTCCTTAGCTAGCCAGCCCAAGCATCCCCTTCCCTTAAAAGGCATTTCCAAACCCCCTGCATGGCTCTGGGCTGGCCCTTCTCCTCCAGGCCCCAATCTGCCCTTATAGGAGACCCTACAGTACCTTTACGGAGTCTCATCTGTCTCCTCAAGGAGACCAGGAACTCCTCTAGAAAACAATGGTACTCCATATATTTTTATATCTCTAGCAGTTGGCACAGAATTTATAAGAAAAAAAAGAGATAATGAGGCTAAGGCAGAATAAAATGATATTTTCAAATAAAGGAATGAATGAATGATCACATAGTTGGTTCAGCCTCAAGGGCAAGGATTGGACTCTGAGACTCAACACCAATAGTTGGAGGCAGGAGTGGGGTGGGGGGAGAAGCCCCAGAAGTGAGCTGAAAGGGAACCTCGGCTGTCCGGGAAAGCAAATTCATCTCAGAAGTCTGCTCTGACCTCACAGCCTGGGAACCAGGAACCAACTCACAACCTTTGTACAGTTTGTGTCAATATTTATTACTCTTTACACAGTTCTTTTTGGCTACCTGCTCACCTCAAGCAATAAATCAAAATCCTATCTTCTGGCTTTCTGGAAGGTCCTTCCCTTCCATGGCTAGGAGGGAGGATGATCTCTTCTCTCTCCCTTTGTCAGGACTCCTAATCTAGGCCTGAGGCTCTTCCGTGGCCAGGGGGACACACAGGCACCCCCACAATGACAGGATGAGGGCGAAGACTTCACACAGGTCCCCAAGGGGTCAGTGGAGGGGTCTCTCCCTTGCCGTGGATAGAGGGGCTGTGGCCGGGCAGGGGAAGGTATTCGAGTATCCGTTCCCTTCGGGCTCTTTCATTCTCCTCCTTCTCGGTTTTTTTCCACCTCCTCACGAAGAAAGCTTTTAGCTGGGAAAGGGCAGGCTTGACTGCCCATGCCATCAAGACAGTGAAGTCCCGCCACAGCGAATGGGGCCGCAGGCAGAGAGGAGGCTGATGCAGACTCGCGGGGCCAGGGTGGGGGTGACCAGGGGGCAGGAACTCCCCGACCCCACGTGAACCGCCGCCCACCTCTCCCTCCAGTGACTGCACCTGACACAGGGAGGGGGCTTGCTGCAGACGGCCCCTTGGCGGTGGGAGGGGGGGGTGTCATTTAGACAGAGCTGATGCCACGGCCCTTCCATCACTGGCTGACATTCACTCGGGGTGAGATTCCGCAACCGTATGCAGAGAATAATAACCAAGTGGGGTCCCTTGCCACTCACAGAGAAATAAGAGAAAGAGAAAAGCAGGAGAGAAGGGAGACCATCAGGTTAGAGAAGAAGGAAGGAGGAAAGGAGTGATACATTAAGTGAGGGGGAGAGTGAATACTTTTCATATGTTTAGGGATTAAAGGAAAAGATGTATGAATGACACTGTGAGGAATTAATACTGCAAAGGAAGCTATGTATTTGATATGATTTGCAGGAAGCCACTTTAAGGTGTCAGAGAGCATTATCAGGTCTGTGAAAACAACAGGCTCACCTAGGCCTCCTGCCCCACACTGTGTGTTTGAGGGCACAGGGTCAGGACATGTGTGATCCTGGACAATATACTTTCTCTCTCCAAGCCTCAGTTTCTTCATCCACGAAATCGGGATAATAATAGTATCTTCCTCGTACAGTAGTTATATGGATTAAATGAGTTACTTATGCAAAAACACTTCAGAACAGTATCTGGCACACTCAACTGCTATATAATAAATATTAGGTTTTCATCTTTGACTCTAGCTTCAGCAGATCCTCAGTCCATTCTTTAAGCTTCCCATGGAAGACATATCCACCATAGCTTCAATCTTTGACCACAGACCCTGAGCACGTGGTCGGGCACTACCCAGGCTCCACGGGACGACTGGATGGAGCAAACAGGTTGATTTCTTCAAATTAATGTCTCCCCTTTTTAACTAATCATTCTTTGCCCATCTGTTCCATCCTCTCTCCCCAACCCTAAAGCCAGAAAAAGCACTGAACAGAAGAGTTAGAAGCAGTGGGTTCCAACTCAGACCCTGCTATCGTGTGGCCTTTTATATATGACTTGATCCTCTGGGTCTCAGTTTTCTCATCTGTAAAAAGCAAGCAAGTAGCCACTATCTTAGGGGCTGAAGTAAGGTAACAAAAGTGAAAGCAACCAGCCTAACTCCTGGCATGCATTAGTCACACGATAACTTAGATTTCAGTTTGAGTCTTAACTCCTCCACCTTCTCTCTCTCCACTAGCTTTGTTTCAGACCAGCTAGTTGCACCCAAAGACATCACCCAACCCCTGGCCACGGGCAAACAAACACTATTCACTGACCTCCCTCTCTATTTTAAGCTGCACCCCCCAGGACTGCTCCTGGCCATTCTGGAAAAGTCAGGCATCTTGCAGATGTAACATTATAGGCTTCCAGCTCCTTGGAGCAGCACTGCCCAACAGCACTTTCTGCAATGATGACAATTTATAGCTGCAGTGTCCAACACAGCAGCCACCTGTGGTCAGTGAGCACTTGAGATGCAGCTCAACAATGGAGAAACTGAATTTTTAGTTCATTTCATTTTAATGAATTCAAATGTAAGTAGCCACATATGACCAGTGGCTACTATATTCTGCATTGGACAACACAGCCTTAGAGCCACCGCCAGTTCTTGCCAAAGTGCTAACTCCAGCCACTCTTCCGGGGAGCAAGACATCTGAACCTTCCAACCGCCTGGTTGGTATCTCTACTTGGCCACTGCTACCTCCATCAAGGGCAGTGTGTAGAGCAGGAGAATGAGGTCGCTCAAAGGCTATTTCCAATGCCCTTCAATTCCAAGGCAACTAGAAGACTTGTTTTTAGAATGCAGGTAAAATCAACATTTCCCCCGATTCACTGCATTTGGGGGAATATATGTAAATTGCAACTATCCTTTTAACAGTCCCTAAGGGTTTCCCCTGCCACCAAAGGATTACTCAGAGCTTTCAGGCCGGCAGGGAAAGACCTGTGCACTGACTTAAGATGAGGGGCAAAATTCTGGGGACCTTTTTGAAAATTAGATCCCTGGCATTTCCATTTCACAGAGTCAAAGTTCCACAAGAATTACTTCACAGTATTTTTTTACATTACTCTTGCCAAGATCAGATTCCAAGAAGCAATAAAGAATATTAACTTAGCCTTTACTTTCAATCGGAAAGTTTGTTAGGTTTGAAATCATCCACAAATTATCATCTTTGCCAAACTGAGATTGGCCCTAAAAGATTGAGAGAGAGAAGACTCATCCTCTTGTTTGGAATGCGTGAGCCTTGAATCGTTTCATGACCTTCATTCCAAGGTGCTAAATGTGTTGTGTGGATTATTCTCAGACACTTGCCCTAGACAAAAAGAAAACAAAACCAAAAACAAAAAAAAAAACAAAAAAGCCCTGGCCCAAGTAAGAGGAATGGGAATGGGAGAGAAAGCCCATCTGCTCCCTTGATAAATATCTATCTAGTCTTTACTATGTGCCAGGAAGGCACAAATGAAATGGGGCTCCAAGCTCTGTTACAGACAAATCTATAAACAAGTAATTACCACACACAAGGTACATTGTCCACACAAGCTGTTTGGGAACACAGAGAGCCGAGCAGCACGTGCCACAGGAAAGTCAAGGAAGGCTTTACCAAGAGGTAGCGTTTGAGCTGGGACTGAAGAATGGACAGAAAAATGCCAGGTAAGGTTGGGAATGGGGCAGCTATGTTTAAGGAAGAGGATGTGGGAGGAAGTCAAAAGCACAGAGGGTGAAATGAGCCTTCTAAACTGGGGGCAAGACCCAAAACTGGCCTCATTTCATTCTGGAGCCTCTCAGTCTTCTCAGTCTTTCCCAGCCCCCTTGGCCCTCTTCCAAATCCACACAGCCAGTCCAAGAACATCATGTTCCTTCGGGTCACACCCCATCATAAAAAGGCTCCTGCCTGTTTGGGGCCTGCAAACAAAATCCCATGATCCTACTAATTGTAGGGCTAAGGGCAGGCTGCCCCAAAATGTGCTACTTTGCCATGCAGATTATTTTGAGCTAAAATCAAAGCCCAAAAGGCTCAGGAAGAAGTCCACCTAATTACTTGAAAGGAATTTAGATAACAGAACCTGCTCCAGAAGAGAGCTATCACCACAGATAACTACAACATAGAATGAACTAGGGGTGATAGACAAGAAGGAATTTAACAAAGTCAGCTTGTTAAAATTCCTTTGTATGTCCCATTGTTTCTGAGGCCCCGAAAACATTTGTTTACCAGACATTCACTCTTTTTCATCTTCCTGTGAATTGCTTCCCTTCCCTTCAAAGTCCCAAACCCCTCCCAGCTTCTCCTTAGTTCAGGATGACAAACATATCTCATTTTGCCTGACTGTCTTTGAAGTCACATGTCTGTGTGGATTCCCCATATGTACAATATGAAATTTGATTTTCTCCTCTTAATCTCATTGTCGCATGTCAATTTAATTCTTAGACCAGCTAGAAGAATCTTGAAGGGTAGAGAAAAATTTCTCCTCCCCAACATAATCAAGGCTGTTGCTGCTTTTACAAGCCCCAGCAATCCACCATACATGTGAACGGTGTTTGCAGTTTCTTGGAAGAGACACCCTAAAACCACTGCTGCAGGTAGCCAGCTCACCATAGGATGATGATCCAATGAGTTTTGAGAGAGCTGGTGACCATCAGAGTGGACTGATTATGTTGAGAAGTGTTGCAGTACTTTCAAAAGAGAAGAGACGCTACATGACAATGAATTTAATGAGAGTAATGTCAGGAAGCTAAAAGCGGCTGTAAAGTACAGTACAATAGAATGATGCAGGGTAAGAGGAAGGAGACAGCAATGACCAAGGCAAATGTGGGCTTGCTGGAAATTTTTCTGACATGCCATTAGAGTCTTAAAATTGATCTTCTAAGCCACATTTAGGAGGCCAAGTTTTAAGAAGGTAAATTTACCCCCAACTTCAGGAGGAAGCTAGATATTCACAGGAAACTATGCAATATTACAGCTGAATATATATTCAAAACTTGCCTATAATGGTTGGATGAAAAACATATGTTTCATTCTGCGAGAATATCTCATTCTAAGTGACAATTCCAGAATATACAAAAATGTTTCTTTTTGCTTTCTTATTATTCTATATGCTAGAAAACATCAGATTTTTTGTGCAGGGTTTTTTGTATCCTCTTTTAAATTAGGTCACCTCACCAGGCTTTTTGGACCTGCTGGGTGGATTTTCCCAAATAAAGACATCACAGTGGTCAGCTGGCAATATCAGTGATAGAATTCAGGTCCCCAGAAACTGGAACCAAGAAGGGCAGCACTGGACTGGCCATCAGGTATCCATCAGATTTAGCTTTTGAGACCAGGTCCCCCTTTTTATCCTGTGTATTTAAAACGGAGAGGTCTCTTAACTTCTCTGGACCTCACTTTTCTAATCTGTAAAAGGGGAATAGTAATTAACCTCATGAGGTTGCTGGGAAGATTAAATACTATGGTATAAGGTAAAGCATATGAAAAATGGAAGTCAGTAATTTTAGTTCAATTCAATCTAATAAACGCCATTCATTTATCCATTAATAGGAGTTTGAGGGTGTGAAATCTGAACACACTGAGTGAAAAAATATCCACAAAATGCCTGGCTTCTGATCCCTCACCTAATTATCAGTCACAAACAGGACTGACCAACCCAGTTCCTTTTCATTTTCTATTCATTTCACATTCTGCAATGAGACACTGATTAAGGAAAAAGAAAGTATATAAAAGGGATTATTACTTGCTCCCTCCACTAATAAACCTGCGGATAATTGATTCACAGACCACCCACTACGAAGTTGGGATCTTTTCCTATAGGATTTGTAGTTCCAAAATGGATGACTTTATCAAAATAAAGCTGGAAAAAGATTCCTTAGCCCCTCCCTGTGATGTCTTTTGGAACAACTACCTTAAAAGTCAGCTTTCTTTCTCCAGAATCCTTCTCAATCTTCCCACCCGCTCAAAACTACTGACAGTCCAACCAACTTATTTTTATTTATTTTACTTACTTAATACCTCACTTGTTCTTAAAAAGAATAAAGACTTCTAATTCCACCTAATAAGAGAGATTCACCTGCTTCCAAATCCCCCTTCTGGGGAATTCCCACAATGAGCCAAGCACCTCTTCTTCCACATGCAGAACTCAAAAGCTCTATATTTACCTGCTTGATTTCAACGTATTCACATGCACATAACCAAACCTTCCCAAAAATAGACATGCAGATCTGGCCATCTTTATCTCCAATCTTATGAGTCACAGTGTCTAAGTTTGGTACTTGGTGACCTTCTGAATGTACCTTACAGTTTAGGGTTCTAGGAGTCCCAATATACAACCCATACGGAAAGCAAATAAAACCAAGTTTAAGATTATAAACTCCTATTCTTCATAGATTTTATTCCAACTATCCCAATAAAATACTTACCCATATAAATTAAATCATTTGTTTCTCTCATAAATTTCCTAAAATTCAAACTCCTTTCTAAACTAACATTCCCTAACACATACTTTATGGAATGGTCCCAACATTTTGGAAATAATGTCTTTGTCTGACATGAAAGATGCCAGCTAGAGGCCATATGGCTTTTTTTTTTCTTACAGGTTTAATGACAACTCTAAAAATAACAAAAAAAAAAACAAAAACAAAAACAAAAGAAAACAAAAAACCCACGTGATACCATCTTTTAAAATGGTCTATCAGGGGCACCTGGCTGGCACAGCGGTTAAGCGTCTGCCTTCGGCTCAGGGCGTGATCCCGGCATTGTGGGATCGAGCCCCACATCAGACTCCTCCGCTAGGAGCCTGCTTCTTCCTCTTCCACTCCCCCTGCTTGTGTTCCCTCTCTCGCTGGCTGTCTCTCTCTGTCAAATAAATAAAATAAAATCTTTAAAAATAAAAAATAAAATAAAATGGTCTATCAACTTAAACTAATTCATCTGAGTAAAAAAATGGTGATATCCATTTGCAAAAAGGTAGGGAAGCATCAAAATGAGCCAAAGAAAACTTCTGACCAAGATCTTGCTTGAAAGTTAGGAGGTGAAAAAGAGAAGTCTTCTTGAAAAGGAATGGAAAGCCCCCTCTCCCCCAATTCCGAAAGCCAATGGGAGCTCAGGGATTAAGAAAAAACAGACCTTTTTCTTTGGGTCCATATGAGAAGCATCTTGAAAATGAGATCAGTGATGTTGCAGATGAACTGGCTGGAGCATTTAACTCCCTTCACCACAGGAGAAAGATCACATTCCCACAGAGAAATACACTACAAAATCCTTTCAATCAATTCAGCTTTTCACCCTGTGCCTCCCCTAAAGAGCTTATCTCTGGAGAGGCCCCCAGAGGAATTCAAACACAATCCTGAGACTAACAGCCCTCCTCCTCCCTTAAATAAGGGAGTGGGAGAACCAAGAAGGTAAAGAGCAGGAAGGCGAAATAAAAAAGGAGGAAAGTCAATAAAACTAAATTTCCCCAACTCTGTTATGCCTGTCATTCAAACATCATTCCTTGGCACAGTAGCTTCTCAAGGGGAAAGTTTAAAGGGATAGAGCTGCAGCAGGGAAAAACAAGGAAGGAGATGATATTGCTTTATCCTAGGCCAAAATGTCTTATTTTAATTGCACAGGAATTTTTTGTTGGTCCCCAGCACCATTCTCATCTCTAAGCTCCCTCTTGCATGCCAGGTCTCTAAAGCCTAGAAGCTACCTTTTCTAAATGCCCTTGCTGCCAGGTTTCTGATTAGACTCCACCAGGAAGGGGCACTACAGTAAGATGGGGAAGGCAGAAGAGAAAGAGAAGCCATACACTCAGGGGACAAGTGGAGGAAAGTACCTGGGCATTGGCACGTGCCTCAGGCATCTCCTGAGAATCACCCCCTTGTTCACTGCAGGCCCCACACTTACATTTTTCCTGAATGGGGCTTTCCCTGGCCTCCCCTCCCCCAACCTTTCAACAGTTTTGTGAGCCTCGAATCCCCGGTATTAAACCACTTCCTATTCAAAATATCCATGGTGGCTTCTGCGAATCCTGACTGATACACTGGTCTCTCCCATGCTTCACAAATTGGCCCCATACCCACCCTAAGGGCACCAGAGACCTATAAAAGCATGGGGAAATACGGCACAAGTTCTTGAGTCTTACTTCCATAGCATCTATTTTTAGGAATTGATTTTTATATTAAAATAACCACTGAAATACTATGAAAGGAAGAGCACTTGAAAATAAAATTTTAGGATAAAATACAAAGCTTAAGAGAAAATAACTCCTACAGAAGGCTACTTTGTACTCTCAGTACCTGAAGTTCATGCTTCCACCTTCTGCAATGATGACTATCTTGGTGCAAGACTTAGAGACACAATGTACATCTATCTATCCTTCCTTCCTTCCTTCCTTCCTACCTACCTGAGCTTCTCCTGAGTTCTGTTCCAGAAAAGGTTCTAGATGGTACAGCAGCAGTAGGCTGGTTGAGTCTATACACTCTCCATGAATTGCACAACCAGAGCATGCAGCATTCAATTAACTGACTTTCTGTATCTATCGTAGCTTACCCACCAGAATGCAAGACCCTTCATGGCAAGGGAGGCACCGTGTTTAAGCTCTGCATTCTGTACTGTGGGCCTCCAACAGCGCCTGACCCATAGTAAGCAGTCAATCTATATCTCACTCACTGCACTGAGGAATCAGTGAATAGTTGGCTAGGTAGCTGAATACTTACCTAGCACAAGTACAACATGCCATAGAGGTGAACGTTTGTAAAATACATATTACCAAATGTGTAAACTTATGCCAGTTATTTTGCCCCTAAGTCTTAGGTTCTGCATCAGGAAAATGAGGATTATAATTGTACCTGTTTCATAGGGTTGTTAGGATTGGGGTGAAGGTTTAAGAGAGATGATATGGGCAACATATAAGGTGTCTGGCACAGAGTAAGCTCCCCCATACACATTAGCAATGATCACTACCTATTTTCCCTGGATTTGAATACCCTAAAATAAGCTTAGATTATACAACTATACTGAGTCTAATTCAATCTTTCCTCAATGGTTCAGAGAGCACTAAAGTGCTTCAGCAGGTCATTTGAAATCGAAATTGTGTCTCCAGTTCATTAGCCAGAATGGCAGATCGCAGGGTGCCCTGGTCGTCCCAGCTCAGGCCCTCACCCACACAACCGAAGCTGGCTAGGAAAAGCTGATGTTTTGACCACATGGCAGCCTTCCAAACTGAACTGTTATTTGGGGTAGAATTACAAAACTAGGAGAGGGGAGCACACAGTCAATGAAATAATACATTTTGACTCTAAAAATGAAACTGATACAGCAGCTTATGAAAGTTTACTCCTTACATGAAAATCGAACTGGCAGTTGTGTGAAGCTCATCACAGAGGCTAAAACCTGACTAAAGGCAAATGAACAATTATCAATGATAACGTACATAGTCAGAGGAATGCCTGGTGGGGAGCCTGTGGCACCCGTGGTAGTCTAGTTTTATTTAACATCTTAGTTAATGATCTGGAAGAGAGATAAACAGAAGACTAAAGAGAGATGCTGAAGTGGACATCTGTTGGCTTTGCCTGCCAGGCACCCCCTCTCCTGCCGGTGGTAACACCCAAGTTGCGTGTTGAGAAATCCCGTCCCCCAGTGAGTAAAATCTCCATGGAACTGTCAAACAAGATAGCCCATACTGGGCCAAAAAGATGCCCTCTCCCTGGACTCTGAATCTTAAGTCGAGTATCACAAAAACTTCAGACACCATAGAACCACCAAGAATCATTTGTTCCAATGGCATATCTCTGGGAGAAAAGAAATTTATTCATTCCTGTTACCTTGATCCTTGGACTCTATGACTTTTTTGCCCTTTCCTTTGCCTTCAAGTCTAATATACGTCTTCCCCCACCTTATATCAGCCAATATCATCTTCTGTGGACAACAACCAGAAAGCTCAACGACTAGAGACGCAGCTTCTACTAAACATAGACAGGGTACGCACTCTGTTTATGTGGCCCTTCAGCAATTCCCAAGATCCTTTTCAGGCACTAGTGTAAGAAATACCACTATAGACAAAGGAAATGATTTAAAAATTACAGTGTTTTGATTCAACTTGAAAAAAAAATTTACATTGACATTTTTTTCTGGGAAAAAGAAATGATTCTAATATTCACACAACAGAACAAATCACCTAACCTTAGAACTAAGGTGAAAGCAGAGAATCAGACAGGAGATTGCAATGAGATGAGGCACTTTTAAATGCCATTAAAGTTCTATATTGCATAAAGTACAAAACATCAGACATTAGCAAAGTACAACCATGGTAAGTGACCTCTATGGTACATTGTCTGAATTATTAGGTACATGCCTTCTTATAAAGAGAGAGAGAGTAGGGACATAATAAACCCAATGGAGTTTACAGAAGTGTAATAAAAATGCATCAGGCTATCCAGGGTAAAGGGATGAATGCTAAGATAATACTAGCTTTGTCTTCCAGGAGCCCTGCTCTCCTGGGTGGAGAGCATGTAAGGAGGCCACCATCTTTGCTTGAAGCTAAGAGCTGTTCCATGATTAAGCGCCATACTTGCTGATTACCAAAAACACTCAGCCACCCAGGCTCAAAAGGGGAAATGAAGACCAAGGGGAGATGAAGACCAAGGGTGAGGCCAGCCTAACTTCTGCCCAACTGGATGTCCTCTGTCACCCAACAAGCCCTACACTGCCTCCACAATGATTCACCTACGCTGCTTTTGGGCCAGGGGACGAAACTGCCCCATCAACAACGAAGAAGTCTACTTACTTGCAAGGAAAATTTGGAAGCAAAGAGGAATTTTCTTCTCATTACTGGAGAGAATCAAGACTATTTTTTAGTCTATAAGAAACAGAGATACCTACCCCTGTTCTTTCCTCCCAGAATCCATGAGCAACGCTTCTGAGGGAACTAGCCAGGGCGACATCCTGGTTGGTGCTGAGAAAGACCTAAGGTACACACTGCATACAGCATATAAAAGGAGTACATGGTACATTATATAGGTATAAAATATCTAGTATTGTATCAGTAGGGTCCCAAAGGAAACAGATGCCAATCCCAAATAGGGAGACTGAGGCAAATTTAACAAAGAGACTATTTGTAAAGGTGTGAGCTGAGTCAAGGGAAAACGACAAGGTGGTTGATTAAAACCCCTTGGGTCTGGCAACACTGGGAGCTGTTAGGACCCCTGGATGCCTACAGAGGCAAGGTAAGGGAGCTAATAATGGAACTCTGCAGGAGTTGGCCCTGTGAGAGGGGTCACACTAGGGCATCTGTGGCCTTTAGGAGAAGAAGGCAACCATTAGCACCCCACAGCGTGGTAGAGACAAAGTAATAGGGACGAAACTCGAGCCTCACCGTGCTGATGTTCTCTCTTCCCATGCATCCCACTGGCTAGTCCTAATCAGATCAGTGGGGGGCCCAGTGATCAGGTAAACCAGGTTCAGCCTCACAGTGGTTAAAGTCGAGTGAAAGGATAGACAGTAGACCCGGAGTGTGTATCCGTACTGACATCTGTATCTGTACCTCTCATGTCATGACGATATGCACAGATTCCTCAAAGTACACGATGCTTATATGTTAACTCTTCTATTTCTCTGTAGGATCTTCTTACCCTCTCGAAATGCTAATCTACAGCTTCTCTCATTTCCTCAGTTATAAAATTAGGGATTAGAGTGCAAAGGTGGTAGTTTCTTCTTCTCCCCTATACATACCCAGGCATAGACATGGACAAAGCCTTCCCTAAGTCATAAAGGAAAAATTAAGATAATGATAAAAATGCTAAGTTCCCTCTAATAGCTCGAAGGAAAAAGGAAATCTTAGCTTTAAAAACATATAAAAGGCAGAATCCACGTATCCCATAATGTATGTCTGAAGCAAAAACCACCCCTACGCTAAGACGGACAAGAAGTGGCTGAAACTGCAGCCTTGCCTCTGTCTCGCATTGCCCACCTTGTCTGCCAGGCTCCCCCTTGGGAAGAGCTCTCAGCACCTCCCAGGTCCTGACTGCAGAGTAAGTTCAAGGCCTCATGTGTGACTTGACCTAACCAGGACCCCCGTTCCTACAAAATCCTCTTACACAGCACGCGACAGAGCAGAAATAACAGGAAGAAATTAAGGGGTAATTCAGGAGTACTGTGTTAGAAAAGGCTCGAACAAAATGGGATCTGTTATGTCATGAAAGGACTGCAAAAGGAAGTAGGTCAGCTGTCATTTTTGAGATGTTTGCTGACAGAGTCTTCAAAGCACAGCTTCCTTTCCTGGGTTCCACCATTTTGAAAAGGAACATGTGCCTGGCTCGGCAGGTCAGACCAGTATGTCATCCGCTTTAACGCTGTCCTGACGGTGGCGCCAGCACATGTTTTATGAGCGAACGCAATTCCTTGCCCTCCACAAAACCTCACATTTTTTGGAAAGGACCCCAAACACCCTGCATTTCCCTTGGGACCTTAAAACCAAAGGAGCCCAACAGTCATCTTGCTCCACCTTTTAATTCCTGACTGTTAAAATTCAAGCTTTCTGAAACAGTTTCCAAAGCTATTAAGGCTATTAATAGTGAGATTTTGATGAGCTAGTTCAAAGTCAGCACTAATGACCTGTTGATGATTTTAATGGTTCTTGCAATAAGTACTGTGAGTGACCTATTGTTAGAATACAGAGCAACTGGCTTTTCCATTAATCCATTAACTCTTCTTTTCTCATAATTCTTTCCCCGACTAAAATATTTTCTTCCTTTTAATTTGAAGGGATCATGGAAGAAAAAAAATAAAAACCTGAGATGCACAAAGAATAAACTTCAGTGACTAAGAATCAGAGGAGGCAGAGAAAAAGAGGCAAGAAGAAGCAAGATTCTGAATTCCTGTTTGTATGAAGCTGTGCTTTAGAGAGGAAATAAATCCAGTAGGGGCACACCCAGACCCGGGGAGAGGGCAGGGGAGGACTGCAAATTCAGAAGGCAGAAGCTTCGAAGGTGATGGAGATGGAACGATGGAGTCAGGGAAGGGCTAGAATCCAGCATTTTTAAGGAGCTGAACCTGCACAGACTCAACTACAAAAAGCAACATCCAACCCCGATTTGTACGCATAACTTCCAGTTCACCTCTCTTGTTCTGGACCTTGCTTAAGGCCTGAGCTACTGAGCCCTGCCTGCTCAGGTACTCTCCAGCCACCATCCACACCTAAGCAGTGTACCATTCCCTTCTTCCCAGACAGCTGCTCTCCTGGCTAGTTTTTTCTCTACCTGACAGCACACACTCAGAGACCACTTGGACAATGACCCTCTTGGCCCATCTCCTCCCCAGAACTGGTTGGTATGTGGAACCTGGATCAGAGCAGGGAAGGGTGTCCAACAATTGAACCGTAAGGAGTAGAGCAAGTCGGCAGCAAATGAATAAAGTCAAGGTCTTTATCTATTTGGCTCTGCCTATATTTTTAAGAAGACAAACTGAGGGATGCCTGGGTGGCTCAGCTAGTTAAGCGTCTGCTTTCGGCTCAGTCATGATCGCAAGGTCTTGGGATCGAGCCCCACATTGGGCTCCCTGCTCATCAGGGAGTCTGCTTTTCCCTCTGCCCCTCCCCCTGCTTGTGCTCTCTCTCTCTCTCTCAAATAAATAAATAAAATCTTTTTAAAAAATTGTACAGAAAGCATTTGAGGAGGAATAGACTAGTACGAAAATTCACAAAGCAGGATACATGGCTGAGAGTATTTGAATGAAAGATAAAACAGGACAGAAAATAATATCACAGTTAAGAGCAGACCACCAAGCATCTTAGCCTGACAGAGGATATTGAAAATATTTCCTGAAAGAGATCACAAAACTGGCAGAAAGGCAAGATATTGTTAGCGATATGAGATTTCAATTGTTTAGACATGCTAGAAGCTTGATTCTTTTAAAACAGAGCATCTGATTTTTCCTTCTGACAGCAGGGTTTCTCAGAAGGTTAAGAAATCTTTTGAGGACAGCTGCTACAGGGGTTTATAATCTTCCTCCTCAAGAAAGCCCTAAGAAGGAGCCAGCCAATGTTTTTCTATAAAGTAACAGTAAATATTTTACACTCTGTGGGCCATGTGGTCTCTGTCACAGCTATTCAGTTTTGCCCTTATAGGACAAAAGTACCACAGATAACGTGTACACAAATGGGTGTGGCTGTGTACCACGAAAACTTTATTTGCAAAAACGAACAACAGGCCAGATATGGCCTATAGGTGGTAGATTGTCAATCCTTATCCTAGATGGTTATGTAGAACTAACAATATTCCTATGACCAAATAATCCCATCCTACTGGAATTTGTGCTAGCTAAGAAAGGGATACTGTGGGAAGTAAGATGTGTAATTTAGTAAGATGATTTCTGAAGGAAAATTAAAAGTTGGAAATAATTAATTTGAGCCCATGGACATTTCTAAGAAGGCCACGTAATTTAAAAGAGATGCAGTGCTTTCAAAGATTTTATTCTGGCTGTATAACAGCTAATAATTGCAAAGCAAAAGATACTTAAGAGAGACTATATGGATACCCAGAAAGTTCTGAGATTAAATCAGAATATATAACAACATGTATAAAAGGATATACTCATAATATATAAAAACAGGACAGTTATAAAAACATAAGGATAAACTTGTAAGAAAAGTGGCTAAAGCTTAGGGAAAAAAATGTTAAAAAAAAAAAAAAAACGAGTTAAAGCTGTGTTCAAAAGAAAATGATCCAGGAAGTGATCGAAACAGCTTTGTATGATGGTGGGAAGTTAAAAGATGACAGAGAGAAGGCAGAGGCACTCAACTTTTATCTTGCTTTTCATCTCTTCTACCAGGGAGAATGATCTTCAAACTGAAAAGGGTAGGGCAAACATGGCTAAGATAAAACTGAAACCTTATGTGGGAAAAGGAAACAGTGAAAACGCAGTCAGCCATTTAAACGCTAGGTACTGACCAGAACAATGGTAAAGCAACAACAGCTAGTGCTTCTTGAGTCCTTAGGAATCATCAGACTTCAGATGCATAAATTAGGTCCCCAAGACAATACTATATATAGTATATATTATCATTTTTTCCCATTTTATGGATGAATAAATAAGAGGTTAAACACTTGTCCAAGTCTCCAGTTAGTTCGTACAGAGCTAAGTATTGAACTCAGTCTAATTCAACTGAACTAGGTCTGACTCATAGCCAAGTCTTGTTTTTAAGGACATTTATATAACTGAAGATTTATTCAGGAATCACTATTACTAATCCTTCAAAGGACTGGACCTCTAAACTAGAGAGTGGCATATGTATGACCAACTCTACCTTGCACAGATTCATAGAAAAGCTCTATTTAAAGAAAACCACAGACCCAAAATGGAGTCACTTATGCTAGGCCAAGTGAGCAAACCAGGGCTTAATATCTAACCTAACTGCAGCTTAAACTTCCTCCAGAAATATCATCTTAACCAGTCAGTCAGGAATTTTCTGCTCAGCACCAATAAAGTATTAGTCACATGGGCCTTTTCCATCCCCCAAAGGAAGATGAGACAATCCACCTAATAAGAACCCCTGCCTTACTCCCTAAGAGAAGGTGACCTTGCCTGAAACATTTTCTTCTCTTTTGCTAATAACTCCCTTGTACCACCTCCTTCCTATAAAAACCTTTCATACTGTACAACTCCTTGGAGATCTCTACTTGCTAGATGGGATACAGACTGATTCATGAATTGCTCAGTAAAGCCAATTAGATCTTCAAATTTATCCAGTTAAATTTTGTTTTTTAGCAGCTCTAAAACAGATCTGTTAAACAAGAGGCTGCTTAAAAGAAAGAAAGAAAGAAAGAGAAAGAAAGAAAGAAAGAGGAAGAGAAAAAGAAAGAGAAAGAAAGAAGAGAAAAAGAAAGATGTGACCACCAGGAATCAGCACAAGTTCACTATTGGTCCATTTCTGCCCTAGCCATCAGCCAGGAATCACAGAGTCCTAACAACATAGTCTCTGCCCACCTCCACCCCTGTGTCTGGGAAAGCCAGGCCCCATGACATGCCAAAGAAGAGCTTCCCCACTAGTGATGAATATCTGAAAACAGTCTTCTGTCACATACCTGAGCAAAGCCCTGAGTGTCCACCAGAGCATTAAGCTTCAGCCTTCCTCTGTCTCCTATCTCCTGGAAATACCAGACTGCCTCAGTAACCTGCCCAGACCCCCATTTCCAGGATCCCGTATCAGTGGTTTGAATCCTGGTTCTGCCATTTATAAGCAGTCATGAAACCTACAGTAAGCTACTTAAGTTCTTCGATGATCAGTTTCTTCACCTGCAAAATGGAGCATCCTAGGTAACACAGGTTACTGTGATGGTTAAGTGAGAAAACACATATTAAAGACTCTGAAAACCACAGTACAGTAAACAAATATTAATTATTACAAGTTATTATTAACCTTATTTTTTAAATAAAAGCTTATTATAAACTTTGTTCATAAGATTGCCAGACTGGTGACACAGAGAAATGTAAATATAAGGAATCTTGATTTCAGTGGAGCATCTGTCCAAGTTTCCCATGAGATCTTTGAGGCCATGACAGAGGATGGTGGACAGAATAATGGCGCACTCAGCAAGGTTCACAACTGGATGAGACAAATGGACCAACCCAGCTTGGAATGAGCTTTGGGGAACTGGTCCACACACACCCAGATGACAACAGCATCTACCTGGCTCTGCTGAAGCAAGTAAGAACCAGACCTTCTGTCCTTGTGTGGCCTCCCTTCATGGCTGAATTGTGTTTTCAAAAAGCCTTTGGCCTGTCTACAGTTATATTTATGTATCAATAACTTATAATTTATACCCACCGACTTCCACAAAACATGTGAAAGCAAGTAACATGTTTATTAATGACTTGAAGGCATATGAACCTGCTTATAAAAAGATGGGATCAATCCCTGAGTGACAGAATTTGGACCCAAAATAGACCTTGGCAAGCCAAATCAAACAAGATGAAATACAACAGTGACAACCATCAGGTCTAGCGCTTGGATCAAAAAAAAAAAAAAAAGTCCATAAAATAACAGGAAGGAGTAGCTTTGAAAGAGTATGTGTGTTAAAGATTTAGAGCTCTTAGATAAGTTGATATCAATCAAAAGTTCAATGGGGCTGTCAAATAGAAAAAGAAATGCAATCTATCTTAGGCTGTAATAACAGACGTAGAATACTTAGAATGAAGGAAGTCATTTTCCTGATATATTCTACATGGGACAGATCGCACATGGAATACCATATTCAGTTTTGGACTGGATGTGACTAGAAACATCTGAGCTCAGTTAGAAGTGGTTTGACCAGGAAGGATTGAAAAAAATAGAAAAATCTAAAAAGTAGATCATGTTAGGAACAGTTGAAAAAACCAATATGTATAATGTGTTCAGAAGAAGACAAGGGCTGTCATCTCCTCATACTAGCAGAACACTATTCACTCACGTTCCATTCTCCCTTTAACCCTCTCCTGAAACTGCTTATATAAAGGTTACTCGCAACCCCCTTCATACCACCAAATACAATGGCCAATTTACCATCTTCTCTTCCTCTCACATCTACAATCAACAATGTTGACTATCACCTTATTTGTGAAATACTTTCATTGCTGGCTTTAACAACACTAAAGTACCCTGGTTTCCTCCTACTTTGGTGGTCAGTCTTTGCTATCTCCTTCTTGCCTTTCCCCCTTTTCATAACTTCTAGAAGTAGAATGCCATAGGGCTCTCTATCTGACTTTTTTTCGCCCTCAGCTACCTAGGCTCACTCCCTAAGTGATCACATCCGAATTCGTAGCTCTTAATACCATCTCTATGCTCGTGGCTCCCAAATTTATATCTCCAGTCCTGATCTCTTCCAACCTGAAGGCTCAAGTAGATGTCTAAATCAGAAATACCTCAAAATAATTCAGACAAAAAAAGTACTGCATTTTTTTCTGCACCAAAATTATTGGCCCTTAAGTCTTCTGTATCTCAGTTAATAGCAACACCATTTACCCAACTGCATAGTCACCCAGAATCCTTCTCTTTCCTCCAATCCCTTCCTTTTGCAATCCAGCTGCAGGTTAAGTCAGCACTACACTGTAATAAACATATATCTCGAATCCAACACTGCCCACCCACTCCACAGCCTTAATCCCCATCATTTCCCATCTGAACTACAAAATAGCCTTACATACTGTTCACATTATTGCTAGACTAAAATATAAATCAAAACATGTCTTCCAGTTGTGGTCCATATATACAATGGAATATTACTCAGCTATCAGAAAGAACGAGTTCTCAACATTTGCTACAACATGGACGGCACTGGAGGAGATAATGCTAAGTGAAATAAGTCAAGCAGAGAAAGACAACTATCATATGATTTCTCTCATCTATGGAACATAAGAACTAGGATGATCGGTAGGGGAAGAAAGGGATAAAGAAAAGGGGGGTAATCAGAAGGGGGAATGAAACATGAGAGACTATGGACTATGAGAAACAAACTGAGGACTTCAGAGGGGAGGGGGGTGGGGGAATGGGATAGACCGGTGATGGGTAGTAAGGAGGGCACGTATTGCATGGTGCACTGGGTGTTATACACAACTAATGAATCATCGAGCCTTACATTGGAAACCGGGGATGTACTGTATGGTGACTAACATAATAAAAAATCATAAAAAAAATAAATAAAAAAAAAAAACATGTCTTCCAACAACTTTCTATCACACAAAATAAAAAGCCAAGCCTCTTATGAGGACCTGAAAGGCTCCACATGATTTGGCCTCTATCTTCCTTGTCAATCTCAATTTTTAACATTCTTATGTTCACTATACTCCAATTACATTGACCTTCTTGCTACTACCCAGACATGCCAAGCTTGTTCCTGTCTTCAGGCATTTGCCCTTGCTCTCGGTTCCCTCACGGATTACTCCCTTTGATTTAACAGGTATCTACACCAGTGGCACCTCCTTCAAGGTCTTCCATGACTACATTATCCAGAAGGGCCCTGAACCTCCTTTATTTTACTTGAGGAATTTAACATTATCTAAAATTAATCATGATTATCATGCTTTTTTTAAAAGATTTTATTTATTAATTTGAGAGAGAGCACACATGCAAGCAGGAGGAGGAGCAGAGGGAGAGGAACAAGCAGACTCCATGCTGAGGACACAGCCCGAGGCGGGGCTCAATCTCACAACCCTGAGATCATGACCTGAGCCAAAATCAAGAGTTAGATGTTTAACCCACTGAGCCACTCAGGCACCCCGAAAATTATATAATGCTTTTACATGATTAATATCTGTGCCCTCCACTAGCAAATAAGTTGTATAGAGCAGAGCTTTTGTCTATTTTCTTTATCACTGTATCTCCAGAACCCAAAACAATACCTACCACTTAGCAGGCAATGGTAAATGTCAATTTAATGAATGATTGCCCTATAAATGGGAAATCGGACTAGCTCATAAACTCAAAAGCCAAATTCATTCATCTGCTAACTTTTTATCATCTTACCCAACTCTGAACCAATTCCTTCCTTATTTGCCTTAGTTTTGGAAAAATTTAAAAAGTCCTTTTTGGAATCTTACTGTTCATGCTTATCGAGTACATAGCACTTGGTACAGAAGAGGCACTCAGTTGATGTTTGTTAAAGTGAACTGAATTGAACTGAATAATTCAATTAATAATAATAACTCTCAGAGAGAGAGAGAGGGAATAAAGAGAATTATGGAATACAGAAGTTAGAAGGAGGTGTGTTTTTGCTGCATATGTAAGAATGTTCAGGGATAGGTGGGTGGCTCAGTCAGTTAGGCATTCAACTCTTGATTTCACCTCAGGGGTTGTGAGATCGAGCCCAGCATCAGGCTATGTGCTGAACCTGCTTAGGATTCTCTCTCTCCCTTTCCTTCTGCCCCTCCCCCCCAACTTATGCATATGCTCTCGCTCTCTCTCTCTCTAAAAAAAAAAAAAAGAATGTTCAGTTACTACTACCTCATCAAGCAGTGATCATTCTTAGAAGCCTTCAAATGGAGGCTGAGTGGCTATCCATGAAAGGTATATACAAAGAGCTCCTGTATCAGGAGAAAGAGGAGAGTAGATGATGTCTAACATCCAATTTGACAACTGCTTAATTCAGAGAGGGAACAGAAGAAGAACAAAGTGCCAATAAGATCTAGAGAAGAGGATCACAATGACAGAGTTCAGTTCCAATAAACTGACAGCAACAGTAGCTGGGTTGTAAGTGATGAACAGAGGAGTAGATACGGAGGAAATAATTCCAGCCAAATGATGATTGGCGGTGTAAGTGGAGATGACGATGGCTCAAAAGTCTAGGTCAGGTTTCAGGGTGGTTTTTAAAAGGAGATTGAAACATGTTCAGAAACTGCAGGATAGAAGAAACTGGTTAAAAAAAAACATAAGATAGCTAGGAATAAACTTAACCAAAGAGGTAAGAGAACTGTACTCTGAAAACTATAGAACACTTACGAAAGAAATCGAGGAAGACACAAAGAAATGGAAAAACATTCCATGCTCATGGATTGGAAGAACAAGTATTGTTAAAATGTCTATGCTACCCAAAGCAATTTACACATTGAATGCAATCCCTATCAAAATTCCACCAGCATTATTCACAGAGCTGGAATATACAATCCTAAAATTTATGGAACCAGAAAAGACCCTGAATAGCCAAAGGAATGGTGAAAAAGAAAAGCAAAGCTGGAGGCATCACAATTCCAAGACTTCAAGCTGTATTACAAAGCTGTAATCTTCAAGGCAGTATGGTACTGGCACAAAAACAGACACGATCTGTGGAACAGAAGAGAGACCCCAGAAATGGACCCTCAACTCTGTGGTAAACTAATCTTCAACAAAGCAGGAAAGAGTATCCAGTGGAAAAAAGACAGTCTCTTCAACAAATGGTGTTGGGAAAATTGGACGGCCACATGCAGAAGAATGAAACTGGACCACTTTCTTACACCACACACAAAAATAAATTCAAAATGGATGAAAGACCTCAATGTGGGACAGGCATCCATCAAAACCCTAGAGGAGAACACAGGCAGCAGCCTCTTCAACCTTAGCTGCAGCAACTTCTTGCTGGGCACGTCTCCAAAGGCAAGGGGAACAAAAGCAAAAATGAACTACTGGGACTTCATCAGGATAAAAAGATTTTGCACAGCAAAGGAAACAACACAACTAAAAGGCAAGGGAGAAGATATTCACAAATGCCGTACCAAATAAAGGGCTCATATCCAAAATCCATAAAGGACTTATTAAACTCAACACCCAAAGAACAAAAAAATCCAGTCAAGAAATGGGCAGAAGACATGAACAGACATTTCTCCAAAGAAGACATACAAATGACCAACACACACACACAAAGCACACACAAAGTGCTCAACATCACTCGGCATCAGGGAAATACAAATCAAAACCACAATGAGATACCACCTCACATTGGTCAGAATGGCTAAAATTAACAACCCAGGAAACAACAGATGTTGGCAAGGATGAGGAGAAAGGGGACCCTCCTACACTGTTGGTGGGAATGCAAACTGATGCAGCCACTCTGGAAAACAGCATGGAGGTTCCTCAAAAAGTTAAAAATAGAGCTACCCTACAACCCAGCAATTGCCTACTAGGTATTTGTCCAAAGGATACAAACAGTGATTCAGAGGGGTACCTGCACCCTAATGTTTATAGCAGCAATGTCCACATGAGCCAAACTATGAAAAGAGCCCAGAAGTCCATCAACAGATGAATGGATAAAGAAGAGGTGAGATATGGGGCGCCTGGGTGGCACAGAGGTTAAGCATCTGCCTTTGGCTCAGGGCGTGATCCCGGCGTTATGGGATCGAGCCCCACATCAGGCTCCTCCGCTATGAGCCTGCCTCTTCCTCTCCCACTCCCCCTGCTTGTGTTCCCTCTCTCGCTGGCTGTCTCTATCTGTGTTAAATAAATAAATAAAATCTTTAAAAAAAAAAAAAGAAGAGGTGAGATAGATAGATAGATAGATGATAGATAGATAGATAGATAGATAGATCACATAATATTACTTAGCCATCAAAAAGAATGAACTTTTGCAATAACGTTGATGGAACTAGAGGGTATTATGCTAAGTGATAAAAGTCGGTCAGAGAAAGACAAATGCCATATGATTTCACTCATGTTTGGAATTTAACAAAACAGATGAACATAGGAGAAGGGAAGGAAAAATAAGATAAAAACAGAGAGGGAGGCAAACCATAAGAGACTCTTAACTATAGGGAACAAACTGAGGGTTGCTGGAGGGGAGGGGGTGGGGGGAAGGGGTCACTGGGTGATGGGCATTAAGGAGGGCACTTGGTGTAATGAGGCCCGGCTGTTATAAGCAACTGACGAATCACTAAATTCACTCCTGCAACTAATAATACACCCTATGTTAACTAAATTGAATGTAAATAAACTTAAAAAAAAAGAAAAAGAAGAAGAAGAAGCTGGTGAAAAGAGACAGCCTGGAGGTACAAGGATGGAGCATGGGCTTGGGAGTCCCTGTCCACAACAAGATTAGCCCAGAGGAGCCTGGACTCGGAAGCTAGGATTTCCAGAGAAGGGATGTGTTGAACTGAGAAGGAAAGAGAAATCCCCCATCATGAATCTCTGCAAAGGTTTTGTTTTATTTTATTCATTCATTCATTCATTCATTCATTCATTCATTCATTCAGGTTTACTTGTTTTAATGCAAGGCTCTATTTCAGAGGTATCACGCATTCAAAAACTGGATGGTATTGGGGCAGCTGGGCGGCTCAGTTGGTTAAGCATCTACCTTCGGCTCAGATCATGATCCCAAGGTCCTGGGATCGAGTCCCCCATCAGGCTCCCTGCTCAGGGGGGAGTCTGTTTCTCTCTCTCCCTCTGTCTGCTCTCTCTCTCAAATAAATAAATCTTAAAACAAAACTGGATGGTATCATGGAAGAGAAGTCCTGACGCAGGGAAGGCAGAAAAGCCTTTCTTGGATGCCTATCCTAAGCTTCTACCAGAAAGAGTAAGACTAGTTAAGGGCAATTTCCAGAAATGAGAAAGATTCAGAGAAATGCTCGGTCAAGAACAAAAGGCTTGGGGGGAACTCTGGTTTTAGATTTAGTGGTCAAAATCAGGATAAAGTAGAAAATAGTCTGGCCTTATATTATGAAAGCCTAATTTCTGTGCTATCCTGATCCAGGTTAAAGTGAGTATAAGGCTTGCATTTAAAACTAGTGACTTGTGGGGCGCCTGGGTGGCACAGCGGTTAAGCGTCTGCCTTCGGCTCAGGGCGTGATCCTGGCGTTATGGGATCAAGCCCCACATCAGGCTCCTCCGCTATGAGTCTGCTTCTTCCTCTCCCACTCCCCCTGCTTGTGTTCCCTCTCTCACTGGCTGTCTCTATCTCTGTTGAATAAATAAATAAAATCTTTAAAAAAAAAAAAAAACTAGTGACTTGTGTGTTGGCACTCCACGACGATAGTAAAGTGGTGTTTGAACTCAAAGGGGCAGTGTGTGTGCGTGTGCATGTGTGTGTGTGTGTGTCCACAGCTCCTGCTGGGCAGCCCTTCCCCCATAGCTATAGTTCTTCTACCAGTTTCTCTCCCCTTCCTCCCCCAGCCAGGGGTGATAATGGCTTCCGACTATTGCTAGTCCCAGGACTGTTACTGATCAGGGCACGCTGTGTCCCTTATTTCTTCCCACACCTCTGTAAATAGTCCCTTTATCAAACTCTCTTCAACCAAATCTTCTGAGTTTGCCACGGTCTTTCTGCCAGGACCCCAACTGAAACACGAAGGCCTGGAAGACGGCTCTTCCCTGGGGCAGCACCTTCCATCCAACCAATTTCATGTGACAGCCATTTATCTCCTTTATTGGTCACTACTTGAACTCCAAGAGCAGCAGATTAATTTAACACCAATCTGTTTTTGTTTCGCTAATTACCCACTGAATCACCATTTCCCCAGGCATCTACCTGATACAGCCCCACCCAAATATCCTCACATTTGTAATTCTAGCCTGATTTCACCCTCTACCAACCCTGGCTTCCCAAAGGCAGCCATATCCAGGGCATAGTTTGGTATTGTTGGGACCTCTGCAGAGAGGGCATCACCCTACCCAAATAGCTGAGGCTCCGCGGTGGGCTCCTGCCCTGCAGAGGAACTGGAAGGTAAACCAAGAAAGCAAAGCGGAAGCCCCATGGTGGAAGGAAACCGTAAGTGCTGAAGGGAAGGCTGCAGGTGCGCGGCCCCAATCTACTCGGTCTGCCAGACCCCACGCTTGGATCCACCTAATCTGTGCCGGATCCTATCAGCTGAAGGGTTTAGAAGTACCTGCCCTGGAAAAGCCCAACTGGGGAGAGGAACTGATGCAAGCTGACAGAATGAAGTTCGCCCTGCCTGAAGGTGAACAGGACTGGTCAAAGTAACAGTGGCTATTTCCCTCCTCCTCCAAACTTCCCCCTACCCGTCAGCATCTCCTGGTCATCAACGTACGTACCCAAATTGCTGACTTTTCTGAAGCCATCTGTTACCATCATCCTGTTTTACCTTTTCAGGAGACTCTATGCCCAGAGAGGCTATGAACCCTGCCTCCCAGCGCTGCTATGTTCTCCACAGCGTCTAGAAAACGTCTATTAACTCACCGCCTCATCTCAGCAGCCCATTTCAGTTATTCTCACGGACTCAAACCCTAATACAACTTGACGACCCATGCCTGCCTGTACTCCTCCTCTGTGAACGTCCAAATCTCCAAAATCAGAAATATGTGCAATAACCAAATTGCCAGAAGTTGCATACCATTGACTCTCTTACTCTCAGAAAATTATTTGGACACTAGGTTCGATAGTATAGTTTTTATAACATTATTTCATCCTCTCACAATAATCCTTAAGGTTGGCTACAACAGGTATGATGATTCCCATTTTAGAATCAATGAAACCAAGGCTCAGAACAGTTAAGTAATTTCCCCAAGATTACGATACTTGTAAGTGATTTTAAAATCAGATTAGAACCCAGGTCTCTCATCTGCCACCCTACACTGCTTCTCTGTTGGCATATCTCTTCCCCTAGGTTAACCCTCTGTCCTCCAGAGGCTATTAAATGATTATAACATGATGGGGAGACATAAGGAGGCATCTGGCCAAAATTCACAACTGTATCACTGGTGAGGAGCCAAGACCCCAATACACATGGCTGAGTCCTAAATCTTGGCTTCCCCTTGCTGCTGCACACACTTGAGAGTAATGTTTACCAGCATTTTATATGGAAAGCATGGCTCTCAGTTCTGTTATAACCAAAGTCCTATGTGCTCACACATCCTTATCCCCTGGTCATCTGTCAAGGCAGCTGTGAACAGCAGTCAGAAAATAGTGTCTGCTTTGGTATTCTCCTTAGTCTATAGCTAAAAACCCCAACCGTAGGGGTGCCTGGGTGGTGCAGTCGTTGAGCGTCTGCCTTCGGCTCAGGGAGTGATCCCGGTGTTCTGGGATTGAGCCCCACATCAGGCTCCTCCGCTGAGAGTCTGCTTCTTCCTCTCCCACTCCCCCTGCTTGTGTTCCCTATCTCGCTGGCTGTCTCTCTCTGTCAAATAAATAAATAAAATCTTTTAAAAAAATAAAAATAAAAACCCCAACCGTAAGGCAGTAGCTTGACATCTTATTTCTCATGTTCCTGCGTCACCTGAATAGATGAAATGCTTATTCCCATTTACCCTCTAAAGAAAACCCAAAGTATCTAAGAATGGACAGCCAAGAACGCCTGGGACTTTAAGACAAAGGTAACAGAAGGAACAGGTGGTCCAAAGTGAGAAAAGCATATGAAAACACAAGATAAAGTTTGGGGTCTTCAAGAGCCATGGCTGAGTGAGTCTGTATGACCAGTGAGTATTCAAAAGACTAGTGAGTGTGTGTGACCATTAAGAAATCATAAGCCGTCTGTGCCTTACAAATCTTGAATATAAGCAACAGTTAGTAATTGTTATACTAATAGGACTTACAAAACTACTTGACTATACACCAACTCCAGAATATATCATGGCCATACCTTCTCTTGGGGGTTCCCATGTGAATGATCATACTTGCATTTATGAAGTACTTCATCTCATCCTTAGCGGAGGGAAAATATATTTTATGTGATAAAAACAGACACTGCGTGATATTCCCAGAGCACTGGCTATTGTCAAGTCGGGGAGTATGTGGTTTAAAAGCATGAACTCTCAAGTCAGATTGCCCGGGCTGAATCCAGACTCTTGGAGACTTGCTAGCTGGATTTCTTGCCACATGTTACTTAACCCTCTGCACATCAGCTTCCTCACTTATAAAACTGTGGTAAGAACAGTACCAATTTCATGGCACTACAGTGAGAATTAAAAGAGATAATATACATAAAATAAATAGACGACTTTCCAGCACAAGCTACATATTCAATGAGTGCCAGCCATTATTGAAGATAAAACATAAGGAGATGGCTTCTGCTTCTTGTGATGATGGAATACCGGGTATCAGACTAGCCCTCCTCCTGGAAATGACTACGAAACCAGACAAACGTATGAGGCAACTGTTTCCAGGCAATGGACAGAAAACAGCATAGGATTTCAATTCCTGCAAAGAGGGCAACTCATGAGATCAGCCTGTGATCAGTCTGGCTTTTTGCCTAGAAATAATTTTCTGACTGGAGTACAGAGAGCTGAACTCCCAGCTCAGCACAGTGGTCACACTACGCTAAGGAGGCACAGGTGAGAGTTGCTAGCAGCTAAAGCTGGAATCTGCAGGGTGGAGTAGCAGAGAGAAACGTACAGGGAGGGTCCCCATAAGTCCAAGATGAGATCTCCTATGAGTCCATGGCTGAGGGCTGGGTATACCTCTCAGGTCAAGACACCCACGATTTTTCTAGATAGCAGCTACTACAGGGCTGAAAGTAAAACACAGATACTAGAGGTTGAACACTAGTGGGAAAGGGAAGTGCTTGAGTCTGTTGGAGTTCCAGCCCTGCCAGAGGAGAGATTCCAGAAATGCCACTCCTTAGGATAAGGACTACCCCCTAAAATAAGACTTACTCTAATCTCACCCTAATAAAGACTAAATCCAAACCCCAACAAGATTCACAAAAAGGTGGAATTTAGATTGAGTTCCACCAAGTTAGAGGGACTTGGGAAAGGCCATAGGCTTTCTGTAGGTACACAATAACGATGCATAAAACCAAGCTTGCACATGTTCAAGGTGATCAGCCAGCATTCAAACTGCAAGGCAAGAATTAATACTTTTCCAAGGAAAATAACAGAATCCAGAGTCTCTATAACACATTATCCACAATGTCCAGCATTTGTTAATAAAATTACATATACAAACAAAGAAAATGGAAAATGTGATCCAGATTATAGACTTGGCAAGCAAAAATCTTAAAGCAGCTATTAGCATCTATAATAAACGTGTTAAAACATGGGAAAATATGTTCAAACAATTAAAGGAAAATATGGTCTTAATGAGTGAACAAATAGAAAATCTCAGTGAAAAACAGAAACCAAAAAAGATGCAAATGAAATTTAAAATGAAAATTAAAAAGTGTAATAGCTAAAATAAGAGCAAAAATCACTGCATGGGCTTAACAGAAGATTGGAAGTGGCAGAGAGTTGATGAACTTGAAGACAGATTAATAATATCATTGATTTATTCTTTCCTATTTTTCGCCCTGGCTCTCTGCCTAAAGACAATTTCCTGACTTCAGTAAGGAGAACGAGAGTCCAAGAACAGCACAAAAATAAAGAAGGGGGGGTGGGGAAGAGAATAAAAATGGAAGAGCTGCGTACTGATACTTGGCACAGTATCAACTGATCTAGCACACATATAAGTGGAGTCTCAAAAGATTAAAAAGCATGAGACTGAAGCAGAAAAAAATATCTTAAGAAATGACAATCAAAATCTTCCCAAATACAATGGAAAACACTGACTTATAATTCCAAGAAGCTCAGCAAACCCCAAACAGAATTAATATAAACCTGAAGCAGAATCACGTGTAGGTACACCATAATCAGACTTTCAAAGCTAAAGAAAATGACTGTTAACCAGAGACAATGAAACAATATTTCCAAAGAGCTGAAAGGGAGAGGGAAAAATCATCAATGCAGATTTCTATTACTAGAAAAAAAAATCTCTCCAGAATAAGGGTAAGAAAAAGACATTTTTGATAAATAAAAGCTAAGTGAAAGGATAGATGGGAATTAATACCAGATTTTAAAAAACTTAGATCTATGGGAAGAAGTGAAGAGCACTGAAAGTGGAAAATAAAGAGTAAATATAAATGACTGGGTGGTCATTCTTCTCGTAATCCACATAAAAGAACATTGTTTATTAAAGCAAAAATGATTATGGTATATGGCAAGGTATGCAAGGCGTGTAGAAGTGAAAAATAGGACGACAGTCTTACAACGAACAAAGTGGACGGTTAAATGAAATTTTGCTGCTGTGAGATTACATTTGTGAAGTGGAAAGCAGGAATCAGAAAACAGGAAGTAGGAGCTAGGAAGTCACTGGTGTGAGGTAGGAAGCCGAAAGAGGGGAAACAGGAATATGCAAAGTCATATGTGAAGTGTGAAGAGATACAATATTCATTCGAAATAAACTACCATAATTAAGAAAGCATTCTGTCAGCCCTAGAGCAACTACTAAAAAATATAATAAGCAGAGGTATAAATAAGAAGTCAATAGAAGAAATAAAATGGAAAACACTAAACAATATCTCATTAACCTTAAAGAAGGCAGCAAAGAAGCAACAGAGAAAGAAAAGCAAAAGAAACAAATGAAATCCAAATTGTATGACAGTAGACAAACTCAACCACATCAATAATTACATTAGATATAAATATATACATTAAAGGGCAATGAAAGGGCAGAGATTGCCATGCTAGATAGAAAAGCAAGACCCAACTACATGCTGCTGTCTATAAGAATACATTTTAAACATAAAGACATATTCAGGTTGAAAGTAAAAGAAAAAAAAAAAACTATATCATGCAACAATATGACCCAGCATTTCTACTCCTAAACATATGTCCATAAAAAGATTTGCACATGAATATTCACAGATTTATTCACGGTAATCCAAACTGGAAACAAATCCAAACATCCATAAACATGTGAATAAACAAATTATGGTATATTCATAAATAAAATACCACCCAATAAAAAGGAAAGAACTATTCATATGTGCAATAATGTGGACAAATACCACAGACATTTTATTGAGCAAAAAAAGCTGGATTCAAAAGACAACATAATGTCTAATTCCATTTATGTGAAATTCTGGAACAGGAAGAACTAACCTGTAGGGATTACAAATTAGACTGATGGTGGCCTTGGGTAGGGAGTTGTGGAGTAAAATGGGGTATGAGGAACTTTCGGAGAAGACTGAAATGTTCTTTCTTGATTAGTGGCTATGTGGTCATATATACTTGTCAAACGTCACTGACCTGTGCATTTGAAATACGTTAATTTTATTTTATGTAAATTTTAACTCAATAAGGTTGATTTACATTCTCCTTTTTAAAAAAAGTAATTAAATGTTTCTTTCCCTTTTTTGCCATCATCACCAAATAAGACCAACTAACGTCCATTCGGGAAAGAGGGAAGAAATTTCAAAATAGAGGATTAGAATAAAATAAAAACCATCCCAAAACAATTGGACGATTCCTCACCCCCTGTCTATTCTGCATGTAGTCTTTGTGGGGTTGTTGTTTTTTTTTAAGTTTATTTATTTAAGTAATCTCTACACCCAATGTGGGGCTTAAAACTCACGACCCTGAGATCAAGAGTTGCATGCTTTTCCGACTGAGCCAGCCAGGCACCCCGATTCCGCCTGGACTCTTTGAAATGCCACCTATGGTTATGATCATTACTGATGGACTTTATTGATCTGTACCATAGTGGCCTAAAATCTAGTCTCTAAAATGTTCTGGAGGATCCAGGGCAAGTTCAAAAACACCAAATGTGTTCTTAATCCCAGAAATATTTCCACCCTGCGTGGGGTGCACAGAATATAAAATGAGAAAGGGTGGCGGGTGCTTCCGGGTTAGCTGCAGCCTGAAGGTAGCAGCTCGAGGTCGCTGGGAAGTAACTACAGTGACCTGAGCACCCAGGACGCAGGCGCATCACCCCCTGCCGAAGGTGCATTGCAAGCTTACGAACCTATGCAGAGAAAGAGTTTAAAACCCACAGCTTCTATTCCTAAATTTCACCAGTCCCCAGCGGTATTTACAGTTTCACTGTTAGAAATGACACCAAGATTTAAATGATTTGCAACAGGGCCTGCCTTTCTGAGCTGTTCCACTCTGCCCACCTCTCCGCGCCCCGTGCCATTCACACCCGCCGCATCGGCTGCGAGAGGGATACAGTCACTCAGGCCCATGGCGACGAGGCTTACCGCAGACTGCCTTATGATTTATGGAAGAGCCGCACGAGGAAACCTCCTCACCTTTAAAGAACCCCACGTAGCACCGCCAGAAGGCATTTTTCCCCAGTGGTTTTGTTTTTTTTCTCACCTTCTCATTGGCCCTCCCATCCACCTCTCTCTCCCACCACACACACACACACACACACGCACAGGAACGCATCAGGCTCCAAACTACCAGATGATGAAGTGGCAAAAGAGATTGATTTATGAGGATGGTACAAGGGGTATAACTAGGAGATAATGGGGTGAAATTGAGCAAAGGGAAGTGTAGGCTGAGTATCAAGAAACATTTGAAACTCAACAGAGTGTGAAGCAAGCTCCCAGGAGAAGCCATGAAAGCCCTACGGCTGGAAATCATTAAACACTCAACAATGGGAAATAATTGGTTGTGGCCTGGCAAGGTGGACAGAAGGGAGCAGAGGTGAAATTCACATTTCACTAATATCCTAGAACTGCTCTACTAAAGAAGTCATTCGGCGATGAGTGAATGTTCCCTTTCTATATTCATATTCCCTCTCTTTCTCCCTCTCTCACACACACAAGTGCAGCTTACAAACATCCATACTCCACACACAACTTCCAACATGGTACCTGCAAGGTTCAAGTTCACACTCACCCTTCCTCTCCTCCCCTCCCACCACTCATCCCGTCCACACTCTCTCACAGATTCCCTTGGCTCCTCACAGTTGCGTTCATTAACCACTGTATTTATGCTGGTGTCCCCTGTGGGAACCACTGGCCCCGGAGAAGGCAGCCACACCCACAAGTAGGTGGGTGAAAGAGAGCTGAGTTAGCGGGAGATTCACACTCTTCTGTGGTTTTCAGGTAAAGCTAAGCCAAATGCCGAGATGATCAGAACAGTTTTGCTAGCTATTGAGGATGATTTTATATCCCAATGCCTCCTCCTGTTTTCGGTATTTTGAGAACTTATGCACCCATATTGAGCCTGATCAAAAGCTAAAAATGCCCACGACTAGCACACAACTTCCCCACAGACCTTGGGGTCACGAAGTTCTCCAAGAGAAAAGCCAACAATCCTAGCCATATGCATGACAAGGCTGAGGCAGACCATCAAATCCTCCTGCTGTGAGGACAGACAAAGGGGAAAAAAATAATAGTGCTGCTTTCATTTCAAACCCTACGTAAGGCACAGGATAGGGTGTGACCTTTTGTTTCTAAGGCACAGAGCTCTATACTAGGATGGAGGATGCATGATTTGCTAGTCTAGAAAAGTCGGGATAGGACAGCCACCTCAATGGCTGAGATAGAGCCGCATAATCTGCCCTTAAACTTGATCCACCAAGAAGTAGCCACCCAGGCCTGCAGCACTCACAGCATTAAGCATAAGAAAACATCACTGCAGATTTCCAGCCTGTTCGTATCCTATGAACGGGTGGAAAATGTCCCTTCCAGGTCTGTATGTGCGCAGACCATGGGAGCCAAAGATTGAAACAACTCAATGTAAAACTGAATGTTGATGAGGGGAGAATGAAAATGAGGCTCAGCTGTGACTAATTCTGTACAGGCTCTCGCAGTGTCTATTAAGGACAACTGGAAAAGCTTCAATGTTAGCATGTTACTGCCCTCTCCTGGGCAAAAGGTCAAAGACGGAACACATGTGTGAGTCACAACTGGTTCAAGCTTGTGTGCCCCAAGGCAGTCAATCTGTAATCCCCCAGTCTATAAACCTTTGAAAGAGGACTGCCTTTGACCATCTTCCACCTGCAAATCCAAGGCTGTCTCCCCAACCGCCGCCATTTTACCTTTTCCACTGGAACCAAAGGATTCTGAGACCACAGACTTCATTAGCGAGTTATAGGTGGCTGGGGGAGAAGGATTGGAACTGCCAACTGGAACAGGGATGTGATTGGGGGTGGGGAGGAAGGACAGCCCTGAACTTCAGGACATCCTACTGATCCACTTTGTAAGCAGCGACATCTATCTCTGTTTAGTGCCCTAGAAATTGCTTAACAGGGCCTGAGAAAAATCCTTCTTCCAATCCTCACAACCCCCACACACCCTGTCAGCTCTTCAGCCACATGCCAGAGCACTTACTGTTTTGAACCTAAACTTGTACCATTGAATAATGTAATTAAATCTAAATCACTTACAATTTTTTAAGGGTTAGAATATCTTACCAAAATTAATGAAAACTCAAATCTTTTGGAAATAATTATTTTATGACTTGTAATGGCTGTACGAATAGTATTTTAAATGCAGATACCTCTGGATAATAAGTAAAATAAAATGAGGCAAATTAATTAAGAATGTCCTGATAGGCCTAAATTAGGTAATCATCTATTTTTTATAAAGTCTTGAGGTAAGTCACTTATTTCCAACTCTCCATTTCATACCAAGTGTAAAGATCAGGTCCGAATTCGTATACCGTGAAGGAATCCAAACGAATGGGAATTTACAATACGGTGTCCTTCACCAGAGACGGTAATCACTTTAAAGGATTCTCAGCTCCAACAAATATTTATCCAGGGCCTGCTGCGCGCACAGCACTATACTTGGGGATGGACACCATCTCTTATCATGTCTCCCCGTGAGGACAAATCACAGAGGATCCTGAGAGCTGTTGTAGTCACCTTGCTTGCCTGGCACTTCAATCATGTCCCTGACCCCTCGGGTCCCCGCAGAGGCCCTCCCCATCTCCATTCATGGGAAAAGCACCCCCTCAGGGGCAGGCAGTATGGGGTGGGGGTGAAGCAAGGAATACCCCAGGGGATGAGGGGGCCTGACTATTCCTCACGGAGGAGAAGGGCAGTGGCCACCGAGCATTGAACAACCGTTCCGTGGCCGCGCCTGGCCCTGTGCCATCACTTCATGGATATCATTTCATGCCACCCTCCAAACAGCCCTGTCGGTAGCTCTTATTATGATTCCATCATTTTAAGGATGAGAACAGAGAAATGTACCAAATTTAAGCATTTGCCCAAAGTTATAAAACCTTAAGAAGCAAGGTCGAGATTCAAATTCGAGTCTGTCTGAGCCTACAGTCCAAGCCAGTAAGTGCAAGACTATCCTGCTTCCTTTATATCCGAAACAGAATGAACCCATGAGGCTCACTGCGCAAATCAAATGACAATTTATAAGACCGGTTTCTGGATGATAATTTGCTTACATAAAGGATCCTTAAGTCAGATGGTGTTACGTCCCTACTCGAGATTCTCAGCTGGTTCCCCACTGAATTTAGAATAAAATCCCAAATTCTTGCCACAGCCTGCAAAGCCCTACGTCAGCTGGCCCTTGACTCCCTTGTGACCTGCCTCCCTTATTTCCACCCCGCTCACTGTCCTCCCCGCACAGCCTCCTTGCTTCCTCTTCAACAAAGATGTATATTCTTGCCTCGGGGCCTTTGCACGCACCCTCTCTCTGCTTGAGATACTCTCAGCCCAGATAGCTACATGACCCACCTCACTTGGTTCCTGACTCCGCTCAATGTCACCTTATCCAAAAGGCTTGTCCTGCGCCACCTAACTAAAACAGAACTTTGTCTCCTCATCCGTCTTCAGTTTTATTGACAGCACTCATCACTCTCTGACGTCATTATATCCACATCTGTCTACTATCTCTCTCACTGCAGCACATGCTTCGCCAGGGCAGGGACCTGGCCTTGCCGGCTCATTGCAGTGCTGCTGGCACTTTAACAGTTCATGGCACGTAGTAGACGCTCAATAAATATCTACCAAATTAATGAATCAGTGAATGAACCTAAAGTCCTTTACCAATGTATACGCACATTTGCCTACTTGAATTTTCATTTGTAAGACAAGTCTAGGAAGGACAACCCCTATTCTAAGCAGCTATGCCTATTCACGACCCACCTTAGCTCGTTTTATTCACTTCCTCTCTTCTATCTTTCCAAACCACCCTCTGAACTGCTACACACCCCCTTCCCATAAATGCTTCATTCAACTCCTGAAACCCTTCTCTCTCCACATGCTGCTGAGGAGAGGTGACAATGGCAAGGCCACTCTCTCGGTCACGTCACCCACCATATCACAGGTACAAAGTTTGCCCCTGGGCCCAATTCGGCTTCCCAACGGCGGGAGAGCTGTGCACGTCAGCATTCCCTTCTGATAGCTGCGTGCACCACTGTGCCCTCTGTAGCCAGGTTCTAGCAGGCTCCCTCTGCAGGGGGTACTCTGATGTCTCTGAGGAACCTGGTGATAATAGCCCCGCCTCTACTGTGCATGCATTTCACACTCACTTAGAGAGAACAATGAAGGCTTTTACCCGATGATTCCAGTGTTTTTCAGGTCGATGCTATGTGTCTCAGATGGTGATAGATCCCACACTGGTTCCCAGCTGGGAGACAGAGCTGGGGGCCGGGTCACAGAACCAAACAGGGCTTCACGTACCTACTTTCTTGTAAGCTCAGAGCTTTAATTTTTCCAAGATCTGGACTATGGAGCGGGTTCATTTGTGTGGTTCTTCTAACACATGAGTTGTTTACGATACAGCACTTCACTTCTCAGAGGGCTATGGCTAGAAAAATAAACTGCATTTCCAGTATCATGGACTTTTCAAGAGTAGAGGGATTCGATACAAATTCCTAACCTCGCACTAATAATGAGGCGCTTAGCAGTCTAAGGCCTGAAACAAATTGGGGCAGGGCAAAAAAAAAAAAAAAATCTACGAGCCCACCAAACAAAATGCAACTAAGCACCTGCTACTCTTCTTGTTCCTGCTGCTTAACCCACTGAATGCATCATTGTTACGACATTAGGAAGACTGAGAAGTGGAAAGCTAAGCATTTTCATGAGGTGTTACAAGTTCGTAAGTAACCTGCACTTCCTTTCTGAAGGCTGTGTTTTCTGCATCACTAGATTCTTGTTGCCTTCCTGGGTGTTACTGCTTCCGTCTGGCTCTGCCTGTGCGATCCTGGAGAAAGCTCCTGGAGAAAGCAACTGACTACAGCTGCAAACACCTGAGCCTCTGTCTTACCTGTGAGAACAGCGTTAAGTTCCTGTGAACACAATGACGGCAGCTCTGTACGCCCCCTCCTCTGCCTCTCCAGAGCTCGCTTTTGCACGGAGCACAGTCCCTACAGGTACGACCAGGTATGACCTACATGGGCCTACAGGTGTAGCACTGCTAGAGAGAGGCAGGCTGTCCGAGAGTCAGTGAGGGTGACAGCTCAGACTCCCAGGAGCGCCACCATAGCCTATTCTGCCAAAGGAATGGAATCAACAGTATAACGACAGTGGGAAAACAGGGCAGTCCAGCCCCAACTGAAGTCTAGGAGATCAGGTCGCACAAGAACTCGTGCTTCCCCGACTTTGATGTCAGCAGCATAGTACGCAGCGTTCAAAGTTGGAGGTAAATCATCCATCACAGACGTAATTCCAAGGAATGGCTGTGCAGAGTGATGGTCAACTGGGTAGCCTCCAAAGTACTGTCCCGGACTGCAGAGTACTGCCCGTATTACAAGAATGCAGGATTGCAAGGAGGTGGATGGACAAGCCTAATTCGAGAATGGTGCTAGGCAGCTCTGTGGAACATTCCAGAGGGTGATGCGGACCACTCCGTGGGGATACTGAGTAAAGATATTGGTGAGTCAAAGCAGGAAACAAGGAAGGTCGGGTTTTGAAGTTAGTATAATATATAAAAAGTTGGTATAAATTGAATATAACATATAAAATATAATACATAAAATATATAAAAAGTTAGTATAAACTGAAGTTAGTATAAATATATAAAAACTCAGGGTGGCGGAATATGAACAGTATCTTCACACTTTTTTGCTCAGTTACCCACTAAAAGGATTCTTAAAATTATGCACCCCTGTGCCCATTTTTAAATGGACATTAAAATTTTTTTCTTGGTAATCTAAATGGCTGCAAAGGATACAATTTCTGACATATAGTAAATACTAACACTTTTAAATAAACTGCTACATCACTGTTTTTAATGTATTTAATGGAACATAAATACCGTAGTAACTTGTTATCTATCACCATCCACTTTTAAAATATAAGCTTAAGCTCATCCTGAGATGTCACAAATTTCATATCATTCCTTTTTTTCCCCTAACATTGTACTTCTCTCTCCTCTCTCCCACAAGATTTTGTAGTAATGTGGTATCTATGCTGGGCTTGAAAGTACTTTAATGACGACTCTCTATCATACCACTTTGCAACCAAAATATGTATCTAAATTGAAGTTTATGATTATCTTGTATTACCTGTAATCATAGGCTCTGTGTGTTTAACTGTTCTTTTCCGGATTTAGATATTAATACAATTATTCATTGTAAGCCTTTGGTGAAAATAACATACCTACGTTACAAATTTTGGCAGATGAGTATTAAATAGTAAAATCTTGTTAAATTTTATTTTGTGTATGTTTTACTACAATTTTTTAAATAAATGTAAAAGCCCTTATTAGAAACTTATCTCTCAATAAGGTAGTTTATGGTGTCTTGAATGCAAGAAGTTCCCCCTACCACAAATATTTCCAATTACCCCTTTATGCAGCCCCACTAGAAATTCTTTCACCTTAGGGCAATGTATATAGTAAAATTCTGTGAAAGTGAGAGATAGGTTTTTCTTTAGTAAAGTGAGAAAAGAATGATCATGAAGGGGCAAAGAGGCAGTGGCCCTTTCTCAAGCAGATTGGTTTTAGGAAAGAATGAGCTAGAAAACTGAAGATCTGGAAATTAAGTCCCTTAAAATTCCCCGTGCCTTCAATATTCCTTGAAAGTCTTTATGTGCTCACAAAGTTATCTGCTCTCCAATGTGAAGGCTGCTGTGTTTGAGAACTTCTGGAATATTGCAGGCCTGCTGCTTTTCCCACTGACTGTGGTCTGGTCAGCCTAGCTAATAAATCATGAACTTGAGGGCACGTGCCCCCTCACTGTCTGTATCCCCACGGAGTAGGCAAAGGCTGAGGCTCACTGTCCTAGGATTATGCCAGTCTTGGCTGTTTCCTGCTTTCTTCTCTTCATTATCTCTGCACAGGGGAGAGAGAGTCAACAGCTTGGCCCAAGAAGCAGCTAAAGCCCCTGAACCAGTTTGGCCAGGGCAGATGTAACACAGATCAAAAATCCTGCAACCCCCTCGCTGAAAGGCTGTGGTCAGTGACGGGAATGAAGACGGCCACCACCGCACACACGTCTTCCCCGCACACCCAACAGCAATCCTACCCCCCCTTCCTGTAACATAGTATCTCCACGGGGATTCTCCATCCTGTATCTTATATTTTTCAATAACCCATTTATCCTCTCCTTTACAACTTGAAACCCGAACATAAAAAGTGATCCTACAGGACTCCACCTGTGGCTGTGGCTCATTTCCCAGACGCAGCCCAAAGCCTCTGCTGATGACACCAAAAACATCACCATGGCAACCATCACTGACATACAGTGCAAAGCTGAGGCTGAAGCATGAATTCTTCTCCAAAGAGCTTCCACGATGTTAAACTCATGTCATCTATCACCCTCTAGGCTTACTGGCCTGTCTCGGAACCAAGGAAGTGGCAGATTTTTTTTTTTTATTCAGTGATGCTTTTTAATTACAACTACTTTCATTAAAAAGTAAAATTAAACACATTTTAAGCCTTTAGGAAAGACGAAAGAAAAAGGTTACCTATAATCCCACTACGCTGGAATATTACTCAGCAATGTGGTCTTTGAAGCATCACATTTTTTTTTTTTTTAGATTTTATTTATTTATTTGACAGAGACAGCCAGCGAGAGAGGGAACACAAGCAGGGGGAGTGGGAGAGGAAGAAGCAGGCTCCCAGCGAAGAGCCTGATGTGGGGCTCGATCCCAGAACACTGGGATCACGCCCTGAGCCAAAGGCAGACGCTTAACGACTGCGCCACTCAGGCGCCCCTGAAGCATCACATTTTAAACTGAAATTGTTGTTTTCACTCTCCTTAGGACACCTCTACAAGAAAACTGTGACAAAAGTCACCACAGTTCCACCCAGAGCCTGAAAGTACAGCATCTGTTCATTCGAGAGCTAGCGATCTTTCAGTTAAATGTAGACCCAGGGCTGGGAGGAAGGAGATGATACCCAGAACTAGCACATGGGCAGATATAATACAAAATGCCAAGTGTGCTTGAACGGAGACAAAAAAAGAAGGTTCTGGAGCAAATATAGCCACATTGCCTCATAGCAAGAGCCTAAAGAAAGTCCCAGCCAGGGGGGATCCTTCGGGTAAACGCTTTCTTCTCATAAGGATCAATCCAACCCTGCCCCATGTGCTTAAACACTAAATTCAAAAACGGACCACAATGAAAGAACAGCAAACCTTTGCTAGCCCTCTGGGGGCACGAAGATGCAGCAACGTGTGCCTTGCTGAGACAGCACTGTAAATAGCAAAGAAGGCCTATTTTTTCTTTGTTCACAGACAAAAGCACAGCCCTACCGATTTGGATCTTAGATTATATATATACATACCTCATCTCAAATTCATTTTCGCCAGAGTCATCCGGCTCTGCTCTGATGCCAAAGACTGTAACACAGCTGGTGGTGGCACAGCCAACCCTGGTGACTTAACAAAGACCGCTCATTCAAAATCCATGCTTCTGAAGCAAAGAGGAGCTCAGACTTAAGAGACCTGGATTCTGCAAGAAGCAACTGTACTTCTAGCTATGAAATTCAAAATCCCTCTGAATGTAGGTTACATCAATCCCCTCCACATACCAAAGACGGTGCGTCTTGATTCACAGTATAGATCGGGGCTTGTGGTCCTCAGAGAAGCACACTGAATGTCAGGAAGGCAATCAGTGAAGAATGGGAAGTCCGTGGACACGTGGACCGTCTGGAGTCACCAGCACTTTGAGTCCTCTAAATGATGGGCAGCTACTCAGGAAACCCAGGGACCACAAACTCCACATCCTACTACTTTTTCTTTGAAAGAACCAAGTGTTGGGGAAAAGACAGTTTGGTTAAATTGGCCTTTCACGGGTGCTCCTGGAGGTCCTCTTGCTTTCCCCGTATCTCAGGTCCCCCGGAGGGCAGGCCATTAGTCCTCGCAGCAGGTGACAGCAGAAATATGTGTGGCTGCTGGACATCAGGGGATCCTTGCTTCAACCCCAAGAGTGCTTGGGGATACGGATCAGGGTTGAGTCCACTGGTTAAAGAACACAGAACTCTTGGAGAGAAATCAGGGAGGAAGGTAGATGCAGGTGTGCATTTCAGGCTATACAAGCATGCAAACCACGGGTAGGTGAAAGTGTTAGCAGAGACATCTCAAAAGCTCCTGGCTGCTACGGAGATATCCCAAAAAGAGAGTTTCCAACTCTTCTAACTCCAAAGCTCTCCCACATCCTACAGGGCCTCTGAGATCAATGGCAGAAAATGTCCTCACCCTTTTTCCTGATTCTTTTTTCTCAGTGCAGCCGCAGGTTTCCAAGACCCTCAATCTGAACACTCAACCAGAGGGACAACAGGACCTCCTGAAGTCTTCTAAGGACTGAGGCATGAAAGCTGCAGGAGCGTTCTGCAATCAGCTCAGAGCCACTGACATGGGGGCCCTCTAGCTGTGAGGAGCTCGAAGGTCTCATGATCATAGCACATGTGACATCTTACTGCCACCAGCCTCTATACCAGGGTGTCAGACATTCCCTAGCGGACACGGGATTATTAACACACCCTTTCGGTTGTGTACATGTTCAGGAATTTTGGAATAAGACCACAGACCACCAAAGCAAGAAGAATGTAGTACATATTGGTGAGCAAGGAAACGAGAGAGGGGTACTGCTCAAAGGAAATCCACAAAATACTACACACCTATTGACATGCACTGGACTATGCCGTATTTGCAGCAGAGAAGGCTGCAAGATCCAAGCCAATCAAATTCATATTTAGTATGCACTCACTACATGTAATTGAGAAGAAATTCAAAAGAGAGCCACGAAGAGTACTAAACTTTAGGAAATAGGCACTTGCATGATCTTTGATGGTGATGTTGATTACAGAACCTAAAAGACTGAGAGATGGCTGAAGGAAAAAGAAAAATTATCACTTTATATTGAAGATACTGGTCAGTTTGCTATTTCCACTGAAGCTAAGGAATGGTTTTATACTGCAGAGGAAGAACATTATATTAATATATGGAAGAACAGCCTGTCAAAATGGGGCCTTGCACAGTGGAGGAACTTACTGAAGAGGTTGTAAGGGACTCCTTCTTGTTAGAAATCATTAAAACAGAACAGACAGATCAACCTGCAGGGGTTTACTGAGACCCCCAAAGCCCAGCCTAACCCCATGCATTGTAAGGTTATAGCTCAAAATGGGAGCTCTATCATCAAACTAACCTGAGTTCAAATCCCAGCGAGGCCACTGACTATGTAACCTTGGGAAAGTTATTTAACCATTTTAAGCCTGTTCCTCACTTGGAAGATGAGGGTGCTAAGAGTACGTAGGTCCATTCAATTGTCATGAAGATTCAATGTGAACATGCGTGGAAAGCATTTAGCATGGTGTCTAGTGTGAACAAAAGCACGCTTCACTCAATTATTGTTATTGCCTTTGTCTGAGTCCTGGCCTATCTAGAAGTTACTTGCCCTGAGTTTTAGTTTACCAGATCACAGTCAACAATGAAGAAATCAACAAAAAGGATTTCTGATCTGTCAGATTAGACGTCTCAGATCCCTGCTCAACAGTGAATGATGCCCTTTGCTCCCTGAGCCTACACTCCTGCCTCTGACTCGTGCTTTAGACACCATTCCTTACAAAGAGTTTGCACTCCAAGTTTACGGAGCAAAATAAGTTTTAGGTGCAATATCACTTTGGTAGAAGCAGTTCAGTGAAAGGTCAGATTTTTAATATCACCAGAGTCCATATCAGAAGTAAGCTCAGCACAGTTGCTCTGACTGACAGGTCTAGCCACATACAATTAAAAAAAAAAAAAATTAAAAAAAGCTAAGCTTGACCAGGAAAGAGGAAAACAAAGGACAAAATCTCCACCCCAGAAGTGGTGCTTCTAGAGATAAAAGTTGCAAACACTTCCCACTCCCTTGTGACGAAGAAGAGTGAAGCCAGGGATGGTGGTGATATGACTTTCCAGATAGCATAGATGGCACCCACTTAAATTTGAATTTCAATGATAAAAAAAACAAATATTTTTAGTGTAAGTATGCAAATATTGCAATACCTGGAACATACTTTACTAAAAAATTATTGTTGTTCATCTGAAATTCCCATTCAACTGAGTGTCCTGTGTTTTCGTTTGCTAAATCTGCCAACTTCAGACACGGGCAAAGAACATCCCGTATATGGAATGCCAAGGCCAGAAACGAAGCAGAAATATTGAAAAACCAGAGTCATCCCGAAACGGTCTCCATACTCGGTAGAGAGCCTAGAGAAAATGTATTCCAGCAGCAGATAGGAACCCGGAATAAGAAAATCCAATGTGAAAAGCATTTAGCCTAAATGTAAGGGGTGAAGAGGTCCCCTTGGGCAAATTAGCTTGTCTCGTTAACAGGATATTCAAGTCAAATAATCCAGTCTGTTTGTAGAGAGCACACTGATTCCAAAAGCCAAGTACATGCAATTCGTGGTTGGTAGAAATGTATAATTGCCCCCATTTGTCAAGACTCTAGGAAGACCTCATGGACACTAAGTGTCCATCCCACCTGCTCCCACACACACCATACCTACTTCCATCACTGCACTCCCCACACAGAATACAGTTATCCACTCATCTGTCTGTCTCTCCCTCCAGACTGTGAGCTCCTCCAGGGCAGGGACAGAGTCTACATATCTGTGAAACCACACCCCTAACAGTAGCTGGCCACCATGCAATGATGCAGCTGGCTGGTTAACCTGCATGATTCCTATAAAGGCAATTCAGAGTGAGAAGGGCTAAACAGATTTTATTGGGAATACATCAGAAAAGAGAGGAAAAAGAAATCCATTTTTACAAATTCTCCTCCATACTCTCAACAGATCAGATATGTTATTTGTATGGGTTTTACATATGCGCACACTTCATATTAACAGTAATCTGTGTATGTATAGTGATAAGAAAAAAGAACTCCAAAGATATTCATTGAGTTTTTTCGACGTGGAAGAGCAGTGAAGAAAGAGGCCTACATGTATGTTATGATATAAAAATTAAAATGTACATAAAGACCTTAAGTACATGTCTCTATGTGCATACTGTGTGCACATACAAAATACACCAGAGGTTCCAGGAAAAAAAGATTCAACCCAATCTCTTCCTAAAAATATTCAGACCTCTGAGGCGCTCAACTCTAGGATCAACTCTCCATAATAGTTCTAGTTGTGTTAATGAAACTAACACATCCCTGTCCACCAATCTCTATATAGTATCTGCGGGAGTCCATATCGGGCATGATGGTCCTCATGAATGGCATCACAGAAGTGAAATTTAATGTTCTGAACCCTAATACTGCTTCAGAACAAATCTCCACCCTGTCTAGGAGCCCTGTTTTCCATCACACAGAACCTCTCCATCGCCTATGGTTACCTCTCTTCTTTACTACACATCTTCGCTGGATACCTCCCCAGTATGTCCTTTCCCTATCACTGCCCCCACCGATCTCTCCTCCCCACAGATTGGAGACGTAGTCATTGGCTGTTTAGAAGACCAGAAATATCAGATACTTCTGGCCATGTACATAATGTATAGAACCATGTGTGGGGGTGCCTGGGTGGCTCAGTCGTTAAGCGTCTGCCTTTGGCTAGGGGCGTGATCCCGGGGTCCTGGGATGGAGCCCTGCATCCGGCTCCTCTGCTGAGAGCCTGCTTCTTCCTCTCCCACTCCCCCTGCTTGTGTTCCCTCTCTCGCTGGCTCTCTCTCTCTCCGTCAAATAAATAAATAAAATCTTGGAAAAAAAAAAAAAGAACCATGTGTGGCCTCCAACATCCCAAGAACTAGGGCAAGACCATTCAATAGGTATGGAAAGAAAATGTAAGAACTTCTATTTACATTTAATTTTATCTCACCCATTGTTTTTAAGATTTTATTTATTTCAGAGAGAGAGAGGGCAAGAGAGCACAAGCAGGGGGGTGGTAGAGAGAGAGAGAGACAAACAGGCTCCCTGCTGAGCAGGGAGCCCCATGTGGGGCTCGATCCCAGGACCCCGGGATCATGACCTGAGCTGAAGGCAAACACTTAACTGACTGAACCAGCCAGGTGCCCCAATCTCACCCATTTTTAATTTCTGGTTTTGTGTGTGCTTTATAATGGATACGACATATTAACACACACATAACAGTGTACTAAATAAACATCCTGATCACTTGTGCCCCAGTTACATACAGCTGTATAACAAACCACTCCAAAATCTAGCGGTATTAAAAAAATTATTATATTATATATAATATTTTATATATATTTTGAGGGTTAAAAGTTTGGATAGAGCACAGCAGGACTGTTTGTCTCAAATCCAAGACTTCTGGGGCCTATGTTGGGAAGACTCAAACAACTGGGAGGTGACTCCAAGGGCTGAGTGCTGGAATCATCTGGAACTTCTTAGTGTATTTACATGGCTGGCACTGGGCTCGGCTGGGACTGTCAATGTGAGCACCTACATATGGCCTCTGCACATGGCCTCTCACAGCATGGCAGCTGGGAGCTCTAGAGCATAAGAGCACCGAGAGAACGAAGGGGAAGCTCCCTGGCCTTTTCTGACTAGCCTCAGAAGTCACCAAGTGTCACTTTCTGCAGCCTCGATTGGTAGAAGCGGTCACAAGCTGCCCAGACACAAGGGGAGGGGACCAGGCTCCCTCTGTGAAGGAGCGCGACCAGGTCACACCGCAGAAGAGCCTGTGGCAGGGGAGACAGCGTAGCAGCCACCTTTGGCAAACAATCTGCCTCAGTTTTCCTCCGTGCTCTGAGACCTGCTTCCCCACTCCCTTCCTCTGCCCTATTCAGTATTGTGGGGGCAAAACCCTGCAGGCCACATTTCCCATGTTCTGTTGCCAAAAAGCCTCTGGGTAGGTTTTGTTTTGTCTCATTTTAACGAGTCTAGTTAGGTTTAAACAATGAAGGCTCTGCCTAGAGATCGAGGGGGTCCCAAAGAGAGGAGAAGCTACGATATTCCGCTTTAATCAGCATCTTCCCAGGGGCTGTATCTCCTTCGTGGATTCCATGCTCTGCTAAGCAGCCACCACTTTCTTGTCCCAGCTCCCAATGGACAACTCCCATCTCGTTCCCTGTGACCCAAAGGCAGATACCGACTTCCCGCTTTGTGGAGCTGAGGCTGCGTCTGGGGTTGGTCATGCCCTGCTCAGCTTTTCAGCTCTTCCAATCCCTTTGTAACTAATTTCCAACATTAAGCTCTCCCCTTCAGACTACCTTATGTGGATTCTGTCTTCCTATGTAATAAACGTACACACACTGGGGATAAATATTCCAAAATGTCTCCCTAATCAAGATGTGTGATCAAAACAGTAGGTAGATCACTGAGGTCGTTTTAAAAGCCCTGGAAGGGGACTCAGGTGCCCTGAGTTCTGGCCCTGGATGAGGCACTAGCTACAGACTTTGACATCTGCTTAGTGCATGGGCCTTAGCGTCCCCAACCACACAAAGTGTTGTCCCTTTCAGTACTAACATTCCGTGATTCCGTCTCTCAGGTACGATGTGCCCACTAGGTCCAGGGCTAACCCACACTGACTTTGATCCCGGAAGTCTTGCCTCAGCACAACCAAACAAACATGACTGTGCTTCATAATTCAGCCAAGGGAACCGGCCGAGCCAGAAAGTGGTAGAGCCGCGTCCGTGCCATGACCAGGCCCTGCCGTGGCTCTGAGGGACAGGCAGTCAGTGTGGAGCCAGGCCTCAGGTGAGTGTGAGCGCTCCATCCCCAGGCTCAGGGCAGCTCCGGCCCCTCAGGTCTAGGTGTAAGCATGACAGTGTCTGTAATGGGGTCCCCTACAAGTAAGCCTGACCATCTGCAGACTGAGCCCCGTCTGGGTTCAGCGCAACTATTTGCGGACATTCAAAACCACATGAAAAAAATAACTTTTTCTTCTGTGAAGGGAAAAAAAAAAATCTTACAACATAAAAAAAGCATAGTTTGTTTCACAAGTGAAGAAAAACTACAACTGAGCCTACCAGTTACTCCATCACGGGGGAAAATGTCCACTTTAGAGAAATGCCGACATGATAGAGCTGACGGAGGGACAAATTCAGGCTGGTGTCCTTTTCTTCCTCTCAGGGTACATATAAATGATTCTCCTTCCCGGCTCACCCACCCCCGTCTCTTTTCCATCCCGGGAGAAGGGGACTGAACAAAATTGATCATAGATTTAACAAAACATCTTCGAGATATTTGAAGGAAATGGAATACTGCAATAAACTATAAATAATTTGACCATACGTTTTAAATCTAAAAATCCTACCCAACCGAATGTTACGTGAAACAAACGCGTCACGTGTTTTAAACCTGGCATTCTTTGGTACAGAGAGATTTTCATTTTCCAGCTACTTCCTGTAGCAGGATTTGACCCGTAAATACTTGTAAACACCATTCAGGAAAACACACGTTCAAAACCAATGCCCTGAAGGAACGTTCAAGACGCGGGAGGGCTGGCAACAAGGACTCAGGTGTCACCACACGTCTGCAGTGGGCTTAGCATCTGGCCTAAATTGCTACCCTGGTTCTGTCCAGCAGAATAGAACCTGTGAGGCATTGAAATCCACAACCTTACTTTGATGATTTGAAACAGTGAGAAACAAGCTGAACCAGCTCTAACTGAAGCAAACTGCATTCATCCTACTTCGAGAAAATCCTTTCTGCTTCCAAATGACTTTGAGATGAACTGAGGAGAATTCATCATTGGGGGCGGCGGGGGGGGCAAGTTTCTTCCTTACCTCAATTGCATGAGCGGGCCCGTACGTACTGTCCAACACTTACAAACGATGAACCAGGTATATAAAAAGCAAATGAAGAGAGAAAGCTAAGCAGCCAGCAGTTTCCGCTGAGACACCAAGAACACTTCCGTTTAACGTGCCCACTGTATGCAATGCACTTTTCTAGACTCCATGCAGAACCCGAAGATGAACAAGACGCAGCCTGGCCCTCCAGGGGCCTACCATCATGTGGGAGAGTCAGACACAGATATTAATAACCAAGATAAGACTTGGTGACAAGCGCCATTGAGAATAGAGAGTGATACATAAAAACGCGGGAGGGAGAAATGTCTGCCTGATTGAAGGAAGTGGGAAGGTTTCTCAGAGGAAGTGGGATTCCAGTGGGACCTGGAGGAACAGCCAGAATCCTGACAAAGCTGGGATGGAAGGCAGGGTTGCCGGACGTCACTGAAGGGACAAGGGAGCGGCTTGGGCAAAGCCAAGTCTATCTGTCAAGGGCACGCGCTGAACACACAGATGACAAGGGCGGAGGAGAGAGGAGAAGCCGTGTGGTGGGCAGGAGGCCGCACAGGCCTGTGAGAGCCAGACCTCACGCACGCGCCTGTGAACGCCGGCAGGGGACAGCGAGGACTTCATTCTGCACGCAATAACGAGCCATTAAAGGTTTCAGAGAAGGCAGATGAGATCAGATCTCTGATTTAAAAGGCAACTCATGGCAATTTGAGTTATGCTCTTGAAATCCATATTCCTCAGAGAAAATTTGTGCAAAACTCTCTTATCAGGGCAATAACTCTTTCTCTCTGTCACCACTGCCCTGAATGCTTATACCCTCACTCCGTTTTAAAAGCCTCAGTCCGGGGCGCCTGGGTGGCTCAGTCGTTAAGCGTCTGCCTTCGGCTCAGGGCATGATCCCAGCATTCTGGGATTGAGCCCCATGTCAGGCTCTTCCGCTGGGAGCCTGCTTCTTCCTCTCCCACTCCCCCTGCCTCGCTGGCTGTCTCTCTGTCAAATAAATAAATAAAATCTTTTTTAAAAATTTTAAAAAAATAAATAAAAAATAAAAGCCTCAGTCTGAAAACAAGCGCTTGTTCTCCAAGTCACTGCCCCCAAATGTTCATTCCGTATGGACTCTGGATGCCCTGTGTGCTGTCACATCTGTCTGCCCAGCAATGAGCTATGACATCATAAGCAAAACCCAGAGTGTCCCCCGAGGGCTCACCAGTAAGCCGTGACTTGTGGAGGATCCCACTTCTACTTTCCTGTAAACAGACATGGCAATGAAGAGCAAAGGATAAAGTTTTACATGGATAAGTAGCATCTATGTCCCTTAAATGGTTAATGTCAAGGTCATGTTATTCCACAACTTCTCTGGACTTGGAGAATCGGAGCTCAGAAACACCCCCCCCCCCAGTACTGTAATTAAAAGCTGAATTTCTGGGGCGCCTGGGTGGCACAGCGGTTAAGCGTTTGCCTTCGGCTCAGGGCGTGATCCCGGCATTATGGGATCGAGCCCCACATCAGGCTCCTCCGCTATGAGCCTGCTTCTTCCTCTCCCACTCCCCCTGCTTGTGTTCCCTCTCTCGCTGGCTGTCTCTATCTCTGTCGAATAAATAAAATCTTTAAAAAAAAAAAAAAGCTGAATTTCTCTCTCTCTCTTTTCTTTAAGATTTTATTTATTTATTTCAGAGAGAGAGAACCATACTCCCCACTGAGCAGAGAGCCCAATGAGGGGCTCGATCCCAGGACCTTGGGATCATACCTGAGAGGAAGGCAGACGCTTAACCAACTAAGACACCCAGGCACTCCTAAAGGCTGAATTTCTTTTTTTTTTTTTTAAGATTTTATTTATTTATTTGACAGAGATAGAGACAGCCAGCGAGAGAGGGAACACAAGCAGGGGGAGTGGGAGAGGAAGAAGCAGGCTCATAGCGGAGGAGCCTGATGTGGGGCTCGATCCCATAACGCTGGGATCACGCCCTGAGCTGAAGGCAGACACTTAACCGCTGTGCCACCCAGGCGCCCCTAAAGGCTGAATTTCTAAGCAAAGTTCTTTCTTCCTCTATCCTTCATTTCCATGTGTCAACAGACTCAATTGACCTAGGGTGAGAGCTCCAATACCTATGTCCCCTGGGTTAAAAAGAATTCTGTATTTTTTTTCCTTGTAAGCATAAATAATGAATTAGATTAAAATCAAAGTTGAGCAGAAGATGCGAACAAGAACGGGGAAAGAAGCAGGCCCAGAGAGGCTCCCATCCCATACTATCAACCTATCGCTTCCATGAACTATTCTCTTGGAGGTTTCTCATTTTTGGGTGCTTCCACGGGGCTCAGCAGTAACAAGCGTGCTACTTCTCCCCTCCTCTGGGGGATCCAGCCTCACTAAATACGGTAACCACTACCTCTTTGGCGATACAAGATAGGGGAAGAAAGATGTGTGTACACGCACGCTGACACAAATGCACAAGAGACAGAGAAGGAGAGCTTCTCTGAAGAGAGGCTTCAACCACTAGGCACTTCTGAGGTGTTTCTGAGTGGAAATTAAAGAAAGAAGAATCAAATGACCTCATTTACATCTATCTCCTTAGTAACCTTTTTCTGGACCGCATAGAGGAGACTGGCTAGCTGCCACCGCACCACGTCAGAGCCCCCTCCACCAACGTCTGAGGAACAGCTCGGCTGCCTTCATCGGCCTGTCTCCCCCAAGAGGTCCAGGTCTCCACAGGTTTGAGTCCTGAGCTCACGAGCAGGGGGCCACTGGGAGGGAAGAGACCCAGAACTGGCGACACATCTTCCACAAATACTTCCCACCTAAGGACAACGGTCAGCTTTCTCAGACAGAAACTCTCTTCTCTCTCCTGCGGATCATCCAGACTCCCACATTCTGGTTCCTCAGGATTTACGGTGACCTCCCAGCAGGTGAAAGGGGAAGGGAGAGGAGGTGAAAACCCAGATTAGGCAAACTGCTAATTCTGACAAATATAAGAAAAATAATGGGTCCAGAGCTGTGGTGTCCAAGGTAGAAGCCAACAGCCTGCTGTGACTACTCGAATTTCAGTTCTCCAGTCTCACCGGCCACACGTGGCTAGACACCATCACACGGGAACGCAAAGATACAGAACACTTCCATCATGGCAGAAAGGTCTGTTGGACAACATTGGCCTCGAGGTTGTCATGAAGAGATCTATCTGTACCCTGGATTAAGAATAAAATGTAGCGTTGGTGATAAAGTGAAAAGAGCACTAACGAGGGATTAATCTGAGGCCCAGCTTTACTTATCCAGAGTTCTGATGCCATAAGGGAATCACTTAGCAGCCCAATCTGTAATATCAGAAAACTGAACTGGACAGATGACCCTAAAGCTTTACCTCACAGGGCAGGTAGTGGAGTACAATGGGAAGAATCCAGAATTCACAACAGTCACAAATGCTAGGGGCAAGTCACCTCACCTTTCCTGCCCTTAGTTTCCCCAGCTGCTGAATGGAATATTATCATCTCCCTCATAAATCCAATGAGAGAATATATTTAAGATTGCCCCATTTGCTGGAAAATGCTATGCAGCTAGGTGTTACCTCGTAAGTGATGACAACCAGTGTGCACGGTGTTTGAAGATTCCTACTTCTCTCCTTTATCCCTAGGAAGGCTCCCCATTAGCAAGCGCCCAGGCTGTGGCCCTAGTGTGCTTTCTCACACCGCATCCTTGCTCCCGCTGGTAGCTCCTTTAGCAGAGCCATTGCGTTGTGTGTGTTTGGCAAACCCAGATTTTCCTCCTCCTCATCCTCCTCCCACCCACCACCAACACAGCCACCAAGGGAAGAGCAAGTTATTTTAAAGTCACCCATAAAATATGCCCTTGGAATTCCTCCTGAGCTTTGAAGAAAAAAAAAATGACAGTTATAAAGACATCATTTATTGAAGCCCTGCTATATCCAGCACACTTGATTTGGGCTGTGGGAATTCGCTTAAAAAAAAAAGAGGTACTAGCCAAAAAAAAAAAAAAAATTGGGGGGAATGAAACATACACATTTGGAAAACCTTTAAAAATACTTAGGGATTCTTTATACACACCAGCAGGTGTAAATTAATGTAGGCCGAGTTTAATAAGTACCTAAGACCAAAATGAGATACTGAGTAATAGGACAAGGAGAATCTGGTGGGTTATTCAGGAAGGTTTCCTAGGGGAGTTCCAAATTGAGCCAGCTTTTGAAAGAGGTGACGGACATGGTTTGGCCAAAAGGAGAGAAGAAGGCATTCCAGGGAGGGAAATTCTAATACACCAAGGCACACAGACAAGGACAAGAGGAGCTCAGACAGGTGAGCGCCCAGAGACCTGGCAGGAGTAACAGGAAAGCTGTCGGCTGCTGGGGGGGGGGGGGAGGCAAGTCAAGAGGGAGGTCAGGTCATAAAGGGCTTTGTGGGGAATTTCCTTCTGCTAATAAGTGGTAATGGAGAGCCACTGTGGATTCTTGAGCAGAGGAAAACAGTGTTTAATGAAGACAATTCCAGCAGCTGTGTGGAGGATGGCAGAGAGGAGGGGAGGCAGGGAAGCCAGCCAGAGTCCTGCACTAAGCAATAGCCATGGAAATGGAAATGAGGGTCAGAGGAAACAATGCGGAGAAAGAACTGGCAGAAATTGGTGTAGACTAGAAGCGGGGGCTTTCGGAGACGGAGCCAGTGGGAACCAATGCCAGGACTGTGTGCCACTGGCAACGGTGGCAATACTGGGGAAGGACGGCCATTTGAGTGGAGAAGGGAGAGGAACACGAGGTCTTTTTTCCACCTTTAACGTCTTCCAATGTGGAGAGAAGGTGATCGGGAAGATTGTTCTAGAAAACCACTGGAGACATACTCAGGATGCTGGAAATGTCGATTTCAGAACCATCGAAATCAGTTTGTAACTGAAACCGTGTGATAAAGTGAGCCTTCCAAAGAGCTGAGGACCGAGAAAAAAAACCCCAGAAATGGGCACTAGATTACACCGTGAGAAAACAGTGGCAGCTCCTGGGGCCAAGATGTGGAGCATTGCTTCTCAGCCTCGACACTTGAAATTCTGGCTGGACAACTGTTAGCAGGGGCTGCCCTGGGCACTGCAGGACACTTAGCAGCATCCCTGGGCTCTACCCACTAAATAACAGCAGCCTCTACTTCCCCAGGTCGGGAAATTCAAAGAGGTCTCCAGACATTGCCAAATATCCCCTTAGAGGCAAAACAATCCCCAGAGAACCCCTCATATTGAGGTAAGAATAGTATCCACCATTTATTTGTTGAACACTCACAACGTGCCGGGCACTGTTCTAAGTACTTCACAGCGATTAATTTATTTAAACCTCAAAACAACATTGTGAAACAGCTGTGCTACTATTATCTCCATTATATAAATGAGGAAACCAAGATTCAGAGAGGTATGTGATTTTTCAAAGGTCCCACCACTAGGAACGGACATCAGGCAGTTTGGCTCCAAGGTCCACGATTCTCACGGCGAGGCTCTGCTGCCTTTCTGTGGAAAGTAGTCAGAAGCAAAGCACTCTGAAGACAGAGTCCACAGGATCCATCACGGGCTGGGAAGCGGGTCTGAGGGAGACGTACAAGATCCCTGCAGGGCCAGCCTGGGGCTCTGGGAGAACGCTAGCCCTCAGCCAAGAAGTAGGGACCTCAGAAAGATGGGCTAGGTTGGGGGGGGACACACGAATTTTGGTTTGAATAAATAAAGGCATTAAGGCCACCGCACTGAAAGCAGCTGTGAAGAATCAGGGGGAAGACAGAGTTTCATGATGTCAGGAAAGTGTGGGGGCCCTGAGTGGGACAACAGACCGCCAAATGACAAGCTGGACTGCGTCGGAGACAAAGGCTGTCCAAGTCGAGAAAGATGCAGCAAAGGGCCCCTCCGAAGTTTCCAGCACACAAAAGATCAGCACGAACGTTGATGTCAAAAACTGTGGATATTTATACCAGAGAGCGCGGATTTCCTCAGCCACGTGTGATGCGCCCATCCGCTGTAAGCAGCAGCGTGGAGGACAGGATGCTCAGGGAGGTGATGCTGTAAGAGCTGTGGGAGCATGTGATCCTGGGGCTCGTGAGAGAAGGCTAGGCACCCCATCCTTCGGTGATGATGGAGTTCTGGAAGGCAGGACGGAAGCAGGCCAGGTGAGCTCACCTCTGGGACTGTCTTCAGTTGCCCTCAATAGCATGAGCAGCAGGACAGCAAAAGCAGATGTGACTGAAGCAGGCTGACGGCGCGGTAATGGAGAGATTAGAGTGTGATGAAACACAAAGTGGCAGACTGAGGAGGGAAGGAAGCGACAAGGGAGTCCACGTGGACAAGTCAACGGTCAGTGACTCGGGTGAAACAGAGGAAGCAAAGCCAGAACGAGGGTGAACCCAGGTCTTTGGGGGACGGGGTAAGAAAGACACACTGCAAGTGAGGGAAGGCACACTCTTAAGATCTGAATGCACGTGCTGTGGAGATGACGCGGAGGACCCGTCTTAACCGGTAAGTGGCTGATGTTCAGCGGAAACGGGCAAGAACGCACGAATCCAACACACACATTCTTTAGTGTCTATTTTGAAATATAGCAGAAAATGGAATGAAGAGTGAAAACGTTGACTAGTTTAACTGAGTAGCTAAATAAACACTTGTTTTATTAAAATTAGAGAAAGTTCTTTCCCTCTGGGCAATCTCAACAACCCACTTACAATGAAAAATCTAAGAACAGTGATTTCCACAGCATGAGGAGCTGTGTGCATAAAATTACAAGGTTAAGAACACTTATTTAATCAATCTACCATGTCTTCTAGAAACATGGGTCCATTGGGCTGGCAGACAAGAATAGTCAGGAATTTCAGGAAATCGGGACCGGCCTGCTCCCTTCGAGAGGACGTTTCAAGCAGCACCGTCGGAGATGAAGCCTAACTTTGCACGTACGACACAAAGGAGCAGGTGTGGGAGAACTGGGGCAGAAGGTCTGGAATAGCAATTCTCAAGCCTGGCTGTACCTTAGAACCACCTGGGCGTCATTTCAAATATACTGGTACCCGGGTAGAAAATCAGAATCGGTGCCCTTGCCAACCTTCTCTAAAGTTTCTTGTAGGCTGAGAAGGACTCATTGCTCATTCATATTCTCACATTCTCTGTCTCTCTCTCTTACACACACACACACACACACACACACGCACGCGCACACACGTGCACTAAGCTGGCTCTTCCACACAGCAAGCAGCGGGGAGCACGGCTTTACTTGGCAGCAGCTCCGTCCTCCAGCTGCATCTGGGCTGGAGCCCAACTGCACGGAGGAACCAGGCAGGAGCAAAGGGAGGCTCTTCTTGCCTCCACACCCGCCTCATTCCCACCCAATTCCGATACCAAAGGGAGACCAGGACCCAACGCTTTTAATATATGCCACCCCTCCTCCGACGGAAACAAAAGGCTTTCACAAAAACCAATATCCCTCCAGCCTGCCGTGGGATTAGACTATTAGCCTCCGATTTCCGCAAACCGCATTCAATTTGTGTGGAAGCATCCCTGAATTGCCTAGGCTACTGGGAGGCACCATGGTACAAATCACCTAAAACCCAGAAAAATTCAAAATTGGTTTCTATTTGCCATTTGAATGCTTGACATTCTGTAAACTCATAAGGCTTAATTCCTTCCCAAAATGTCTGTTTGCCACCATTTAGAGGCAGGAGTAAGACAAAGAAATGTACACAGAGCAAGTTACACACAGCACGGATCTGCTCCGCAGCCTGCTGGATGATCCCCGTGCGGGTAACACCCAAGGAAGCCCGGGGAGGGGCTGGCAGGCGGGCGGGCTGGCTGACCTCCACAAAGAGGTCGCGCACACTCCCCGGAGTCCAGACAGAACTTCCCAGGGTGGCAGAGCAGCTGTCGCTTTCTGACTCTCCTCCGGAAATGTGCCAAAGCCACTCCGTCACCGGCCAGGCTGGGAAGGTGGCCGGGGGCGGCGGGGACCGCCCCTCTCTGGGGACTGCAGTTAGACAGGCACTCTGCACTAGACCCGTCCCCGCTGGCAGGGAAGTGGAAACTGCCTTCCGGCCCCCTCGTCCTCTACCTGCCTTGCTTTCCACCTTTCCTCTTCCATTTCTCCCCTCCTGGTCTTTTTCCTTTCTTTACACGCAAAGTGGAGGAAAAGCCAAATAACTTGATTGAAATTCATGTCCTGGATATGGTGCTTTCCTCTCTTTCCTTTTGTCAATCTCTTTTTTTCCTCTCTCTCCCTCTTTCCTCACTCCTTGCCATTGTCTCTAATAACTCCAGGATCTCAGCCCTCAGGTCTTCCCAGATTGCACCCCCTAGACATACCTAATTTTCCAGACTTATTTTAAAACACTCCCCATTCCCTGGGCCACTGGATTAAATACACTTCCCTCTGTTCCCCTCATAAGCAGAAAGGAACACATCTGTCTTCTTTCTGTATTTCTTCTCTTTGCACTAGAGTCCTAGAGGAGGATTGCTGAGAAATTGGGGTAGACATTTGTGTGGGAGAAACAGAAAATGGGAAAGGCTAGAAAGGACCATCACTCTTTCTTTCTCCTGCCCTACTGAGAACTCCTAGCACCCCTCACGGGAGATGGTTGGGAGACCTAAGGGAGGGAGCTGAGCCCCAGGCACTTATATACCTTACCTCATCCAACCTTCACATAACCTGCATTTCACAGAAGAGGGAAGCTGAGGGCCAAAAAATGAAGTGCATGATCCAAGATCACCTGGTGGCAAGTGGCAAAATTGGGATTCTGAACCAAAGTCCCTTTAACATCAAAGACTTGGCTCTGGAGTCCAATGGGTTACTTCTCTGAGCAGTGGTCATGGGGCTTCAGGCTACCTCTGGACTTAAGACTATTCAAAATCTAAGTTTGCCTTGGTTTAAAAGCCACAGCAGTACCAGCTTAGAAAGGTCCCTTGGGGACACTGGTACCGAGGTGTCCTGAAAAGGGACTACCAGGCACCCAGTAGAAAATAGAAACAAAGTTCCAGTCGTGAGAAGGGTAAGAAGGAAATCTAAAAAGGTTATCTCCACTATCAACTCTGCTGGGAGGTGAGGGGGATCCTATCAGAAATCAAGAAGTCATCACTCTGGGGTCCCAAAGGAGAATTCATCTCTGGCTAGAATTTATTCTCAGGGCCTTCGACAAGAGTCAAGGAGGCAGTTGGGGTAGATGAGGAGAGGGCTATCACAGCAGGGAGAGCCATAAAGCTACTGTTCCTTTATGCCAGTTTCATCTGAATTACATTCATCCCTTCCAAAGCACTTCAACCCAACTCCCAAGTGACCTCGCTGGCTCGCTCAAGTCTAAGCCAGATGGCCAGGGCTCCTACCTCACTTGGTATAGGCCACCTTAAAAGACACTTCAGTTCTGCCTCCTTCTCAATTCCTGGTCTGTCAGCTCTTGGAGGACAGGTATTATGCCTGATTCCACAACAAAAAAAGAGCTCGGAGCCCTGCACTTGGCTCGAGCCCTCATAAACATCCCGGAAATAAATCCACAAGGCTAGATAATCCTGGAAGAACGAAGGAGTTGGGCTCCCAAGGAAAATCTTCCCCAAGGACCCCACCTTCCAGAGACAAATAACTGGAGGAACAAGAGCTACATAAGCGTTCTTGACCTGGCATCCAGGCATGGGCCTCAGGGATCCCCAACGCCCTAATACTCTGTGTGGAATTTTGGGAGTGTTTCCATAAAGGTGGGTTTTTTCCTGAGAAGAGGATCCAGAGCAGATCACATGCAATTTGTGGACAGGCAGCGGGAAGGGGGGGCAGAGATAAAGCAGGGACTTGGCCTGGCAATATGGCGTGTGGAGGCTGTAAGTGGGGCTGTTCTTATACAACAGCTGTGAAGCCAACCCTGACACAACACCTCCTCGCCCCTCAGCCAGGAGCACAGTCTCTCTTCCATTCAGACATGAAAGGCAGGCACAGCTCTTCACGGTCCCCACCTCAATCCAAGTGTCCCCCAGCTGTGAACAAGCCACACGGGCTACGGCATCGCCTCTCCGGGCAGCCACGGCTTGGCCCGTGAGGCTCCATTTTGAGCACCAACTCTTCAGCCTACCCCATTCTCCTTGTTTAAAAGATAGAATCTCAGGGGAATTCAGATCTAAAACTTCCGTCATTTTTTCTTTCTCTCAATTACATATGTCCGTTTCCTACAGCCTTCCAAGCCCTCCTTCTCACAAAACTACAGACCTGATAGGGTTTGTTCTTCAAAAAAACCATTCAGAGAGTTACTGTGCCCTGGTCTCTTCAAGGTTTTGGTTACTGGCTATTATGCTTGATATTTTTTCCAATCTAACACTTATACTTATGAATTTATAATTTCCAGCCATCATCTCTGTTTTTAAAAGGTTATAAGCTGGCCTTCAGGTATCTTTCCAGTCCTCTGTGATCTCAAATGGCAGCCTTTGGCCCTGCAGTGACCATTTGTTAGAGGCATTTTAGAGTCTGCCATTAAGACCTGAGGTTATTTATTAACTCTTAATTGTTGTTTTAAAATCCTCTCCAACTTTACAAAGAAGACATACAAATGGCTAAGACATATGAAAAAATGCTCTACATCACTCAGCATCAGGGAAATACAAATCAAAACCATAATGAAATACCACCTCACACCGGTCAGAATGGCTAAAATTAACAACACAGGGAACAACAGCTGTTGGCGAGGATGTGGAGACAGGGGAACCCTCTTGCCCTGCTGGTGGGAATGCAAACTGGTGCAGCCACTCCGAAAACTGTATAGAGGTTCCTCAAAAAGTTAAAAATAACTACCCTATGATCCAGCAATTGCGCTACTAGGTACTTACCCAAAGGACACAAAAATGCTGATTCGAAGGGGCACTTGTACCCCAGAATTTATTGCAGCAATGTCCACAATAGCCAAACTATGGAAAGAGCCCAGATGTCCATCAACAGAGGAGTGGATAAAGAAGGGGTGGTATATATGTACAATGGAATATTACTCAGCCACGAAAAAGAATGTAATCTTGCCATTTGCAACTACATGGGTGGAACTAGAGAGCATTACACTAAGTGAAATAAGTCGGTCAGAGAAAGATAAATACCCTATGATTTCACTCATATGTGGAATTTAAGAAACAAAACAGATGAACATAGGGCAAGGGAAGGAAAAATAAAATAAGGTAAAAAAAAAAGAGAGAGAGAGAAGGAGGCAAAGCGTAAGAGACTCTTAACTATAGAGAACAAACAGGGTTGCTGAAGTAGAGGTGGCTGGGGGATGGACTAAATGGGTGATGGGCATTAAGGAGGGCACTTGTTGTGATGAGCACCGGGTGTTATATGTAAGCGATGAATCGCTAAATTCTACTCCTGAAACCATTACTACACTATATGTTAACTAACTTGAATTTAAATTACAAAATAAAATAAAGGGGCACCTGGGGCTCAGTCAGTTAAGCGTCCCACTCTTGATTTTGACTCAGGTCATGATCTCAAGGTTGTGAGAGCCAGCCCCGCGACAGGCTGACCACTGGGGGTGGAACCAGCTTAAGACTCTCTCCTCTCCCTCTGCCCCTACCCCCCTGCTTGTGTGTGTGCGCACACCCTCTCTCTCAAAATAATAATAATAAATAAAATAAATAAAAATTAAAAATTAAAAAAAAAAACCTCTCCAACTTTAACTTGGTTTTGTGTTCCCTAACCCATGAGAGAATCCAGATTATACACACACCCACACCCACAAACACACACACGTGGGACTATATTAGTAACCAGTTCCCTATTCTATTTCTAGGAATGTAAGAATATACCTCCTGCCCTATGCATATGACTTTTCCCCATTTCCCTTTATCTAATTCCTGATATAATTAAAGTTCTTGCTTTTGGGTCCTAGCTCATCTTTTCTGAATATGAAAATAATGTGCTGTATTGTAGAAATTCTGAACGTAAAGAAAAATACAAAGAACTGAAATAATAATTTGCACGTTCCAAACCCTTCTGTCTTCTGCATTGTATGTGACCTTGCCTTTTCAGGTTTCACAACTTTTACTATTTCTAAACATCTTCACCTGCCCATGAAAGTCATTTTTTTTTTCTTCTTAGAATTAACTCTTTGTTTTTCCAATTAGACTTCCTTCAAGTATCTCAACCATGGTAACAAGCTGCTCTCCCCGGCTCTCTCAAGGCGGAGGCAAAGAAAGAGCGGCCCTGGATGTGGGATTCAGAAACTGAGTTCCACTTCTTCCTGACTGTGCAATTTTGGACAATCGCTAGAATACGTCATACCTCAATTTCCTCATCTGTAAAATGGAGATAATACTTCCTGCCCAGAATTCCTCCTAGTGGGTTCTTGGGAAGACCAAAATATGTGTCGGGAAGAAAAACATACGAGAAAGCCCTTAGTAAACTATAAAGCACTCCAGAAATGCAAACGATTGTCATTATTACATCCAAATTGGTTTGTCTTTGCCTCTGTTACCTTCTTTCATTGAAAGAATTCCTTTCTTTCTCAAAATTTACATTTGTTTGTTTGCATACGTCCTTACTGGCTTTTCATTTTATCCTACGTTTGATCATGGTCACTTTGCCCAGGGCTCACTTCAATCCTCAAATCCTTGACTGACTGGTCCCCAACCAGGGGTATCTTCCCCATTTGTTTGCACTAAGAAGTCATGTCCTCTCAACATTCTAGGAACATGTCAGCTCACGGCCATACTTTCTTCTCTTGCCAGTTACGATTTGATGAGATACTCAAAGAAGTCAATGCCAGTCCTGATCTGGAAGCCTCTAATTCAGACACAATTCCCACATACATTACACCCTTGCCACCCAAACTGGCTCCGACGTGGTTGGGACCAGGGGCTATCAAAGTGGTTATTACTTAACTGAATGCTTACTCTGTAACAAGTACTATTCAAAATGAAATAACTCACTTAACTCTCCTGGTACCTAAAAAGCCAGAATTATTAACACCTCGTCTTGTGATAAAGAATCTGGGAGTCGAGAGAACTGAAGACATTTGCCCACTAAACTAACAGGGGCAAAACAGAAACTTTAACTGTCTGACTCCTGAGTTCTTGGCTTCAGTCACTGTTTCCTACACCTGTCACTATATTAGACTGCAGTAAGAATGGATGGAGACCATTCAAAACCAGCAGCACCAGCCCACCCCCAGCACCCCAAACATGCCCCTGGAGTCAGAAGCACAAGTTCTAGAAACACAACCAGCTTCACTCAAAACTCAACAATAATTATACTAATCATATTCCCATGCATTTCTGGAAGTCCCGGGTATTTTTTAATTTATACATCAATATTTTGTATTATTTTATTTAATTACATCAAGAGAATGAGGTCCACAAATACTCATACAGATCCAAGTCCTAACCACTCTTCAAATCCCACTGTGCACCATCTTCTCTTCCTTCCACTGTCCTCATTATGTAAAACCAGACACACAATATGTTTCTTCTAAGTCTCTGATCATTCAGATCAACCATAAAAACTTCCTACAAAGCTGAAGAGCATAAAGCTGAAGAATGTGAGCTCAAGTCAGACAGCTGGGTTCAAATCCTGGCTCTGCCACTAGAGCTAAGCAAGTTTTAACCTCTCCATGCCTTAGAATCTTCATGCATAAAATGTAGGCAATAGCTATACCTACCTTCGAGGGTAGCTGGAACTGTTAAATTCTAAAGGCATGGAAAGCCTGTAGACCCTCACGTCATGTTAGCAGCTGTGGATTACGTGTCCACATGGGCCAGCACTCGGCTAGGCACACACGGGGCAGAGAGGAGAGGCTGTTTCCGCCCTTGAGAAATTCGCATCAGAGGTGGGTGGGACAGAGACGCAGCAGGCATCATCTCAAACTGGGGAACTATGGGAGCATGAAGACAGCAGTGCCTCCAGCCTGGGGAGCCCAGGAAGACCGGGAGCAGAAGATCCCCGAGCTGACTCCTGAAGGCGGAACAGGACTGAAGCTGGGGAGGGAAGCTGGGGAGGGCACTGCAGACGGAGTGAGAGGCAGGAGCAGAGGCCTGAGTGTAAAATGGCCTTGCGTGGCCAAGCTTTTCCTTAGCTTGTGTCGCCATCTCCATCTCTACTCTTCTTGAAGGGTTATGTAAAGATAAAAGATAAGCCTGGAAAAAAGAGTTCTATACATAAAGCTAGAAAGAGTCTTCCTGCTCTCCTTTTTGACAAGTTTTTATCTAGTTTTCTAGATAAATACTGTGACAGAGACCCTGAGGAGACGTGGACCAAAGATTAAAAACCACAGGTCACAACAGGCCTTGGTGCTGCCCTGCCCCGGGAATCCTGGTAACTTTGCCCCCACTTGCCTATCTTCTCCAACAAATATTTTCTCTTCTCTCGCCCACTAGGAGTGGACGCACTGCATTAAAGCCCACTGAAAGGCTATTATTCTGAGCAAGATGGAGTTATGAATAATATTATTGTAGGTATGTATATTAAACTTGTGGTTTGAGGGCATTCTTTATGCTGCCTCATTTGATCGACAAGACAATAATTGTCCCCCCTAAAGACCTCATCTTGCAGATGAGGAAGTAAGCTCACCAAGGTTATGTAATCTGCCTGAATCACACGGAGCTGACGCGAGGTTGAGAAGGGGCCTGGTTTCCTGGCCCACTGGCCAGTGTTCCTTTTTCAATACCACTATGCCTTGAGTCACTGGAAGGCCGTGTTAAAAATATGCTCGTGGTAGGGCTAAAGTACCAGAACTCTTTGTTGCACGAAGAGAGGCTGTCTTGCCTTAGATAGAAAAATAAAGACATGGAATTTAACCTTTGTATTATATGTTTATATATAAACTGCCCTCTGTGTCAAAAGTTAATGCAGATATCTGAAACAAAACTAGCTCCCTCATATTCATCTTGGAATGAGGGAGGTCTAACTCACAGAGCAATAATAATGACTTCTGTTAATAATCAAAACCCAGCAGCAAAGCAGTATTCTTGGCTGCCATTCTCTTACTCTAACCATTTGTTTCCACCGAAAGTAGTACTCAAATGGGTTTCAAAAAGAAGCAGGCACCAGAAAATTAGCATTCTTCATAATGTCCACGATCAAATGAGTAGAAAAGGATTGTTTCCTCTTAAATGGAGAAGAGTTCAAGTTTGGAGGTGGAGTCAACGTAAAGAAAGGCAGGACCAGGCTGAGAAGCTGGTGCCTCAGCTTTAACCATCATGTGAAATGAAAGCGATGCTGATTGCCAGTGCCATGAATCGCTCCCCTTGACGCTCACTGAATTAGAGTAAGGTCCAGAGCTTGGCAATTTTGTGAGGATTCATTTTTTCATTTGAAAACAACTTTGCTTTTTGGCAAAAGCAAAACACAAAGAGATGTGATCAAGAAGTCACTTTGGGGGCGCCTGGGTGGCTCAGTTGTTAAGCGTCTGCCTTTGGCTCAGGGCGTGATCCCAGCATTCTGGGATCGAGCCCCACATCAGGTTCCTAGGCTGGGAGCCTGCTTCTTCCTCTCCCACTCCCCCTGCTTGTGTTCCCTCCCTCGCTGGCTCTCTCTCTCTGTCAAATGAATAAATAAAATCCTTAAAAAAAAAAAAAAGAAGAAGAATTCACTTTGGCTGAGGTTTCGCTGTACATGCTACTTACAGGTTCCTCTACATACAACATAAACCCTTACGTTCTTTTGCATGGAGGGTGCTCCTTATGATTTAAAGAGCAAGGGGTGGGGTGCCTGGTGGCTCAGTTGTTTACGTATCTACCTTCAGCTCAGGTCATGATCCTGGGGTCCTGCGATCGAGCCCCATGTCAGGCTTCCTGCTCAGTGGGGACCGCTTCTTCCTCTCCCTCTGTCTCTGCCCCCCACTTGTGTGTGCTTTTTCTCTCTCAAATGAATAAAAATCTTTAAAAAAAATAAACAAACAGAGCGAGGGATTACAATCAAGGATGTAGCTGGAAGCCTGGCTTGCTGCTCACAGCTGTGTGACCTTGAATTCTTTAATCCTCACTCTGTACACCTGAGAAACAAAATAATGTCAGCCTGTGGTAAGGATTAAATGTGATAACATATGTTAACATAACCCAGGCTATCATGGGCACACCACAAATATCTATTGGCCAATTCCAGGCCCAATTTCAACAGAAGACTGTCTTAAGCAAAGGCAAGACAATTCCTTTTGGATAACTATTACATTTGGACCGACAGCAATAACTCTTAACATTTTCGTCCCACCATTTATTTCTAAAATGGTCTACAAATTCTAGCTCTCTAATCCCAGGACCTCTCGCTCCTTTCCCCCCATCTCTGTCTCAGCCTCATGAATGCCGATTTATCAATAAACTAGATTCCCGCCACAGCGACGGAAAGATCATTCATACATTTCAGAGTCAACCTTGAATTTTATGTTGAAATCAAAGCACCTTCGTAAACAGTGCCGAATAGAAAGGAGAGGCTGAGAAGGTGAATAACCATGATCCTATTCGTTCCAGAAAGCCCAGTGCTGCGAAGGTGATTGGGGGACAGAGATGAAAAAGCCCTCAAGGGATTTGCCCCAAAAGCAGCATAAGAAAAGGGCTACAAACAAAGGGAAAATAAAAATAGTACGTGAACCAACAACTTGGGAGAGCTTATTTCTAGTTGGGAAGATCAAGCAAGACCTTGTGGGTGAGACAGCCTTTGAGATGCACTGGAGGAACGGGCAGTATCGACACAGAATTTGAAGGAAAAGGGAAAAGTATAATTACTGATGAGTAAGAGCTTTTTGAAGAGATACCCCCATTGAACACAACGTAAAATAAAGATCAAAGAGGGGAGACACTAAGAAATGGGTGTATTTTCATTCTGCCGGCCTATGGCTAGCATAAAAGACACTCTCATCCATTCAACTCTAGTAAAATTCACCCAAAGCATCAAGACATGCTTGGATGGCAAGGAAATGGAAACATAAAAGGTATAAATATGTCAACTTTGTCCTCAATGCACATCCATTTTCATCATCATCTTTATCGACAACCAGCATTTTCTGAGCACTGCCCAAGTGTGGAGAGCATTCTGCTAAGCACTGAGGACATAAAGTGACACAAACCATGAATCTCGTTCTCATAGAAAAATGACAAATTAATCAACAAACACAAGTGATTTCTCTTCTATATGCAGGCTCAAAGAAAACCCATTCAGTATTTGTTCTTCAAAAATCCAAGGGATCAACATTCTCCTACCCAAGAAAGACCTCCCATATCTGAGCAGCCATATTTGGCCAGGGTAGGACTTCTTCTGTAGTCCTTCTTCCTATGTGAGTTGAAGGAAAAACCAGGATACAGGCATAAACAGAACCAGATAAGGACTGAAATTTTTCCCTTTCCCCCTTTAAGCCCAGAAACAATCCTGGAATTTCTAATGAGGTGATAAAAAGGAGAGCCGTGAACCCTGAAGATACCAATTCTGGCCCCCGCAGAACTCTCAGATAAAGCTGGTCTGCATGACAAATGCAGAGGGGAAAGGCTGTGCAGTATCTCAATGATTGGACGTTTTGCTTACACAGGGCTAACTAATATTTATTTAAAAATTCAGATCAGTGAGTACACTTCTTGGGTTTCTCCTAAATATTTAATGCCTCCCACCTCTGCATATCCCACCAGACACCAATGAGAGTCCAAACCACACTCATGACCTTTCTCTCGCATTTCCAACCACTATTTGCAGATGTCCAAAAGAGAACTAGTGTTTTTACTCTCCTCGGGTCTGTCTTTTCAAGGGAACACAGATCCATAAATCTGCTCTTTTCTTACCTCTACATTTAGGCTCACATTTATTTTAAAATGGGCAGGGAGGGAGCCAAAAAGGAAGGATGTGAGAAAACTATTAGCCCAGCTAAGCCTAATAAGCAGTGATTAAAGTTACAGTCAGAGAAGTACGAAGCTCAGTGCCTCCTACCCTCTTCCTCCTCTTTGTGCCTTTAATATTCTGCTTCAGGCACTGAGAGGGAGGGTGACACGGCTAGCGAATTCCAACCAGCACTAAGATAATTGTACCATTCACACCCCTCACCAGTCAATCAGAGTCTGCTTATCCAGCCCCATTTATTAATAGTTTGCCTACATTGACAGTGTTATAAAGGAGTGCAATGAGGCTTTCTCCCTGAAACAAGAAATGGGGCGCCCTCAATTAGGACTAAGGGGAACGGAGGTTTGCAGAGCCAAGGGCCACTCGCCCTAGTTCACAGCCACGCCTGTTTCAAGGGTGACAGGCAACGCAGCTCCCTGACTTTCCTAACTTTCTGCACCAGTCGATGTTAAGAGAGCTCAGGAATAAATACAGCCCTGCTCTTACTTAATTCCACAGCAGGCTGTACCCCCTTCTGTGCACTCTGCACACTAACCCCCCCCCCCATGTTCCAGTCACTTCTCCTGCCTTTGGCTCAGGGACCCTCTGCCCGTCACGCAAGAGTGTGACAGCAATGGGGTCTCCCTCTGTAGGTTAAGGTGCTAGGACCGTGTGATGTTTAGAGAGAACAGGTGCCCCATCGGTCATCTTGCTGGTGGTTCTCAAATATGACCGCACATGAGAATCCCCTGGGGAATGTTTTTAAATGACGCCTGCCTGGATCCCTTGCTGAGAGATTTTAACTTCACTGCGCGGGGTTTGGCCTGGGCTTGGACATCATTGTTTTTGCTTTTGGTGTGGTTGTGTAGCTCCTTATGTCTATTTTTGTGGGCGCTCTCCAGGTGATTTTGTTATTGAGCTGGGATTAAAGAGGACTGCAGAGCCTGTCCCACAGATTCAGAAATGAGAAAATCGAGGCCCCGAGGCAATGGCTTGCACACAAGTGAAATAACACACACAGAAACAAAAAGAAGCTTCCGACCCTCAAGACCACCAATACGTCCGTTATCACGGAGGCAGCCACCGGGACACCCTGGAAAAACCTAGCATTTGTAAGGACACCTCAAGGAGTACCCTGGGCTCTGAAGATATGTGCCTGAGCAAATGCCCCCCACCAGCTAACGGAAGACACATGCATTCCGAAGGGACTCGAGGGGCAGGGCAGTGAACGGGAAAGCCCTGGAAGGAGACTCAGTGGATGTGGCTCTGCCCCGTGTATGTGTCTTCTTTACACCTTGCAGCTATTTGCACAGCTTTAAAATGGTGGTTGTGGAGGAGAGATCATCTTCAAGATGCCTATCGGCATTAATATTCTTGTTACCCCATGTCTCTCTCTCTCTCTCTCTCTCTCACACACACACACACACACACACATGCATTACTGTACCTAAACTCCACAAACACATTTAATGCATTTAAGATTATTTTTTACTATTGCTCTTTGGTAGGTTAAGTCGCTATACAAATATACCCACACACACGCAAGCCTCGTGTGTACAGGTGCGTGGCGTGTGTGCATGTTGGGACACACACGGAACGCAGTGACTTCTCACCCAAAGACACCAGCGACTGTGGCAGCTGAGTGATCAGACTGAGGTCCCTAGAAGGTGGGGGAATTGCTTCGAAACGTCTACGCATTTTCACGGAGTCCAATTAGCTTTGAGAAAAGGATGAAAGACATCACCTCCGCTTCTAGTTTCTTCGCAGCCTCTCTTCTCCCCTCCCTGAATAATGCAGGGCTTTTATCCCACCGTTGTTTTGAAGTCCCACCTCTCAAAAAGAAACAAGATCTGATTTCCTCAGAAATTCTAACCAGCTGAAACCCTGATAGGCTCTCTATGGAGATTAATGAGAAATGGAAACTTGACATTTCTTTCTAAAGAAGGAACTTCACAGTCTTCGTGAGGCAGGGAACAAAGACAGGGAGAGTGGCGGGTGTGGAGCACAGCCTGGTTTTTATGAGTCGAGTGAGTTAATTAGTCAAAACCTTAAATTATCCTAATCTAGGAAGCTCTCTACTCCAGACGTTCCCCTCCCTGTAAAGCTGGACTCCAAGCAGGGTCAAAGCCTGTACTTCTCTTTCCTTCCACGTCAGCTGATCCTTCGGGGCCAGCGTAGTGTCTCCTCCTCCTCCCTCTCCCCGTCCCTCTTATCACAAGCCTTGTCCCTGTGCCTCCACCGCCCTGACCCTCAAGGTACCTTGGAATGAATGTCCCTCAAGTCAGCCAGTAGGGACACTGGGCTCATCCACACACCTCCAGCCTCACAATACTCTCTTTATATGCAGTGATCTTTAAAAATTTTAGTCTTCAAGGGGAGATTAGGATCCTTTTGCTAATGAAATGAATACAAACCACAACACACAGAAAATGGGTGAAGTTGGGCGGGGTAAAAGGGTAGAGGGATGGGCAGCAGAAAAAGGTGCAAATAAAATTTAGAGGAACATGCAATTCAAATCCATCCACCCTGAAGCACCCAAACTACCGTTCAATGAAGTGCAAAAGGTGTCTTTCCATCCCCTCTACACCGGAACATCTCCATGACAAAGGCTTCTAAAACACCAGGCCAGCTAAGGCGGCTACCAAGAAGCATTCTGTAAATTCCCTGGAAATGACTGAGCCCCTCTTCTTCCATCGCTCCCTTCTGCCATTAAAGAAAGCGGCTGGTGTCTGAATAGCATGGCAACTCTCTACCTCACTACTTTGGAAACACATGGGGCTAGGCTGGTCCTTCATTTCGAGTAGTTTGGCCTGGGCTAGGATCCAGCTCTCTCCTTGGCTACAAACCAACTAACAGCTGTCCCTTTCTTTATAATGGCCATCAACAAAGTTAGTTGCAATCCAGTGGTCTAAGATGAAAATTGTATCATTTGCTCATTCTAAAGGCAAGCGTAATAAACAGGGGTGGGATTCATTAACTGTACAATCACTGAAGCAGAAAAAAGAGCCTCCGCCTTTTCCTTTTCGGAAGACCTGACTTTATTCTCCGGCCTCATCGGTTGGAATCCAAAATTCCTAATTGATGAACCAGCACGTTTCTGTGCTGCTCTTCTACCCAGGTTAAGGGACACAAGAAAGAGCAGAAGGTGGCTCTTTTATACCAATTTGCCTCTCCATCTGCTCTCCGTCCTCCTAGGCTGACCATTCTCCCCTTCCACAAACCTCCCAATTATTCTTAAAGACACAGTTTAAACATTAACCCCTCCGTGAAGCCCATCTCATTTTCCCAGGCTTCCCTTTCATAAATCTTACTTACGTATATGATAATCTCTTTACACACGTCTCCCCCATTTCCAATTATAAGCTACTGGAGGGTACGAACCAGAGCTAATTCTTTCTCGTGACACATCGTTCAACAAATACTGGTTCTTAACAAACGTTTGTTGAATAACATGGACCAAAAGACACAAAAATAAAGTTAAAAGAAGAGAGTGTGAAAGAAAAGAGACCACGGGGCACTGATAAATACATAAACGCTATCTAGAGAAGAAAAACAGAAAAAGAAAGAGAAGACTCAATGACGAAAAGGGCCAGAAGAAGACCGCAGAGGATGAAAGCAGAAGAGGCAAAAAGACACACATGGTGGGAGAGTGACAGAAGAGGGGACATGGGTGAACTTAAGTACACAGGCTCCTCTTGGATCTTTGCTTTTTTAAGAAAAAGCAGAAATTCTGAAAGTTCCAAAAGTAGAGCATACATGTGGAGCCACCAACGTTAACCATGACACAGAACTCAGTTCAGGAGCGGTGCAGACCCAGGATGCATGGGCCCACAATTACGGCATCACTGGAGAGTGTCAGGAATGCAGACACTTGGGCCCCACCCCAGACCTAGTGAACCCGAGTGTACATTTTTAGCAAGATCCCCAGGTGATTCCTATAGACAAACAAGTTTGACTAATGTTGATGTAGCCATCTGACATTGGCAGATAACCTCCGCAGCTCGTTCCGTGGTGCGGTGCACAAAGCATTGCCACCAAGCAGCTGCACAACGTAAGCCAGTCACCTGACGTCCCTGGATTTCAGATTCTTCACCTGCGAAATGAGGAGGTCAGAGGAAGTGCGTTCTAAATGGTCACAGAGCTCTGACCTTCTTGATCTCATCTAGTAACTTCAAATCCTTCCTACACCCACCAGAACAAACAACAAATATTTGCTAATTAATGTATCACTTCCTCTCTCCACTTACCTAATTTTTTTCCCCAAGTATCTGTTATGTGCCAGGCACGATGTTAAGAACAAGTGATTCCAGGATGAATAACCATCCCTCCCTGTCCTCAAGGAGCTCACCAACTTCTTAGGGACGCAGAGCATAAAAACAAAATTGGGATAAAAGCCTGGTAACGATCATGAACCAGCCCTGGTGCTGCACAGAAGGCAGAGCAGCCATTCTGCTCGGGGCGTCACGCAGGATTTCAGCAAAGGGCCAACATATGCACTACGCCGACCTTCTCTGCCCACCTCAGCTGCAAGCACTAAGAGTGAAAAGACAAAAATAAGGTAGTTGGTGAACATCAACAAACCAACTGAAGGTTCCCGAACACACCTCTCTGGGTTCACAAAACTCCAAGAGCACATCCACGCAATGGACTAGGTGTCATGGCCACAGACAGACCGTTAACGGCCACAGGTGCTCCCCGAGAAACCCACCTCCTCCGAGCTACGCCGACTCCCTCATCCCGACTGCATTCGGTTCTTCTGGCTTCGGCATCCTTCTGAAAGATCATATCAATTCAACCACTAATCTACTCTCCCTAGAGACTTCTTCTGTGGTTTCAAAGAGGGGATGCACTTTAATAAATGTGAACAATTCATTAGGCCAGGAACTCTTTTTGATCTATATTTATTTATAGAGACGACACTGGTATCCGATTGCATGCACAACAGCAGAGACTGAAAATGCAATTTACTGAAAGAAAGAAATTTCTAGAATTTCTAAGGAGGCTGGAGAATGGCAGTGGGGAAAAGGGAACTCACTTTCCAGCATATCCACTCCCGACCTCAACAAGTTACAGGAGATGAGTGGTTTTCTCAGCCCTAGCCTTCCTTATTAAGGAGAAAAGGCTATCGCTCAGAACAACAGTTTGCCAACCTTTAGAATGGTGAGCTCCACCCTGGCTTCTTCCCTGCCCCTGGCTTTTATAGGCTGATTTTTTTTTGCTACGGTTTCTTCACATACAACCTGTGCTTTCCCCTGCCTGCTATATTTCTTACTCCATAAATATTCATGACATTTTTGCTTTAACTTGTTAGCAGTGGTGGACATGTCACCTTCATCTTCGTATTGTTGAGCAAGAAAATAGGGGGCACACCCCTGCATCCTGGGTTCATCACGTTCATGGAGGAGGTGGGAGAACGTTTTACACGGCAATGAGGATGTGGTCAAGGGCTGAATCAGCTCAGTCCCATTTGTCCCTGTCCAGCATCGCTCATCCCCCCCTAACCAATTTCAGTCCGTGTGTCCGCCACCCAGGTGCCCACTTCCCCTCCTCACCCAAGGCTGGTGCATGTGCATGAAGGTCAAAGAAGATGGTCAAGGTTCCGAAGCCATCCTTCTAGAGGCGAAGAGGAATACAAAATCGAGCTACCTGCCGTTCACCCCTTCACCAGAGGGAGTCGCTCTTCGCACTCAGCCTACAAGAAAGGCACTTGGTGTGCAAAGTACTGACTAGAGAAACGTGTTGGTCCTCCTCCTTTCCTTTAATTTTGCCTCGTTACTTCTTTGCTTTCTCTGCATCTATCCCAGCCAGAAACGACATACACGCACTGGCAAAGCAAGGCTCTTCAGACAGCCAGCCTTCCTAGCCACGGAACCAATGCTGAGAAGAAATGAGACAATCGAGGGGCACACCTTGCTCCTCTCTTCGCACGTGAACAGGTAGCTCTGGGCGGCCACATGGCTCTGTGTTCCCAGATCCGTCATGCTTTGCTACGCCTGAACCACACAGGGACAGAACGCAACCATGTTGCTCTGCTTCCCTTCAAACCACCAATCTAAACTCCTTAGCCGGGCTTGCCTGAGAAGTCTTTATTTCCCATTAGTTTGGGGTTGTTTTTTTTTTAATTGTACATCACGGAGGCTCCTCAACTGAAATTAAATTTGCTCTTCCTCCCACCAGCAGACATATTTCTTCCTCAGGTAACCCACACTGTACGGGGGGGTGGCAGAAGGAGAGAAGACAAAATAGAACCCAGTCAGCTCTTTGTGCCATGAGGGGAAAAACAGAGAGAGAGAGAGAACAGTGGCCCAGAGACAGCCCGGAACACCACTGAGTCACGGCCTCGCCAAGACTGCTCACGGGGGCGGGACACACCTGCCTCATCAGGGTTCAAAACCGCTTTGGATGTGGTAAAGGTACAGACCACCTGTGGTGATTCCACCTTGAATCCTAAGGAGCGCCTCCCCTTCTCTTTGTCGCTTTCCCACCACCCGGTCCTCCTCTTCCTCAGCACCCTCCCCTTATAACCTCTTGTCCTTCATGTCGCTTTAGGGCCAACTAAGGATGGCCTAGAACCTGGCTTAATCCCGTGAGCATTCTAGGAGAATGTGGCTGAGACTCTGTCCAAAGGCCTGCTGTCAACCTGGTCACCAACCAACATGACGAAGGACCTAGTCACTGTAGGGCACTGTCGTGGGCACCAAGAATGAAAAAAGGGGCATCTGCCCCAGGGACACCCACCTCACCTCACTCATCTGTACGTAGGAAACCACTGCACATGGAGTTGCTGTTCTCACCCATACCTCTGTTCTATTTTGAAGTAAAATTAAGAATACATCCTCCCACTTGAAGGAGTAGAAGCAGATGGAGAACCAGCTCAGGTGTCTGTAAGGTGAGCACACACCAGATAACCTCAGCTATTTGTAGACGTGGTGAGAACATGGTTCAAAGTGGGATCCCACTCTCCCATTCTGCTGACAGTACAGATGGGTACAGATTACCAGTTAAATGCTCCAAAGAATGGCACGGGGGGGGGGGGGAGGGGGGGCGGGTAGTGAATGTGGCTGAGATAGCCATCCTTTCTGGACAATGAAGAGCTACCTTCTGGTGTGCTGTTGAGTGACAAGGAGCCTCTCCTCCTTCCCCCACATCCCTTTAGTATTTTGGATTGCTTCAAAGTATAGTCATTAAAAATGCCAGAAAAAAAGATCTGGGGGGAGAACACTCTCAGAAAGCCTATTGATGCCCATGATTCGGCTACAGGATTTTGAAGATCCGTATCTCAACCTGATTTCTGCATTTGGGCACCCTCAGAGTTTGGGGGTGTACGGTCAGTGGACCAAGGAAAAGAGCCCCAGCTCCCCATCACGGCCCTCCAGCCTGTGGGTGATCAGATTGCCTCAGGAGTTGTCTTGCATTGCATGAGTGCCCAGCTGAAGAGTCATTAGCTAAGTCTTTTCCGTCTCTCCTGCTATTTCTCTTTTCAAGTACATAAAAAAATACTGCCTAGCCACATTTCACATACTGTAAAAATTGACAAGAGGGGGGGACAAAAAGAAAGTCTTCATTCTCTTTGGAAGGTACAAGACGAGCACATGCAAACGGCACATCTCTTTGTTTAACACAAAGACTCACGTGTCGAATTCTGCACCCCTTCCCCATGCACAGCGTTTTAGAACTCTGCAAGATAGCCATTTTGCAAGAGTGTGGAAGTAACAGTTTGCTTGGAGGATGTGTGGGTATAAATAGATGTGTAGACAGAAGGAGAAATTTACAGCTCAAAAATAATAGCACAGGAAAAGAAATATCAATCACAAGGAGAATATTGACAGAATTCCTTCTCTGCAAGCTTGAGACTGAAGTCCTTCTTAACCTGCAGCATTCTTCAATTCCAGGTGTTCCTAGACCAGCCAGATTCCCCACCTAGACCTGTCCCTCTGCAGTAGGCCTCCCGGGATCTCTGGGCCCCGTGTCAATGCTTTAGACAGCAAGTGGACTTCAGGGCAACAACCACAGTAATCATTATTCTCATTTCTTTAAAGGACATTAAAAAAAAAAAAGCCTAGGAAGGTAGAGACAGGAGACGGACAGGCATGGAAGTGGCAAGGGGAAAAAGCTAGCCTGAAAAAAAAAATTTTTTTTTTCTAGATTCCCATAAAAATCAGAGCTTTAGCCCTGGGTGAATAAAATGCTACTTAGCTCAAAAATTACACAGGTCTCCCATGCACGTCTACATACATAGACCCTTATGTCACCCAACATCTTCCGTCCCTGCATACATCCACCCCCACTGCCTCCCCAAAACCCAAAACCTGTTTGATGAGGAAGGGAAAGATCTAACATGGGCGATTTCCCCCTTTGTAATAAGCCTTTTTTCCCAAAACAGCATTATTTTATTATCTTGTCGCCTTTTCTTCCAAAAATTCCACTTGAGGGATTTGAAGAGAGAGATAAACAAGGAATCCCTACCCGAGGTGAGACGACAATAAAACAGAATTTGCCCTACCTTGGTTTGTAGAAGCCAAACCTCTAGACGGACAGATTAAGGGAGTGAGCATGTTGGGAATGTCCAGTCTCCTCTTCTCGCTGGCATATCCACATAAGAAAGCCGAAGGGTAAATGAAAGGAAGATAATTTAAAATCCAATTTAGCGTGAATTTTGTTTTAATCTTGTGTCTTGAAGAGATGCAAATTCAAAGAAAAAAGACAGAATTCAAAGGTAATTCAGGGTATGGAGAGCAGCTCACAGTGCAGAATCCAGAGTAATTATTCCATTTGCATGTGAGGTTAGTGGCTGGGCTTCTCGCAATTACGGTTTTTGATTTTTGGAGCTTTAGTGGAGGAGGCTCTGTGTAGAGAAGCTGGGGGCCGGCTCTGTCCCTCCGTGGAGCATGGTCATTCCCAAAGCGTCCCCTTCCTGAGGGGGGAAAAAGAGGCGGTCAGGGTTTGATTCGAGTGTCCCCGGAGGGTGAGAAAAATGCATTCCGAAAAAGATATCAATTCGTTTTAAGGAAAACGGGGAGGAAACCCCGCATTTCCCACAGAGTGCACACGAGAGGAATTGAAAACAGCTGGCACCGGTCTATAAATAATTCAGAAAAGGTCTGGCTATACCATTCCTGGGACAGGCATGGATGAGAGGTGGGAATGCCAACCTGAATGGAAGAGGAGAGAGGGAGGGAGCGAGCAAAGGAGGGAAGTGGTAAGGGAGGGAGGGAGGGAGAAGCGGCACCATAGAGCAGCACACACTCACACACACGCAGAAACACACAATCCCCACTTAACTCGCCAGCAAGTGCGGCCCCCAGCCCCATCTGCATTGCTGCTGACATGTCTGTCTCGCTCTCCCCATCGCCTCCAGCGGCAGCGCCTCCTCCCACCCCGGGCTCGTGCTGAATGGGTTCTGATTGTGCACTGGGTGCACACTGGGCATTTCTTGGAAGGGGCACACTGACACGCGCGCACACACACACGCCCCCGACGCGCACGCGCCCCCGCGCGCGCACTCACACTCACCCCCGCGCACACTCACCCCCGCGCACACTCACGCCGCCGCCGCGCTGATATGCAGCGCACGGGGCTTCACCTGCAACGTGTCGATTGGACGGATGGTCACGGCGCGTGGCTCCGGCCCGGGGCACCGATGCCCAACCTCTCTGTTCGGTAAGGGGATTAACAGCCCCCCCCCCAAAAAAAAAGACCGGAGAGAGCCCTCCCCTTTCACCCTAAAAATATATATTTTTTTAAAAAGCCACGTCCAAATTAGCAAGTGCCGGGTTCTGCTGGATTCAAGAGCTTCACCCAACACCAGGTTAGTTAACGATTCCACTGCTTCGACCCTTTATCTTCCTGACACCCCCAAACCCCAACATTGAGACACGAGACTCCAAAGCGAATATTTACGTACCGACTCTGAGCGCCTCGGCGATTGCAGAATCTCTGGAGAGGGCTGGCGGGTGGCCGGGGATTGAGGGTTTTCCTTTCCTGCAAAGCAGGATTGATAATCCGTGTCGGGGGTTTTGAAGTTCACGACTCTGCTTGGCAGAGCCAAAGAAAATGCATTCGGACGCCAGCACTTCGGGATTGTGGTCATCAAAAATCACCCTGACGAACACTTTCGATAAGAGCAAAACCCCGAGATTTCCTAGAGGTGAAGAAGCCGAAGGAAGTGGTTTTTGAAAAGGGGTGGGGGGACCTTCCTTTCTCAAAAAAAAAAAAAGGGGGGGGGTGGAGAGGCAGGAGCCCAGATTCCAGTTGGTGATGATCCGAGCCGGGGGAGGGGAAGCGGGCGGGGGCACGCTGTGCAAGTCAACCGCGCGGCAGCGGGAGAGGAAGACGAGGAGGGGGAGGAGGGGGAGAGTAAGAAAAATGGGTATTAATCACCGGGGACGGGGGCTGGGCGGGAGATCACAGGTTGCCTGGTCTGGATCTGGGTCTCACACCCAAAAACGTGCCCCCCCCTACACACACACCTACCTCTCACACACTGGCTCTGGTGGGAGGAGAAACCCACGAAGCTAGGGAAGATGTTTCTGCTCCCAGGGTGTATGTGTGCGTACGTGTCCTCTTTCTCCACATCCCCCCCACCCCACCCCACCCCCAAACCCCGTCACCCCCTCACTCCTATTGCTAAGACTCCGGCGGAGGCGCTTCCCACGTCACGTGCTGGGGGAAGTGGGGTAGGAAGGGGGAAAAGGCTTAACCCGAGTCCGTGGCGCCTCCTGCTGGCCGCAGTGGGGCACAGCAATGAGGAAGGGCGGCTAAGGGGTGTGGGGAGCGAGACAGTGCCCCCGGTGAGCGGCCGCGCTTGGGGCTGCGGAAAGCATCTCCAAGGCGGAGCTGCCCTTTGAAATTTAAGACCCTGGCTCTATTTTCCACAAATCAGTCTCCGCTTCGTACGTGCAGCCCATGTGCTGGACGCAGTTTAAAGCAGGGTTCTTGCCTTCAAGAAGCTTAGGATCTATTTTGAGCTCACGAGGCTGACGGGGAAACAATGGGAAACAAAGAAAGGCAAATGTAATGAAGGGCTAAATTGTATAGTACAGATAATATGTGTGCTTTGCTGACGATTCATGAAGGCTCGAGGAGTCTGGCATTTTTTATTAAAGTAGATCCTGTTATTTAAAGACCTTGAGGAGAGATAATGATGAGACTGGTGAATAATCCTTACATGAAACTATATTTCATGGCATTTACAAACTCACCCTCTTGTAAAACGCAAACATCCATTCGTTTCTCTCCCTCTTAAACTGTTTTCTGTTTTAATATCACTTATCACCACCCGTAATATTGTTTGTTTTTCATATTAACATCATCGTGTATGCACCATTTTTATTCTAATCCGTTGTCTCGTCAAAGATCCAGAATATTATAGGGGTGGAACATTTTCCTGTTGGTTATATCATGAGCTTCTCACCAATGTTCCTGAGAAGCAGCCATATAAACACCTAGTAATCTGGAGCTTTGATCTATGTAGCATACACCAGATGTGTACTGTGGTCTATAGACCAGACAGCAGTCATAATATATCTGAACTAGTTCTTTCATGTTTCCTAGTTTTTGTTAGGTTTAATCGTTGCATCTAAGATTTTTAAAGGCACACACAAACGCATAAGCATTATATGGAAACACAAATACTGAAATTATTCTTTCTCAGTAATGGTATTGCTGCTTTTCTAAGACAGGGTAGGGCTGGTCTTCCACCTCTTTGGAGAACGACAGAACCACTCCAGAGTTGCTGTGCCCCTTGATATACAACAGGCAACCCAAGCCCCTCTATGTGCAGATTTCCAGTTGTTAGAACATGGATTCCAGGAGGGGTGTAAGATGCAGAGCAAGGACCCCATGAGGCTTTCCTGAAACACTTCCTGGAGTCTCCCAGGAATGCCATTACCTTCACAATAAGACCCACGCTCACTCAAGGGTTGACCTTTAACCTACTTTAAAAAGCAACAACATGGGGCGCCTGGGTGGCACAGCGGGTTAAGCGTCTGCCTTTGGCTCAGGGCATGATCCCGGCGTTGTAGGATCGAGCCCCACATCAGGCTCTTCTGCTGGGAGCCTGCTTCTTCCTCTCCCACTACCCCTGCTTGTGTTCCCTCTCTCGCTGGCTGTCTCTATCTCTGTCGAATAAATAAATAAAATCTTAAAAAAAAAATAAAAAATAAAAAAAATAAAAAATAAAAAGCAACAACAACAAAAACAAACAAAAAATAAAAACAAAAAACCCTCAGAGCCCACCTTCCCCTTCCTATTCGAATCCCCTTCACCAAAATTGGCCCATTCTTCTCTATTTTCTTTTCTTCCCTTTCTGGACCCAGTAATTCCATTACAGCCCATTCACTTCTGCAAGTGTAGAGGAAAGAATGAGTTCTCAGACTCCCTCTCCCTAACTAGGTCTACCCTCCCCTTCAATTTCTAGCTCAAGTCCCACCTCATCTGAGGATATTTTCAGTCAGCCAAGCCTGAATTGGTTTCTGTAACAACTGCAAGAGTTTTTAAATGAGGTATGGCACCTCACCACCATCCCCCTGACTCCCACCCCCTGCATTTGGAAATGTGTAGAGGGATTTGTAGGTGACGGTACTGGCGTGAGTGATGCAGGCACTGGAGATCCAACACACACCAAATTGGTCATTTGGTCTTGCATTAGGAAAAACTGGCCCAAAAGGAAAATAATTTTGCCATAAACTATTAATGTTGAACCATATGAAACTATGGGTATTCAATCACATGAAACTGCCAATCACATGAAATAACCATCATTGACCTATAATAAAAAGGCAATTTCATAAGGCTAAACGTTAAATTGTATACTTATGTGTACCTCCCGTCTTTCCAATTACTTAACTACTTAAGGAGCTAGACCAGCATCTAGATTATCCATTTATTCCCAGCACCTGACTGTTGGTTTGCAACCTCAGGAGTTCCCCTGGGGAAATTTTAAATTGGTCCCTCTACAAGGAGAGCAAGGAAAGGCTAAAGAAAGACACAGAGCACTCCGGATTGGTGGGTGGCTGTTTTAATAAGCAAGACAACTTACCTACGAGGCTTGTCTTGGGCAGTCGCAAGATAAATGGATCTCAACACCGGCCCACCAGAATCTTAGGAGTTTAAATAGCGGCCTTTGTGGGTTCAGTTATGTATACAGTCCAGATGGTGTCACTCCATTAGTCTCTCAAAGCTGTATCTTGAAGTGGCTCCTAGAGTGAGAGCATTGGGTAGAACGAACATTCTAAGGACAGTGCAGGGAATAAGGAGCTTCCAACTGCCCAGATCCAGCTTGTGGGTCAACTGGCAGTCACTTCCTCTCAATGACCTCCTCTAACAGTGGCACAATTCCAGACATATAGTGGGGCTTCAGTCAATATTAAGGTTGTTTGGGGGTTTTTTTGTTTTGCCTTTTCATGACTATTAGAAATCACTTTCCCAAGTAGTCTTGCTGACTCTGGCTCTGGAAGTACTAATTCTGGGAACCATGCAGCTTGTGAGTGGAAGGCGGCATCTCTTCTCCATGCTATTCATTGCCCATTGTCCATTCAATGGCAGAAGACCTCTCTCCTTATTTCTCAGAGTCCCTGTCACTCACTGGCACGTCTCATGAATGACCTTTGCCTCCAAGGACCACAAGTCTTTCCACAAAACTGTTTTTAAGGATCACCTGGATTCATGAAATTTGAAACACTATTTCTCAACATTGCAAATATGCATTTCCTAACTCCTAGTCAGGAAGCACAAAAAGCAATGTCCTAAAAAGACAAGATGTTGGATTATATTTCATAGCATCGTTTATTGAAGGAAAAGCTCTTGCCTGAGGCTGCTAATGACCCCGGTGGAGGTATTCTGTCAGCTCTCTTGACTAAAAGAGAGGATCCCATGAGATGCAAACACTCTTGTCCCTGGCCCAATCAGCAGACGCAAAGCCCACGCCTTGCCCAGCAAAGGAAAAAAGAAAAAAAAGCAGGAGGTGGGGGAGTATGTTTATCTCACAATATCTTTCCTATCAAGCACTGACACCACAAGGTAGGGCCTGAAGTTTACAATTTGGGGTTCCTCATTAAGGAAAAGAGTAAAACTGTGATGTGCAAGTGAGTATTTACTTAAAATGAGAAAATAAATCACAAGAAATAAAAAATTCTTTGATATGATTAATGCCACAAAAAAATTGTAATTAAATAATAATTTATTAGTTATTGCCTGGATGCTCTGTAATACTTGCTGTTCTATATATTTTTTACTTCATATTCTTCACATTATGATTTATGATATCATTTCTATGGAAATAACAGAAAGAATCAGTCTATCCTTCACCATGGTTGCTCAAAAATTGGTTTTCATCATTAATCATTTAGAAAAATTTCTTATTGGTAGTAGTGCAATGTGTGTTTTTTAGAATGCTGTCAAATTAGGGAAAACCCTTATCAAATTTCTTTTATATAGAAGTAAGATTTCAAGGATTTCAAGTTTTCATGTACAGTGGTTAAAAGTCACTATCCCTTGAACTGATGTCACTCATTAACCAGTTTGCCATGTATTACAAGTTTTGCATTATCTTCATCAATGTTAGTATTTTGTCTCAAACCAGCCAGATATTTAGCTCTTTTTTCCAGTGTGTTCATTTGGTTCACTCCTCTTCTATAACTGGATTAGCAAACAATCCAGGAGCCTATTCATTACTCAAAATTTCTCTTTCCTTCTTAAAGAATTTAGTATGATATGGAAAAAAAAAGTTGCAATTTGCTTCTTAATGTCAGGGTGATTTCTATTGATGTCAATGCTAATCTTTTTGTCATTTTTTATTTTACAGGCATTAATTATTATATGAATTTTCTCTTAGTTCTTCAATACATAAATGTATATAATAAAGAACTCTTCAACTATGACCCAAACAACACTCTGTAATTTCTCACTTGTTTTATTAAAATGTCCCAAAATATCTTTCCACACTGCAGATAAAGTGGCATACTCAAGCTTTATCAATAAAGAAACTTTTTAAAATCCATGTTCGGGTTTCCCTTCCCAGCCTATGAAAAATTCTAGAACCTTATCTCGTGAAGCTTGAGCAGCTTTCTAACGGGAAGCATTACACTTTGATTCTTTAAAGAAAATCTTAAATTGTCAAATATTCTATTTGTGAGGCAAATCTGAAAGGGGAGAAAAAGCCTTACAAAATGCCAAAGCGGTCTACAACTTCAGGTAAGCTGGAGGCTGCATTCACTCCAGCTCAAGTAAGGGGATGATGGCCTGAGCACATGATCTCTGAGACTTTCAAGTTCCAGTGCTGGGCGAGGAGGCACCAAGGGTGGTTGGAGTCTTCCTGGAAGCTTCTCCTTCATTGAGAAAGCTGGCAATAACTTAACTCTATACGAAACTGATGGCAAGCCTCATAAATATATCTCACTAAACCCAAATTAAATTATTCCCAACTCAACCTCCACTTAGCTTCATCTCAAAAATGTTCACCACAGGGCGCCTGGGTGGCACAGTCGTTAAGCGTCTGCCTTCGGCTCGGGGCGTGATCCCAGCGTTCTGGGATCGAGCCCCACATCAGGCTCCTCTGCTGGGAGCCTGCTTCTTCCTCTCCCACTCCCCCTGCTTGTGTTCCCTCTCTCGCTGGCTGTCTCTATCTCTGTCAAATAAATAAATAAAATCTTTAAAAATAATTTAAAAAATAATTTTAAAAAATGTTCACCACCACTCCAATGACACCCAGTGTGAGAGGAAATCAGACAGAGAAAGTTGGAGTGGAAAGAGACAGCAATCTTAAATGATTGCAATTAAAACATGCTATTTTTGCAAATTTTACTAAAACATTTGGACACATTATTAGGGCCTCTCCCGCAGCCTTAGAAGAAAGGGCCCCAAGTGAGGGACTGGGAATCTGAAGCTGCATTAGCTTCAAAGTCAGCCTGCCTCTGCTCGTTACCTAATGTCAAACAGGCTTCCTAGTTTCTAGAGAAAATATTCGAATTTTATCTTTGAAAAAATAATTCGTTAAAGGCTCAGTTGACAACATGCATATTAATGCCTTCTGCTGAATCCAATCCATCTTCTTTTGCTTGCAATTCCTGGAGTGTACAGGAAACACAGAGCATTCAATTTTAATAACTCTCACAAGCATACTAAGATCCTGATTCCGCCATCATTACTTTTTTAAAAGAATCTCTATTTTGTCTTATCATAATGATATTAATTATTCACCCCAAGCCATCTCTTTTCAAAGGGATAGTTAAACAACCTCCATCTCCTCCCTCCCGGCCTGAAGACCTGCCCATCCTCCAACAATTAAAAAAGTCTGCATTATCCACTGCATTTTCTGGAGCCTGCTGTGCACATTGTAACAATACGCTTGTACACATTCACATTGTATACTCGGAGAAACATTTCTTTAATCCTTTCCTACATGGTCCCTTTTCTTCTCCAAAATATACAATGGGGGTGGGAGGGAGAGGAGGAAGAAGAGAGGAATAAATAAGTCTTGCAGAAAAAAGAATGATTGAATCTAGAAAGTGGATGGAACTTGTGATGTGATAGTAAGTTCTCTGTGATAAAGAGAAGAATTTGCATGGTGTTATTTCTAGCATCGCTCAACTCCTGCAAGAACACACCCTGAGCGGAAATAACCCCCAATTAAGCACAGTTAGAGCTGGCACTGCCTTATTGGGTTTTTCTCCTCCTCCAACATAGCAAGGATATGACAACACTTTTTCTGACCTAGCTGTTGTTTTTGGGGGGTTGTTTTTGGGTTTTGGGGGTTTTTTTTGGTTTTGTTTTTTAAGAAATCCTTTAGAATCTTGATTTTTATCTACCTGAATAGGTTTTGTTTTTCTTTTCTTGTTTTTCATCTATATACTTGGGGGGGGGGGGAGGGGAAATGGCCTCTAGTCTCACCATTATGACGTAGGGACAGTGCACGGCTGGTGTTTCACTATCAGACTAAACAAGCTTCTTGAGAAATATGCTCTAATTTCTTTTACTACAGGCAATATGGATGAGAGATCCCATCTCTATCTGAAGGCGTTTTCAAACATCTTATTAGCACAGGCAGTCAGATAATGATGCAAATGATAAAACAAAATGGAGATAAATTCTATATCTCTCCTCTCACAGGTTCCCTTCTCTCTCATCGCTTCATGTCCTTCTCTGAAATTTTCTAAGGTTTTTCTTTGTGAGCTGTGCATCCATCCCCCCAATATTGTTTTTTCCATTGGTCCTGCAAAATGGGTATGAAATCAGATTCCATTGGAGAGCATGTGCACACACTTACACACACACTAGCATTTTGAAAGAATTCTGAGGTGCCAATCGGAGGCAAGGGGTGATTAGTCCTCACATGTCCCAAATCTACGCATCGGCCTGAGCGGTATACAAAGTAAGCTTCACCAAGGCAGGGGGCTGGTCCATTCTGTTCACTGCAACCCTCCGGACACCCAGCACGGTGCCTGAATGAATAACTTCTGAGCAGACCCTAAGAATGAAGTCCGTAAGTATTCGAAGAAGGACTTTCTCGATCTTTACAGGAGCTGCATCACCGCGATCCTGCTTGAACACTCAACAGCCTCGCCGCTAGTGGAGTTTAGTGCAAACTCCCCTTTCACACGCTGGTTGCTTCACAGTCTGGCCCCTAACCTCCCTCACCCTTGTAGCTCTCCATCATACGCACTCATTTTTTTCATTTTGTTTTTAAATGCAGATTTTTTTTAATTTAGATTTTAGTTTTTTTCAAAGTTGTGTGAGCAAAGTTTAAAATCGACAAGTTGTTCAACAGCAGTGTCCTCTGACCTCCCACCACCCCATCCCCCTCCCTAAAGGCCACCACTATCCGTTTTTTTGTTTTTAAGCAGGCTTCTTGCCCAGTATGGAGCCCAACACAGCACTTGAACTCAGGACCCTGAGACCATGACCTGAGCTGAGATCAAGGGTCTGACCCTTAAGCCACTGAGCCACCCAGGCGCCCTCAGTGATTTTTCATTCAAACTGTTGGCACTCACCCTCATAGCTCAAAATGACACACCTACATTGCTACTCTTCCTTGTTTATTGACATCCTACTATGGAAGACAAGAGTTTGTCTCTCTTTCACAAAAACAAAAACTAATGTACCACATATATGCACATTTCCTTCCCTCGTATCCTCCAATATGCATAGATCATAATTACACTTAAATCAATATTCAGAGTCTACGCTTGTCCCATAAATGTCCCTTATTAGGTGTAGTTATCCTGTCTCAAGTCTCCTTTAATCTAGAATAATTCCTCCATCTTACTTTGTCTTTCATGACACTGACATTATTGGAGCGACTGGGCCAATTATCTTATAGAATACTTCACAATTTGGAATTGTTTGATTCTTTCCCTCATGAATAAATTAAGGATAAACATTTCTGGCAAGGTAATATTGTGAACTTCTCCAACCCTTTAAATTATCAGGAGGTACCTGATACCAGTGTGTCCCATTATTGATTATGGCAAATCTGATCATTGATTTGGGGCTATCTACCAGAGCTCTTCATCGTAAAGGTATATTTTCCCTTTGTAATTACTAAGTAATCTGCTGGGTGATAATTTGAGACTGTGCTCCCATGTTCCTGTTTCCTAATAACTTGAGGACAAAGAGTATTATAAAGAATCTTAAACTCTGAACAGATTGTTTGTTGTTGGTAGTGGTATTAGTGCTGCAATTATGGACAGAAATAAAAAATTGTATATGTAAGTTCTGTCCACCAAAAGGACCTAAAAGCAATGACTTCGCAGTAACAATGAGCACACCCGACACCTAGATCCTGGTTTCTAAACACCATTCTCCAGGAATAGGAACCGGGAATCCTTGGAGAACTGGCTGATTCTGGGTGGAGTCAGGGAAAATACAAGGTGAGCCCAGAACATCTTGTTTGGCCTGAAAGCAAGGAAGTACTCTAAAACTAACAGGGACATGTCTAAAGAATGTATGATCCAGCTTAAAGATCTCCCACTGGCCAAATTTGGGACTATTTTAGCTTGAAAAAGAATAATGACCATATTGATTATGAGACAATGAATAAAAAAGACTCCATTAGTCCACAGGGACGCTTGAGGAAAATGGTGGTGGGGAGAGGGAAGAAAAGCTCTTCTTTACAAATATTCTAGTTAATAAATGCTTGAGGAATAATAGAATTAGAGGATCACCATTTTACCATCTCCAGTGTAACAGCTGATCATCAGTGAATACTAATAAATGCTTTTTTGATGATGATTTTTGGCAAGCCACAATTATACAATGTGCTTATTCTTTTTTTTTTTTTTTTAAGATTTTTTATTTATTTATTTGACAGAGATAGAGACAGCCAGCGAGAGAGGGAACACAAGCAGGGGGAGTGGGAGAGGAAGAAGCAGGCTCATAGAGGAGGAGCCTGACGTGGGGCTCGAACCCGGAACGCCGGGATCACGCCCTGAGCCGAAGGCAGACGCTTTAACCGCTGTGCCACCCAGGCGCCCCTCAATGTGCTTATTCTTAACCTGTAAAAATTATTATGCCCATTTCTAAAACTTTAAAACGTATATTCTCTCACATCTTACAAACACCCCTTCCTCTGCACCCATGTTCACTAACACATTTCATAAACCCTTCCAAATTTCCTTCTTTGCAAAATTTTTTCTTTTACCCATTGGTAGATCGCCGCGAGCACCAATTCATACATAATTTAGTGACTCTGTAGAGAAAAATCCTTTAGCCTCTATGTAGGAGTGATATCTGAATTTCTTCCTTTTTGAACAAAAACACTTCATAAATTTCTTTTTACAAAATGCTAACATCTCTAAGTTAGTTAGCTAGTTTAGTCCAAATTTTAAAATACTCATTCAAAAAACATTAACCAAACACTGACTATGTGTAAAGCAGGATGCTGAGTACTGTTGGAAAAACTAGAATAAGTCAAACACACCGCTGCCTCCCAGAAGTTAAAAGAAAGGAAAACAGTATGTAAACAAAGAAACAATCAATGCAGAACTATTTAACCCCTATTAATAGAGATAGAAGTTAAGACGCTAAGCCCCCATAAGTAAGACTTATTCATTCCGACAGGGTGTGGAAGATTGCCCTAGTGGCCCCAATTCCTCATCTCTTCCTATAACCACACCCTTTGCCAGGTAACCCTGCAGTGCCCTCTCACTGTGGGAGAGGCACCTTCACTTTGGGTTTGGCAATATGACTTCCTGTAACCAACAGAAGGAGGCAAAAGTGATGGAGTGTCAGCTCCACATGCAGGTCTCAAGAAGCTTATATATTTTTGCTTGAGTTCTCAAACCTCTACCATTGCCACAAGAAGAACACGTCTAGGCTAACATGCTTGTCTAAATAGGGAAAGAAGAGACAGGTAGAACAAAACTAGACACTCTAACTGAGCCCAGACTACTTCCATCTTCAGCCAACCCTTAAATCTGTGAGAATGAGCACTTGATGTTTTAAGCCACCGAGATTTCGGGTGGCATATGGGGCAGCAATTTCATGGCAATAACTGACTGGTATACAGAGGGATGAAGGAACTCTTGCTCCTCAGAGGAGGTGGCATTAGGTCTGAACTTGGAAGGAGTAGGCTGTTTTTTTAGATGTAATTGACATCTAACACTATATTAATTTCAAGTGTATCACCTGACTTGATATTTGCGTATATCGCAAAATGGTCACCACGGTAAGTCTGGTTGACGCTCATCACCACACGTAGTTATGATCTTTTTCTAGTGATGAGAACTTTTAAGATCTACTCTCTTAGCAACTTTCAAGGACACAATACAGTATTATTAAATGTAATCACCAAGGAACTAGACCATTTTAAGCTGAAGGGAAAAGCAGAGGCAGGATCTCAGAGTCCTATTCAATCATAGCAAGCAATGGAACGCAGAGCCAAAGAGGAACATGGTAAAAGACTGGAGGCAAGTTCTGGAGTCTCTTGAATGCCATATTAAGGAATCTGCATTTTACTTTATGCTCTGTGGTTCTGAGGAAGTGAGGAATTTGATCTGGCCTAGACTTTTGGAAAATAATATTGACACCAATTTGGGCTAAATGCAATGAAGAAAAAGGAATCAAATTAAAAATGATCGATTTCCAACTATGTACTGAGCGCTTTACCTTAACTATCTCATATAATCTCTCAACAATCCTATGAAGTAATTATAGGTATCCCTTTATAAAGATGAAGAAAAAGACATAATGACATTAAGTAACTTTCCCCAAATCCCACAGCTGGCAAGAGAGAGAGCTGGGGTTGAAGGTCGGGTTGTAAGACAAGAAGGTAGGTTGAGGTTGTATCCTCTTTCTACTGTCATCGTTCTGCTTCCCAAATATTGGATGCAGGCAGACCAATCAGGAGGCTACTGCTATGCTCCAGGCAGTGTTAATGAATTATGATGGTGGCAATGAGAAAAGAGAGGAGAGAATATATTTTAAATTATACAGTTGTATTTATTTATTTATATTGCCGAAATAAAACTGCCAGCAACTGGCTAAATATGGCCAATGACAGTGGATGATAAGAAGATTCCATGTTTTTGAGCATGACTAACGGAACTGTTGTGATGCCGCTACAAGAGGAGACAGAGGAAAAGCAGACTCAGTGGTAAGAAAGCAGACACTAGAGTTGAGTTATCATCTTAGGAAGCTTTCTGACTAGTGATAATATTAATAATAACTCTCACTGAGTCCTGTTCTTAGTGCTTTGCCTTAAGCAATTCACCATCCACACAGCAACCCTATGAAGTACGTGCTATTATTATCCTGTATTATTGCTAAGAAACCCGAGGAACTGAGAAGCGCAAGAACTAGCAATAATGCTCGGATAGAAACACAGGCAATCGGGCTCTGGGGCCACACTGTTGACAGCCAACTCTTGAGGAAGTCGGTAACAGTTCTTCCAACGTGCCCGACCCCAATCCCAAGAACTGTTAATCAGGACAGTCAAGGTTATGCTGCAGTGAAGAGCCCCCAAACCACAGATGCTTCACACAAGAAAAGATTACTTCTCGCGCTCTCCAAAGCCTGCAGATTCTAGCCAACCGTCAGGCATAGTTCTCCCTGTGTCAGGAGAACATTCTCTGTTGCCTCAGTCGTAGGTCACGTCCACAGCAATACGTGCTACCAAGATAGCAGCCATAAGGAAGGAGAGCGATTGCATTTCTTGAAGTCAAATGTCTTGTCCTAAGAAAAGAGAGCCATCTCATTCTTGCCCACAACCCACCCGTCAGAACTAGTCCCATGGCCATGCCCAGCTTTGTGGGGAGCGGGGACAATTCTAACTAGAGAGAGAGGAGCCATAAATATTGTGGCACAGCAGTGATATCTACTTCCTCAACTATACAGCTTCTTGTAACATCGCAGTAATTAGACATTTGGGTCTTGAAACTCAAAGTCAGGGTGAAAGCACTAATTTGAAATGTATTTGGATAAGCATGTGTATGGATCCTAATTTCTACCTCCCTTCTCAGAATCCAGGGTGTTCATGCCCTGTTCCCTGTCACCACTCCCATTCCTGTCCAAGGAGACTGGAAAGATCAAATGACATAATCCATATGCTTTGCAAACTTTAAAGGACAACATGAATAGTATCATTCTATCTGATGTTAGGCTTTTTATTTACCCCCAATTAGCTCTCAGCCAGGAGTTCAATTGTCATGGAGCGCCTAGACGAAAGGCATTCTACTAGGCATCGTGGAAGACACAAAGTTACTTAACACCTACCCCTGCCCTCAAGCAATTACAATTGAATGAAGAACCCAGGCTGTGTCCATGAAATGTTAATAAACATAAGCAAAACAGCAGAAAACACGTGGCAATGAGCACTTCTGATAGGGAATACTATTCTAGAGAACAGTGAAGAAAGAAATGTGGAATGTTTTGAAATGGTTTTCTGAGAGTATCTTAACAGCTGAAGTGGTGAACTCAAATGCATGAAGTAGCCAGGTGTAAGGATGGCGGGAGCTACCGCGAACTGAAAAGTATACGTTCTATCAAAAGGCTTGCAAATTCTGAGGGGAAACACAAACACTGTCAGGATCGAACAAAACACAACTTCTTGGCACTTTCTAGACTGTGACCTCTGGTTTTAGAATGCTTCCCCCAGGGATATTTTTATGTTGGTTGATAGCAAATCCTTAGGTCAAACAGGTAAATTTCAGACAGGGACAGTTCATGTGGACAGACAAGAGACAAGGAAGATGGGAGAGGAGTGGTTTCCAGAATCTCTCTGTTGATCCTGAGAAATCTTGCCACAAGACAGTTTGCCTGATCTAGTAAAACTAGTCAGTATGATGTTAATACGTAGAGAACTAAAACACATCTTGCCTAAATTATCACAAATTTCAACTTAGTAAGGTCAAAATTAATCAGGTTTTCCTCTACATTGAAATTATTTTGATAGCATGATAAATGTCAGAACCGAAACCTTAACAACTGTCCGATGATATCAACATCTAAAGGAAGGACAGGGAAGAACGATTAACTAACACAACTGCATAAGGGACAATAGGTTAGCTTAATTAAGACCTTCCAAAGACGCATGCTACCCACTATAGATTTTCTGAGTTTTTTTAAGAATGTACATTTACGGGGCGCCTGGGTGGCTCACTCGTTAAGCGTCTGCCTTCGGCTCAGGGCGTGATCCCAGCGTTCTGGGATCGAGCCCCACATCAGGCTCCTCTGCTATGAGCCTGCTTCTTCCTCTCCCACTCCCCCTGCTTGTGTTCCCTCTCTCGCTGGCTGTCTCTATCTCTGTCAAATAAATAAATAAAATCTTAAAAAAAAAAAAAGTGTACATTTACCCCTGACACTAAGACTCTCAGAATTTGGTTAAATAGAGCATTCATTTTTATGTCTTAATCTTGCTCCCTGGCCCCTAAAAATGTTTGACCTTCCCATTTAATTTGAAAGGAACTTAAATTTAAAACAACTAATAAAGATGCAAAAATCTTTTCTTTTGTATTAGTATTTTTAATTTTATATTTAAAGAACGCTAGCCCATAACTTCATTTTAAAACGTTAGCCATTTATGTCACTTTTTCCAATCTTTAACAGCAGCTTATGTTTATATTTAATATTTTATGTAGTTATAAATATGTGATGTTACTTGTGTATTTTATTTATTTATTTAAAATCTACTTTTTATATAATTTCCTAAGTATCACACAGGTCACACATTTACCAAGATAAAGGCTGTAATTTGCTAATCCATCCCATCCAATTTTTTAATATGATGAATAATTTGCCATAAACATCTGGAAAAAAATACTTCTTTTTCTCTTAGAAATATTTACTTGGGCTGCCTCCCTAAAAGTGGGATTATTGATCTTTGAGTACTATGATATTTATTGTTTTCATTTCTAATTTTTTCTAGAAAGCTTTTACAAGTTTGTAAAATCTTACTTGTACTTCTTTCTCTGCTGCCCCAAATACTTGGGTTTTATTTTATTTATATTTGTTTATATAACATATAAGAAGGATCATTTCCTATGGTCTTTAATGTATAGCTGTGATCAAGCTTATTGATTTATTGTTCATTCTTTCTTGTGTGCAAATGGTTTTTTCTTGCTCTTTGGCCAATTATTCTGTAGAAAAGAAATATTAGCTTTATTCATCTGTAATCTTTCTCTTTACATTTGTATATTCGAATTATATTCATCACACTTATTTTGTATACTTCCCCAGCATAAAATCTTAATTTTTAAGATATTCCTGTTAAAAATATTTTAAAATATTTATTACAGAAGCACTTACAGAAATTCCTAACGACCATACTCTAAACTCCCAAGAAACAGATTCACATTGGCCTAAGTTAGTCTTGATTCAGTGACGAAATTTTGACCCAATTCCAATTTTCCTTCCAATGTGGCTTTAGCATTTTGACTTTGTGAATGACCCAGGCAGACCAGTATTATAGATGTTGAGTAGGGCTGGGCCAGGGTTTATGCTCTTACGAAGCTGGCAAATATCATGCAGAAAATGCATGCCTCTGGTAGCTATTCATAGAGCAGATCATATGATTTATAGAATCACATAGCAGTCTAAATCCACACCATTATTCCAAGAATACATTAGTGGGCAATACTTTTAGACGCCATTCCAGGAGCATGGAGGCCAAGATCTCAGCAGAAACAGAGATAAACAAACATTCACAATAACTGAGCACCCATAAGGAAAGGGCCACCTGTTCCTTTTTGCAACAATGTTAACAATCTTTCTTTTTACTGGCAACAGGGTTCATCGGCCACTCCAAAGTGAAAGGGCCAAAAGCCTCATCTTCAGAAACACCCTGTGCTTTCTGAAGCTTCATTTTTATTGGAAAAAACACTGCTTTAGGAGGTTCACTGAAGCAATACTATCACCTTTGCAAGAATTTATTTCCTATTGAGCTCCCAAGATTCCAAACACCCACGGTACGATTTCTAAATCTATATGCGAGACCAAACCTTTCTTCTGGACTTGAGATCCACGTTTCCAAATGTGCTGGAGACTGCTGCTAGATGGTACTTAGCCTTTCAGGCACTGAACACTCACCATGTCCCACACTTACCCATATTCTTTCTTCTCTTGCCAAACCTGCTTCCTCTACTATATTCCCTATAGTGTGGGTAATATCAACATTTACCCAGTTGTCCAAACCAAAATTTTGAGGTCCTTCTCACAGCTCTCAAACTAATTCAGTCTTCCTTGTAATTGCCTCCTGAATCCATCTCATGCTTTTCTGCCTTTACCCTCATTACTGCATTCCCAGCTTTCCGTAGCTTTTGCAATAGAGTCTTGAGTGTTCTTACAACTTGCAGACTCAACTCCCTCTCATCCATATAGCACACCGTACCAGACGGCTCTTTAGAGAATCTACATTGATAAGGTACTTCCCACTTTAAAATTCTTTACTCTCTCATCCCTTACAGGATAAAGTCTAAACCACTTAGCATGGCATCAACTTTGTAAGATGTTTATTACTTGCCCAATCCTACTGGAGGGCAGGTAACGACTTGGATTGTTGATTCTACAGTAGTGATGAAATATACTAGATCACTCACATCCTCACATGTTCACAGCCCTGTACTTAATAACACAGATCTTACACGGCTAAGTGGAAACAGGAATGCAGTTGAGGACTGCATCCCAAGTGTCTTTGTCCTCTCACTTTAGGAATAGACAGCTATCATCTCTAATCCAATCTCTATATGTTTTGGAGTTGAAGCTTATACAATGTTATGTATATATTATAATGATTTTTATTAACTTAATAGTGAATGTGTCTATCAACACACTGAGCTTTTTGTTGTGGCCATTTACTATGTTATAGATACTAATAAACGCATCAACTATGCCATGGTGATATATGGATTACATCCAAATCATGCAACACAAAAATGCCACTAACTGCAATCACAAAGCAAAATCAGTGGGTCTTTAGATGACAGTTTAAGCCCAGAAAGAATAAGAAAAAAGTCTTTAAAAATTGGTACCTACCATTTGCATTGACATAGATGAAACTGGAGGGCATTATGTTAAGTGAAATAAGTCAATCAAAGAAAGACAATTATCATATAGTTTCACTCATATGTGAAATATAAGGAATAGTGCAGAGGACAATGGGGAAAGGGAAGGAAACTAAATGGGAAGAAATCAGAGAGGAAGACAAACCATGTGAGACTCTTGACTCTGGGAAACAAACTGAGGGTTGCGGGAAGGAAGGTGGGTGTGGGGGCTGGGGTAATTGGATGTCGGCATTAAGGAAGGCACGTGTTGTGCCGAGCACTGGGTGTTATATACAACTAATGAATCATTGAACATTACATCAAAAACTAATGATTTATTATGTGCTGGCTACTTGAATTTAAATTAAAAATTTTGTTTTGATTCGTTGAGTGTTTTGTCAACTTCTTTGGATTTAAATAATCAGTCTTTCAAAATGTATTGCCAGTTACACATGCACAATTTTCCTTTTAAGATATTGTTAACTTCTGGAAAGCAAAGCTGCCTTTACCTTCACCAAATTTTATTCTACGACCACTTCCAAGATTTAACTTCTGCCGCACTTAAATGATTTTCCATTCTCGTATTTATTTTCTTAAGGAAAACATATGCAAAGAGCTATCCCATTCAAGGACCAGAATATGATAAAGTTCTTGTGTTTAAAATAAAAATTCATATTTTGGATATTCAGAGGCATATTTCAGATTATTTGTCTCTGAATATACCATAGAAAGACACGTAATGGAGGCTTACTCTATATTTTCTAAGGTCTTCTTTATTCTTGCCATTTTGCCTTTCTTTCTTGTGCTCACTTTAACAAGGCAGGTGGCGCACAGGAAGGATCTGCAAGAGATAAAAATTCAGGAAACGCTGGCTGACCTTGAGAGTGATCTTTCCTCTGCTCACTCACCTCCTAGATTCTCCTGTCCCTGCTGTATTTGAGGACGGTTTCCCTGTTTATGTTGCAGAAAGAGCCCTCTTCATTCTACCACAGAGGCCCGCTCTCCCCCTTCATGGAGTCATGTGTTCTGAGAATTCTAAGAATTTGCAGCAGAATCTTTCCACGGTATTTTCTCTAAATTTCTACTCTTCTTTTACTCTCCAACTGGTGACTTGAGGCTCAATTTTTTATAAAGATGTAATTTTAAGTTGTATCCAGAGCTGAAACTATCTTTGAGGCTCAAGGTCATATTTTCGTTAAAAAGGATGTAAATGTGCATTGAGAGTATTAGAACTACTCCTTGATCCTGAACATTACTCTCTATTATTGAGAGAGTTTTCCAAGTTTTTGTATCAGGTCTGAGGATATTATCTTTATTACCTTCCTGGTAATTCTTACCCACTACATACATGTGATGTGAAGAATAACTAATAAAGGATGTTATAAGGTCTTCTATAAGCATTGCACATTCTACATACATCTAATAATTTTAGTGTCAATAATTACTGAATGAAAGTTTACAGCGAGAAATGGAACCCACGTGCTTTAGCGCCACCCCACAAATTTTGAAAGCCAATGGTAACTTCAATATAACCAAGCCCAGCAGAAATATTAATTCACACAATAAATTTTATAAATCTACTCATCATAACATCTCTCTTTTTCAATGTCTACGTTTAATAAGTAAATGTTGATCTGATATTAATTTTAAAAAGACAGAATGAAAAAACAAGTGACAAAAAATAAAACAGCAAAAAGGACAGCTCTGGGCTTGCAAACAAAATTACAAGGTTTCAACAGGGCCACAATTTAGGAGCGTTACTTATGTTCCATTATTAAGGTCATGTTTAAAAAACAAACAAAAAACCATTTTTTTTAAAGATTTTATTTATTTATTCGACAGAAATAGAGACAGCCAGCGAGAGAGGGAACACAAGCAGGGGGAGTGGGAGAGGAAGAAGCAGGCTCATAGCAGAGGAGCCTGATGTGGGGCTTGATCCCACAATGCCGGGACCACGCCCTGAGCCGAAGGCAGACGCCCAACCCCTGTGCCACCCAGGCGCCCCCAAAAAACCATTTTTAATCATTGAACAGCATATGCAACTTTTCTAAACCAGTTGATAGAAAATCTGGTTCTGGCACTGTCTTAGTTAATGGCGTGGGGAAAGCTGTTTGGCCTACTTTTACTTTGAGGATGTTTTCAAAAGAAGAAAGAGAGCCACTAGATCTTTTTCTTTCTAGAAAAGTGGGGTGCCAGCAAAATTCTTTCTTTCACTCTCTTGTGCTATCTTCTGAGCCCCAAAGTTATTCAGACTCCAGAGAAGGAAAAGAAAACAAAGCGGAGACTCTTCTCACATCAGCTTGAAGGTCTTCCTCCCTTCGTGAACTAATTTCATTTTCATTCACCCTTTTAAGTCCTCTTATACACTTTTTCTTTTCCTTCCACCTTCAAAAAAGTTCCAGATTTAGGAATACCATACAATGACCAAGAGAGACACTTGAAAGAAAGGAACCAGCAAATCCGTGTTTCTATTTGTCGTTTTATCTAGGTCACTAGAAACAATAGGTACTTGCTGTGTTCCTTGCTCTGCTGAGAGAAGCATGAAAACAGTTACCAAACAGTTCCAATGTGGAGTTGGGAGTTTCCAATTCCCTTCCAGTGGCTAGACGTGCCTCACTAGCCCATTATCTCGGTTGGCATTTCCAACTGGAGACCTAAGTAGATTGAACCGGCTCAGTCAGTTCCAGGTAAGAGATGAGTAGGTTTCAGCCAAATGAATGGCTCCCCAATTCTTTATTTTTTTAAAAGATTTTATTTATTTATTTGACAGAGAGAAAGCAAGAGAGCACAAGCAGGGGAAGCAGCAGAGGGAGAGGGAGAAGCAGACTCCCCACTGAGCAGGGAGCCCAATGCGGGCTGGATCCCAGGACCCTGGGATCATGACCTGAGCTGAAGGCAGATGCTTAACCAACTGAGCCACCCAGGTACCCCTGGCTCCCCAATTCTTGTGCTTCAGGCTAACGTTCCCAGGCATTCATCCTACCTAGCAAACATGCCTCTGGATTGCTTCCTCCCTATTCCTTAGAGAAGTGGAATTAATAACAATTTTTAGAAGAACTCTTAGGTTACAAACACATAAAACTCAGTATGAGCTCGTCTAAAATAGTCTTTCCTAATATCTTATTATCCCTTTAGCAGAAGAAATAAAAATTTTTTATTATATTTAATTCAGAAAACTATAAGGTGGGCTAAATTTTGTTTCTCTCTGATTTATTTCTCTATGTCTTGCTTATATTGGACAGGTCACATTAGGTTTTGGGAAGACAAAGGAAACATAGAATAGATAAAATCAGGCAAATTCCCTGAAATAATTGATTGTTCTAAATATTTATGTTTACCCACTCCCCCCAAAAAACCCACTTATTCATGATGATTGGATATAAATAAAACTCTGACCTATAAATAAACATTTCACAAAAATACTCATTGGATCTTTTTCTTTTAGCTGAAAAAGCACCACTGCTGCTCAGTAGCATGGATTTAAAAATGTTATGATTTAAGAAATTGGGGCATTCGATGGGCTGTTAGCATGCCCCAGTATGTGTAAGTTACTCCTGAGCCATTAAATAGATGCTTACAGAGAGGAACCCCATCAGCAATGGCAGCAATCACAGCAAGCCACTAGTTTAGAGCGGGCAGTACGAAAGTGGGGGCAGCAGGGAGGTCGTTTTCATCCTAATATCATTTCATAAAAGGGAAGCTTCAGTAGCATTATGGTACCAAATATGTTTTAATGATCTTCTTGAACCATGAAAAAGCTTGAAGAATATTCAAATGAGATGGGAAGGCTAAGACTATTTTCATCATAAGGAGTTTGAGAATAAGGTATTTCGTGGTCACAGGAAGTAGATTTGAACGTGGAGGTCCCCCTACCTAATGAATATATCAACTTCTTCTCATCCTCTTTTTAGGGAGATGAGTGAAAGCATTGGTGTTCTTATAGCTGTTTGTTAAACACATGTCCTCACGTCACCTCTTAGATGTACATCCCTTCTTTTTAGCAAGGTCTCTATACAGGCAATGTGAGGACAACTTACTGTGGTCAGCAGAATCTGGGTCAATCCAGAAGTGTGAAAACACACAACTGTTCCTCCCTCTCTTGCTCCTTCTCTGCTCCTCAGTCGGGCGGAGACATCTCAGTCTTCTGGCAGGCATGAGTAAAGGAAGGACAATGTCTTCCCCTCCTTCCCAATTGGGACCTGAGATCCAGTATATGTGGCCAATGTGATATTAAGGTATTTCTCTTCGGGCCACTCTGCCCTTATTACGTATGCACAGAGAAAAATTCATATGCATAAGTCACAGACTAATTCTTGGCGATTCCCACCAGTATAGCTGATCCTTCTTTCCACTTTCTGGTGTGCAGTAATTATGCAGAGCTGGAGTTGCAGCCTGTTCATTTCAACACAGATCTGAGGGACCTCATCATTTGGCATATACCCCCCTTTTTGAGGAAATACTACTGTAACGAAAATCTTTCCGGAGAGTAAAGTATTCCTAATATCAAAACTACTCAAGGATATAAAATCACAGAAGTACACTTGTGTAATGAAAAATGTACTTACGCAATAACTGGAATGTAATCTTACAGGATAATAGGTGCTCCACGCTGGCTCGCTTATCAGTGAATGCCACAGCCTGTGACACTGTGGAAGCCAGGGGCCACTTTCCACTTCAGAAAAAATGCCGTGATTTTAAGAACTTTTAAGTTTGCAATCTTCTGAAGGGCAAAGCAACCAGATCCCCTTGTTCTGTTCAAAAGATTGTTAAGTGTTTCTAAATTCTTCGGATGACACCTGGCGCATGAAATAGTGTTCTTGCTGCTGCAATCATGTGAGTATTTGGATAAATAAAAGTACCTCCTAGAAACCCTGGGGAAGAACAATCCTCCTACCCTACTGAAACCTTCAGTGCTATTTCTTGAAATAGGGAACCCCATTTTTGTATCCCTACAACCTGCCACGAATTTTAATTTCTAAATGGAATTATTTCGCCATTTGGAAAATAGAAAGAAGACAAATGAAAAGAACTAGATAATTTTTGAACAGTAAATAGGCTAAGAGATGGCTTAGTAGCACTATTCAAGGGTACAAATGTTTAAGAAAGATGAAGACAAGTTTAATTTCATTACACTCAGGAAAGGGTGAAATAAAACGGACTTGAAACTACACCAGAAAAACGTGTTGTGTATGCACAAATATTTACATGTACACACAAATATTGGACATGCACATATACACACATAGATACAAGCAGAGTCTTCATAAAGCCCCTGTGTATTCTCATTTCTTTCCCCTGCGCATCATAAAGTCTAATAACTTAGCCTGGGGTTATGATATAAATATCCTATGCAGAAGTTCAGAAGTGAATTTATCAAACTGCAGGACAACAATATTATGCACTTATTGCAATATATACTCATCGCAGGTCCTATGACACATAACGCAAATGGCTGCCATAAACAAGAAGATAATGGATAACCTTGGCTATAGAATTAAAGTCCACATCACTCTTTAGAGAAAAATTTCTTTTGACTTTATACGATACATATACATTGCTTCTGTCATACCTACAAGGCAATTAAACTTTAAAAAGCTGTATGAAAACATTGTGAAGTAACTTTGTATATAAAAAAATTCTCATATAAATGTTGAGTATAAAAACAAGTAAAAGTTTGTCAACTTCTGAGGGTCCCAAGTAAATATTTTGTTTTGACGTTTTGTAATTTCAGTCTTTTTTGAGTAACCATGGTATTTCCTTAAACTATACATGGCACAATATTTTCTCTTACATCTTCTCATGTATAATTCTTCTTCAACCTTCTTTGAAGACTCTCCCTTCCCACCATGTCCTTTAGATATTGAGTCTTAAAAGATAAGTCGATGCCCTCTGGAATGTGTGAAGGTGGAGAAGCATAGTAGGGAGAAAAGAGCATTTGAAAGAGATGGAAGAAGACGATCAAAAGTACACGGATGGGAAGACGCCACCAAAAAATTGCTAGAACTGATACAGGAATTCAGCAAAGTCGCAGGACACAAAATCAATGCACAGAAGTCCGTTGCATTTCTGTACACTAACAACGAAGCAGCAGAAAGAGAAATCAAGGAATTGATCCCATCTTCAATTGTACCAATAACCATAAGATACTAAGAATAAACCTAACCAAAGAGGTAAAGGATCTGTACTCTGAAAACTACAGAACACTTATAAAAGAAATTGAGGAAGACACAAAGAAATGGAAAAACATTCCACGCTCATGGATTGGAAGAACAATCATTGTTAAAATGTCTATGCTACCCAAAGCAATTTACACATTCAATGTAATCACTATCAAAATACCATTGACATTTTTTATAGAGCTGGAACAAACAATCCTAAAATTTATGGAACCAGAAAAGACCCAAATAGTCAAAGTAATGTTGAAAAAGAAAACCAAAGCTGCGGGCATCACAATTCCAAGACTTCAAGCTGTATTACAAAGCTGTAATCATCAAGACAGTATTGTACTGGCACAAAAACAGACACAGATCAGTGGAACACAATAGAGACCCCAGAAATGGACCCTCAACTCCAGTCAACTAATCTTCAACAAAGCAGGAAAGAATGTCCTACGGAAAAAAGACAGGCTCTTTAACAAATGGTGTTGGGAAAATTGGACAGCCACATGCAGAAGAATGAAACTGGACCATTTTCTTATACCATACACAAAAATAAACTCAAAATGGATGAAAGACCTCAATGTGAGACAGGCATCCATTAAAACCCTAGAGGAGGGGCGCCTGGGTGGCACAGCGGTTAGGCGTCTGCCTTCAGCTCAGGGCGTGATCCTGGCGTTATGGGATCGAGCCCCACATCGGGCTCCTCTGCTGAGAGCCTGCTTCTTCCTCTCCCACTCCCCCTGCTTGTGTTCCCTCTCTCGCTGGCTGTGTCTCTCTCTCTGTCGAATAAATAAATAAAATCTAAAAAAAAAAAAAAAAAAACCCTACAGGAGAACACAGACAGCAACCTCTCTGACCTCAGCCACAGCAACTTCTTACTGGACACATCTCCAAAGGCAAGGGAAACAAAAGCAAAACTGAACAATTAGGACTTCATCAGGATAAAAAGATTTTGTACATTAAAGGAAACAATCAACAAAACTAAAAGGCAAGGGAGAAGATAATCACAAATGACATATCAGATAAAGTGTTAGTACCCCAAATCTGTAAAGGGCTTACCAGACTCAACACCCAAAAAACAAATAATCCAGTCAAGAAATGGGCAGAAGACATGAACAAACATATCTCCAAAGAAGACATATAAATGGCTGACTTGAAAAAATGCTCATCACTCGGCATCAGAGAAATACAAATCAAAACCACCATGAAATAGACACCACCTCACACTGGTCAGAATGGCTAAAATTAACAACTCAGGAAACAACAGATGTTGGCAAGGATGTGGAGAAAGTGTAGCCCTCTTACTCTGTTAGTGGGAATGCAAACCGTGCAGCCACTCTGGAAAACAGTATGAAGGTTCCTCAAAGAGTTAAAAATAGAAATACCCTATGATCCAGCAATTACACTACTAGGTATTTATCCAAAGGATACAAAACTAGTGATTCAAAGGGGCACCTGCACCCCAATGTTTATAACAGCAATGTCCACATAAGCCAAACAATGGAAAGCGCCCAGATGTCTATCAACAGATGAATGGATGAAGAAGATGTGGTATATATATAATGGAATATTACTCAGTCATCAAAAAGAACGAACTCTTGCCATTTGTAATGATGTGAATGGAACTAGAGGGTATTATGCTAAGCGAAATAGTCAGAGAAAGACAAATACCAGTATGATTTCACTTATATGGAATTAAAGAAACAAAACAGATGAACATGGGGAAAGGGAAGGAAAAACACAATAAGATAAAAACAGAGAGGAAGGCAAAGCATAAGAGACTCTTAACTATAGGGAACAAACAGGGTTGCTGGAGGGGAGATGGGTGGACAGATGAGGTTATTGGGTGATGGGCATTAACGGAGGCACTTGATGTAATGAACACTGGGCATTATATGCAACTGATGAATCACTAAATTCTACCCCTGAAACTAATAATACATGATATTTTAACTAAATTGAATTTAAATTTTTTAAAAAGTACAGAAGTAGGGAACGGCATAACATATTTAAGAAAATGCAAATACTTGGGTGTGGCTGGAGTTTTGATGCTTGTTTGGTGGGGGTCAGACTGCAAAGGTGAGGACACGCTACCAAATAATAAGTAAGGCTACAGGTAAACGGGCTACGGAGGCCCTATTTACCACACTCTGAGGTTTAGAGTTTTTTCTCTCAGCAACAGGTTTTAAGCAGAGCATTTGGGTCATCAGATTTGGGTTTTAGAAAAATCATTCTTGTAATGGGGTGGAGGATTCACTGAAGGGTAAACATGACCGTAGGCAGAAAGGACCATTTGGGGACTGACTTACGGCAGTAATGGAAGGAATGGAAAAGGAGGTAGCCTGAAAGAAATTGAGAGGAAAGAATTTACAGGATTTCGTATTAATTGAATGAGAAGTTAAGTGAGAGACTGGAAACTAGGATGACTCTGAGGGTTCTGAATGAAGAGATCATGTATTTGACGATACCACACTTTGAGGCGGGGACTAGAACAGAAGCAAGAATAGAGGAGGTCAAGAAAGCATGGGAGGGAGAAATTAATTGTTTTGATATTTCAGATTTGAGGTGTTTGTGGGATGCTCGTCAAGGTGAAGCTCAAGGAAAAGACAGATTTTAGGAAACCACCTAGACAATCTGATGTCAGTGAAACCAAAACAGCGGCCACTTCAGAGCGGAAGTCCCTGACAACACTCTTCTGAGAAAGGAAGTGCTTCTCTTTTTTAATCCTGTTAGGGCTCAACACCCAGGGGCTCTAAAGCAGTATGGACTTTACTATTATACCTCTTCTATAACACAGACATAGCCATTAGTGCTCAGAGTACACCCACCTTTTTTTTTTAAAGGCCAATTATTTTTTTTTAAAGATTTTATTTATTTATTAGAGATAGAGACAGCCAGCGAGAGAGGGAACACAAGCAGGCGGAGCGGGAGAGGAAGAAGCAGGCTCATAGCGGAGGAGCCTGACGTGGGGCTCGATCCCATAACACCGGGATCACGCCCTGAGCCGATGGCAGACGCTTAACCGCTGTGCCACCCAGGCGCCCCAGAGAGTACACCCACCTTTTAAAGAACCTGGATGTTTATATGCAACTAATGAATCATCGAGCTTTACATCGGAAACCGGGGATGTACTGTATGGTGACTAACATAATATAATAAAAAATCATTAATTTAAAAAAATAAGAAAGAAAGAAAGAAAGAAAGAAAGAAAGAAAGAAAGAAAGAAAGAAAGAAAGAAAGAACCTGGATGTTACAGTTCATGTGTCAATCTGCCCAGGCTATCCTACTCAGTTATTCGATTAAACACGAATCTAGGTATGTCAAGTTATTTTATACATGTAGGTAACATCTACAATTAAACGACTCTAAGTCAAGGAGATTATCCCAAGTAATATGAGGGAGGGGGGTTATTCAATCAGTTGAAAGACCTTGAGAACAAAGCTAAACCCACAAGTAACATCATACTTAATGGTGGAAGACAAGATTCTTCCCCTTAATATCAACAACAAGACAGGATGTCTGATCTCCTTGTGCATATTCAACATATTAGTTCAAATTCTAGCTATCACAATTAGGCAAGAAAAAGAAGGAAATGGTATCCAAACTGGAAAGGAAGAAATAAAATTATATCTATCCGCAGGTGACGTGTCTTATTTATATGTAGAAAAATCCTAAAGAATCCACTAAAAAGCTATTAGAACTAATAAATGAGTTCAGGGAGGTTGTAGGATTCCAGGTCGCTACACAAAAATAAATTTTATTTCTGTACACTTTCAATGAGCAAAACAAATAAAATTAAAAAATAATTCCACTCATAATGGCATCGAAAAGAATAACATACTAGAAATAACCTTAACAAAAGAATTCTAAAACATCTGAAAACTATAATACATTGTGAAGAGAAAGTAAAGATCTAAATAAATGGGAAAACACCCCATGTTCATGGATTGGAAGATTTAACATTGTTAAGATGGGAGTGTTCCCCAAACTGAATTGCAGATTCAATGCAATCTTTATCAAAATCCCAGCTGATTCTAAAATTGATATGTAATTGCAAGGGATTCTAATTAGAAAAACAGATCTTAAAAAAGAAGAATAAAGGAGGACTCACATGTCCCAATTTCAAAACATATTTACAAAGCAGTGGTATAGAAGATGGTATGGACAAAAATAAACATACAGATAAATGGAAGAGAAATGCAATAGCAGTGAGAGTTCAGCAATAAACTCATATATCTATAATCAACTGATTTTTGACAAGGATGCCAAAACCATTCAACAAATGGTGGTGGATCAACTGGATAGTCACATGCACAAGAACTAAGTTGGGGACCCATCTCACACGATATATAAAAATTAACTCAAAATGAATCAAAGACCTAAATAAAAGGGCAAAAACACTTTCTTAGAAGAAAATGTAGGGAAAATTTTTCATGACCTTGCATTTATCAAAGAATTCTTAGATATGACACCCACAGCACAGGCAACAAAAGAAAAAATAAATTAGACTTCATCAAAATAAAAAATTTTGTTTTTTCAAAGAACACTATCAATAAGGGGAAAAGATAGCCTATATAATGGGAGAAAATATTTGCAAGTTATATATCTGGTAAGATACCTTATATAATATAAAGAGCTCTTACAACTCAATAATAAGACAAATAACCTAATAAAAAATGAGCAAAGTATTCAAATAGTTATTTCTCCAAAGAAGATATAGTGTAGCCATTGAGTACATGGAAGGATATGCAACATCATTAGTAAATTCAGATCATAATGACATACCATTTCAGACTCACTAAAATGGCTAGGAAAAAAAAAAAACTCAGGTAACCAACAAATGGTGAGAATGTGGAGAAATTGGCACCCTTGAAAATGCTGGTAAGAATGTAAAATAGTCGAACCATTTTGGAAACAGTCTTGCAGTTCTTCAAATGATTAAACAGCAGTTATTATATGATCCAGCAATTCTGCTCCTAGGTATATATCCAAGACAAATAAAAACATATATCCACACAGAAAATTATACACAAACGTTTAGAGCAATATGATTCATAATAGCCAAAAGATGGAAACAACCCAAATATCCATCAATGGACGACTGGACAATTCATCTTATAATCCATTCAGTGGAATATTCCTCAGCTATGAAAAGGAGTGGCGTATATTATACATGCTATAACAAAGATGGACCTTAAAAATATTACACTAAGTGAAAGAACCCAGCTGCAAGACCACATACTATATGATTCCAGTTAAACAGAAGTCCAAAATAGATAAATCTGTAGAGAAAGAAAGTAGATTAGTGATTCTTTAGGGCTGTGGGGGGTGGAGGGAGTAGATGTAGGGAAGGAAGAATGGGAAAGAATACGGAGTTTCTTTCTGAGGTGATAAAAATATTCTACAATTGACTGTGGTGATAATTGCACATATATGTGCGTATACTAAAACCCATCGAAGTGTACACTTTAAGTGGGTGAATTATATCTCAATAAAGCTGTTTCTTTAAAAAGAGCAAAACTGGTAATTCCCGGAGAAAGAAGAAAATCTGCCTGTGGACAGCAGTTTCAGTTCCCGTCAGAGAGTTTCCAGCCTGCTGCCATGTCCTACAGATTTTCCAATAGCCAGCCAGCACGATCACATAAGCCAATTCGTTGAGATAGATTGATAAGTAGATAGAAAGAATGAGATTTCTGTTATTTCCTTCATTTCTGTTTTTCTAGTAGAACACTGATTAATACAGATTTTGACATTCAGAAATGGGGTGCTGCTGTAAAAAATACCTAAAAATGTGGCAGGAGCTTTGGAATTGGGTTACAGGTAGAGGCTGAAATCATTCTGAGGTGCTTGACAGAAAAATCCTAGATTGTTTCGCAGAGATGATTGGTGGAAATATGGCCGTTAAAGGTACTTCTGGTGAGATCTCAGAAGGAAATGAGGAATGCGTGATTGGACACTGGAGGAAAGGCAACCCTTGTTGAAAAGCAGCAGAACTTGGCTGAACTGTGTTCTACTTTGGAAAAGCAGAACGTGTAAGAGATGAACTTGAATATTTAGCTGAGGACATTTCCAAAGTGTTGAAGGTGCTGCCTGATTTTTCCTTGCTGCTTACAGTAAAATGCGAAAGGAAGGAGATAAATTAAGGAAGTACTGTTAAGCAAAAAGGAACCAGCACTTCATGATTTGAGAGGTTCTCAGTCTATCCATATTGCAAAGGATGCTAAAATTAGGAAATTCACTGTTGAGAAAACCTGCTCTGTAGAAAAAGCCAAGAGTGTAGCTGGACAACCTTTTGCTAAAGAGATAAGGTGTGTGACTCATTTTCCAATCAACCATCTCAACAGAAGCCAAGAATAGAGATGAGGTCATCCAGGAAGAATCTGTGGAGAACCCTCTTAGTCAATGATGTGGATCCCCTTGGGATACACAGGAGGCCCATAACGTTTTGATGATATTACACCAGCACAAACATTGCCAGTTTGGACTGATAGGGAGAGAGACTGGACAACATGAAAGAAGGTCGTCTATTCCTAGAATGCTATAGGCAAGAAATGGGTTTATAGAACTCCCCCCTGCAAACAGGCGCTAACCTTCAAGAAAAAGTTAGAATGACTCAGGGTGGGACTGCCATGGACCCAGAGGCCAAGGACCATGGAGCTGCCACTGAGGGTGCCAGGGGATAAGGGAGCCATAGGCACAAAGGAAGGAGCCGCAAGCCACAGAGGATTATTCTCAAGCCTTGAAATCTGCCCTGTCAGATTTCAAACTTGCTCGGTACTGGTGACCCCTTCATTTCTTTTAATTTCCCCCTTTTGTAATGTAGATGTCTATACTCTACCTGTCCTACTATTGTATTTTGGAAGCAAATAACTTGTGTTCTATGTTCACAGGTTCACAGATGGAGGGGATTTCTGTCCCAAGACAGAGGATATCCAGAGTTTCACCCATACCTGATTTAGATGATCAGATTTGGGGGCTGTTGAGTGATGATGTTTACATAAGACTTTGGACTAAGAGTTGATGCTGTAATGGGTTGAGACTTGGGGCAATGTTGGGATAGGGTTGAATGTATTTTGCATGTGCAATGGACATAAATTTTGGAGAGCCAGAGCGTGGTCTCCAGCAGGTTGAATAGCGGCCCCCCAAGAGGTATGACCACCCAGAACCTATATGTGACCTTATTTGGAAAAAGGGTCTTTGTAGATGTACTTAAGTAAAGATCTTGGGACAATCATCCTGGATTAGAATGGGCCTTAAAGCCAATGACTTTACACGAGAAGAGAAAGGGACACAGACCAGAGAGGTGAAAATAAAGGCATAGATCGGAGTTGTACTGCCAGGGGCCATGGAATTCCAGGACCCAGCAGAAGTCAGTGGGGGCAAGAGAGGATTCTTCCCTAGGGCCTTCAGACAGAGGATGGCTCTGCCAACACACTGTTCAGAATCTCGGCCTTCAGAGCTGCATGAGGGTAAATTTCCATTGTTTTAAGCAATGAACTTTGTGCAATTCTGTTAGAACAGCCCCAGGAAACAAATGCCCTGGGCAAGGGTGAATTCTGTTGCCAGTCCATGCTCCCAGAACCATCACTCGCCTCTCATAACTTATGTCTACAGACTGAGCCCAATTCTCTGTCACAGGCTTACCTCTACATTGTGGAAACTGTACTCTCGAGTGTCCCCTTGTCCTGTCCTGCAAGCAGCTTCAGCTAAAGCCACCCCCATACAACAGGCAGACTTTATTCATTGGAGCCTTGGTTGGAAAATGGAGCGGTCAGGGTACCAGCTGATTTCCTCCACTCCATAAATTTGCGAATAGAAAAGAGAGCTATTGGGTAGAAAGTACCAGTTTCAGGTGCCAGAGTATCCAAATCTAAATAAATGGATGCTGCTCAAACCTTTACAATGTCTGAATCCCAAAATGTCCTGTGAAATTATTATGAGGGTTTTTTCATTTTAATTGTATTTTATCTTTGACATATTATGATTATGAAAATTATTATCATTATAATAATTTTTAATAAATGAATAGACTAAAATAGACTAAGCACTGTGGTAAGCACAAAAAAATTCTTTGAATAAGGTCCGAAGATCTAATGCATAACATGGTGACTATAGATAATAATGTATACATGTATACTTAAAATTTGCTAAGAGGTTAAAACTTAAATGTTCTCACCAAAAAAAAAAAAAAAGTACCTATGTGAGATGATGAATGTGTTAACTCAATGGGAGGAGTCCTTTCACAATGGATACATATATCAAATCATCACATTGTTCACTTTAAAAATCTTACGATTTTGCCAATTATACCTCAATAAAGTGGAGAAAAATTCTTAGTAAAGGTCTATAGAACAGAATAGATGGAGGTCTTAGTGGTTTAAAAGATACCTTCTATTCTACTGTACTGTTTCAATTTCTTATTATATGGACGCATTACTTTTTAACAGATAAAAAGTCCTTCCTTAGAGGCAGAAGAATTCAGATAATTGACATATGGCAATGGGGGATCCATCTTGTGGCTCAGAATTGGGATTTATTTAGCATTGTTTTTAACAAAATCCCCAGGAGACACAGCATGGGAAACAGAATTGTCCTCTCTGACTTCAATTTCAGAAGTTTAGTATTTAGACCAGCTTCAGTTCAGAGCCATTTATGACTCTGTGATTCATAAACACTTATTTTTAACTAATATTTGAAACGCATCAGGTAAACTGGAAGCTGTAACAGCTGCTCTATTGAGATGTTGCTTCATAATGGCAACCGTTCCTGAGTCAGGTGCTTTATTCTTCTGTTATCAGGGACACTTCACCTTTCTCTTATACTTAGCAGATGGATACTTTAAGAATCACAGTCCACTGTGTATTCCAGAAAAAACAAAGAGAGTCTTAAACAATATAGAACTAAATTGTTTCTCCCTTAAATCTGAAAGAAGGTGTATGTAGGCAGACCAGAGCCACCATGGGGACTTTTCAAAGTCTTCAGAGGCCTGGGTTGACTGTATCTTTCTTCTCAACCCTCCCAACGCACAGCTTCCATTCTCAAGACTTACTCACAATCTGGCTGATAAATTCCAGCTATCAGATCCTCATGGAGAAGGGAGAGAAGAAAGAAAGCTCATCCCCTCACTCCTAAGGAGCGTTTCTAAAACTCTTCCTCCATGTATATCTCATTAGCCACATAGATGTGCAGGAGAGGCTGGTAAATAAAGCTTTCGGTTGGGCCCATTGCAAAGATTGGATTTACTGAGGAATAAGAGGATAATCCACTTGCAGAAGCAATTACTAGCATACGCCATAGGTCACGTTCTGAAACTCAGACTTAAGCGTTACAGGGATCATGCAAAATGTACGTCTCACTGTGACACTTACCACTTATGCTCTATTCGTCATCTTGCTTCAGCTGCCACAATCCAGAAAAAGAGAAGAAACCCTTCCACTTTCAAAACTGTGAACAATACATTGCAAACTAATTTTATATTTTAAACTTCTGGTTTTTAAATAAAGATAACTTTAATAAGGTAAAAAAGAAATGGTTGGTCCAGTTAAAAAAAAAAAATGTCCATTGTCCCGGGTGCTGTACCAGGGACAGGTGAGGTTCCAAATATAGGAAATAATGATCACTATTGAACCATCATCCATTGCTGTGTTTTCAGGTGCATCTGCATGTGTTTGTTAACTTGAGGGAGTAGCCTGATAAAAGTCTATTTTCGGGGGTCCCAAAGAACTCAGTGGCAGGGAAGAATACAAACATGGCAAGACTGACCTCTCAAGTCAGAGGAGAATAAGGGTTCTAAGAACAGCATTGTTGAAACTACACAAATCTGGTCCTAACACTGCTCCCCTGGTACAGGTCTGAAGCCTAAGGGGAAAGGAGGCTATGAGTAAACTTAAAATCTCTCTAACACTTTGGGGCCCAAGCATCACGGCCTTAAGGCACTTCTATCATGATGTAACCCTATAGGTAGGAAGGCATTTTCCCAGTTCCATAGTAGGGCAGCCCAAGGCTTTGTCCTACTGAGAGCTTAGAGCCGCCACATGGGTACCACTGAGACGGCCAACAGCCAATGGTGGAGAAGCACAGACTACCACAGAAGCTCCTGGCCGCCTCTCTGCCTGGCCCGGTGGTTGGCTGATATTTATGGTGCTTGTTCGCAGTGTGTTGGAGACAGCTGACAAGCAGCACCATCTCCAATATCTGGAAGAGTGAGAACAGCCACAAGCGACGAAATTACTCTTTCCAGAAGAACAGTGAGACTGTCAGGGGGACAAATTGCGTTTGAGTACATGTGAAATATCCCCTGGGCTGCGGGGACTTGACAGGGAGTGAGAGAGACTTCAGGACTTCCTAAGAGTCTAAATAGTGGCATGGTTAGTGGTCTGTAACTAGGATACTCTGAGTTTCATATGTATTTTTCCTGGCAAGAATACTCAAAACATCAATGAAAAAAAATTTTAAGAGAATATTCTAAAATTACAATGCAATTTTAGATGTTACTGAGAAATGGAGAGTGGGTTTTGCTGCAGAGTAGATACCAAAAATTATAGTTTCAAGACATCTTTACTTGATGGCATTCAAAAAATATTTATATTTATAAAGCACCTACTATATGCCCCATGCTGACTGCTAGAGTGAACCACAAACGTGTGGACGGTAGAGTCTAATTGAAGCCAATGTTAGATACGGGCTGTAGAAGCTAGCAATTCAAGTTTGACCACCCCAGAAAATTCACCGGTATGTTTTATGGATTTGAAAAGAGTGTATTTGGTTACTGTGACAGGTTGAATAATTGTTCCAATTTTTTCACTTCCTTCCTTTATGTAATTATACATTATATACTTTTTGCCATGTGACTTTTTATCAGATTTGAAGGATAATTTATATGCCATAACATTCACTCACTGCAAGTTCATAGTTCAATTTTTGGTAAATGTACACAGTAATGGAGCCATGACTACAGTGCACTTTTAGGACATTTCTCTTACCTCAGAAAGTTCCCTCATGCTCTATGCAATCAATCCTATCTCCTATCTCCAGTCCCAGGCTATCATCTCGCTATACTGTTTTCCCTTTTTTAGAAAAACATGAAGTCTTCTGAGTCTGGTTTCTTTCACTTAATGTAATGGTTTTGAGATTCATTCATGTTGTTGCCTGTACCAAACTTCATTCCTTTTATTGCTAAAGAGTATTCCATTGTATGGATATGCCATATTTGCTTATCCACTTCCTCGTTGATTAACATTTGGATTGTTTCCAAATTTTGGCTATTAAAAATAATGCTGGTATGAATGTTCACACACAAGTATTTGTGTGGCTTCATTTCTCCTGAGTAAAGGCGGAGAAGTGGAAATGCTGGACAGTATGCTAAGTATCTGTCTAATTTGTCAAGAAATTGCCAAACTTTTCCAAAGTGGATGCAACATTTTACATCTTCATGAGCATTATATAAGGAATTCAGTTTGTTCATATCCTTGCCAACACTCACTATTGTCAGACTTTTTGATAGCAGTTGGTCTGCCAGTCTGTAGTGATATTTCATTTCAGTTTTAATTTACCTTTCCCAAGTATTTTTATCTTTTCGTATGCTGTTAGCCATTTGCATGTCATTTGTGAAATGCCTATTCAAGTCTTCTGTCCATTTTTTCAACATTGTTTATTTAAATTCAATTAATTAACATATAATTATTAGTTTCAGAGGTAGAATATATATAATATATATATAATACCCAATGCTCATTATGTCACGTGCCCTCCTTAATGCCCATCACCCAGTTACCCCATCCCCCCATTCTCCTCCCCTCCAGAAAACCTGAGGTTGTTTCCTATGATTAAGAGTCTCTTATGGTTTGTCTCCCTCTCCAGTTTCATCTTGTGTTATTTTTTTTCTCTTTTCCCCTATGATCTTCTGTTTCGTTTCTTAAATTCCACGTATTAGTGAGATCATATGATAATTGTCTTTCTCTGATTGACTCATTTCGCTTAGTTCTTCTGTCCATTTTTTAATTGGGTTGTTTGTCTTTTTATTATTGAGTTGTAAGAGCCATATGTTCTGACTATGTGATTTACATATATTTTCTCCTTGTCTGTGGTTTGTCTTTTCATTTTCTTGATGGTGTCTTCTGAAGAGTAAAGTACTTTAATTTTGATGAAGTCCAATTTATCTATTTTGTCATTTACAGATTGTTTTCACATCAGATCTAAAAAAGTGTTGCCTGGGGCACCTGGGTGGTTCAGTCAGTTAAGCGTCTGCCTTTGGCTTAGGTCATGATCCCAGGGTCCTGGGAGGGAGTCCCGCATTGGGCTCCCTGTTCAGCAGGGAGTCTGCTTCTTCCTCTCCCTCTGCCCCTCCCCCTGCTACTTGTGTCTGTGACCTCTCTTTCTTAAATAATCAAATAAAAATCTTAAAAAATAAATAAAATAAAAAACTGTTGCCTAACCTAAGGTCACAAAAATTTTCTTGCTTTCTTCCAGAAATATAGTTCTCACTTTTACTTTTAGGCCTGTGATCCATTTTGAATTAATTTTTTGTATGCAGTATAAAGTAAAGATCTAAGTTCATTTAAAATTTTTTTGCATATGTGTATCCGATTGTCTCAGCACGATTTGTTAAAAAGTATTATTTCCCTGATTGAAGTGTGTTTGCATCTTCTTTGAAAATCAATTCACCATAAATCTTAGAAGATATTTATAAACTCTATTCTGTTCCATTGACCTATATGTTTATTCTAATACCACACTGATGACCATCGCCCTTGTAAGTTTGAAATCACACAGTGTAAATCCTCCAACTTTATTTTATTTTTCAAAATTGTTTTGCTAGTCAAGTTCTTTGCATTTCTATGTAAACTATGGGATCAACTTGTCAAATTCTACAAGAAAAAAGCCTGCTGGCATTTTGATAGGGCTTATATTAAATCTATAGATAATTTGGAGGACAATTGCCATCTTAAGACGTCTTATAATCCATGAACACACTTTACCTCACCATGAATTTAGATTTTCTGTAATTTCTTTCAGCAATGTTTTATTCTATTTTAGTATATAGCTCCTGCACTTCTTTCATTTTATCTATTTCCAAGAATTTTTTTCTTTTTAACATTTTTTGTCTGGAATCCCTTACTTAAATTTATTCTTAGATGGTTCATTGCTAACATAAAGAAATAAAATTGATTTTTATTTATTTTTTCAAAGACTTTATTTATTTGAGAGAGAGAATGTGTGAGTGAGAGAGCACGAGCAGGGGGAGAAGCAAAGGGAGAGGGAGAAGCAAGGAGCCTGACTCGGGGCTCAACCCCAGGACCCTGGGATTATTACCTGAGCCGAAGGCAGTTGTTTAACCAATGGACTGAGCCACCCAGGCCCCCTAAAATTGATTTTTATATATTGATTTTGTATCTTGCAGCCTTCTTAAGCTCATTTATTGGTTCTAACATATACATACATATAATTTTAGGCTTTTGTACATGCAAAAGCATAAGTCTTTTATTTTCCTTGCTTTATCACACTGGCTAAAATGTTCTGTAAAACATCGAATAGAGTCATGAAAATGGATATTCTTGCCCTATTCCCAATCTCAGTGGCAAAGATTGTGTTATTCACAATTAAGTATAATGTTAGCTGTAGATTTTTCATACATGCCCTTTATCAGGTAGGGGAAGTTGCTTTCTATTGATACTTTATTGAGAATTTTTATCATAAATGGGTATTCATTTTATCAAAAGCTTTATCTGTGACTATTTTAAAAATTATGCACTTTTGTCCTTCATCCTATTAATATGATATATTATATTCACTGATTTTCAGATATGAAGTCATCTTTGCATTCCAGGGATGAATTTCATTTGATTGTAGTATCTGATCTTCATATATGTTGCTGATTTCAATTTGCTAATATTTTATTAAGGATTTCCGCATTTATATTCATTAGAAATAATTGCTTTCTAGTTTTCTTGCGATATTTTTATCTGGCTTTGGTTTTACACTAATACTGGCCTTACAGGACAAATTGGAAGGTTTTCCCTCCTCCTTCTTTTCCTAAAAATATTTGTAAAGCTTTGGTATTGTCTTCCCTAAATATTTAATAAAATCTAATAGTGATATCACTGGGCATAGGAAGATTCTTAGTAATTCAATGTCTTTATGCATTTCAGGTCTATTCAGATTTCATTTTTTTTTTTTTTGAGATGGTTTTGGTAATTTGTATCTTTCCAAGACAATTAACTATCTCATCTTAAGTTGTCTAATTTGTTTGCATATAATGGTTTATAATATTCCTTTTTAACACTTTTATTTTCTGTAAGGTTCGTGGTGATGTTCTCACTTTCATTCCTAGTTTTGTTACTTTGTCTCTTCTCCTTTTTCTCTTTGTTATTCTAGCTAACATTGTATTAATTTTGTTGATCATTTAAGTGAACCAACTTTTGTTTCCACATTTTTCTCTATTGTTTTTCTAATTTTTATTTCACTTGTTTATTTTCTGGTCTTTATTATTTCTTTCCTTCCTTTTACTTAAGGTTTGATATGCTCATTTTTACCTAACTTCTTGCAATGGTGGCTTAGATTGTTGTTATGAGACCTCTTTATTTTCTAATATAATAATTTAAAGTTTTAAGTACTACTCTCTGCACTCTGTTAGCTATATCTCATAAATTTTTATATGTTAGGTTCTCATTTTCATCCAATTCAGCATGTTTTCTAATTACCTTGTGATTTCACCTTTGACTCATTGTTTTTCTTAAAGTATACTGTGAAATTCAAAATATTTGGGAAATCCAAAATTGCTTCCTGTTGTTGATTTCTTATTTAATTTTGTGGTAGTTAGAAAACATATTTTAAGTCTCATTTTATGTCCTGTAGTATGGCTTATTATAAGAGTTCTATGTGTACTTGAAAAGAATGTATATTCTGCTATTGCTAAATGGAGTCTGCTATGTTATTTATGTCAAGTCGGTTGCTACTGTTGTTCAAGCTTGAATATCCTTACTGATATTCTCTCTAGTTCTTTTATCAATGTCAGAGATATTGACATTTTCAAGCACTACCATATTGAATTGTCTGTTTTCCTTTAATTCTGTCAGTCTTTGCTAAGTGTATCGTGGGGCTCTGGTGTTAGGTAATTATACACTTATAATTGCTATTTCTTCCTGATGTATCAAAAATTTTATCATTATGAAATGTTTTCTTTTGTCTCTACTCATATTTCTTGTTTTAAAGTCTATTTTTATATATTAATGAAGCCACTCCAGTTCTTTAGTGGTTACTATTTGCTTTTCCAGCCTTTTATTTTGAAACTACTTGTGTCTCTGAATACAAAGTATGTCTTGTAGAGACAGCATATAGTTGGATCTTGCTCCTTCCTCTGTTGGCTGTATTTTTTAAATTATTTTCTTAATAGTCCCTCTAAGGATTATGATACATATTTTCAATTTATCACATTCTGCTTCAGGATAATAATAATAATAATGGTAATAATAATAATAATGGTAATAATAATAATAATAATATAGAGCAACCTTGCTCCGACATATTTCCTCTCATTTTAGTGCTGTTTGTCATACATATTACATCTATACATGTAACCCCCAATATAGCACTATAATTGTTGCTTCAAATGGTCCTTGTTTTTAAAGAAATTAAGAGGGAAAAAAATAAAACAATAAATAGTCTTTTCTATTAACTCACATATTAACATTTTCAGAGTTCCCCATTTTTTCCTCTGGAGTTTAGTCACCATCTGCTCTCCTGTCCTTTTAGCCTGAAAGACAGTCATTAGAATTTCTTATAGGGCAGGTCTGGTTTTGTTTATCTGGGAAGGTCTTTATTCTGCCTTCATTTTTGACAAACAGTTTTGTTGGATAGAAACCTTCTTGGTCAATGACTTTATTTTCCCTATTAATACTTTGGATATCTTCTTCTACTGCTTTCTAGATTCCCTATTTTTATGAGAAGACAGCCGTTAGTTGTACTGTTGTTCTCCAGATACAGAGAAGCATTTTTCTCTTGCTGCTTCGAGACTTTGTCTTTGCCTTGGTTTTTTGTAGTTTTTATTATCATGGGTCTAGGCGTGGATCTCTTCATATTTATTCTACTGGGTGGTCATCAAGCTTCTTGGACTATACATTGTTTTTTCATCAAACTTAGCAGTTTATGGTTATTATTTTTCAAAAAAAACAGTCCCCCCTTTCTCTTTCTCCACTCCTCCTGGACTACCGTTATAAGTAGGTTGATAGGCTTGACATTGTTCTCCAGGTCTTTGAGTCTCTGTTCATTGTTCTTCAATCTTATTTTCTTTTCGTTCTTTAGATTGGATAATTTCTATTGACCTCTCTTGAAATACACTAATTTGTTTCTCGTATCTTCTCAAATCTTCTGTTGACCCATCTAGTAAACTTTCCATTTCAGTTATTGTATTTTTCAAATCTAGAATTTCAATTTTTTTATAAATTATATATTTAGATTAGTATATATATATTCGATTATTATATTTAGATATATTATATATATATTTAGATTTCCTACTTCTGAGCCATTTTCACCATATTTTCCTTTACTTCTTTGTACCTGGTTTCTTTTAATTCTTCCAACATACTTATATTGGCTGCTTTGATGTCTTTATCTGTTAAATTCAAACTTCTGGCCCACTCAGATTCAGTTTCTATTGACTGCTTGTTGTCCTGTGTATAAATTTCACTTTCCTGTGTCCTTGCATTTCTCGTATTTTTTTGTTGAAACTGGACATTTTAGATAAGATAATGTAGCAATTCTGAAACTGCTTTATCTATTGAGTGATTTTTCTGAAGGATTTTTTAAAGTAACTTGAATGACCTTAAACTGCAGAATCTGTCCCCCACAATGTGTGTAGTTCCTAATGTTTCCACTTAGGTTTTGAAAATGTGTTTTTAAAATTATTTTTCCTCTTGTCTTATTAGGGCTCACCCCTGTGTTACTAACAGCTTAGAGATCAGCTAATGATTTTTGTTGAAGTTTGCTTCAGCACTTCAAGTCCAAAAGCACTTCCAATCTCTGCCAATCAATCTGTGTGTAGATTGGGTAACACATTCATAGCTCAGATAGTTCTGGGCTTTTGCTTGCCACTAGATTCTTTTTGGTCTCCTCTGGCCATGTGTATAGTTCACAATCAGAAATCAGCCAGGAATGTGTGGAAAGCGTATTAAGCCTTTTTACGGCTCTCTCACTTCCAAAATCTCACCATTAAATTACTAGTAGGCTGCTACTTGCCCCAAATAGAATCAGAGCCTCAGGCCAACAAAGCTATAGACTTTTCCATTTGTTTCCTACAGAGCTGCCACTTTTAAATGACAAAGCCATGGGTTTTTGTCCCCAGTCCCAAGTTGAGTCTGCCCACTCAGGAACAGAACTGCTGACATTCATGGCCAGCACTACCCTCATAAAACTACAGCTTTCACCAACCAGCCTGGGCTAGGGGAGGCAAGGAAGCAGCTCCAACCCCCCAAAAAGCTGCATATTTCCACAGTTGCTTACACAAAATTCTTCAGTTGTTTTTTCAATCAATACTTCTCAACTATGATCTGCTTTGTTCAATTTTCAGAGTCCTGAAGTGATCGTTATTGAAATTTTTATACAGTTTTATATTTGATTTTGTTGTGCAGAGAGGTTTCATTGACCTCTTCACAGCACAATAGCTAGAAATATCTGTATTGTGTGCCTTTGTAGTATCTCTCCCTAGTAGCAAGAGTGTATTTCTTTGCCCCGTCCCTGTTGGGGCTGGCCATGTGACTTACTTCATTCGGTGGCATACTAGCAGGGGCTTCAAAGGCACTCTCATGATTTGACTTGGTTCTTGCACTCCTGGTATCCATCATCAGCAGAGCATACCTTGGATAGTCACTGGTCCTAAAATAAAGAAGCATAAAGTGGACGTATATCCAATCTTGAGCCTTAAGCCAAACCCAGCTGAGCTCAGTCAAGTTCAGCCAAACCCCAGCTTAAACCCTGCTGACCTTCAAACACATAAATGAGAGAATAAATATGTATTATTATAGGCAACTGAGATTTTTGGCATTGTTTGTTATGCAGCAAAGTTGACTTATGTAGTCACCTAATAATAAATGGTATCCTACTAACCTGTTCCACACCAACCATAAAAGGAAGTAGTCCCATGCTCTGCACTGTACGCCCCTTTAAATGGATCCAGGCTGAAGGGTAATGTCTAGGTTACAAGTGTCATCAAATGCCATGGAGAGATAATGAAACAAGTGCATGGATTTATCATGAAATTCTCTACAGAGTCAAGAGAGAGCAATGTGCCAGGTGTAAGCTTGAAAGAGCCATTTGCTTCTAAGAGATATTGACAAAGAAGTAGAGAAGCACATGAAAATGTCATTGGGCCTTTTATGAGCCTGACAGACCAAGCTGAGAGCTAACTCGGCATTACTCTCTCACTCTGCATTACAAACGGAGAATGCAAGGACGCATTCTAAACTTCCGTCTGGCCGCAGGCTCTGTACCTTTTGCGCACGCACACGGAGCTTCTTGAGCAGATCCATCAGTTCCATGTAATTCACCAAGATCTGCAACACTATACCTACAACATTACAGGGCCAGCACAAGGCATCCTACTATCCCTCACTTCAATGAGAGAGCTCACCAATAAATAGATGTTATAACGTAATGTGATACGGGTCATAATAGGCATCTGTGTGTTAGGGAACAATGCCACTTCCCAGATCTAAGAACGCTAACTTCAAAATCAGATCTCTCACCAGCATCATAAAGAGTATTGTCACTTGTGGCATTGAAATAGTCCTCATATCGATGTATCCTGGAATGTGTGTATGCACAGAATGGAAGACAGCAGGACACTCCAAGAGCTATTGTATGAGAGAGCTGATGTCGGAAAAATCACAAGCAAGGAGAGCAGGATAAATGCTATAAGAACATATCAAAGCACAGCATCAAGCGATGCAACAGAGCTGTGGACTGCTGGGAAATAGCAGCAGTACACAAAACAGCCCTAGCTACCCTATAAGGAATCTGAAGAAAGCCTTCGGGTGAATAGCTAACCAACAATAGGCTACAACTGCTAACCCAGGTTCAAATTTCACAGGTGCATAGCTCATTCTCCATTAGCTTGTGTAGCCCCACTTGAACATAGCCATTGTGGCTTGGACCCCCAGCACTCTCATAAAAAACAAAAGTCCTCAGAATAATTCTGGATACTCCCTATCAATCCCTTATATATTTTATGTATTCTTTCCAAAAATTGTACACATCAACTCTCATGTCATTTGAAAAGGCGACACTGTAGGTAACAGATTGGTGGGAAGACTTCTGGCAGCCGCAAATATCTCATTCATAACCACTAATCCAGAAGCCGGAAAGATCTCTGCCTTACAAGAAAACCAGCTATAATAGAACCTATGAACTCTATCCATGGAAGAAGCAGAACCTACCATAGGCCTAAGACCCGCAATTCTGTAAAAGCTACAAAGCTACTTGTCTACTTTCTCTAGAAAACTGTTAGGTCTCCTTAAATGATCAGGGACATACAGGTTGCAATGAAAAGGGCAAAAAGGTATATGCTAAGAAGCAATTACAAGCACTAGGAAAAACACAGCCAAACTCCCAACTATAATCACATATCACCCAGCAGCCATTTTACATACGACAGCAATAGCCCTATAAGCTTCACTTCCTAACTAACTCATGAGGGCATCAGTAAATCACAATATTTAAAAATGTTAAGCTTCATAATGATGACATTGACTTATCAAGAAAATGCTATATTAAGTTGCTTTCTCCGATTAAGGAGATGCAGAAGTATAGTACATTTAAGAAGACTTTCACAAAAACAATTGATACAGTGAACATTTTAATGTTTAAATACATCTGGAAAATAGAAACATGCAAAATGCACAATGGCTCTAAATCACCACTGTTCGGTAGAAATATAAATGTGGGCCACAACTGGAAGACACATATGTAATTTTAGGTTTTCTAGCAGACAGATTTAAAAAGTTTTTAAAAGAGTAAAATTAATTCCCAGGGCGTCTGGGTGGCTCAGTAGGTTAAGCATCTGCCCTCGGCTCAGGTCATGATCCTAGGGTCCTGGGATCAAGCCCCACATCGGGCTCCCTGCCCTGTGGGAAGTCTGCTTCTCCCTCTACCCCTCCCCCTGCTTGTGCTCTCCCTCTCTCTCGCGCGAAAGTAAATAAAATCTTTTTTTTATTTAAAAAATAAAGAAGAGTAAAATTTATCTAGAAAAAGACTAAAAGTAATTCCAATAATAAATGCAATTTAACCCAACATAGTCAAAATATTATCATTATAATATGTAATCAACATAAAAATCACTAATGAAATTTTTGCAGATTTTGTCTGTGCTAAGTCTATGAAATCTGGTATGTACTTGCACTATGGCACATCTCAGTCCATACCACCCACATTTCAGCTGCTTAATAGACACACTGGGCTGATGACTACCATATTGGACAGCATAGATGCCAATAAATGAAGCTTTACTGAAGAACTGAAATTAAGGCAACTGTAGCCACGGTATTCCAATCCCATTTGCAGACTACTAGGAGAAATGCAGATATGAAGCCACATGTGTTTCCTGAGTTTCCCCAAAAGCTCTGTAAAATTTTCTTGAGCACTCAGAAATTAACTGTAGCCTTATGGCGGGCATAGCATAATGTATAGAGCCGCTGCATTACTACCTTGTACACCTGAAACTAATGTACTATTGTGTGTCAACTGTACTCAATAATAAAATAAAATAAAATAAAATAAAATAAAATAAAATAAAATAAAATAAAATAAAATAACTTTTTTTAATAATAATTTTTTATTATGTTATGTTAGTCGCCATACAGTACATCCTTAGTTTTTGATGTAGTGTTCCATGATTCATTATTTGCGTATAACACCCAGTACTCCATGCAATATGTGCCCTCCTTAATACCCATCACCGGCTTATCCCAATCCCCCATCCCCCTCCCATAGTCCTCTTCTAATTTGGGGAGGAGGAAGGAGAACTGTAAGCACTAAAACCATTTATATAGTCATTTCTGAGATTAATAAGAGAAGTTCAATTTTCAAAGCTGTACCTCTAAAATAACTGAATTTTCAAAGATTAGATTTCAATCTATGTCTAGATCACAGCAAAAAACACTCTACTAAATAAATCTAATAAAAAATATTTTAAAGTACAGCATGTTTTGCACCAAATGTGTATTGATTTAGAATCATTCGGTTGTACAATTTTGAAATTTTGTGAAAACTTGATATTAATGTCTAATACTTACATTATAATTTTGGACTATTAAAATTGCATGTAGAATTCTTTGTGTTTAATTGTCCTCTTTCTAAAATTAAAATAAATGAACAAGTCTTATTAATGTAAATTATGTAATGTAAAATTAAACTTTTTTATGCATAAAAGACAAGAAATGTTAAGAAAATGTTTCTGAGGGAAGTATGCTTTCTCATCAATCTAACTCGGATCTTGTGTCACTCCATTTCTTTCTTACAAGTGCTGATCTTACGGAGGACTGTGCCCTGTAGAATTCCCTGCTTGACCTCCTCCTACACCAAAAAGCAAGAGGAGGTAGGAACTCCTTCTTTCTCACTGGATGAGAGCTAGGACAAAATGTAGCAAAGAATTAGACAAAAAGGAACTGTAAGCCTAGGCCAAGACAGACTGGTAAGAAGGAAAATTCTCAAATGTCAGGTCCCAAGAAGCAGATGAAGAAGGAATCTGTGATCTTATCCCTATGAAGTGGTAATTAAGAGCCACTGGAAGATGGAGAGGTTTGGGGAGGCAGAATCTGGGCGCACAGCACTATGGAGAGGGAAACTGTCTGCTTGAGTAAATTCAGGACTCAAAAGGAGGAATGATGGCAAGAATGAAGACTGCAACACTATTCCTAGGTTTTATTTACCATGAACTTAGCTCATTGAAATGTACTTAGTTTGGGGGGCTCTTGGGTGGCTCAATTGGTTGGGTGTCCAGCTCTTGATTTAAGCTCAGGTCATGATCTCAGGGTCATTAGATCGATTGAGCTCTGTGTAGGGCTCCGTGCTCAGTGGGGAGTCTGCTTGAGATTCTCTCTCTCCCTCCGTGTTCCCCTCCCTCTTCTCTTGCAAGCGCTCTCTCTTTAAAAAAAAAAAAAGATTTTAAATGTCTTAGTTTTTAATGGATTATGGACATGTACTATTTATTTCTATGATAATAATTACCTTATTTTCTAAAAAGGGCTAAATGACTCTGGGTCTTTCATCTTTCGCTAGGACTCTCGTAGTCTAATACTTGATTACTATTATCTTCTTTCCTGAAGCTTTCTTTCTCTTCTGAGTTGTTGAGGATTTTAGTACAATCACGATGTCTATTAGAGTCCAGCTACAGCTGAGTGCATTAACAGGAAAACCTAACGGTCCTAACATTAACTTGCTCTTATAAAAGATCTTTGCGTCACAGGCTGAGTTTTAAAATAAAACTACCTGCTATTTTTTATCTATTTTTGGCCCTCCCTAACCCTGTATTCTCTCCAAGCTTTGGAGGATCCTTTTATGATCAGTAGTATGAATACACTCTATAGTAACCATATATAATAGATTAATGCTATTCTCCTGTTAGTTAATAGGAAGAAAAAACATAAACTGATTGCCTGAGGACAGACATATGTGGTAATCTTAGGCTTTCATTTTGATGTTTGGCTGTGAGATCCACCCATCACCCAAAGCAGTCCAGGCAATTCCCATGATGTCAGGCCACCAGGACAAGTATTTGTGGAGTCCACAACTCATTATTATTTCCCACCCTTCACTCCAGTAGGAGATAAAGTTCTGCCTACCTTTCCTCTTGTAGACATTGGTGAGTAGACAGGCATTTGAAAGTAAATGGAAAGTAAATGGAATGACTCACACTAACTAACTAAAAGGCATATGAGGCAAAAGGAAACATCAAATGCTGGTGTGTTGATTTACAGTGAGAAAGACAACACCACACGCACAATAAATATCACGTTGGCTTGATCAAAACATTTTTTTTCTAGTGGTCCTACCACACAGAAATCAAAAGGTGGTTTTGTGAGCACGGACTCAAAACGACAGGAAGTAGATAAATCGAATCTTTAATGCATCTTTTCCCGAAATGTGTTATGTGCTGTGAGACACTTCAACAGATCTTTCAACAATAGAAGGCTCAGTAATCAAGTGAAGTTGAGAAACTCTAGATTAAGCCAAGTAAAGCAGCTTTCATAACTTCACATTTCCTTTGATCTGCGGATGTGAATTATGAATCTGCAAGGGTTCATATAGGCAACTTTTCTAGAATAAATTTGACTCCTGTTTTTATAGAACAATTATCAGTATCTCACGAAACAATATTACCCTACAGATGAAGTTTAGTATTCACCGACCGAAGTCCTTAGCCTGATATACAATCTTACCACAGGGATGGACTTGCCAATGGGCCTCGTGTACTTGAAATATAAAAACTGAAGCCCTGCGTCAGTCTCCCATTACGGACTTAGTTACCACAGAACTGAAACAATCAAAGTCCGGTATCTGAGTCTCTCTTTTCCCTTTTGTTTTAGTTAGCAGTGCCAATATGGACCTAAGTTATTTTCCTGTGTCTTTAATTTGATTTAATTCTACATTTAATTCTCCTATTAAGGAGGGTACAGTGAAGGCTTGCTTGTGTACAAGTAACCCCATCCATGTCGAGTGTTTTTCCATACCTTTATTGTAAGTTATGTATTGATTTTAAGTGTAACTTGAAATGACTCTATTTTCTTTATTTTCCATTTTTAGAGTCCAACCACACTAACTACTTATTAAAACTGTGTAAACAGAAAATAATATAACTGGTAGACGGAATAATGCTTGCACCCAAAAGTCCACATTCTAATCTCAAGAACCTGCTAATATATTATCTTATATACAAAAGGAACCTTGCAAATGTGACTAAGTTAAGGATCCTGAGATGGAGAGATTATTCTGGATGGGCCAATGTAATCACCAAGGTCCTTACAGGTGAAAGAGGGAGGCTGGAGGGTCAGAATCAGAGAAGGAAATATGATAATGGAAGCCGAGGTCTTAGCGATGCAATTGCTAGCTAGAAAGAGGCCCTGAGTCAAGGAACATGGGCAGCTTCTAGAAGCTGGAAAAGGCAAGGGATTCTCCTCTAGAGCCTCTAGAAGGAATGAAGCACTGCTGACACCTTGATTTTAGACCCATGAGACCCATTTCAGACTTAAGACCTTCAGAACTACAAGATAATAAATTTGTGTTTCTAAGCCACCAGCTCTGTGGTCATTTGTTGAAGCAACAACAGGAAAGGATTAGAATAACCAAAATTTTGGAGACATCAGTCCCTTCTCCACCCGGTTTTTGCCACCCATTTCCAACATATAATAACCCTCTGGGTTCAAACAACTAATACTCAGAGCCATGGACTGATGTCCATCAGTCCCTTAAAACCTATTTGGGGATTCGTGTGAATCTCACTTTACAATGCTATGGAACCTTAAATCTAAGAATCCCAAGAAGTTTCAATAAGCATTAAATAAATCATTGAATGCCTCAAAAAGAGACGAATTTAGTTAGAGAGCAAAAAGATGAAAGCTTTTAAGTGAGATGACAACTACTTGAGAAATGTGAGTTTTTAAAGCCCCTAAAGCAGAATGAACTTAGGAGAACTGACCCATGCTAAATAAACTCACAAGAGACTTGGCATAAGCTGTATTAATAAGACTTCTCCAGAGAAACAGAACCAAGAGGATGTATATCTAAAAAGAGATTTATTTTAAGGAATTGGCTTATGTGATTATGGAGACAATCTGCAGAATGCGTTCTCAGTCTGGAGACCCAAGGAAGAGTCAATATTGCAGGTCATGTCCAAAGGCTGTGTGCTTTTAGAACTCCTTGTTTGGGGAAAGGACAGCCTTCTGTTCTGGTTAGAACTTCATCTGATTAGATGAGGCCCACCCACATTATGAGGGGAAGCTGCTTCACTTAAAGTCCACCAATTTAAATGTAAATCTCATCCAAAACACCACTGCAGAACCATCCAGAATAATATTTGACCAAATATCTGGGCACCAAGTCCCAGTCAATTTGACACATAAAATTAACCATCACATACACCAAAAAGTCAATTCATTAATTTAAATTTGGGACACTTCTGGGACGCCCCAGTGGCTCAGTGGGTTAAGTGTCCAACTCATGATTTCAGCTCAGCTCGTGATCTCAGGGTCGTGAGATTGAGCCCCACATCAGGCTCCATGCTGGGTGTGGGACCTGCTTAAGATTCTCTCTCTCCCTCTCCCTCTGCCCTTCCCCCCATGCTCACTCACTCTCGAAAGAAAGAAAGAAAGAAAGAAAGAAAGAAAGAAAGAAAGAAAGAAAGTTGGGACACTTTTTTTCAGCAAAGTATGTATGTCCACTAGCTAGAAAACCTTAACAACAGAGCATCTAGGAGATTAAATTAATAAACCTTAAGCTACTTGATGAATGTGAATCAGAACAAAGGTAGTAGGACAGTTGTGTGGAATAATCACCGTACTGATCAGATTCTACTAGGTGCCTGCCAATTTTATTACCCTTCAAAAAAACCTCTGAGGTCTTGCCTTTTCAAATCTTCCCTAACAATATATTTTTATTCTTTGTTTCACTTGAGACTACAGAGACGGACCATCATCTAGAAGTCTAGGAGGTGACCCTGTATTAGATGGCAACCAAGATCATTTTTCTTTGAGATTTTGAATATAATGGAGTTATATGGAGAGAGAGAAAAATAAGGAAAAGTCTTAGGACATACGAAACAATGTTTTACTAGAAGCAATGATTTAGAAAAAATTGGAGATTGTGTTAGCTTGCAAGTATATAACACATGCAGGTAGAAAAAGAAACAATGCCAGAAGTACCAAGTCATTGCACCTGGAAAACTAGTGGAGGGAGACACCTCCAGCCATTGAGAGTCATTTTGGAGTCCTGAGATTAAACCACCTACCAGCTCTCCCATTATCTTAAAACAAATCCCATTGGTTGAAGTAAACCATGCCTGTCTCCTCTGCTTTGTAGCCAAAAAGTCAAACACATTCACCTAGGCTCTAGGAAAGTCAGATAAACGTTTACTACCCTTCCAGAGAGTCCACCTCTCCCAATGACCAAAATGTTTCTATGTCCTAGATCCAGTGTCTAGAGTCTAGATTCTTTTCTTTTTTTTTTTAAAAGATTTTATTTATTTATTCGACAGAGATAGAGACAGCCAGGGAGAGAGGGAACACAAGCAGGGGGAGTGGGAGAGGAAGAAGCAGGCTCATAGCGGAAGAGCCTGATGTGGGGCTCGATCCCACAATGCCGGGATCACGCCCTGAGCCGAAGGCAGATGCTTAACCACTGTGCCACCCAGGCGCGCCTAGAGTCTAGATTCTTTGGACAGTGTTGGAGACTTAAAATCCCTCTGTAGGTTTTTGTCCTCCCTCCCAATATATAAAGTATATACCCAAACAGGGCAGCAGACAATTGGTTGGTTTAGTGCTCATTATTGTAAAATATAATTCGGTCGTTCATCTGTCTCCTGAAATGATTTGGGTTGCACTTTTGAAAATTGTGGTACCACCAGGACTGAACCAGGAAGTAATAAAAAAACTAAATAAACCAATTTTTAGTAAGGAGATTGAAAAGAAATAAAAAAACTAAATAAACCAATTTTTAGTAAGGAGATTGAATCAGTAATTAAAAAACAAAAAAATCTCCCAACAAAAAAAAGCCCAAGACTAGATGACTTCACTGGTAAATTTTACCAAATACTTATTTGTTTGTTTGTTTTTAAAATTTTTATTTATTTACTTACTTATTTACTTAACTAATTTTAGAGAGAGAGAGAGAGCATGCAAGTGGGGGGAAGTGTACCAGGCGAGGGAAAGAATTTAAAGCAGACTCTGCACTGAATGTGGAGCCTGACACAGGGCTCAATCTCATGACCCCAAGATCATGACCTGAGTTGAAACCAGTAGTTGGACACTTAACCAACCAAGCCACGCAGGAGCCCCAGTTTTACCAAATATTTAAAGAAGAATTAACACCAATCCTTCACATACTCTTTTAAAAAATCAAACAGGAGGGAACACTCTCAAACTTATTTTGTGAAGTGTGTATTATTCTGATTCCAAAACTAGAAAAGAAACCTACAGGCAAATATCCCCAATGACTATAGATGTAAAAATTCTCAATAAAATACTAGCAAACTGAATTTGGCGGCACATTAAAAGGATCATTCATCATGATCAAATGGGATTTATCTTTGGGATGCAAGATGGTTCAACAGACACAAATCAATCAATGTGATACATCACATTAATAGAATAAAAGCAAAGAACCATATGACCATCTCAATAGATCCAGAAAAAGTATCTGACAAAATCCGACATCCATTCATAGTAAAAACTCTTAACATATTAAGTAACAAAGGAATAGATCTCAACATAATAAAGGCCATATATGAGAAGACCACAGCTAACATTATACTCGGTGCTGAAAGTTTGAAAGCTTTTCCTCTAAGATCAGGAAGAAGACAAGGGTGCCGACACTCACCACTCATATTCAACATAGTACTAAAAATCCTGCCCAGAGCAATTAGGCAAGAAAAATAAATAGAAGGTATCAGAATTGGAAAGGAAGAAGTAAAATTGTCTCTATTGGCATATGGCATGATAATATGTATAGAAAACCTAAAGACTCAACCAGAAACAAAACAAAACAAAACGAAACTGGTAGATCTAATCAATGAATTTATAAAGTTGCAGAATACAAAATTAACATACAAAATCAGTAATACTTCTATACACTGACAACAAATTTTCTGAAAAAGAAATTTAAAAATCTATCCCATTCACAAGAGCATCAAAAACAATAAAATAGGGGGCGCCAGGGTGGCACGGCAGTTAGATGTCTGCCTTCGGCTCAGGGCGTGATCCCGGCGTTCTGGGATCGAGCCCCACATCAGGCTCCTCCGCTGTGAGCCTGCTTCTTCCTCTCCCACTCCCCCTGCTTGTGTTCCCTCTCTCGCTGGCTGTCTCTATCTCTGTCAAATAAATAAATAAAATCTTTAAAAAAATAAAATAAAATAAAAAATTTAGGAATAAATTTACCGAAAAAGGTCAAAGATCTCTACTCTAAAAATGGTAAAATGTTGACTAAAAAAAAAAAATCAAAGAAGGAACAAATAAATGGAAAGGTATCCTATATTCATAGATTGGACGAATAAATATTGTTAAAATGCCAATAATACCAAGAGCTATTTATAGATTAAATGAAATCTGTATCAAAATTCCAATGGCATTTTTTACAAAAACGAAACAAAAAAACCCTTCTAAAATTTATAGGGAACCATAAAAGATCCCCAATAGCCAAAGAAATTCTGAAAAAGAAGAACAAAGCAGGAGGCATCACACTTCCAGATTTCAAGCTTTACTTTAAAACTATAGTCATCAAAACAGTATAGTACTGGGAAATAAAAACATACAAATAGACCAATGGAACAGAATCAAGCAATCAGAAATAAACCCAAGCATAAACAGTCAACTAATATTCGACAAGAAACCCAGGAATACTCAATGAAGAAAGGACAGTCTTTTCAATAAATAGTGCTTTTACATTCACATGTAAAAGAATGCAACTGGATCCATATCTTCTACCACTCCCAAAAATTAACTCAAAATGGATTAAAGACTTAACTATAAGATGCAAAGCCGTAAAACTCTTAGAAGAAGACATAGGAACAAAGCTCCTTGACTCAGGCCTTGGTAATGATTTTTTGGATATCACTACCTAAAGCAGGAGCAACAAAAGAAAAAATAAACAAGTGGGACTAGGCCAAACTAAAAAGTTTCTACACAACAAAAGAAACCATCAACAGAGTGAAAAGACAACCTACAGAACAGGAAAAAATATTTGCAAATCCTAAATCTGATAAGGGGTTCACATCCAAAATATGTAAAGAACTCACATAACTCAAGAGCAAAAAATCAACCCAGTTAAAAACCGGCAAAAACCTGAACAGACATTTCTCCAAGGAAGAAATACAAAAAGACCAGCGGTACGTGACAAAATGCTCAACATCACCAGTCATCAGGGAAATGCAAATTAAAACCACAATGGGATATCATCACATGCCTGTTAGAATGTCCATCATCAGAAAGACAAGAAGATAACGAATACTGGCGTAGATGTGCCCTGTCGGTGAGAATGTAAACTGATACGGCCACCGTGGAAAACAGTATGGAGGAGCCTCCAAAAATTACAAACAGAAATACCATACGATACGGCAATCCCACTTCCGGGAATACGTGCAAAGGAAATGAAAACACTAACTTGAAAAGCCACCTGCACCCCTCATGTTCAGAGCAGCATTATTTACAATAGCCAGGCCATGGATGTAATCTATCTAAGTGTTCATTGATGGATAAATGGAAAAGGAGTTCTAGTCTGTACACGCATACAATGAAATATTATTCAGCCATTAAAAAACAAGAAAATTCTACCAGCTGTGACAACATGGATGGACCTTGAGGGCATGATGCTAAGTGACGTAAGTCAGACAAAGAAATACAGCCTCATCTCACTTATATGTGGAATCAAAAAGAAGAAGAAAAAGAAGAAAAAAAATACAGAAAGAGTGGTCAGACTTGTGGATACCAGAGGCAGGGGGGGAGGGGGAATTGGAGGAAGGTGGTCAAAAGGCACAAACATCCAGCTGTAAGACTTGACGGTGGTAGTACCACGGCCGTGTGGTACACAGAAACAAGCTGTGAGGACAGTAAATCCTAAGTAGTTTGCATCACAAGGAGAATTGTTTTCCTTTTTTCTTTCTTTTTTCTTTTTATTGTTCTCTCTATATGCCCCACACTGTGGTAATCATTTCGGAATACGTGCATGTCAAACCATCATGCCTCCTGCCTTCGAGTTACACAGTATTACAGTCAATTACTTCTCAATAACTGCAAGAAAGGTTGTGGTACCATTTCTTCTTGCTGAAACCTTGCCTTCGTCATCTTGCTCTCTACACCAAGTGTTATCACACTGGTATGGCCCTCTAAGCACCGATTTCTTGATTATTCCTCAAGGTGTATCAACTTTAAAAAATAACTGATCTCAGCCACTATGTTGGTTGGGTTTTTTTTGTTTTTTGGTTTTTTTTTTTTTACTTTTACTGTCACAAGGTCACCTTATTTTCCAGTTCCCACATGACACACCTCATTTTCCCTTTTTTGTGCTGACAACATCATTCAGATCTATCGGTGAAAAAATTAAGAGCTTTCAGATTAGTTATAGCCTAAATGTTAGGCGGGGACAGAATTGTAATGTAAAAATCCAGGCTTAGTCAATCCATTTTACTGTATTCACATTCAAGGGAGGGACAGGAATCCGAAAGCTGCTGTCAGGGAATTCTCGACCTTCTCGAAAGTTCCTGGCTTTGCAAATAGGTGAGCAACAACAGAATCCAGCAGGCAAGATGAGGCCCAGATTGGTGGTCTCTGAGGTGAAGCAGTCTGGCAGCTGCTTCTGGCTCAGGCCAACAAGCCCTTAGGACAGATTGCCAAGTCATAGAGGGAGGATGTGGCAGGTGCTGTGGGCTCAGGCAGTGAGGAGGACTTCTGCCTGAGAAGAGAATGCGAGCCGAGTGGCAGAATAAGACAATGGGGCAGCTTTATCAAAAGACAGGCTCTCTGGTCCCAACGCAGCGGCCCTCTGTCCCCTGTCCTGCCTGAGGGCTGGCTCCATAAGGTGTAGGGGACTCTGAACTTCTAGGGGTCGTTTGTAACTAGAAAGAAAGTGTTGGTCTACAGATAAATCCTGTTCCTGGATGATGCCTGGGCAGGGAGTTCAGCGTGCCCCACTTTCTTGTCACAGGAAGCAAGCTGCCACAAAAATCCTTTAGAACACCGGTTCTTTTTCTAATCGTTAGCAAAAGAACCTTTTTCAAGTGAAATTTTTTTTGTGGAATGTCGAATATATAAAAATAGTTGAAAGCATTATCAGCCCTGAACAGCCTAGAGCCCAAACCCAAGGCCTCCCCGCTGAGCCCCACCCCCACGGCAGCCTCTGCAGCCCCTCCGTGAAACTATTGGAGTTGGGGGGACACAGTGTGAAAGCCACAGCTTCAGAATGCCAGGCAGTCTGTCTATGAAAGCCTGAAAGCATGGATTCAGGCAAATGTGAACAATAAAAACCACGCATCATGCCAACAACCTAAAAAACCTATCAAAGTTGAATCAACTGGTCCCTGGGAAACCCTAAGTGTCAAAGGCATCCTTGAATCCTACCAAATCAGCAATCTGCTGCCGGAAATACGCTTATTAAAAAGGCTCCAAGAGGCCATGCAATGGCATGGAACATGTCATTTAGAATCATAAACCCTGAATTTGAGTCACAATTCTACCACTTGCTACCTGGGTGATCCTGAGTAAATGTCTTAAACTCTCTGAGCCCAGGGCCACTTGGGTGGCTCAGTTGATTAAGCATCTGGCTCTTGATCTCAGCTCAGGTCTCAGTCTCAGGGTCATGAGTTCAAGCCCGATGATGGGCTCCATTCTGGGCGTGGGGCCTACTGAAAAACAAAAACAAAAACAAAACCTCTCTGAGCCCTGACTCTTTCTCACCAGCAAAAGAAGGATAATAGGTTTCTTACTCACTTTAAATGGGTATAAGGATCAAATGAAAGAATGCATTAAAGAAGTACACAAACTATAAATCTCTATATGCATGAAAGTTGTTGAAATTATAAAAACCTACTGGTTGTTATGTCATTCATTCACTCTGCAAATTTTTTATTGAACAATACTCCAACCACTGTAAAACCAATGAATTGAGCTAATTTGGACATGACTTCTCTGTATCCCACTGAACAAGGCAACAGTAAAGAGTAGCAACTTGTTCCCATGAGCAGTGATGGGATCCACGCTGCCTGCGATAGTCCCCCCACTCCCTGCCTGAGCTCCCTGACGCGCTACTGCAGCTTTCTCAAGGGAGAAACTAGTCGTCTCAGTCACTGCTACACTCACTGCTTTCCCCCCGACCCCCACAGCTGGGGCCCTGAGGGTCCCTGATTCCTGCCTCTACGCAGAAAACTCAGAGCCAGCTGACCTAGTCATTCCGTGAGAGGCAGACCACCAAAGTTAGATGGACTAACTTTCACCACCACCAAGATTCTGGCCACGTGCCCAACAGAACTTTCTACACTGATGGAAATGTTCTACATGTTCACTCCTTAGTAACTAGCCACTAGCCACATATGGCTACTGACCTCTTGAAATGTGTATACCAGAGGAATTGATTTAATTAATTTAATTTAAAGAGCCATGTGTGCCTAGTAATTGTACCCATATCATTTTGAAATACAGCAACATTGCTAAATAAATAAGTAAATAAATAATACCCACATGATCTGTCCTAATTCAGTCTCCAATAGTGCTTCTCCCAATTATTGAAAGTTGTGAGCAAAAGCCAATGCCACACACAGAGACTGAGCACGCATGTGAGGGATTTAGCACTGTGATCAAATAAAACTTAAAATTAATCTGACACCTATTAATGATGTGCATAATAGTTATAGTAACGCAGTAATTAGTTATAAAGGGTAAGTCATTCATAAATTACTAAAATTAGCAGTAACTTTTACACTGTTTGTTCTCTGGAATTAACAAATTACACCAATATTCTTAGCTTTCCTGAATTCTTCATAAATGCCCATCCCCGGCATCATGAAAAGACCAGAATCCTGGCTCCAAGCCATCGCTCCATGTTGTTCTCTCTCAGTATTCTTTCCCTACCTAAGACAACCCACAGTTGAGGTCCTTGGTGCTCCTGGTCATACTGCCAAGTTCTGCTACTCTCTGTCCCACCGTTGAGATGTCGCTGAGCAGGGCAACTCTCCTGCTCCCCTCATGACGTTCCTGCTCTGGAGGAGGCAAACTGTGGACAGACAGCTCTCCCTGATCGCCAGGCACCCAGGAAAAGGGAGGAGAGAAGAGAGGGGAAAGTAGGAAGGCCAGGAAGGAAGCTGGATGCTGGGCAAAGGCAGCCAAAGGGATACTGCATACGGGCTCAGGATGGCCATTTGGAGGCAGAGGGAACCCGCATGGGGGAAAAGACAGCGCTGCCGTCAGAAGAGAAGGCCTGCACGCTTGCGCAGTGGGATCCTGGTCCTGAAGCCACACCAGACAGGAGCCTCAGGGCACATATAGAAAGGTAGCCCCCGGGCACACATACTGTGCCGAGTGGTCCTTGAAAATATGCGTCTAGTGGCTCCAGATCGGACACAGCTTTCAGGGTGAAGAACAAAAATAACTAACACTGCAGTCTTGATCTCCTGGGAGACCAGAGGAAGCAGGGCAGTAAGTACCTTAAGTAAGCAGAGAGGACAGGGTGAGGGGAGGCTCCGAAAGCACAGGAAGAAAGTTCATGGTTCGTCTTGGCTGGGAAAACTGCAGGATTCCACCATATTTGCAGGAAATATTCATTTCCATGGCAAGTGTTGCGCTATAAATACTTGCAGTCGGACCTGAGCAGGCCCTGCGGGCAGGTGACATGCTTTCCAGGTTAAGGAGGTCAGGGCTCACAGGGTAACTAAATGTGCAGCTTCCTTACAAAATTTTCTACCCAAGGGTTCCAGACACCCTCCAGCTCTCCTGCTCAAGCTGTGCTTTTTCTAAGGTGGCAACTGCCAAGTTCTGGTTTCTTCTTCCAAGGTCCAAAGAGCGAAGGAAGAGGAAGAGTTAGGCAAAACTTGTACTAACCACAGTCCTTTTCCCTTCAAGCACCCTCTCTATCTTCAGTTTCAGTGTGAATTTGAAACAAAATACCCGTGACCATAACAACAAACTACAATTCACTGAGGGATCTGTATAAGCCGCACTAAACATTCCCACCTCTCTTCAGCCTCTCTCTTTCTCTCCTGTCTGTCTGTCTCTGTCTCCCCCAACCTCCTGCATGGCTACTGTACATGCTTAACTTGACATCTTCTCCACTCCCGGGGCCAGCTCAGCTAGAAACTAGCATTTCTTGGTCTCAAACTCACGGGGAGGGAGAATTACTTGGCTCAGCCCGAGTCAGACATCTACCTTGATTGAATCAACAATACTAGAAGCTCGGGTACTTACAGAACACAGGTGAGTGGTGGGGCCCCATCGGAGGGAGGAGAGTGACAGTCCTCAGAGAAGAGAGGTGTGAGCTAAACAAGCACTTAGGAACAGTTTACGACAGTGCAGTCCTTTAGTGGTGTCCGTATGGTCTTTCTTTGACCTTGGAGAAGAGTAGTCATCACTGGAGCTGGGGAAAATGCTAGAACAGAGGCTAAGGCAGATTCTAGCTTCCACATGGTTTTACCTAAGACTCAGTTACCTCCAACTAACTAAGACAAACAAAAGCTGTCAACAAAGGAATTTGGCTCTGCCTGATCACAGGTACACAGGAAGGTAGAGTCACAATCTCTTTTTGATAAGAGGTTCCTTTTAATTCTTCTGAAGCCAAGAGATTCCTTGGAAGGGAGATGCTGACATTAAAGTCCTTGAGCTAACAGATTCTTGTGCGCCCCTCCTTTCAGGGAATCTGAGAAAACCTGGTGGGAGAAAGTGGCTCAGAAGGCAGTATGTGGGGCAACTGTTTTAGAAATTACATGGAGGGGGGAGGAGCTTACGTTCTACCGGCAGATTTAGTGTTAAAGGTTCCTGTCCTGGTGATTAAGTAACTCAAGTGGCCATTGCAATTAGTATTATTAGTTGCCTTTATTAGTTTCCTGTAGAGAAAGTAAGGGCCAAAAAGGTTACGCTCACCTTTGGCGACTGCTGATTGAAAGCAATTCTGAGCTGCATCTCTGATGGTGAACTCCTTATGACTAAGGAGAAGACACCAGTACAGAAATCGTTCTGTAGAAAACTTCAAATAAAGAAAAGCCTTATCTCCTAGGAAACCAATTCACTCCTCCTCATTCTCTGTTCAGAAAGATGGCCAGCTTTCCCTTTTCCCATCCCCAACCCCATAATCATTTCCTTCTTCAAAACCTCACAGTCTAACAAAGCAAGAAGGCATTCTAGATGAGTATATGTATTTTTTAGGTTGAATTCTATCCAACCAAGGTCCAACACCATTTCCAAATTCAGAATCCATTTGAAAAGATATTTGGGATGTAGAAATACAGGCAGCTGCCAAATAATCACTTAGATATGACAAGGAATACAGGCTGAGAATTGGAACACAACTGGAATCTACCTATATAACCATTTCCACAGGGTAGAACTTAGCAAATGATACCTCTATTACAAGGGGTCTGGTTCCTCATATCTCATGTAAGCAATTTCACAAATGCTATGGCCTTCAGGCACAGTGCCTTAGAGAAGCTTTCATCCACTCAGTTGAGCACCTATTATAAGCCAAACACTAGGGGGATAAAAGAACACTGGGGGGATAAAAGGAAAAAAGAATTAGGGAGTTCAAATTGTAGCAGAGAAGACAGACACATAGATGAATATTGTAGCTACTAAATAAAGAAGTGAGTTCAAAGCACAGGGCTAGTGCAAGAGGGTCAAATCTACTGGGGATAATAATAAAAAATAAGGGGCGCCTGGGTGGCACAGTGGTTAAGCGTCTGCCTTCAGCTCAGGGCGTGATCCCAGCGTTCTGGGATCGAGCCCCACATCAGGCTCCTCTGCTATGAGCCTGCTTCTTCCTCTCCCACTCCCCCTGCTTGTGTTCCCTCTCTCGCTGGCTGTCTCTATCTGTCAAATAAATAAAATCTTTTAAAAAATAATAATAATAATAATAATAAAATAAAAAATAAAAAGCCTTCATAGAAGAGGAAATCTTTGCATTGGGGTCTTAAGAATAAATAGAAGTTTGTCAAGAAGACCACTGTGGGAGGGTAAAAGGACTCCCAGACATGGGAAACAGCATATGCAAAGGTACTGAGGTATGAAACTATAAAGTTCAGTCATGGAACTGCAAGTCAGTAATTCAATAAGGACAGCACCGAGGAAGAAACAGGAGTGGAGAGAGATGACTGGAGAAGTAGGAAGACACGGGCTCATGAAGGATGTGGTTTGTCATGATTGAGCAGTTTAGATTTTATCCTACCATTGATGGAGAGTATACTGGATTAAAAACTGTGCTCCTCAGAGCCATTCCAACTCCTTCTATGCTTTCTCCTGTCTCACAGGAGTTGGAAGTCTGAGAAAACATTCCCCAGATCTCTTGTCAGCAGTATGCCAGTTTAAAATCCACCAATTCAGTATCCTGACAGGTTTTCAGAAGGTAGAAGGAAATCAAAGGCCACCATTACTCCTCCAATAGTGGTAGGCAAAATGTGTGACTTCAAGAGACGTTGGGTTGTTATCAGTATTCTTCTGTGTGTGAAGCACCCACTGTGGTGTTACAGACGGCTATGAACGTCCGCAGTTTTCTGAAGTTCTTAACCAGGGCAACAATAGCTGCTTCCTCTTCCCCAGAAAGTTTGCTACCACATTGTAGGCCTGCTGGCAAGCTTCAGAGCCACCGATAACCTTCTCTGACCTACAGTCCTACAACTTTTCCAATACTTTATAAACATCATTTAACTGTATTAAATCTATCTCTGCTCAAAATACTTCATGTGGTTTCTGTTTCCCTGATCCAAACCCTGACTGCGGCATTTTAGAAGATGACGCTTGTGGCTTTGTGAAGAAAGAATTGAACGGGGAGAGACTAGAGGCAGGGATATCAAGCGATGGATTATTTCAATAATACAAAGGAGAGATGATGCTCAAAACTAGGAAAATATCAAGAGAAACAGAGGAGGGGAATAACTTTTAAAGTATTTAGGACATATGACCATTTGGATAGAGGAGAAAAATAAAAGGAGTCTAGGTAGGTTCTAGACTTCTGGTCTAGGTAATTGTACCAATGGTGGGAAAGACAGAATACAAGACAGGGAAGATGGGAAGAAGATTTGGTAGGCATTACAGATGAGAGTTTGATTTGGAATGTATTAAATTTGGTGCAGACACTAAGTAAGCAGTTGGGTAAATAAATCTAGGTGTGAGGGGATTTAGGCCAAAGGTATTTATTTTGTAGACGAGGAGCACAGAAATGGTCATTAAACCATAAGGATGGGTGAAATTGATTAAGGAAAGTATGAAGCATGAAAAAACCCAGAAGGTTAAGAAAGGAACCCTGAAAAACATCAACAGTTAAGAGCAAATACTGGAAGAGAACCCAACAGAGATCAAGGAGGAGTAATCAGAGAGGTAGGGAGAATCCACTCAGTATGGTATTAAGCAGGAGGAGGTCATCTGAAATCATGGGTAAAGACATAAAGATGACATAAATTGTAACTAATGGAAAACATCAATTTTAAAATATAAGAAGGATTCAACTGATTACTTATATTCACTCAAATGCTATTATTTGTTGCTTTTATGCAGTTTCATGCAATGTGAAAATGAAAGGATGATTTGTAGTTCTTGGCAGCTTTACATTTCCACTGAGTTTTATCTCTTCCTCAGTCTTCCTCCTTCATCCTAAGGGCATTTTTCCTATTCCTCACTGTTTCATCCCCTCATGCCTCTCCCCTTGTTCTTCGTAGGATGGAGTCAATGCATTTCTGCCCTTATAGCTAAGAGTTCCTTCTCACATCATCCAGATACTTAATCTGCATTTTTTTTTAGCCTGGCAATCTGAATTGAAGCCTTTTGGACCCTATGTCCATGCAAGTTTGGCCTGTGACCACTCGCTGACCTATTGGTTCAAAAACTGGTAAATGGACCACTAGGCTGTGTTGAAATCAATTTAATTGGTCATGACCAGAATATTTTTTAAATGAAATATAAGAGAGTAAAATGGAATAGAAAATATATGTTAGCGATAGGAAAGTTAAGTATCATTTAATAAATCATTCTTTTCGAAAGAGTTTCAGTTATATGTATGTTATGTGTGATAAGTCACAAAGTAAAATATTAGAGCAAAGTCTCATAAGTGTAACATGAAAAAGAATTACCAAGGAGGATTGTGTTCTTAGTCTATATTTACGAAGGGATCAGGTCTCAGGTGCAAAGAGTTTACTTGGGAAGTCATCCTAGAAAACAAAAGTGAAGGAGTAGGGAAAGAGAGATAAGAAAGGGCAAAAAGCCAATAAAGTGTGCAGTAGTGCTGATTATCACTATGGGTGACTGGGTCTCCATCTTGTTGGGGACACACGGAGAACCCATGCAGAATGTGCCTCGGCATTGTCCCACAAGAGCAGAGGTTGGCTACTATCTTCTGTAAAGGGTCAGATATTAAATATTTTTCTCTTCCTAGGCCATGCAGTACCTGTCATAACTACTCAACTCTGACATTGCAGCATAAAAGTAGCCACAGACAATATGTAAATGAATGGGCATGGCTGTGTTCCAATAAAGCTTTATTTATAAAAACAGATGGGCTGGATTTGGCCAAAGTTTGTCAAGCCCTGCACTAGAATACAGGGACTGACGCTTTTCTTTTCCACCAATTCCAATGTCCAATGATTGAAGACTACCCTAGAGAGTGATACCCCCCCCCATTTCTGGGTGTGCATAGACACTGAGAAAATGGCATAAATGAATGGCCAGCGTGTTTTATGCAGAACACTGGCTGCCAAGGATACATGAAAGTGTGCTGGAGTCAGGTGGACAAAGGGGGTTTGGTGAAGTGCATCACAAGATGCAAAAGGGACAAATGGAGGTTATGAAACACTGGAGAATATATTCACATTCTCCCATATTTGATGAAATGACCTCGCAAGGCTCTTCCAAGTGCTCACTGATCTTGCGCATATCGCCCTTTTCTCTAGAAACACTAAAACCTGGTGTTTTTATATTCATTATGACCCATTCCCTAAGGAAATTAGTTGTTGCATTGTAGAGAAATTTTTTTCTTTTACTTCTTCAAAGTTAACTGTGTGTTCAGTTCTCATACCTAGCTTGGCACACACACTACCATTTCAAATCATTTTCTCTTAAAACTGTCCACACAGAGGAATCTCACCTAATTATTCTTACATAGTCTAAAAGACATAGTCTCTCTTATGCTTTTAAGCTCATTTTCTTTACCACACGATTTCCTTTTTTCGCCAAATGGCTACATCCAATTATTCTCTTCTTGGGTGTTTTAATTTCACACATTTTTGTGCACTTAGAAAGACCATAGATTGCACTACATTCACTGGCAAATCATCAAAAAGCATTTAAATGAAAGAAAATTTTTGTAAAAACATATCTTTTGTAGCAACATAAGCCTGAGATCGTTCCTTGTTTTAAACCACATAACTAGAGGAGAGGAGAAAGACAAGAGTCCGTGATTTGATTTCTTTTTAATGACTTTTCATTTATATAGCATTTTTACAGCTCACAGAGCTCTTTCTTGTGAAATTTGTACAGTTTATACATTTCCTTATTTGAACCATGGGGAAACTGAGGCTTGGGGGTTAAGAGTTTTGTAAAATTCACAGAGAAAGTTGGAAACAAGACGGGATCTATAATTTAATCTCCCTTTGTCTCAATCCAGTATCCTTTTGGATATGTATTATTCACAACTACCATGTGAATTACAGAAATTTTAAGGGTCATATTTTTGGCTACTAATTCTCACAGGAACTTTATACCATGTCATTCAACTTTCTCTATGCCTGGATATTGGCTATAAATGCTTCGATGTTTTTTGTTTTTGTTTTCGTTTTAATACAGGAAGGTCCCAAGCATGGTAGATTATTTGCAAAGATGGCTACTATAACCTCTTATCCCTGTATGCTCATGACTTTGCCATTCTTCCTATAGAAAGAAATACAGTTGATTTCCTCTGCCCTTGAGTCTCGCTGACCTCGCGACTTGCTTTATTTTTTTTTTAAAGATTTTATTTATTTATTTGACAGAGATAGAGACAGCCAGCGAGAGAGGGAACACAAGCAGGGGGAGTGGGAGAGGAAGAAGCAGGCTCATAGCGGAGGAGCCTGATGTGGGGCTCGATCCCATAACGCCGGGATCACGCCCTGAGCCGAAGGCAGACGCTTAACCGCTGTGCCACCCAGGCGCCCCTCGCGACTTGCTTTAAACAGGAGAATGCAGTGATGTGACCTAGTGAAACTTTCAAGTACAGGCCTGAAGATGCTTCTTGGAACACAGTGATGCCACATGAGGAAGCCTGGCTCTTCTGCTCGAGGATAAAGGGGAAAGGGGCGCAGCTGAAAGCCAACACCAAATGGCAGGTAAGTGAGTGAAGCCACTTTGGGCTATCCAGCCCCATTCGAACCTCTAGATAACCTCTAGTCACATGAGTGACTCCATGAAGAACTGCTCAGCTAAGCTCCTCCCAAATTACTGACCCACAAAATGATAAGCAAATAAAAATAGATGTTGTTTTAACCCACTAAGTTTTGGCATGACTTGTTATGGAGCAATACATAACCAATACACTAGCAGTGAGGGATTTGATGGCCCATTATTTTGTGGAAATAGTGGAGATTCCCTAAAGATCTGAAGCGACTTTAATGCCTCAGAAAATGATGAGTTTTCTTCCATTTTTAAGGAATGCTGTACTGATTCCCCAGGTTTGTTACAGAGTAATGATGTCAATAGATAAATAGCATCATCTTATTACATTAACTTCTCACAGAACTGCTTGAGCTGTCCACAGGAGTGATTTCTGGTAGCCATCTTTTTGTTACTTGACTCTGTCCCAGTGGCTGTAATTGGTCAAGAATGGATACCTAGCCCAGGTTGGGCAATTAGTCTCTCTGTGGTGAATATGAAGTATGGAATAGAGACCCAGAGACTGGAAATCTTTGAAAACTGAGTCTGATTAACAGTAGGTCTCTGGAAGGAAAGCTATCACTACTCTGAGGTCCCCAGAACCACACCGGTCCCCACCCTTCCTGAAAAGTAGTTGTCCAACTCTTCATTAGACTCATGGCCCCTATCTGCTCTTTTACAGTCTGGGGGCCAGAAGGAAGATAATCTTATTTTACAGTGGGATCAGGAAAGCTGGTCTCTTGAATTTCTACAGAGTTCTACCTACTGCACAGATCAGTGCTAACGTCAGATAAAAGCAAGTCTCTGTCAATAATAATTTCACTAATGAAATCTCTCCCTGTTCCTACTGCCCTATGCTCTTATCACATGGACACCAACTCCATACTGCCAGGATCAGCCTTGGTGGTGGTGGTAGGAGGAAGAAAGTGATGATACCTATAATTGATTACTCAGGAAACTGGGTATTTGGTGGTTGGTGGCACGAAGTACAAGGTCTTATCCCCACTGCCTGCCAGGGTATCTTTGGCCATTATATCACCTTGTTTCCTGTGCTACCAAAAATCTATGCTCCTCTACAAACTACTGTAATATCCTAATTTAAAGTTAAAGTTTGTTAAAAGAGCTGGAATCTCATATATTTACAACAATCAGGACCCCAAAGAGAGACTGCAAGTAACAACATCATTTTCTGTTATATTTGTATAGGGAAAGGTGAGTCTGCTGAACGGCTCCCTGGGCATCTTGTTTTCAGTAAGAGCTCACAGAGTCACATGGCTAAATTCCACCCATTTCTTTCAGGACAAGTCTGGGACTGGATTCATTTTTTTACTGAAAAGAGAAAATGATCTTAGTAAATGTCCATCAAATGAGAGTTCTAGAACACCAAAGTGTCATGATAATTTTTGCAAAGGATGAATCAAAAATAAAAGTAAGTGTCCCCACTGCCAGAGGTCATTGTGCCTGGGCCGCTTTTTGGTTCTCTAAAAAACATGAATATGGCATTTGAGTGAGTTTAAAACTAAGGAAGTTGGTGTCTTTTAGTAAACAAGTTCAGGTTGTAACCTACAGATTGATAGTGCATATTTCCCTCTGGATAAGAGCAAAACCCCTGGTTTGGATTATACTAGAATCTCTTTCTCCACTTTCAGAGACCAAAGAGTTGAGTTTTCCACAGAAGTTATTGGTCTAAAGAAACAAATCAATTTATCCCAACTTCTTGTGAAACAAAGAAAGAAGAGGGGCAGAATTATACAAATGTAAAAATGGAAATGGCCTCCTAATCTCACTCCATACTTAAAGTTTTCAAGCAATTTCTTGAAACTGAATAAAAACTTGCATAGGTTTTAGTTTCAATAATCCAATCCAAGGGGCGCCTGAGGGTCTCAGTTGGCTAAGTGTTCAACTTTTGGTCTCAGCTGAGGTCTCAACCTCAGAGTTGTGAATTCAGGCCCCATGTTGGGCTCCACTTACACTTAAAATATAAATAAATAAATAAATAAATAAATAAATAAATAAATAAATCCTTAAAAAGAACACTACAGAGGTAAAATCTCTATTCAAGTTAAAAAGCAAAATCAAACTAAAATCCCCAAACTAAAACTCTCCCTTTAGCCACACTCATTAAGATTAGAACCATGTCCTTGAAAGGAAGCAATTGCATACTGGTATCAGACCCCGATGTAGATCATTTGTGGATACCAGTGTGTAAGTATCATGGGCAAAGAGTACGCAGGCACCAAAAATATTCCAAGAAAGAGTGGATCTGGTCGGTGGTAACCGCCATTCTTTCAACAACTTAAGCTCATGACCTAGAAGTCATTTTTCTTTCATTCATTCACTCCTTTACACTCACATCTTTAAGCACTCTTTCCTTCAGACACATTACTGAAGGCTGCAGTACACCAAGCCATGTGCTAAGCACTGGGGATGAATAGAATTAGAACACAGCTCCTGTCCTCAAGAAGCTTACACTCTCATCTTGGAAACCTTCCAGTCTTTTCTCTCCCACATCCAGTCATGAAAATTGATGTAATGCTTTCTCTTTCCACCTCTTCTTTGTCTCTGCCACAATCATTACCTGGTGGCTGAATGATGAAAGTTGCTTTCTAGTTTGACTCTCTACCCCTAGCCTCTTCTCTCTCCACAAACTCTTTATACCACTGTCTTATTCCCCTTCCAAAAAGATGGCTCTGGTCCTGTCATACCCCTCCACAAATACTTACAGTAGCTTCCCATTTTCCCCAGAAGAAAAAACAGAAGATAAATTCCACAATTCAGCTATTACCATTGGGAATACCAATAATTGCTACCATTTCTTTGGGGCTTACTGTGTGGAGCCATTGAGCTAAGGACGTTACATGCATCATCTCATGTATTCCTCATGCCAACCCTTCAAGACAAGATTATCTTCATTTTACAAAAGAGAAAAATGATGCTAAGAGGTGATCAGTAACTTTCCCAAGGTCACACAGACAGAAAGGAGCAGAATGACTTCAGAGCCCACGCTCTTACCCACTGGACTGGACTGCCATTCTGCTCTTGTGTGAGTCTCGACCCTGTGCAAGCCTGCCTCTGTACCTTCACTCCTGCTGGGGCTCCCAAGTGATATGTCTTCACTTCACTTTCTCCATGCCTTCCAAGTTTGAGCCAAATTTAAGTCCCCTCTTCCCTGTGGACTCTACCTAGACCATGGTAGTATGCATGGACCTCCTCATCCTCTGAGCTCCTATAGTGTTTACTTTTCCTACCACTCATTTGGCACTGAGAGATGTCCTGTACCATATTTTTATAGAAATATCTCATATGTCTCAGGCACAGCAATGAAAATCCCTTGAGAGCATGTAGTCCTCAAGATACTTAATAAATATTGTTGGTTTTGTGGTGTGATGCATTTAATTAAACACTCAATAAATTAACGTTGTGTGAGTAAATGAAGAGTTTAGGCATTAAAACAATGAGGGAGGAGGGCGCCTGGGTGGCTTAGTCGGTTAAGCGTCTGCGTTTAGCTCAGGTCATGATCCCAGTGTTCTGGGACTGAGTCCCACGCCAGGCTCCTTGCGCTGCAGGGAGTCTGCTTCTCCCTCTGCCTCTCCTCCCATTTGTTCTCTCAATCTCTCTCTCAAATAAATAAATACAAATCTTTTAACAAAATAAAACAATGAGGGAAGTCTGTCACTAACTTTTGAATGATTATGATGCACATAGCCTTCTCTCACCATGATGGGTAAGGAATGATCATATCAAAAGTGCTATACTTCTCTGTCCAGCATGCCATAAAGAACAGAAACTCCCAGGGAGCTACAGGGGTTCAAAAAATCTTCTTAAGTAATCAGACCAAGGAACATTATGAAAATTCCTGCTCAGTTCAAATAAGATCCATGTGGAACTTTAGCCCCAGAGCCTTATCAAGCTCCAGGGTAAAAATGGTGGACTTCCCAAACATTTGGCAGGAACAGAGTCAGGGTAAAACTGGGTGGAATGGACACTGAGAATTCCCACCTTCTCCTCAAACTGCAAGAGATGGTTTTAATTACTGCTAAAATCTAAACCACACGGAGGCCTCTAGGGACCTCAGAGCTCCACAGCACACGAGCCATGTCCTACCACAGACTCCCATCCCCACCCAGTACGTGGCAGGAAGTAATGAGCACCTTACATGTCACACCTGGAGAGACTGCCAACTGGATAGTAAACTCCAGTGGAAAAGCCTGGCTGGAGGCAAGAGGGGACCAATTGCCCTATACTGTTTTCATCTTTGCGAACTGGTGGCAGAGCAGGGTCCATGGCTTCACTTCTTTGCTAAGAATAAAATGGCGTGTGACTTGACAATGGAAAGATTCTGAGCACTGCCTCCGATGCCTTAAAGTAAGCATGATGCTTTCTGAGGAACAAAAGAAACAGAGAAGCTTGAGGCATGTTGGATACACACTCTGAAAAGGAACTGATAATATGTGACATTTGCTAGTAGCCGTTTCCATTTTTAAAGTGGTTTTATAAATTTTCATATGACTTCGGCCTCTCCTCAGCCCTAGTTGGTGGCTTGGGCAGCTGTGAGTACCCTCCATTTTATACGTGTGGTAAGAACAGCCCTCAGCCTTGCTAGAGATCCCCACCCCCACCCCAGTGACTGGTGGCACCACGGCGAGAATCTTCCTGCCTCTCGCTCTTCCTCTAGAAGCAAGGCCCCTCTCAGCACATCGTTCTTTCCCGAGAGGGAAGGAACTGGAATATAAAATTGCTTCGGTTTGATGTGGCCGGCTTTTTTTTGTTTTTTTGATTTTTTTGTTTTCGCTTCCATTCCTGTTTTGAATTCGTTCGCTTTCTATCCCTTCCTTCCCACCTTCATATACTCCCTCTCTCCCCATCCCACACTCTCTCTGAGCGTGTTTCGGATGCTGCTTCACTGGCTGCTTCGGCTGCAAACCGCCCTGCGTCACAGCCAATATTTGGAGCTCACGGATTACACAGCTGTGTCCTCAGACTGCCTGTTGTTTCTTCTCAGGGTTGGATGAATTATTATTATTATTATTATTATTATTATTATTATTATTATTACTATTACTATTATTTAGTGGAGGAAGGGTGCTAGAGAGCGAGAGGGAAAGGGCTGAATAGTTGCAGAATTAACGGTAATTGGTGCTCACCTAATAACCCCATTAGTAGGACTGCAAATCATCCCATTTTAACGTTTCAGGTTTGTGATGGACAAGTTAGGGACATTTGGGGGGTAGCAAATACCCCAGGGTGAATGTTTCCAGTGTTACAGTATTTTTCATTTACCTGCCTGGTCAATATCTTGCCGTGCAACAATCGAAAAGATGATAAAGAGAGTTCTCAAGTCACTCCCCTCGTCTGCTGCCGAGCTATGAGTGGGGGGGCGTCAGAGGGGGCCGGGTGTGCTGGGGGCTCTCGGCCTGGCCTCCCCGCCGCGCACTGAGTTCACACGGGCACACAAGGCCCAGAGGAGCCCGGAAAGGGAATAAGGGAAAGTCTGAAGGCTACCTTGTCATTCTACTCAGAGGGAACAGAACTCTGAAATTGTCAAAGGTAAGGTCCTACGCTGGTCCTCGCTCTCTTTTTCCCCCACAGCAAAACTGCTCAGGCAGCTCTTGCTATGCCAAACACTTGCACTGAGCTTCTCAAGGGGAAACAGTGACGTGGGCCTCGCGTGCTTCACCAGTAATGAAGATTCTACCAGCTGCACCGAGCGTTGCTGTGGAATCCAACTATTGCTGTCAGGCTAATAAGAAAAAAGAGTCACTGTGGTGAACCAAGTAAATAAACATGCCTGGGAAACACTATGGCAGCAGATAACACTGAGAGAAAAAATGAGAATTGGTGCTATTTTTAGTGCTAGCTCTCTGATTATAATTGTGCTTGAAGAGCAACTCGCATGAAAAATATAAAGGCAAAGTTAATTTCAGATCCTGAGCTTGCTGCACAGTTCTTAGATTATTCAAAATGCAATGCGATCTACAGTCATTTTTCCACTGTGTGACAAGGAAACTTGGAGCTGTCTAAGTAGCTGCTGGGAGGCTCGTGGGCAAACGGAAGTTAAGGGAAGTTGATCACGGAAAAGTTTTTTTATTAAAAAAAAATCTTATTGTGAAAAAAATTCTTCTACAGAATACCCCACTCTCCCTCTCAAGCTAGCATTTACTGAAGACGTACAATGTGCCAGGTACTGTATTAAATTATCTCAATTAATTATCACATCAACCTGTGCGGTAGGTTCTGTCATTGTTCTCATCTTATGGAAGCCACATAGCTTGTAAAGATGGAGCTAGAATGTGAACTCCGTCTCTCTGACTCTAGAGCCAAACTCTTGTGCTGTTGCAGAGGAAGACGGGACAGAACTCACAGTTCCACTTTCTGTACTTTGATGGAAAGAAGGACCGTGCCCTTCCACCGGCACTGACTGCATACACATCCATCACCAAGAACAGGCCCCAGGGTTGCTGATGGGAGCAGAGCTGCCCTAGCGAGGCAGAAAGCAAAACCAAACCAAACCAGTGGCTACAGCCTCCCGAACACACCTCCCGTACCTTGCCCTGCGGAACTGAAGAGCTGAGGACCTTCTCCCATGCTGAATGAATCCCTGGAAACTCTGCCGAGCCTCCCATCTCTCCGTCTTCCCAGATCAGAATACTGAGAAGCAGACATTCAGGCCCAACATCTAACCACTACCCTTGCCATTGTCCAAGGAAGCAGAAAGGCTCCGAGAGTGACTCTCACGGTTCTCCTCTCCTTCCTTCTCCTGCTTTTGAGCTACAAAGTGGCCACGTTCTGACTCATTACATGTGTGTATGAAAACACACAACTTTCATTCATATAAACTATGCCGCAGGCGGAGCATGCAGGATCAATGAGGTGAGGAACGAATTTGCGCCACACTGTGCGACGCTCTGGGTGCTAACCTACTCGCCGCGTACGTGCATGGCCCTATCTATGAATAGGGATCCGCTCTTAATCACTGTAGGTGCTCAGACTAAAAAAAAAAAAAAAAAAATGAAAATCAAATCCAACCGCAAGCATAGAACTAAGGGGAAAACACACCATGCTTGCCGCCTGACTATAAAGTCCTGTGATATGGTGCTGCTGATCTCGTTTCCAACAGTCTATGGAAACACTTCTTTTAGAGAGAGAACTTTCTAACTTTGTAATGGAAGTTAGTGGGACTATGGTTTTGCCTTTAAAGAAACGTCTTATACAGATGATTAGACTGGAGTATATTTGTATCAGTGTAAGAGCTTTTCAGTTCCAAGTGACAGAAGATCTAATTCAAACCAGCTGAAGTACAAAGGGAATTTATTAGCTTATGTAACAGGCACAGAGCTGGCTTCCGGCACAGACTAATCCAAGGGCTCAAAGTCTGTCACCAGAGTCTGTTCTCTCTCCACACCTGAGTTCTGCTCTCCTTCACGTTGCTTTCATTGTCAGTGTCCAGTTGGTGGCAGAAATGATTGTCAGCCCCTCCTGTCCGTCCCTCTCCAGAGTTCAAGGGGAGTCTGAAGAATAAATGTTCTGGGTTCTACTCTGACTGGCTTACCCTGTTTCCGGTGCTCATCCGGCATCACATTCCTGTGGTCAGGAGGACTGAGTGGACTCTTGGGCAAGGCCAAATCGCATGCCCACCCTCCACAAGGGTTTAAGAGAGGAAGGGTGAGTCCTCACTGAAAATTCAAGGAATTACTTACAAACAAAGGGGGAAAGGCGGCTTAAGATGTTCTCTAATGCATCTCTTGATTAAACAGAAGTACTTGTATTCACTTATTAAAGTTATTCAGTGCCAAGATATAAAACATCTAACTGTGAGTATGCAAGCGTTTCCGCCTAATGTGACATTCTTAGACAAGCCTAAAATATTACCACATGCTTTAAAGCTTTTGGGTACTCGCTGGCATGAATACGCTTGCAAAAACTACACAGATCTAAAAAAAAATTTTTTTTTAATCACACAGATCTAAAGTTAAAAATTAAAATCGATGACCAAGACCAAAGAATCTTATATTTCTATCTCCAGTTGGCTCTTAACTCATAAAATGTTATCCTGATAAATTTATATAAACTTTCTGTGCTCGTTTTCCATATTTCTGGTTTGCCTTCCTTTCACAAAGAGTGTGCCCGTGTGTCTTATCTCTTCCGTGTGCCCCTCCAGGTCCCCTCTTTACCCTTCTGCAACCTCATCTCTGCCCTGAGAAACTAACTTCTGCAGACTGCATTCACAGCCTCCTTTATCCTCCACATTCTGGTTGGGTTCAACCAGTGAGGAGACCTGGCGGGAGATCAGGAGAGAAAAGGAGAGTGGGGAGCAAGCTGTGTCTCTCAACCAAAGGTCACAAGGCCCATCAAAGATGTCCTCTCTTCATGACTCTCCCTCTGAATTTTCCAGTAATGTTCCTCTTGTTCCCACAGGCTTAGGGCTGGAAAGGGAGGCCAGAGCTCCTGCACACCCATGTGGTTCCTCCCACACCTTTGTAAATAGTCCTTTTACTAAACTCTCCACCAGTGTTCCAAATTTGAGGGTGTCATCTATTTTCTACTGGGACCCTGATTAAGACAGTCTATAAAATTTTGATGGAGAGGGGAGCAAAGAGAAAGAGAAAGGGTGACCAGGGACTACAGATCAAGAAGTAGACGTAATTATCTGATAAACAACAAAATACTGCAAATGGCACCAACCAATTCGATGTTCGGGCTAGTTTACTTTTTCATTTCAATAGATCCTTTGAAAACCCCCACATCAGAGATGGAAACTACGATATTAATATCACTAGTCACTGACAGCCGTCCACTTCAGAGGGAGTCTTAGCACGCAACTTAGCTACGTTTCTGGTGAACTGGAGAGGTGAAAGGAATGAAAGCAGTCCAAGAAAAACAGAAGACAATCCTTTTGAATTCTTTCTCTCTAAGTGCTTCTTTCAAAACAAGTACCATTCACAACTCCACATATTCATTCCCAGCTCAGAGGAACTAGCTATTTCTATCAGAATCATTGATATCTTTCAGAACATTTGTTCCCTTTGCCAAAGTTCAGATGATTACAATGGCAAGAAGAGGAGCAGTGAGGGAAAGAGAAAGTTGTAGAGGGATGATAGGAGGGTGAACTAAAGTGCCAGAATAAGAAGACGGGGAGTAAAAGACCATGCATGAGAGGTGAGCACTGAGAGAAACTGACCACAGAGGAGAGTGAGGCACTAAGAAGATGGAATAGACAAGAGAGAGGAGCAGGGGACCAGATGGTTGGATCACTGGATATTATGCAAGGAATTTAATTCTGGGGGGAGGGTCCTGGCAAAGACTACATGGTCGCTCAGTAACCACAGAACAATAACCTGGAAGCATCTAGCCTACATTCTACTGGAGATAAAGGGCCACCGTCCTGTATGGTTCTGCAAACACACTCTAAGATGGGCTCAGTTGTCCATACCTGCCTGTTCTTTGTCAGATCAGAAGACATTTTCTGCTTATAAATAAAGGGAGTTGGACTCTCACCTTAGATGATCTAGTGAACAACAAAAATGGGGTGAGGGGGAAAAAATGAGATTGGCATTAAAACCCCCATGCCCTTAATTTGCATCAGTTTTCCTATCAGTAGCTCACCCTCCCTTTGCTTAGGAAGGGGGAAACTGCTTACTTAGGATGTGGAATAGGTTACGCTCTCTCTGGTCTGCTGTTGCTGCTGTTTGTTTGCTTTTAATTCCTTTTTAAAGACATAGGCAAGAGAACCAAAGAGTGATAACATAGTCACTTCTTCCTGGCTATTGGCCTTTTCTCAAGTCTAGGATTTTTTTTTTTTTTTTTTTTTTGGTCTGCCCCCATCCATGGCAGCTGCTTTCAGTTGCCCAATTGATTCTTCATTTTAATGAAAAGTGTTACCCTTATCCTATTCCGTTTAAGATAATTGTTGCCCAGGCAAATCATTATAATTAACTTCAATTTAAAAGTGAGAACCCACCTGCAACCATATGTTAAACCTGCCTTTGGATAAGGAAGTGAGTATTTTCACTTTGTATTAAAGCAAAAGTGTGTACTGGTAAGAGATTTTCAGTGGAGATGGTTAAAGAGATTTGCTTCTTTTTTTAAATGATTAATTACAACTCACCTGTCTCTGAAAGGAAATTACTTGACTCTTAGAAAAACATTTTCATTAAACAGAACTACCGTTGAGGAGGCTACTATCAAGCAGGTCTGGTACTGATGCAGAGAAATAAAGTAATCGAGATAAGAAAAAAATAAGGTGCTATCAATAGATATATAAAATGGAACTGAAACATACATAGAAGTTTCCTATAGAAAATACTTGGCATTGGTTGGCTCTCTAGCCTCCTTTCCGCTTCCTAAAAGTTTTCTGAATTTTCTCCAAAAAATCATTTTCTCATTCTCACCCAGAGTCTGAAAGAATTAGACCTTCTCAAACCAAGGGCCGCTGTGACTAAAAGCCAATCAGACTTCAGCCAATCAGCATGTCCCACGCCCCTGGCAATAGTGATCTGATTAGGAATCACAGCCGATAAGAAGTTACTGGAACTTCTGGGATGAAGAAAATTCCCTTCTTCTTTAAGAGCCACTTAAAGAGACTTTTTTCTCCTAGAATAGATAGTCTGATGATGAAAGATCTAGACCTGCTACAGCCGTTTTGCAATCTGGAAGGAAAAGTGTCAGAGGGACCCCCAGGCATGAAGCTTTTGTCTCGGGAGGCAGAGCAATGTGACATCATTTGAACCATCAGATCAAGGGAGTGTTACCTCCAGATTTTTCAGCCATGTGTACCCACTTTCACAGCTTTAGGTAATTTGAGTTTTCTGTCACTTGCAACCACAAGAATCCTGGAGGAGTGAATTCCGTAGCTGGATTGAGGCAAGGTCAGATGACCTCCCAGTCTGTGGTAAAAAACTTGGGGGAAAAAAAGCCAACGCCTACATGATTGGGACAGTGTATTAAACTGGGGTTGCTGAACGACCGATCATCTAAGTCATCAGGGAACTTGGCAAAAATACATGTAAAAACTTGATGATCAACGATTTTAAGAAATTACTTTTAAAAAATAGGTAAATTGAGAAAGAGAACTAAGATAAATATAATTAATGAGCTACATCTAAAAGAGGAGGGAAAGAATGGTAGAAGATACAGGCAAATTTCATTCTCTTATCCAAGTACCATTTATTTAGAGTCATTTAAGAACAAGAAACTGTGATAGAACTTGATAGAGGTGATCACGAAGCTGTGGAAGACAAAGTCTATCCACTCAAGGAATTTTCTTAATCAGAGAGGGAAGCTAAACATGTGTGCTTATAGTCAATTGCAACTCAGTACAAGGCAAGTGCTGAGAAATTATTTCCATAATTTTTAACAGCTTACTAAGCGTATTCACACTCATTATATCATTTGATTCTCACAACAGCCCTTTGAGATAGGCAGTTGCACTTCCCTATTTGGCATAGATAAAGAAACTGAGACTCAAAGTGTGTAAAAATAAATATCGATGTATGTCACTGTGGCATTATTTAAAAGAAAAGAAAACTAAAAACTGCCTAAATATCCATCAACAGTGGAGTAGCTAAATACATTATGTTTCTCCATACAAGGGAATGGTAGGCAGCGGTTAAAAATAAGGAGTGGAAGTCCCTTTCTGGGTAGAATGGAGTAAGCACACTCCACCCTATCTCCCACTGAGTTAAGATTACCAGATTTAACAAATCAAAATATAGAATATTCACATACATTTGATTTCAGAAAAACAACAAATTTTTTAGTGTAATATTTGATAAAGTTATACTAAAAAGTGATGCAGGATGTCTTGTATTTTATCTGGCGAGCCTCGACTGAATGCAACTAAAAATCAAGACAAAATGCATAGACAAGTTATCTGAAGACTCTGAAAAGTGAATGGTAGCAGGAAGATTGAGGAACAAGAACTTGAATAATGAGCAATGTGGTGGTGAATTTCCGGGGTTTGTTTGTTTTCTTCCTCATCTCCCAGCCTGGACTGAAAAGCAACCCAAATCCCAGGGCTATGGACCCAGTACAGAGAGCAAGAGCTCCAAGAGAAGCTCTCTCTTCCTTGTCTGAGGAGTGAGAAATGGGGCCCTCTATAGTACTGAAAGAATGGGGAAGATCCTCTGGTTTCCTCCCTCCCTTCCTTCCTTCTTCCTTTCTTCCCTTCTTTCTTTCTTGTCCTATTGAAGATCTCAAGAAATCCAAAGTCTCAAGCCAGCCGGGTGGTGGCTAGGCAGAGACAGCAGCAGTGGCCAGGCAGGCACCCAAAACTCTGAGGAGAATCCTTTCTCTCTGACAGGAGGAACTGCAATCTGTAGCATGTAGGGGGAAACCCCACTGTTTTTTCCTCTATTTATATCTTCCTACTGCTTAGGTATAATGGTGGACCAGACTGCAGGAGGTGTGTCACGGGGTGGAGAGATCAAACACTCTGCTTTCTAGCCAAAGGACCAGAAAGAGGTACCTTTGGGTGCCAGAGCGTGCAGGGAGATTGAGAAGAGGCTCAAAAAAGGATCTCACATAATGATGATGAAATCCTGGGCTCACCCTTGATATATGAAATGATCCAAAACAGTACACCAAAGCTTGAGAACCCAACTGTCAGGAAGACTACCACCAAGGATCCAGTTTGCCCACTGAGTGGTGCACATATAGGACAGATTTGTATAGCATTGCAAAGGCTTTGAAAATTGAGCTGAATTAGAAACACAGTCCACAGAAAGCAAGTAGGAATCTGCAGCCTAAACATAATTGGGTTGAATGCCTAATGTGGTAGCCGGCTTTCAAGATGGCCCCAATGACCCCATATCCTGGTATTCACACCCTTGTGTTGTTCAATCCCATGCTGTACCAAAATTGGTCTGTGTGAACAACAGAATATGGCAGAAGTGATTATTTTCCTCTTTTGAGGTTATAAATACTATGGCTTTAATCTTGGGTTCACTCTGTCCTGGATCCCTCTGTCTGAGGGAAGCTATGTCATGAGCAACCCTATGGAGTGGCAAGAACTGAAATTTCCTGTCAACGTCTACATAAGTGATCTTGGAAGTAGACCCTCAAGACCCAATCAAGTCTCCAATGACTACAGACCAGGCTAACACTTTGATTGCAGCATCGTGACAGCCCCTAAACCACATCTACTCAACTAAGTCACTCTCAGATTTCTGACACCCAGAAATCACGTAATAATAAATGTTTTCCTGTTTTAGGCTACTGGGTTTGGAGCAATTTGCTATGAAGCAGTCTATAATATGCCTACCAAAACGAACAAGTAAAGGGGCGCCCGGGTGGTTCAGTCAGTTAAGCATCCAACTCTTGATTTCGGCTCAGGTCATGATCTCAGGGTCATGAGATCAAGCCTCACGTCAGGCTCTGGGCTGGGCATGGAGCCTGCTTAAGATTCTCTTTCTCCCTCTCCCTCTGCCCCTCCCCACCTCTCTAAAAACGAACAAACAAAAAACAAGCAAAAATGCTACATTCTCCATAATATTCAAACAAGACATAGATTCTCATAACATAACACTCAAATGATGCCATGTCAGTGATGCAATCCAAATTACTGGACATATGAAGAACGAAGAAAAATCTCAACAATTGGCGAGGAAAAAGACAACAATAAGAAACAAACAACCCAATTTTAAAGTGTTGGCAAGGATCTTAGATTTATACTTAAGTACTTCATTTTTTAATAAAAGTATTATGAAGTATATATTTATTTCATTTTCCAATTGTTTATCCTGTAATTTGGCTAAATTCACATGTTAGTTCTAAAAGCTGTTTGGTAGATTCCTTAAGATTTCCTATGTAGACACAATCATGCTGAGTAAAAGAATCCAGTCTCAAAATGCCTGCATGATTCCACTTACAAGACATTCTGGAAAAGGCAAAATTATAGGGAGAGTTACAAGATGGGGAGAGGGTTTAACCACAAATGGGCAAAGGGAGGGAATTTTTGGAGTGATGTAAACATTCTCTATTCTAAATATGATGTTGGTTATACAAATCAACATAGGTGTTAAGACTCATAGAACCATCCACCAAAAAATTAAGTGCATGACTTATTTAAAATTCAAAGTAATAAAAACTATTTTAATGAGGGAAGATGTATGTAATATATATTACTTTTAAAAAGTCACAGAGGGGTGCCTGGGTGGCTCCGTCCTTAAGCGTCTGCCTTCGGCTCAAGGCGTGATCCCAGCGTTCTGGGATGGAGCCTGGCATCGGGCTCCCTGTCTGCTGGGAGCCTGCTTCTTCCTCTCCCACTCCCCCTGCTTGTGTTCCCTCTCCCGCTGGCTGTCTCTCTCTCTGTCAAATAAATGAATAAAGTCTTAAAAAAAAAAAGTCACAGAAGTTGTTATATAGTAAGAATTCATTATTCTAGAGACAATATATAAATGCATATGCATGCATATCACATGTGTTTGCATGTATGTATTACATGAATATAGACATATTTTTTTCTATTTTCAATAAAAATGGATATAGAAAAATCTTTAAGGGTCTGAAGCAAACTCTTAAGCAGGAATTGGGGAGGAGTCAGAAATTTTACTTATATAAATTAAAATTTTAAGTGATATTTGTTACAACAAACTTGTATGAATTTGTAACATTGCTTAAATTAACATTTGTGTGATGAGAGAAACTGAGGCTCAGATAAATTGAATGTCTTGTTCAAAGTCCTGCAGTGACAGAATCAAAAGGATTCTAACATATGTCTAATATTATTTTCAATAAGTGAAAAAAAATGAATTCTAAAGAAAGTCAGAAAGGGGAGGGAGACTGGATGTTTGTGAAAGACTCTATGGAGGAAGAGGCATTTGGGGTCACTCCTTAAAGGATAAAAAAAATTTCAAAGGTGGAGATAATGGAAAATCATTTTTGATAAAGAGAAGATCTTGAGCATAAGAGCAGAAGCAGAAAAAAAAATGAAGCTTGTTTAGAATGTTCCTGGTTAATTAGATCGATCATGTAGGTATACATATGGTGTTAGTATAAATGATGCAGAAATGTTACAGGGCATAAAACTTTGAAAGGACTGTGCGGGGTTTGGTAATTAGGATACATTTATAGCCTTTAGTGAAATTTCAGAGGAAAGAAGCCAGAATGTAAGATGTTAAAGATGAGTGAGTAATATGCAAGTAAGACACAGGAATATGTTTGGAATGAGAAAGAAAATGACAGAAGAGTAAAGAGAAAATGGCATCAGTGAAAGAATTTGAGGCAGGATGAGGTTTATGATAAAGGACAATAGGCATTTATAAGACAATCTGGAAAAGGCAAAATTACAGGAATAGTTACAAGGTGGGGAGAGGGTTTAACTACAAATGGGCAAAGAGGGAATTTTTGGAGTGATGTAGATGTTCTCTATTTTTCCCATTGCAGTGGGGGGCCTATGGTCCTTCTCCCTTTGAGTATGGGAGAGATTTATGACTGTTTCAACTAATAGAGTGTATCATGTATGAATGCTAAGATGGAGGTTAAGATAAGAGGAAATGCAGCTTCCATCTTGCTCACTGGAATACTCATAGTCAGAGCTTCAGATCACCTCTGTTCAAGGAGTCTGACAATTTTGAGTCCACCATGCTATGAGAAAGCCAAGCCAAATGGAGACACCACCCCAGTTGGCACACCAGCTGGCAGTGTTTGTGTTTGATCTTCCTACACCATACATCAAACATGTAAGTAAATGAGTCTTCCAATGACCCCACTCTCTGTCCTCTCAGTCTTCTCAGATGAGACCCCCAGCTACCATGGAGCAGTGATAAATCACATTGATTGTGATTGTGGCCAAATTCCCGACTAACAGGTAATAAGACGGTTGTTGTTTTACAAACTTTGTAGTGGTTCGTTATGCACAATAACCAGAAGAGATGACCTCCAGTTAGTGGAAAGCCACTGTCATATGTTTCATGGGCTATGGTGCAGGTTGAAGGAGGTGGTAGCAAAAGATGAATCCTGGTCTCAAGAAGTTTATAATCAGGAGCCAAAATAAGATATGTACATAACCACCCAACCACATATAACCGTATATTACCACCAAGAAGGTAGAAAGTTGGTAACGCTGCTAGTGACAATTTTTTCAAAAGGTTTGCTGCAGAGAGTAAAAAAGGTCAGGGAGGAACTAGAGTTTTGAGGAGTTAAAGTGCTTGAAATTACTAAAGCGAATGCTTTCAGAAGGCAACAACACATGCCTACAAAGACTGTTCAGCAGCAATGAGGACCCAGCCAGATTTAATAGCATGGATTGGAAAGGGTCCTATCAGCCCAGCTGGATCATGTCGTCTAGCTATTTTTAACAGTTTGAAGGAAAAAGTTGAAAATTCAACAGTGGGAAAGATCTGGTTTTGATCTGGCATGACATTCTTTAATTCATTTAGCAAACATTTCTTGAACATCAACGATATGCTAGACCCAAATGTACAAAAGAATAAAAAGTATGTGTGGTGGGGGGTGGTATAACTGAATATAGAAGTATACTAAAATATGGAGGCTTTGAGGAAACTTGAGAATTTTTTTCCAGTGGGAATGAGATAGGCCTGCCTTTTAGTATTTATATTAAAATGAGCACAAATATCAGAAGGAAGAGAAAGTAAGCTTCAGATAAATTAAGGGCCCCTGCATTCTTGAGATTGTATAATTACGCAGGATCTGAAATGAGATCTGAGGGATGGTGAGGGTTGCAAGGAGGTCATAACTAAACAATACCTGAAGTTTGTTCTATTAAATTTTAACTCCTCTTGGTCTGACTTAATCTCTTCTGAGCCATTTAATATCTAGTTAGTTTGAGAATGGACAATGGCTAGCTGTGATTTCAAGAATAGGTAGTTATTCCCCCAAAAATGCATTTCAAACTTTGACTGGATTTATTTGCAGGGAAGCTTACGTTTAGCCCCATTAAAGGCCAATGTTTCACATGATTGGAGTTTAAAACAATCTTTGGTGCTCTGAAAGCTGAGAAGTGTCCTGACATTATCCTTCTCAACAGTGATTGAACAATAATTTCAGCTGCTTTGGGATGCTCATTTTCAGAACTTCCCAATGTATATAGTAATCTTTGGTCCATATTTTTTAATATATTAACTAAAGATAAATGATGTTCTTTAGCCATGGGTCTATGAGTTGTTTCAGGGTAGGATGCACCAGCCTATCAGCATTGTTAATTAATTATAATTGAATTTATTATTCATACTTGTTTTTAGTGGAGCCAGGTAGATTTGACAGTTAAGTCTGATCACATAAATGTTATGTTCCTATGTGATCAGCCCACTACAAGAGACTTGGATCAAGAGCAGTCCTTGGACTTCCTGGTAATGACGGGCTTTGCATACACGATGGTGGTGGTTTGAGACCTAGAGCCAAGCAAGCCTTATTCCACCCAGCAATGGGTAAACAAAGAAGCCTACACATCAAATCTCCAGACACTCGAAGTATGTGTCTTTTTTTTTAATACTGTTGTACTGAATTCTTTGCCTGTAATAAAACTGCTCCTTGAGTATAAATGATTTGAGTCCTGTGAGTCTTTTCAGCAATCAGTATTGAAACTCATAAAGTGATTAATGAACAGAGCAAGGGGGATAGGAAGGCATGAAGAAGATCTCTAAGGGGAAAACTCATTTATTTATTCACCCTTTATTGAATGTTTATGGTTCCAAAAATCTCACTAGGCAACTGGCAGACAAAAATGACTCAAGCATGACCTTTGATCATAAGACGTTCACATTGTGAAGAAAAATATAGACATTCGAGCAAAAAATCACAACCAATTGTAATAAGTGCTGAAATAGGAGTGTACAAAAGCAACAAGAGAAAGAGTAAATATTTTGAGAGTTTGTTAGGGCTTTGTATTTAAGTGTAATCATAACGAATGGTCATGAGTTATCAAAAAGTAAAAAAAGAGAGAGAGAGAGAGAAAGACAAAGGAGATTACATTCAAAGAAATAGAGGTATGATATTGTTTATAAATTTTCATCAATAGAGATCTATTTCAGTAAATTGTAGTAATGTTTATGCAAGCGAATACTGTATAGTCATTAAAAATAATAAGAAAATTCTCTATATGCTAATAGAGAAATATATCCACAACAATGTAGAATACATCTCTACACTTTTAATCCTAGAAGAAGATTATGTCCAAGACATAAGTCTTGGTTTTTGTAATCAAAACAATGAGGCAGAGAAATATTTGAAGAAATATTAGTGGTACTTTTCCAAAAGAGATTAAAGACATTAAGCCACAAATTAAAAAGTCTTATGAATACCAAGCAAAATAATATAAAGAAAACCACACTCAGAGGTATAACAATAAAACTGATAAAAGCAAAAACAAACAAAAAAATAAAGAAAAACCCTAAAAGCAGCCAAAGAAATAAGACTACCTTCAGAGGAGTAACAATTTGACTTTTGCATAATATCCCAACAGGGATAATAAGAGCCAGAAGATAATGGAGTTACATCTTCAAAGTGATGAAAGAAATAAACAATATCTTCAAAGTGTTGCAAGAAATAACAACCAAAAATTATATAGCCAGAAAAATTATCAAAACTTTAAATGCAATAAACTCATTAATAATGACTCAGAAATAGTAAAATGTAACGAAGCTAATAGAAGGAAGGAGGCAGAATAGTAAAAAGTGTTCAGTACAAAATAAGTCAAGAAAGGAAAGAAAAAGGAATAAGGGATAAGTGAAATAAATAGAAAAGAAGTAGTAAAATGGAATATATATTTAATATACCCATTATTAAATTAAATGTAAATGGCTTAAATGTTTCAATTTTTCCAAAAGTACATTTTTTAGGATGGCTTTAAAAATGGCAACTATATACTACTTATAATTATACTACTTATAACGGTATACTATTTTTAGTGTAAAATACAAGGTCATGTGTTAGCTAGCCATAAAAAATATCCCCCCCCCCCGCTATGATTCCCAACTCCCAGTATTCATGCCCTTTTGTAGTCCCCTCCCCTCGAATCTGGGGTAGATTTGTGGCCTGCGTTGGACCAAGAAAATGTAATGTAAATGACGCTTTGTGACTTTCAAGGGTAGGTCAAAAGAAACCTGTATCATTCACCTTAATTTCTTGGAAAATGTGCTCTGAGGAAAGATAGTCACTAGGTAATAAGTACAAATACTCTAAAATTACCATGCTTTCCTAGGGCAAAAAGAAAAAAAAGAGAAAGAGCAAAAGAGACAAACCAAGAAACAGACTCTAAACTATAGAGAACAAACTGATTGTTACCAGAGGGGAGGTGGGTGGGAGGGGATGGGTCAAATAGGTGAAGGGAATTAGGAGTACACCTATCATGATGAGCACTGAGTAATATGTGAAATTGTTGAATCACTATACTGTACAGCTGAAATTAATGTAACACTGTATATGAAATATACTAGAATTAAAATAAAAAACTTAATTTAAAAAATCACCATGCTTTCAGAAATACAGATTGAAAGGAACTGTACCCAAGTAATGTACCCAGTAAACCTAACCTACACCTGAACATAATTCAGATGATGAAATCCTGGATTTTAAGATGGAGCCTAATGCCACAATGGAATGAAAAATTTGGGGGGTCCTGGTGGAGGAGTGCATGTGGGACAGATAGGAACCATTGCAGGCCCGGAGTAAATTGTGGTAACTAGGTCCTCAAAAATAGCTTTCGAGTGAATCATACCTCTCATTATTTACCCGCCTGTGTAGCCCCTTCCTCCTTAAATCTGAGCCAGCCCTCTAATTCACTTTGGACTAACAGAATATGGCAACGTGGTGTTATGTGACCTCCACAGCCGTATCACAAGAAGCCTGTGGCTTTTGCCTTAGTCTCTTCAAAGATGCACCCTAGCCAGTCACAACTGGCCAAATCAAGCCCTTGCAAATTCCAGCTACCATACAACTACAACTGCACGACAGAACCCCTTCCCAAATGAGAGCTGTTGAGCTGTGCCAAACCAACCCACAGAGCCATGAGAGATAATAACACATTGTTACTTTAAGCCACTACATTTTGTTTTTTCTTTTTAAGATTTTTTTAATTTATTTATTTGACAGAGATAGAGACAGCCAGAGAGAGGGAACCAAGCAGGGGGAGTGGGAGAGGAAGAAGCAGGCTCATAGCGGAGGAGCCTGATGTGGGGCTCGATCCCATAACGCCGGGATCACGCCCTGAGCCGAAGGCAGACGCTTAACCGCTGTGCACCCAGGCGCCCCTAAGCCACTACATTTCGGAACGTTCTGTCATGCATCAATAGATAACTGAAACAGGATTAAAAGGCTTAAAATAAAGGGATGAAACATAAATACTAGACAAACACTAAGAGAAAGTTGTTGTAACTAGATTAATAAAAAACACAGTAGACAAAATGTAAACAGCATTATCACAGATTGAGGCAAATTTCACAATGATAAAAGATTTAATTCGCTAGGAAGATAAAAAAATTTAAGATGTGTATATACCTGATAACAAATCCTCAAAATATATAAAGCTAAAAAAGTGATAAAACTCTAAGGAGGAACAGACAACTCCACAATCACATTGGGCAATTTTAATGATCTCTTTCACTTGCTGGTAGATTAAGCAGAGGAAAGAAATCATTAAGGAAAGAAGATCTGAACAATAAAACTAACAAATATGAATACTAGATATATATATAGAACACTGCACTCAACAACTATAGAATACATATGCCTTTTAACTGTGCATAAAACATTTGTAAAAAATAGATTATAAACTGGGCCAGAAAAGAAATAACAAATTTCAAAAGAATGAAACCAATTATCATATGGTTTCACTCATATGTGGAATATAAGAAATAGCACAGAGGACCCTAGGGGAAGGGGGCGGAAACTGAATGGGAAGAAATCAGAGAGGGAGACAAACCCACTCTTGGCTCTGGGAAACAAACTGAGGGTTGTGGAAGGGGAGGTGGGCGGGGGATGGGGAAACTGGGTGATGGGCATTAAGGAGGGCACAGGATATGATGAGCACTGGGTGTCATACGCAACCGATGAATCACTGAACGCTACATCTGAAACTAAGGATGTACTATATGTTGGCTAATTTAATTTAAATTTAAAAAAAGAATGATATTGTGTAAAATATGTCTAGTACCACAGGCAATTAAGCTAAAAATTAACAAAAGAAAGATAACTAAAGACTGTATCTTTGGAAATTAGGAAATACACTATAAATAAGATATGTGTTTTTAAAAATACCATGATAGAAAATATTTGAACTAAATAACAATTAAAATATTTCACTTTGAAACTTGTAAGATGCAGTTAAACCATGTTTTAAGAGATAGTCACAGCTTTAAATGTATATAAAAAAGGAAAAATACTGACAATCAATTAAGCATCTTAAGAATTAGCATTTCTGAGGTGACATGACCAAAACGGCAAGGTAGTCCACCCTAACTTAAAGGTCAGCAATTAGACAGCTATCCAAGAACAAAAATAGCTCTGGGAGAGCTCTCGAGCCCATTAAAGAAATTTTAACAACATAATGGAACAAGTAACTCGAGATTAACTGCAAAAAAAGAGAAGGAACCCAGCTTCATTTTGCCTGAATCATTCCATCCCCCAAGCAGGCATCGCTTGGTGAGTGCCAAGAGGGAACTTCCCCGTTAGAAAGACCTCCCTTCGCCAGGAAAGAGAGTGGGGAGTGGGCAGCTTCTCCAAACTTTCAGAGTACCACCCAACGTCCCGCTTTTTTACCCCATCAGACCAGCAATGTGGAGCTGTTGAGAGACAACCAGAAATGAAAAAGAAAAGCAGGATCAATAGCAACCTAGTAGTGGGGGCATTTGTGGTTCATAGCAACCCGCAGTCCAGACAAGCCTAACAGCTTTCACGGCTGAGGAAGGAACCAATGGCCAGCAGAGCTGCCACCTTCTTACCCACTGTAGATTTCACCAGCTTTTGCCCGCAAGTCTTCACATTCACTGAAGCCAACCACCGGAGTCCCTCCCACTCTTCACACCCCTGTCCCCGGTGGAGCCCACGAACCACACTGGCAGCCAGCTCAGGCCTCTCTGGCTGTATGAGGGCATGGCGGCAGCCTGCAGCCCTGTGGCTGACCCACACCACGATGCGTGCACTCAGGGCCAACCCCTCCAGCTGTGCAACTGCATGCTGCAAGCCCACCACCCGTTACCAGCCTCCCCTGCAGTGTGCTTGCCTGGGAGGGGGTTGGGTAGCCACAAGAAAGCATGCCGACAGCCACAGCTGCGTGGGGGCCTGAAACAGGCCTTGTCGTCACCCACCGGCACTATCATGCTCACCTGTAGCGCCCCCTGCAGCTGTGCAGCTGCATGCCGCTAGCCTGACTCCCATCACCTGACTCCCATCACTGCCATGTGCGTGAATAGGAAACAAGAGGGCACACCCACAGCCAGGGCCCCTGCAGAAACCAGAGCCAGTAGTTGGCCCTGGCCCTTGCTACCTGCTCCGGCCCTGGCCATTATGTGTTTGCTGTCACTAATTAGGCACCTGCAGCTGTCACTAATTAGGCCCCCACAGTAACATGTGTGTACACCACCAGTCACCACCACTGCCTGCCCTGGTTCCTAGCTACCTGGAGACATCGCTGAGGACCGCAACAGCCCTTACAGCCGCTGAAGACCTCTCACAGTGCTTGCCAGGGACCATACATGATACTGTGGACCTCAGCAGTCTAAGTTGAAGAGACATCATGCCCCCCAATGCCAGTGCTACCAAATGCCCCACACTTGGTGCCCTGCACAACTAAACCCAGGATCACAACACTCTCCAGCATGCCTCCACCCACAGGGGACAGTCTTCCCTTACCAAAGCCAGTCTGTAAAGTCTAGAGGAGGTGACTGTTGCTTCAAATGCACCTACACACGGCTACAAAATCACAAAGAGTCAGGGAAACATGACCGCATCATAGGAATGCAGTAAACCTCCAGTAAGTGGCCCCAAAGAAACTGAGATCCAGGAATTGCCCAACAAATAATTAAAAATAATTGCTCTGAAAATCTCAGAGCTATAGGATAACACAGATAAACAATTTAATGAAATCAGGAGAGCAATAAAAGAACAAAATGAGAAATTAAACAAGAGGCAGAAAACAGAAAAGAACAAAATAGAAATTTTGGAGCTGAAGGATCCAATGACTGAAATGAAGAATTTATTTTTTGTGTGTGAATCTTTTTTTTGAATTTATTTAAATTCAATTAGCCACCATATAGAATATCATTTGTTTCAGATGTAGAGTTCAGTGATTCATCAGTTGCATATAACACCCAGTGCTCATCACATCCCATGCCCTCCTTGATGCCTGGCATCCAGTTACCCCATAACCCCACCCACCTCCTCTCCAGTAACCGTGTGTTTTTCCCATAGTTAAGAGTCTCTCATAGTTTGTCTCCCTTTCTGATTTCTTCCCATTTCGTTTTTCCCTCCCTTCCCTTATGATCCTTTGTGCTGTTTCTTATATTCCTCATATGCATGAAACCATATGATAATTGTCTTTCTGTGACTGACTTATTATGCTCAGCATAATATCCTCCACCTCCATCCATGTCAATGTAAATGGTAGGATGAAATGAAGAATATGGAATATCAACTGAAGATTCCCCAAGCAGAAGAAAGAATCAGTGACCTAGAAGACAGATCAATTGAAATTATCTAATCAGAGAAGGGGGAAAAAAGAGAGGGGAAATGAAGAAAGCCTCCAAGATTTATGGGATACCATTAATAAAAATTATGCATCATTGGATTCCCAGAAGGAAAAGAAAGGGAGAAAGGGATAGAAAACTTATTTAAAGAAATAATGACTGAGAATTTCCTAATTCTAGGGAGGGATTTAGATATTCAAGTTCATGAAGCTAAAAAGTAACCCCAAAATTTCAATCCATAAAGATCTTCTCCAAGACAAATTATAATAAAATATGTCTAAAATAAAAAAAGAGAAACATTTTTAAACAGCAAGAGAAAATGATTTCTCACACACAAGGGAGCCCTCTGATAAATTCAGAATGCTGAAAGGAAAAAACTGCCAATGAAGAATGCTTGACCCAGCAAAGTTGTCCTTCAGGAATGAAGGCAAGATAAAGACTTTCTCTAACAGACAAAAACTGAAGAAATTCATCACCACTAAACCTGCCTTACAAGAAATGCTGAAAGGAGTTCCTTAAGCTGAAACAATAAAACAAAAGGATGCTAACTACTTAGAGAGGGAGAGAATCAAATAAACAACATCCAAAGTTAAAGACATTACGTCTGATAACACAGTTAATATAAAGGATTACAAAAGACTACGAAGAGTAATTACATGACAACGAATTGGATAATCTAGAAGAAAATCAACATATTACTAGAAATATACAAACTACCAAGATTGAATTATGAAGAAATAGAAAATCCGAACAGACCAATAATGAGTAAGGACATTAAGTTAGTAATCAAAAACCTCCCAATGCAAAAATGTCCAATACCAGATGGTTTCTCTGGTGAATCCCACCAAACATTTAAAGAATAATTAATGCCAAACCTCAAACTCTTCAAAAAAATTGAAACAGAGGGAACATTCCCAAATTCATTTTTTTTAAAGATTTTATTTATTTATTTGACAGAGAGAGAGACAGCCAGCGAGAGAGGGAACATAAGCAGGGGGAGTGGGAGAGGAAGAAGCAGGCTCCCAGTGGAGCAGGGAGCCCAATGCGGGGCTTGATCCCAGGACCCTGGGATCACGCCCTGAGCCGAAGGCAGACGCTCAAAGACTGAGCCACCCAGGCACCCCCAAATTCATTCTACAAGGCTGGCATTATCCTGATATCAAAGCCAGATAATGAAACTATGAGAAAAGAAAACTACAGACCAATATCCCTGATGAATATAGATGCAAAAATTCTCAACAAAATATTAGCAAACCAAATTAACAACACATTAATAGAATCATACACAATTATCAAATGGAATTTATCCCTGGGATACAAGGATGGTTGAACATATGGAAAACAATTAATCTGATACACCATAGTAATAAAATGAAAGATAATAATCATACAGTTATCTTAGATACAAAAAAGTTATTTGACAAAAAAACATTCTTTCACGATAAAAATGCCCAATAAATTGGGTATAGAAGAAAGTAACCTCAAAACAATAAAGGCCATATATCACAGACCCATAGCCAACACCATACAGAATAACAAAAGATTGAAAGCTTTTCCTCTAAGATCAGGAACAAGACAAGGGTGTCCACTCTCACCATTCCATTCAACATAGTACTAGAAGCCCTAGCCAGAGCAATATGCAAGAAAAATAAATAAAAGGCAACCCAAATTAGAAAGAAAGAAGTAAAATCATTTTTGTTTGCAGATGATATAATCTTACATATAAAAAAATCCTAAAGACTCAACTAAAAACTTGTTAGAATAAACTAATTCAGTGTGGTTGCAGGATACAAAATGAACATACAGAAATCGGTTGTGTTTCTATAAACTAACAACATCTAAAAAAGAAATAAAGGAAACAACCCCATTAACAATAGCATCAAAGCAACAAAATATTGGGGTGCTTGGGTGGCTCAATTGGGTAAGGGTCTGCCGTCAGCTCAGGTTATGATCTCAGGGTCCTGGGATCAAGCCACATGTCAGGCTCCCTGCTCAGCAGGGAGTCTACTTCTCCCTCTCCCTCTGCCCCTCTCCCCACTCGTGTTCCACACCCCTCTCCTTTGCTCTCAAATAAATAAAATGTTTAAAACACACACACACACACACACACACACACACACACACAAATAAGACCAAGGAGGTAAAAGACCTGTACACTGAAAACTATAAGATTTTGATTAAAGAAATTGAAGAAGACACAAATAGAAAGATAACCCATGTTCATGGATCAGAAGAATTAATATTTTTTGTGTTTTTTTTAAAGATTTTATTTATTTATTTGACAGAGAAAGACAGCCAGCGAGAGAGGGAACACAAGCAGGGGGAGCGGGAGAGGAAGAAGCAGACTCATAGCGGAAGAGCCTGATGTGGGGCTCGATCCCAGGACACTGGGATCACTCCCTGAGCCGAAGGCAGACGCTTAATGACTGTGCCACCCAGGCACCCCCTGAAGAATTAATATTGTTAAAATGTGCATTCTACCCAAAGCCATGTATACATTTAATGCATTGCCTACCAAAATTCCAATGTCATTTTTCACAGAAATAGAAAAATAACCCTAAAATTTGTATGGAATCATCAAAGATTCTGAATAGCCAAAGCAATCCTAAGAAAGAATAAAGCTGGACACATCACATATCCTGATTTCAAACTATATTGCAAAGCTATAATAATCAAAACAGTATGGTACTGGTGTAAAAAGTTAACTCAAAATGGATTAAAGGTTTAAACATAAGAATGAAACCAGAAAACTTCTAGAAGAAAACACAGGAGAAAAGCTCCTCGGCACTGGTCTTGGCAGTGACTTTCTGGATATGACACCAAGAGCACAAGCAACAAAAGCAAAAATAAATAATGAAGCTACATCAAACTGAAAATCTTCTGGGGGCGCCTGGGTAGCACAGTCGTTAAGCGTCTGCCTTCGGCTCAGGGAGTAATCCCGGCGTTCCGGGATCGAGTCCCACATCGGGCTCCTCGGCTAGGAGCCTGCTTCTTCCTCTCCCACTCCCCCTGCTTGTGTTCCCTCTCTCGCTGGCTGTCTCTCTGTCACATAAATAAATAAAAAATCTTAAAAAAAAAAAAAACTGCAAATCTTCTATACAGCAAAATAAACAATTAAGAAAATGAAAAGGCAACCTATGGAATGACAGAATATATGCAAATCATAAATCTGATAAGAACTAAATATCCAAAATATATAAAGAACTCACACAACTCAGGAGCAAAAAACCCCAAAAATCCAATTTAAAAATGAGCGGGGGGGGGGGGGGGCATCTGGGTGGCTCAGTTGGTTAAGCGTCTGATTTTTGCTCAGGTCATGCTCTCGGGGTCCTGGGATTGAGCCCCAAGTGGGGCTCCCTGCTCTTATAGCTTCTAGTTTTAAGAGGAATAAGTTCTGGGGATCTAATGTATAGCATGATGATTACAGTTAATTATACAGTTGTTGAACTGTATTGAACAACATGAATTTGAACTGCATGGATCCACTTATATGTGGAGGTTTTTTGATAAGTACAGTACTGTACATGTATTTTCCTTATAATTTTCTTAATAACAATTTATTTTTTCTAGCTTACTTTATTTTGAGACTACAGTATATATATTTTGTATAAAATATGTTAATCTACTATGTAATCAATAAGGTTTCTGGTCAACAATAGGCTATTAGTACTTAAATTTTGGGAAGCCAAAAGTTTTATGTAGATTTTCTGTTGCACAAGGGGTCAGCGCCCTAATCCCCCATCGTTCAAGAGTCAACTGAACTGTATTATAAACTTGTAATTTGTTATGAGAATAGATCTTAAATGTTTTCACCACAAAAACAAAATGGTAATTATGTGACCTTAGGGAGGTTGAGCCAGTGCTATGCTAGTAATCATTTTGCAACATGTAAGTGTATCAAATCAATACAAGGTACACCTTAAACTTACACAACGTTATATGTCAGTTATATCTCAATAAAACTAGAAAAAATAAAATAAAACTAAAGCATTTCTAAAAGATATTTTTAAAAGTCTAAATAAATGGAACAATATTCCATGTTCATAGACTTGAAAATACAAAATTATAAAGATATCAACTCTCTCCAAACTGATTTACAGATTCAAAGAAATACTTATAGGGCACCTGGATGTCTAAGTAGGTTAAGCAGTCAACTCTTGGTTTCAGCTCAGGTCATGATCTCAGGGTCATGAGATCAAGTCCTCTGTGCTCAGCGGGGAGTCTGCTTCTCTCCTTCTCCTGATCCCTCTGCTCTGCCCCTGACTCTCTCTCTTTCTCTCAAATAAATAAATCTTAAAACAGCAACAACAACAACAGTAAAAATCCTAACTGGTATTTTGTGTGTGTGTGTGTGTGTGTGTGTGTGTGTGTGTGTGTGTGTGTGTTAGTGGGGGAGGGGGAGTTGGAAAGCCAATTTTAAGACTTCCATAGAAATGCAAATTGCTAAGAATAACCAAGATGTTCTTCAAGAAGAATCGGGTTGTAGAACTTGCTCTGCTAGATACCAAGACTTTACAAATCTGCTATAATTAGTAGTGTAAATATTAGGGCAGGGATAGAAAAAAATAGACCAAGAGAAAAAAATGCAAAAAACAGAAATGGATCCATAACTATACAAGCACTTTTTTTGAGACAAAGGTAGTACTGCTGAGCCCTGAGGACAGGACAGTTTTCAAAAACTGCAGTAGGATAACTGAAGATCTACATAGAAAACAATTAAATCTGATCTTGACCCCATACCGCATAAGAAATAAACAAAGGGGGGTATTCGTAACTCATAAGTTTTGCAGTGGTCTGTAATGGAACCACACCTAACAGCTACGATTCCCTTTCTCAGCACCACTTCCTAAATCTCAAGTCTCTCTGAGAAGCTATATTGATAGTGGGTACAAATTTCAACATCCTATTGTTCTGACTTGTAAAACTGCCTTGGACCAGACTAGGGGGAGGTAAGTGAGGCATCTGCCAGCGGTGCAAAATTTGAGCGGATGCCTCAAGTTCAGTAATCAGGATAAACAATATTTTAAGGTAACTTTTTAAAAAAAAAAATCAAAGTTAGTGAAAACAATCCATAATAAAAACCTCAGAATTTAAAATAAAGATGAGACAATACCACAACATCTGAGAGATACATGGGAGTCGGGGGTGGGGTGGGGGGATTCAAGAAATTTTTTAATGGGATTACAGAGACAATGGAAAGAATCGATCCTTTATTTCTTAGACTATTTAACATGAAACACTTGATTATAAACTGACTTGCTCTATAACACTACACGGGTCACTTAGAAAAATGATTTACAGTAATAATACATAACACTCTATCTGATTGATGGTCCACAAGAGTACATCAGTAAAGGAACAGAAAAACCAGCTGTTGAGACTCTTCATAGACGTAGTTTACAATGTTAGTAAAAACCAACTTAAATTTAGACAGTACTTTCAGCTTCAAAATTACCCAGATAAGACTACATTAAAGAATCTGTTATAAGAGGCTGATGAAATACGTCTGTCGTTTAGCTCTATAATCAAATATTTCTAATGGCCCCACTATACTTTTGCTAACATTAAAATAAAATCTCAAAAAACTATCCCTGATTATTTTTCCTGAATGGATTTCAAGCAAACTATTAGGGAAAATATATTTACTTATTATATGACACATTTGTTCTTAATGTAACTTCTTACATATTTGGGCAATTAATGGAGTTTAAATTTCTCCAATTATTAGTTTTGAGATCTGCCTATAACCATGAAGTAAGAAGATTTTAACATCTGCGTCCTTAATGGGTACCTTAAATAATGAATAAGAAACTCCACCCCTCAAATCAGCCAGAGTGAACTATACCATAATAGTACAAATAAAGAAAGGAATTTTAAATACATTAAATTGGAAAAAACTTAGACTGATAAATACTGTGTTGTTGCGGGGAGCTGAAATAACTATCGTATTAGATGCTCTACGATATGAAATTCTTACTGTTCCTGAGTCATCCTTCACCCATGTTGTAAATATGCTATATGCCCCAATATTACAATAACTATGACACCCATTTGATTAAAATGAGGAATATTTTCCTCTTACTAGTAAAATGCAAAAGCAAAAGAGAAGTTCTACTACCTGCATATGTGAGATAATAGCCAATCTTTGGCATAAGAAAAATGCTTATTGGGGCGCCTGGGTGGCGTCTGCCTTTGGCTCAGGGCATGATCCCGGCGTTACGGGATCGAGCCCCACATCAGGCTTCTCTGCTGGGTGCCTGCTTCTTCCTCTCCCACTCCCCCTGCTTGTGTTCCCTCTCTCGCTGGGTGTCTCTATCTCTGTCAAATAAATAAATAAAATCTTTAAAAAAAAAAAAAAGAAAGAAAAACGCTTATTGAGCTGACACTACACCAAGCACTATGCATAACCTATTCATCAAATTTGATCTTCACGATGCTGTGGGACAGGTAATATTATTCCCCTTTTACAGACGGGGTTTGTGGAGGTAAAGCCAGTTGACCAAAATCACAAAGAAGAGAGAGAGTCTGGGAGAATCTGGATTCCAACCCAATCTTCTGGTTTCAGTTCCACGATCTTCCCACCTGATGGCATAGGATCCCTAAGAGGACCAAGGAGAATTATTCCCTTTCCTCTACAGCAGGATCCAGCCAAAGTTCTGATCCTCTTTTTTTTTTTGTACAGCATGAAGGATGTGATAGTGCCTGAGAGGGTTCAATAGGTTAATTGCATCAATAGTCCCAATCCTTTCCTACCCTGTATCTATGCCACTTTGCTGGGTGACTGCATTTCTCAAAGTTCAGCCATGTGACTTGCTTAGGCTAATGGGATGTTAGCAGATGTGACGTATGAAGAAACATGAAAAAGTGCTTCTGCTGTCACCACAAGAAGATGCCGAGCCTCGCCTAACCTGTGGGAGCACTGGATCATGACAGTCTAGTTAGTGGCCCAGGGGCTTCACCAGTCCCCAGTCAGCTGATTACTCAACACCTAAGGGAACCAGCTGAAATCAGAATTGTCCAGACATGCAACCTCTGACTGTAGACTCATGAGTTAAAATGAATGATTGCCTTTTTTTTTTTTTTTAAGCCATTGAGTTTGGGGTAGTTTGTTACTGTGCAAGAGTTAACTAATACAGAAAGACTCTCACATGGGGAAGGAATAAACACTAACTCTGGGGGAAGAGTCCAGTTAGTCAGTATCCAAAGGACTTCAGAACACAAAATGAACCTCCAACCACATTTGGAAACAATCAGAAAATGTCAACCTCTAAACTTAAAGCAAACTAGAACAGTAAGAAATACATGAAAAATACCTGTAAATTGTATCACTTTCCCACTCCCTGACACTCTCTTGAGAAACAAGGATGGTATAAGGACCAGTCTCCACTCTTGTCACCAAAACTGAGCCCCCTGATTTAGATTCCCACCCCATCTTGAAATATTGAAAAGGAATTATCCCTTGCACAAAATTTTATGTAATTGTTTTACCATAGTTATACAGTGAATTATCAGTAGCTTCTCAAAGAAAAGACGTGGGAGCATTATCTATTTTGGTGACAACTGCTACTTTTGATAACAGTCAGAGTGCACACAGAACATACTTTTCTTCTTTCACAATAATAATGACAAGAATCACAGAGTGTTCAAAAGGTGTCCTGAGGAAAAGAAAACATAATCCACATGTTTTAATTAATGGCGAGTGAAAGACTGCCTTGGGTCAAGCATGAGGAAGACAGTATGTGGAATGAAGGGGCATAATGATTAGTGAGCTATTATTCTAAAGCACAGAAATGTACAGTCTATGGGAGAAGACAGACATGTAAACCAGCAAATATAGTACAAAATCAAATATTTTATCAGGTTTCAAGCTGTGGAAGATACAGAACATTTAAGCAAATTTATATAGACATTAGAAGGAGAAAAGAAGAGAACTGTTTTAAATTTTTTAAATAAAAAAGTTAAATTTTTATTAAATGACACCTGATTCTTCATTGCATTGTTTATATCTTAATTTTTATAAAAGACATAATACATTAAGTATAACTCTAAAATATTATTATTTTCATGTCCAAATCTCCCCACGATGAATTTACAAAAAGGTGTGAGTGAGAAGAAATTTCTTTTTAAATTTTCAAGAGGAGGATGACCAATCTAAGTCCTTCTCTCCCCGAGATCATATACTCCTTAAGGGAGGAAATGGGCCTTTTATTCTGCATTTCCCAATTACCAAACATGTCTGGCGCATACACAATCCTTGAGCTCCTAATGAGAGATGAATAACATACAAAGAGGCCCTAACTTATAAATTAGGTGTTATAAAGGTCCTGTGTAGAGTCTGTGGTTTTAAACTCAGAATGTATTTTCTCAAGGAAGCAAACTATAATTAATAATAAGCTTCCTAGGTTAGAGTCCCTCAACCCCACAAAAATCCATAAAGGTAGCTGAAGCATAGCCTTGTATTAGACCAATGGGACCATGAAAACTCTCCACTTGCGTACCAGTATCTTTCTCTGCTAGCGTTTGGATCAGATGGCTCCCTAGCCTCTTTCCCACCACCAGTGTCACCCACCGAGTAGTACCAATGCAAGACTCTACTAAGTCCAAGCCACTCTTAACAGGCCTGGGGGTACAGGACAAGGAGATGGCATGAGAGCTGGGCATCCTCTGCTTGTTCACGTATTCACTGAACAAATGCTCTTGAGCACATTCTATGTGTGATTCATTCTCTTGGTTGGGGACAAAACAGTTAAGAGTTGAAACAGATAAAATAGTTCTATTGACATGGTCCTTGCTTCACAGAGCTTGCATTCCAGCAGGGACTTTTTTTTAAGTAAATAACAAATTGCAAGTCGTGGTAAGAGCTATAAAGGATCCTAGTAAAGGACTAGGTCTGAGGCTAAAGTACTGAGACCCAGTACCCAGGAAAGGCCCCTAAGAGGAGGTGATATTTAAGGTGAATCTTACAAATTATCTCTCTTTTGGGTTTTCCACATAAGGTATCATGTCATCTGCAAAGAGTGAGAGTCTAACTTCTTGTCAATTTGAATGCCTTTTACTTCTTTTTGTTGTCTGATTGCTGAGGCTAGGAATTCCAGTACTATCTTGAACAACAGTGGTGACAGTGGCCATCCCTGTCATGTTCCTGACCTTAGGGAAAACCACTCAGTTTTTCCCCATTGAGAATGATATTCAGTGGGGGTTTTGATGTATGGCTTTTATGATAGTAAGGTGTGTTCTCTCTATCTCTACACCATGGAGAGTTTTAATCAAGAATGGATGCTATACTTTGTCAAATGCTTTTTCTGCATCTATTGAGAGGATCATATGGTTCTTGTCCTTTCTTTTATTAATGTGATGTATCACATTGATTGATTTGTGAGTGCTGAACCACCCTTGCAGCCCAGGGATAAAACCCACATGGTCATGGTGAATAATTCTTTTAATGTACTATTGGATCCTATTGGCTGTATCTTGCTGAGAATTTTGGTTTCCATGTTCATCAGGGATATTGGTCTATAATTCTCCTTTTTGGTGGGGTCTTTGTCTGGTTTGGGGATCAGGTAATGTTGGCCTCATAGAATGAGTTTGGAAGTTTTCCTTCTGTTTCTATTTTTTGGAACAACTTCAGAAGACTACATATTAATTCTTCTGTAAATGTTTGGTAGAATTCCCCAGGGAAGCCATCTGGCCCTAGACTCTTGTTTATTGGGAGATTTTTTTTTTTAAGATTTTATTTATTTGACAGAGTGAGACACCGCAAGAGAGGGAACACAAGCAGGGGGAGTGGGAGAGGGAGAAGCAGGCTTCCTGCTGAGCAGGGAGCCCAATGCAGGGCTCGATCCCAGGACCCTGGGATCATGACCTGAGCCGAAGGCAGACACTTAATGACTGAGCCACCCAGGTGCCCCTATTGGGAGATTTTTATTACTGCTTCAATATCCTTGCTGCTTATGGGTCTGTTCAGGTTTTCTATTTCTTCCTCTTTCAGTTTTGGTAGTTTGTGAGTTTCTAGAAATGTATCCATTTCTTCCAGATTGACTAATTTGTTGGCATATAGTTGCTCATAATATGTTCTTAAACTTCTTTGTATTTCCTTGGTGTTGGTCATGATCTCCCCTTTTTCATTCATGATTTTATTAATGTAGGTTCTTTCTCTTTTCTTTCTGATAAGTCTGGCTAGGGGTTTATCAATCTTACTACTTCTTTCAAAGAACCAGTTTCTAGTTTCATTGATCTGTTCTACGTTCTTTTGGTTTCTATTTCATTGATTTCTGCTTTAATCTTTATGATTTTTCTTCTCCTCCTTGGTTGAGACTTTATTTGCTCCTTTGGGTATAAGGTTCATTTGTGTATTTGAGACTTTTCTAAATTTTTGAGAAAGGCTTGTAGTGCTATGTACTTCCCTCTTAGGACCACCTTTCTTGTATCCCCAAAGTTTTGAATATTTGTTTTCATTTTCATTCATTTCCATGAATTTTTTAAATTCTTCTTTAATTTCCGGTTGACCCATTCATTCTTCAGTAGGATGCTCTTTAACCTACAAGTGTGTGAGTTCCTTCCAAATTTCCTCTTCTGACTGAGTTCAAGTTTCAAAGCATTGTGGTCTGAAAATATGCAGGGAATGATCTCAATCTTTTGGTACTAGTTGAGACCTGATTTGTGACCCAGTGTGTGATCTATTCTGGAGAATGTTCTATGTACACCCAAGAAGAATGTATGTTCTGTTCTTTTAGGATGGAATGCTCTGCATATGTCTGTGAAGTTCAGCTGGTCCAATGTTCATTCAAAGCCTTTGTTTCTTTGTTCATCTTCTGATGATCTGTCCATTGCTGTGAGTGGGGTGTTGAAGTCCCCTACTATTATTGTATTATTTTCAATGTGTTTCTTTAATTTGGTTATTAATTGGCTTATATGATTGGCTGCTCCCAAGTTAGGAGCATAGATATTTATAATTGTTAGATTTTCTTTTGGATAGACCCTTTAAGTATCATATAGTGTCCCTCTTCATCCCTTACTCTAGTCTTTGGTTTTAAAATCTAATTTGTCTGATATGAGGATTGCTACTGATATGAGCTTGCTTTTGATGTCCATTAGCATGATAAATGATTCTCCTCCCCCTCACTTTCAATCTGGCAGTGTCTTAGGTCTAAAATGAGTCTCTTGTAGACAGCATATGGATGGGGCTTGCTTTTTTTATCCAATCTGATACCCTGTGTCTTTTGAATGGAGCATTTAGCCCATTTATATTTACAGTACCTATTGAAATATATGAATTTAGTGCCATTGTATTACCTGTAAAGTCCCTGTTTCTGTATATTGTCTCTGTTTCTGGTCTATGTTACTTTTGGGCTCTCTCTTTGCTTACAGAATCCCCTTTAATATTTCTTGTAGGGCTGATTTAGTGATCACAAATTCTTTTAGTTTCTGTTTGTCCTGGAAGATTTTTAATCTCTCCTCCCATTCTAAATGACAGCCTTGCTGGATAAAGTATTCTAGGCTACATCTTTTTCTCATTTAGTACCTTGAATATATCATGCCAGCCCTTTCTGGCCTGCCAGGACTCTGTGGATAGGTCTGCTGCCAGTCTAATATTACTACCCTAAAGGTTAAGGAGTTCTTGTCTCAAGCTGCTTTCAGAATCTTCTCTTTATCTCTGAAATTTGCAAGCTTCATTATTATATGTCAGGGTGTTGATCTATTTTTGATTTTGAGGGGGGTTCTCTCTACCTCTTGGACTTGAATGCCTGTTTCCTTCCCAAGATGAGGGAAGTTCTCAGCTATGATTTGCTCAAATATACCTACTGTCCCTCTCTCTCAATTTCTTCTTCCTCTCAGACCCCAACAAATCTAATATTGTTTCGCTTTACAGTATCACCGATTTCTCAAAGCCTCCCCTCATGGTGCATAAATTGTTTTTCTCTCTTTTCCTCAGCTTCCTCCTTTTCCACCATCTTGTCTTCTATGTCACTTCTCTCTCTTCTGCATCATTTGCCCTCGATGTTAGAGCATCCATTTTAGACTGCATCTCATTTAAAGCATTTTTAATTTTGGCCTGATTAGATTTTATTTCTGCACTAAGAGATTCTCTAGGGTCTTTTATGCTTTTTTCAAGCACAGATAGTAATTTTATAATTATTATCCTGAATTCCAGCCCTGACATTTTACTTATATCTGTATTGATGAGATCTGTGGCAGAGAGTATTACCTCTGGTTCTTTCTTTTGTTGTGAATTCCTCCTTCTAGTCATTTTTCCCAGAGAAAAATGGATGAAGAAGAGAACAAAATAAAAAATATCAACCACAACCCAAGCAAAATACACACTAGATACACCCAAAGATGTCAGAAACCAAAAAAGAAAAGAAAAAGAAAAAAATGAAAAAAGAGAGAATATAATCTCCCAGGTGGGCAAAACAGGGTGATCCACTTGGTCCTGGATGTATTTTGGTCTGTTTGTTAGAAGACACTAAATCCCAAAATTGTAAAGGAAGCAGAACTTTACACACACACACACACACACACACACACACACACACACTAATAAAATTGAATACAGTGAAAGGAAGCCAAAAATGTAGAATATATCTGTAAAACGTAAATGTAAAAATGAAAGTTAAAAAAAAAAAGACTTAAAAACAAAGAGTGGATAAAATAAGAGACTAGTTGAAAAGGAAAAAAAGAGAAGGACAATTTTAAACTGAAAGATAAAAGAATCATGAGAAAAAACCCTTGAATTCTATATACTATTTTTCCCTAGAGCTGGAGTTTTGCAGTTCTGTGTGCTCCGTAAACTTGGTGTTCTCCTGGTGTTGCAGCTGGTCTTCTGGGGGAGGGGCCTGCTGTGCTCATTCTCAGGTGTCTTTGCCTGGGCAGAGGGGCACCACCCCTTGCCAGGGCTCAGTGTAAGCTGCTGCAGTTTGCTCTATGTGGCTTTTGTTCCCTGAAGGCTTTCCACCCGCTTTAGAGAATGAGAATAAAAATGGCGGCACCCAATCTCCAGCTACAGAGCTGCAAGATTGTGGCCCCCTCTCTTCAGTAAACCCTCAGGGAAAAGCAGTCTTCACTTTTGTGTGCACCAAACTCTGCAGACTCCTGAGGTGTGCACAGTGGCCCATCCTCCTGGGGGAGGAAGAGGGTCACCTCGGGCCTGCAGCTTGCGGGGCCCCTGCACAGAGAGTGGTCGCCAGATCATGTGGCAGTTCATGGTTTATGGCAAACTGAGCTGAGAGCCTACTCCCAGGCTCACTGACCATAGCCAGTTTCCTGGCACCAATGGTTGGGAACTCTGCCAGCTCAGGCACCCCTGGTCTTTCTGTGACCCCGGATATCCTGAGACCACATTGTCCCACCTAGGATTCTGCATCACTTCACCACCTGAGCACCTTTCAGGCATGTCTCTCACTGGAGCACACTTCTAAAAGTTCTGATTTTGCACTCTGGGCTATATCACTTTCTGGTAGCCAGCTACAGAGGCTCCCACCTCCTGCCATTTATCTTCTGATATATACCCTCAGATTCACATCTCCACACTTTCTACCTTGCAAAAAGTGGTCACTTTTCTATTTGTAGAATTCCAGCAATTCTTTTCTTACATCTCAGGTTGCATTCATAGGTGTTCAGAATGATTTGATAGATAGCTAGCTAAATTCAAGGAACCAGATGAAATAAGGTCCCCTATTCTTCTACCATCTTGCCTCCATAAGAGACTCTTAACTACAGGAAACAAACTGAAGATTGCTGGAGGGGAGGTGGGTGGGGAGATGGGGTAACTGGATGATGGATATTAAGGAGGGCACATGATGTAATGAGCACTGGGTATTACATAAGACTGATGAATCACTGAACTCTACCTGTGAAACTAATAATATCTTATACATTAATTAATTGGATTTAAATAAATTTTTAAAAAATCAAATTAAATTTAAAAATTTTATGTTTCAAGCCTATGTAAAATTAGGACAAAAAATATAATGACCACTTTATATCCATCACCTAGATTTTAAAGAATTTAAAAACCAATATGGCTACACTGGTGCATTTAGGCTGAATAATTGGTTCTACATCCAGAGTGAAGGGTAAGGAGTGGGAGGAAAGGGGGAGGACAGTGGAGCAGAGGTTGTGCTTATCAAGCATTCCATGTGTTCCCTTCCTTCATTTCCAGCCTCCCCTACAGTTATGTTTGGGTCATGTGACTTATTCTGGCCAATGAACTATTCGTGGAAGTAACATATCACTTCTGGAAGGAAGTTATTTAAACCAAATGGAAATTATTAAAAATATAAACCTGGAACATAAGGAAGAATGAAAAAACACAATAAGAAAAAAATGGGTAAAATACAATAGACATTCACCTTTTGAGTTTTGTAAATTATGTTTGATGGTTAAAGCAAAAAATATAACATTGCCTGATATAGTTCTGTATATATGAGAAATATTTCAGAAAATTATATTATAAATGAGAAAGGATAAAAAAAAAGAGATTAGGCTTCCATACTTCACTCCAACTGATAATATGATGATAGCAGTAGATTGTGGTAAGTATGTATGTACAATATAATACTTAGAGTGACCACTTAAAAAGCTATGCAAAGAGATCACTCAAAAACATGAACAAATTGGGGCGCCTGGGTGGCTCAGTCAGTTAAGCATCTGCTTTCTTGTCAGGTCATGATCCCAGGGTCCTGGGATCGAGTCCCGCATCAGGCTCCCTGCTCAGCAGGGAGTCTGTTTCTCCCTCTCCTTCTCCCTCTGCTACTCCCCCTGCTTGTGTGTGAGCTCATTCTCTCTCTCTCTCTGTGTCAAATAAATAAATAAATAAATAATCTTTAAAAAAATTATGAATAAATCAAGCTGAAATTCTAAAAGACGTTCAACTAACCCATGGGAAAGCAGGAAAAAGAAAACAGACACCAAAAATAGCAGAGGGAACAAACAGAAAACAAAACAAAACCAAAAAGACAACAAAAAAATCATTAAATGGCAGACTTATGCTCCAATTTATCGGTAATTAGTTTAAATTTAAATAGTCTAAATACACCAATTAAAAGATAGAGATGAGCAGAGTAGATTTAAAAAATTATTTAACTCTATGCTGTCTAAAAGAAACTAACTTCAAATAAAGTTATACAGGCAGGTAGAAAGTAAAAGGATGGAAAAAGATGTATCATGCAAACACTATCAAAGGAAAGCTGGAGTGCCTCTATGACAATCAGGCAAAATAGACTTTCAAGCAAAGAAAATTAAAAGGGACAGAGAGGGATACTGTTTAATGATAGGAGGGTCAATCTACCAAGAAGACTTAGTAATCCTAAATACACATGCACAGAACAAAATAACTGAAAAATGTGTGAAACAAAAACTAATAGAACTGGAAACATAAATGGACAGTCCACAGTTACCATTGGAGACTTCAACACTCCTCTCTCAACAATTGATAGAACAATTACATAGAAACACAGCACGGATGCAGAAGAACTCAATTACACCATCAACTAACAGGATCAATAGACATTTATAGAACACTCCACCCAACAAAAGCAAAATATATACTCCTTTCAAGTGCTCATGGAAGAAATACAAAGATAGAACAAATCCTGGGCCATAAAACAAACAACAAATTTAAAAGAACTGAAATCAGAGTGTTCTTTGACCACAATGGAATTCAACTAGAAATCAATAACAGAAAAAGAAAAAGAAAATTTCCAAACACAGAACACAAACAACACACTTCTAAATAATATACGGATCAAAGAAAAAATCTGAAGGAAAATTTATTAAAAAATACATTGGACTGACAGAAAAATGAAAATAGAACATACCAGAGTTTGTGGGACACAGCTAAAGCAGGGCCAAAAGAGAAATTTATAGCATTAAATGCACGTTAGAAAAGAGGGAAGTCTCAGGGGCGCCTGGGTGGCACAGCGGTTAAGCGTCTGCCTTCGGCTCAGGGCGTGATCCCGGCGTTAGGGGATCGAGCCCCACGTCAGGCTCCTCTGCTATGAGCCTGCTTCTTCCTCTCCCACTCCCCCTGCTTGTGTTCCCTCTCTCGCTGGCTGTCTCTATCTCTGTCGAATAAATAAATAAAATCTTTAAAAAAAAAAAAAAAAGAGGGAAGTCTCAAATCAATAACCCAAGCTCTTGCCGTAAGAACTTAGAAAATGAGGGACAAAATTAATTCAAGGCAAGTAGAAGGAGATAATAAAGATATAAGCAGAAATCAATGAAATTGCAAACAGAAAGACAATAGAGAAAATAAATGAAAAAAGAATTCTTTTTTCTTTCAAAAATCAATAAAACTGACAACCCTCTAACAAGATTGACAAAGAAAAAAAACAAGGAAGATATAAATTACCAGAATCAGGAATGAAACTGGAGACATTACTACAGACTACAGACAAAAGGGTAATAAGGGAATACTACACACAACTCGTATGCATAAACTGGAAGAATTAACACCAATTTCACACAATCTTTTCCAGAAAACACAAGAGAAGGAAATACTTCCCAATTCATTATCAAGCACTGACAAGGATGTGGAGAAAAGGGAACCCTCATGCACTGTTGGTGTGAATGTAATCTGGCATAGCCACTGTGGAAAACAATATGGAGGTTCCTCAAAAAATTAAAAGTAGAAATTCCATATGATCCAGTAATTCCAATACTGGGTATCTACCCAAAGAAAGTAAAAACACTAATTCAAAAAGATATATGCACCCCTATGTTTACTGCAGCATATTTACAATAGCCAAGATATGGAAACAACCTAAGTGTCCATTGACAGATGAATGGATAAAAATGATGTGGTATATACATGCAATGCACATTATTCAGTCGTAAAAAGAATGAGATTTTGTCACTGCGACAACATGGATGGATACAGAGGGCATTATGCTAAATGAAATAAGTCAAACAGAGAAAGACAAATACCATATGATTTCACTTATATGTGGAAACAAAACAAACAAACAAACAAACAGAGTCTTAAATACAAAGAAGAAACTGATGGTTGCCTGCAGGGAAGTCGGAGAGGGGATGGGGTGAAATAGATAAAGGGGACTAAGAGGTACGAACTTTCAGATATAAAATAAGTTATGGAAAAGAAAAATACAACATAAGTAATATAGTCAATAATATTATAATAACATTGGTGACAGATGGTGACCACACTTGTTATGGTGAGCACAGAGTAATGCTGGAACAGTATGTTGTACACCTGAAACTAATATAGCATTGTACATTAATTATATCTCAATTAAATAAATAAATAGGAAAATAAGATAAATAAATAAATAAGAAAAATGCAATTAAAAAAGAAAACCAAAATCCAAAATCCCTCATGCATACAGACACAAAAATCCTTAACAAAATTTATCAAGTAGGATCCAGCAATGTGTAAAAAGAATCATACACCATAATCAAGTGGGGTTTATTCCAGAGATGCAAGACTGCTTCAATATTTGAAAATGAATAAATGTAATTCAATAAATTAAGCTAGAAAAGAAAATTCACATGACATATCAACCAATGCAGAAAAAACATCTGACAACATTCAACACTCATTCATGATAAAAACTCAGAAATATGGAATGTAGGGGATCTTTCTCAACTGGATAAAGAACATCTCAAAAATAAACTTCAAAATTACATGGTGAAAGACTGAATGTCTCATCCAAAGATTGAGAATAAGGCAAGGATGCCCACTCTTGCTGTTCTTATTCAACGCAGGCTTTGAAGTCCTAGCCCGTATAATAAAGACAAGAAGAAATAAAAGCCACACAAATTAGAAATAAACAAGTAAAACTGTTCTATTTGCAGATGACATGATTGTGTACATAGAAAATTCCAAGGAATTTATAAAAAAAATCCACCTAGTACTAATAAGAGAATACAGCAAGGTCATGGGGTAAAGATAAACATACAAAATTCAATTATATTGATATATATACTAACAATGGACACATGGATACCAAAATTTAAAATATAATATCATTTATAATTGCTTAAAAACATAAATACTTAGGTATAGATCTAACAAAACATGTAGAGGGTTTATAAGCTGAAACTGAAAAACACTGATGAAAGAAATCAAAGACCTAAATAAATGGAGAGACATATTATGTTCCTGGATGGAAAGACAACAAAGTTGGATTTCAGTTCTCCCCCAAATTAATATAAAAGTTTAATAAAATTCCTATCAAAATCTCAACAAGATTTTTTTTAAGTATACACAAGATTATTCTAAAATGTATATGGAAAAGCAAAAGCACTAGAATAGTTAAAATTTCTTGAAAAGGAAGATTAGGGCACCTGGCTCAGTCCATTAAGCATCTGCCTTTGGCTCAGGTCATGATCCCAGGCTCTTACGATAGAGTCCCACATCGGGCTCTCTGCTCAGTGGGGAGTCTGCTTCTCTCTCTACCCTTCCCCCCTGCTTGTGATCTCACTCTCTCAAATAAATAAATAAAATTAAAAAAAAGAAGAAGAAGAAGAAGAAAGAAAAGGAAGATTAAAGTGGATATATGAGTCTGCTAAGCTCCCCATAACAAAATAGTACAGACTGGGTGGCTTAAACAGCAGGAACTTATGTTCTCACCATTCTAGAGGCCTAAGGGCCCGAGATCAAGATTCTGGTGGGGTTGATAGAGAAAGATGGGTGGGGATGGGCTAAATGGATGATGGGTATTAAGAAGTGTACTGGTTATGATGAGTACTGGGTGTTATATGTAAGTGATGAATCACTAAATTCTACTCCTTTTTAAAAAGTATTCTAGGTGCGCCCGGGTGGCGCAGTCGTTAAGCGTCTGCCTTGGGCTCAGGGCGTGATCCTGGCGTTATGGGATCGAGCCCCACATCAGGCTCCTCTGCTATGAGCCTGCTTCTTCCTCTCCCACTCCCCCTGCTTGTGTTCCCTCTCTCGCTGGCTGTCTCTGTCAACTAAATAAATAAAATCTTTAAAAAAAAAAAAGTATTCTATTTATTTATTTGACAGAGAGAGAGATCACAAGCAGGGGTGAGCAGTAGAGGGAGAAGCAAACTCCCCGCTGAGCAGAGAGCCCAACATGGGGTTTGATCCCAGGACCCCAGGACCATGACCTGAGCCAAACGCAGACGCTTAACCAACTGAGCCACCCAGGCACCCCTAAATTCTACTCCTGAAACCAATATTATACTATATGTTAACTAACTAAAATTTAAATAAAAATTTGAAAAAAAATATAAAAGATTCTGGCAGTGTTCAGTTTCTCGTGAGAGCTTGAGTCCTGCCTTGCAGATAGCCACCTTCTCGCTGTACATTCGCCTCACATAGCCCTTCCTCTGAGTGTGCATGTGACAGGGAGGTAGGGAGAAAAACTCTAGCATCTCTTCTCAAACGGGCACTAATTCCATTGGATCAGAGCCCCACACTAATAACCGCATTGAATTAGAATTACCTCCTTAAATAAGCCCTATCTCCAAATACAGTCACACTGGGGATTAGGGCTTCAACATATGAATTTGGGGAGTGGGAGGACAAAAGTATTCAGTTCCAAATAGTGGGAGAAATCAGTTTACTTGGTTTCAATATTTATTATATTGTGTCAGTTATCAGGACTTCGTGGTATTGGCAGAGACACAGATCAGTGGAACAGAATAGAGAACATAGAAATAGATCCATATAAACATTCTCAACAAATTGTGACAAAAGTGCAAAAGCCATGCAATGAGGAAAGATAGCTTCTCAACAAACGGTGCTGGAACAATGGGACATCCATAGGCAAAAAATCATAATAACAAAACTCAACCTAAGTCTCAGTCCTTAACTCAAATGGATCACAAACTGAAGTGTAAAACATGAAACTCTACAACTTCTATAGACAGTAGTAAGTGGTCTGTGGTTAAGGGGTTGGCTCTATGATCACGGAAGTGTGGAATGAGCATTAACATAATAAACAAAAAAATTTAAAAACCTAATTAACTCTGAGCCGTAATTTTCAAACATGGCCACAGGGTCCTTTTCCTCCCCTTTCTTTTCCATTCCCTTTCTTTTTCTTTCCTCTCTTTTCTTTTTTCTTAGGTGCACCTAGCAGCATCTACCAGAATCGGGGGGGGGGGGGGTCCACGGAACCCAGTGTGAGAGATAATGTTATTTATAAGCAATCGGTTCCTTTAACATAGGATGCAGTTTCAAGTTTTCACTTGCATACCTCTCCCGGTTCCTCCCCGGCTGGGTATGTGCATTTTGGCCAATCCCTGTGACCCCACTTGTCTTTCTCCATGTCTTCCTAGTCATTTTTCCTGCACTGAATTCAGAGCTCCCTGAGGGCAAGAACATTGTCTTCTTCCTCAGAGTCAGTTGAGCGTTTGCTTTATACCTACCTCTGCCCCTCCCCAGGTACTCTTCTGAGTTACAGGCAGTACCATTCTCGGTAATTCTTCTCTGCTGAATAAACTCTGCTGTTCCTGCCTTCCACCAGCATTCTGTCCTCCTTTGGGGAACGGATCGCTCCCCAATGTTTAAACCATGTCATTCTGGTGGCTACCTTTTATAGACAGTCACCTCCCTCACATGAGAACCAACATGCTCAATGATAGTACCCCATTCTCCCAGCCAAAGTGATCGGTTTCAGAGTGTGCGTAAGACCCAAACCAATCCTGGGGCACCTGGGTGGCTCAGTCGGTTAAGCATCAGACTCTTGATCTCAGCTCAGACATTGATCTCAAAGTTGTGAGTTTGAGCCCCACATTGGACTCCACATTGGGTGTGGATCCTATTAAAAAAAAAAAAAAAGACCTACATCAAGCTAATTCCCTGCAATTATTCAATTTACAATTGGGAAAGGAGTCTTGCCTTGTAGAAGGTGGAAAGATATAAATCTGAGGCCATGTTACTAATTTTGAGAAAGCCTGTCTGTGGTAAGCAGGGATAAAGCAACTCAGAGACAGGCAGAATTAAAGAACAGAAAGATTTCTGATGCTAGTCGTTGAATCTCTGGAGATCCCTGTGGATGACTCCACTCCTAGACTCCCCACTTACTTTAGCTAACATATTCTTTTTTGCTTAGGTGACTTCAGGTTGGTATTTCCATCACTGCAACTAAAAAAATAATTTCGAACTACTACACTGCCATTCAGCTTCTCATTCATTCCTGATCACCCTAATAAGCAGTAAAGATTGGAGCTTTTCATGTGCCATTTTAACACATTTGGATACATTGAACACAGTCTTACATTTCGATCTAACCTTGATTAGCTTTCCAGGTACCTACTGGGCTCTTCATGAATGAGATAGAGAACAGATGTGTTTTGATGAAAAGGCGTCAGGAAAGGTCTGAAGCATGAAAGCATGTCATGTAAGGATATGAGGCAGCCAGGGAGGAGAACAAGGACTCTGCAAAGTAGGGGAGAAAGGGGTCCTTTAAAAGAGATACAGAAGAGGGTGACCCCTCAAATATATGTTAACTCTTCCCAAACACTGTACAGGAGGGACCCTGCGATGGTCAACCGGGGCCCTACCGGAGCAGGAAGGGGAGAAGGAGGTGGACAGGGACACTGGGGAAGGAGTCAAAGAGATGTTCATCTCTGCAGTGCCAAGGCCGTGCCAGCCTCTTCGCTGGCTGCTCTAGGTGTAATCTCTCTCACAACCACGAAAGGCTCCAAAATGTCAAACAGTTATTCGTCCAAGGTGGTGGGTCTAGGATTCAAACACAGATCTGTTTGCTTCCAAAGCCAGGGCTCTCTACACTCTGATGTGGGTCTATATCCGGATTCCGGGATCTGCTCACCGAGAGAAGGTGGAGCTTGCCATTCAGGGCGGCGGAAGCAGGTCAGCTCCAGAGCGACTTCACTGACTCAGCCCGTACACAGGGCTGCCTCTCTCTACTGCAGAGCAGAAGAGAGCCCCTGTAGTCTCCCAGTGGATCGCTAGAGCCTGGGGCATTTGAGGACCCGATAGGATCCAGCGTGGGAGACGGGGGTGGGGGTGGGGGGGATTTCTATGGAGTCAGGTTGTCAAAAACTGGGGAAGCGTTCCAGAAAGGCACTACTGAGCATGGAGATGGGTGTGACCCTAGTCTTTTCTCTTGGTCCCCACAAAGTCAACGGGCCGAAGGCGATCTGCAGTGAGGGGGAAAGTAAAAGGGAACAGCACTTTCATCAAGACTGGTTGACTCCGGAAGTAAGGGATCTGCATCCTATTATATAATCTAAAAATGCCCCCACCACCTACCCCCACCCCCACGCACAGGAGAAGGAAGGGGGAAAAAACCTCCCAGAAATCACACAGTCAAGGCAAATGCAGCGAAATGGCTCATTGGTTACTGTGGCAACCGACTCTTCCCTGCTCCGGCTGCTTATCCCACGATCCCTCTGTCACCCTATTTTTAGACTGAAGACAACGAATGAAAACGGCTTTAAAGTATTTTTTTTTCTTTTCTGTATGTTTAAGACATGCATAACCTTTTAAAAAAGACTCAGAAGCCCAAGCTCCGAGTAGGAGCACGTTCCCTACTGCTGATACGAGGTGACTCTCATTTCTCCGAGACTCAGACACTGAGTGAGGAGGGTGCTAGGTTTCTTAGGAGTGAAGGGGCAACAAATAGGGAGGAGACACCCGAAAAGACAGGACCGGACAATAAAGAGTGTAGCCACGCATGCAAAGTAATGTGGAGAACCAAGGTCATTGAAAATAATAATAAAATAACAATTTTTGAGGAATAAGAGGAGTTTTGAATCATCGGGCTAAGAGTGACTATGTAACTCACCTCACCTCCACATTAATTTTCCTCATCTGCAAAATAAAGAGCATGATGGTCTCACAGAATTTTGATGACCTCCAAGACTCTTGAAAGCTCCAAAATCTATGATCATATCGTTTGAAATGTTGGTCTCATCAACCTTACAAAGCAGCCAAATTTTAAGAACCTACTAGAGTTTTCCTGAGAAACAGCCCCAAATCTTGTTACAATTTTTGTTTTGTTTCAGTTGTGATATTTGGGAAACGTTATTGTGGACTGTCTCTCTCTTTTATTCTGAAGGAAAGATCATTTAAAAAAAAAAGCTTCTTGTGCTGATGAAGATGAGAAAGGAAAAGATGTAAATACCTTTTCTTCCTATAAAATACTGAATGAGCACAACATACACTTAAGATGTTTTCAAGAGAAAAGTGGCCTTCTACAATTCAATGGCAAATAAATTATCAACTAAAATGCAAATCAATAGGCTTGCTATGTGGCAGAAAATAGAGCAGGGTTGGAGGAAGGGAAAAGTTGGAGAATGCTCAGTGAAGGAGGAGAAAAATCTAAGCTAGAGAAAAATCATGTTTTATTCAGTCGATTTTTGCACAGGGGTGGAAAGGGGCTTCATGCGTCCAGATGGGTAGGGAGGCTCGGTAATAAGGGGCCTCCCCACCCTTTCCCAGTTCAGGGCTGGGTGGAAAAGCAGTGAGCGTCTTCGCCACAGGTGGCTGATGGGGGATATACATTTTGCGTTAGCTGAGGCCCCAGAGCAGGGGTTCTCAAAGTCCGTGATGCATAAGCATGACCCAAGCGCTAGTTCTAAGTGCAAATTCTTGTACATGGCGCCTTGTAGTAACCTAGCCTTTATACTGCTCACCTCCCTGATACCTACTTGCTGTTTGGGTTCAGCTTACATGCCACAAGGAGGCCTTTTTAACCATCCCCACCCCCATTTCATATGGCTTAGGTGCCTTCTCATGTGATATCATCACACACAATGTTTTTCCTTTTGTAATGTTTATTATACTTGCAGCCTTTTGTTTAATGCCTGTCGTCTACACTAGACTGTAAGCGTTGTAAGCTCCTCATAAGACACGTGCCGTATCTGTCTTATTCATCACTTCATCCCTAATAACTAGCACAGGCCTAGCATGCAGTAGGCACTCAATGAAGTATTTGTTGAATGAATAAACACTATAAAGCATAGTGGTGCCATGTTGAATGGTGTCCTCCAAAAATTCATCTGGACCCTCAGAATGTGACCTTACTAAGCCCAATGACTGGCAGGCGTCCTTACAAGAAGGCCATATGATGACAGGAGCAGAGATTGGAGGGACGCATCTACAAGCTAAGGAACGCCAAGGCTTGCTGGCAACAACAGCAGCTAGGAGGGAGGCAAGGAACAGATTCTCTCTCAGACTTTCCAGAATGGACCAACGCGGCTGACATCTTGATTTTGGACTTCTGGTTTCCAGAACTGTGGAAGTATAAATTTCTGTTATTTTAAGTCACCCAGTTTGTGGCACTTCGTGATGGGAGCCCTGGGAAACCGTACAAGAGTCTTTTGACTCACTTACTACTCCTTGTGTCTATACTCGTACTCCCTCTGTGTTCCAGTCCTACCACCAAAATTCTCATATTTCCTACCCCAGCCAGAGAGTTAGAAGTAACAGAAATCCAAATTGGCTTTCACAATAAAATATTTATCGTTCATGGCCTGCACAGTACAGAGTGAGATGAGCCTCAGTGATGACAATGAAGAATCAATTTCTTTCCAGCCTTTCTGTTTCGCCTTCCAAAATGTAAACTTCACCTCAAGTTGGCTCCCTCCCATGGTCATAAGATGCCTACTTACGACTCTCTGGAATGCAGTTTTTTTTTTCATCTAGCATATTCATTATTTATTTCTGTGCAACAAATTACATCAAGCCTAGTTCTTTCAAACAGCACTAATCACTTATCTTTCAAAGTTAACGTAGACATAGAATTCAGAAGTTGTTTATGGGATCCTGGTTCAGTATCTCTCATGAAGTCAGATGTGAGCTGAAGTTGCAGACACTAAAGATCTGTCTGGAGCCGGAGGGTCCGCTTCCCAGGTCGTTCGCTCACATGGCTGACAGACTGATATCAGCTGCAGGTTGGTTCCCCCCTGTGTGGGCTTCTCCATGGGGCTTCAAGGGTCTTCAAGACATACTGCCCAGATTTCCTCAGAGCAAGAAGTCAAAGATGGCAGGAAGGAAGCGGCAATCTCTTTAGCCTCAAAAGTCACATACCATTACTCCAACAGTATTCTGCTGTTCACACAGGTCAGCCATAATTCAATGTGAGAGGAGACTACATAAGGCTGTGGATACCTCTGAGGAACTAGATACCACATCAATGCCCTGGAGAAGCAAGCTTGATTTGCTTCTTGGAGTTTGCTCAGAAGAACAAGTAAATTCTTTCCCAGAAAACTTCTTCCCGTGTCGTTGGCCCCTCCTCAAACTAGGAAGTGTAGCTAGGACTTGAGATTGAGCTAAATGAAGCCTGAGCTACATGCCCCACTATTTGGACTACACAAGGTAGACAGGTATGAACACTCAAATGAAAATCTGGGTAGATATTAGGAGAAGGGGGAATGTGGTGGGGAAACACCATAATGTTCACTAATCCAGTGGCTTGACCCCAGAAACTTCCATTTCAATAAATAGTATGTATGTCTGAAGAAATAAGGACTTTCTAAAAAACATAACTATAATACCATTCTTACAACTTGAAAAATTAACATTAATTCCTTATCAACATCAAATGTCCAGTCAGCATTAAATGTCCCTAAATATCTGATTGTTTCATATAACGCTTATGTTGTTTTGTTTGGTTTTTCAAATTTTGTTTTAATCAGGATCCAAATTCCAAACACTGTATTTGGTTGATGTCTTCAATCTCATTTAACCTACACATTGCTCTTTCCTATCTTTTTCCAATGCAGTTTACTTGGCGAAGAAATCAGGTCTTTAATCCTGTAGAAGTTCTCACAGTTTGGATTTTGCTGAATGCATTCCCATGACATCTTCTAACATGTTCCTCTGTCCCCCACTTTCCCTGTAAACTAGCAGTTACAGCTAGAGGCTCATAGGAGTCTGCTCTCATTTTTTTGCCAAAAACACTTTATAGATGGCACCGTGTATGACAACCTGCATTTTAATAAATTCATATTTAACAAATATGCCTTTTTAAAGGAAGTTATTTCTCATTATCAATATTAATGGAATTGATATTAGATACTTATATGGAGAAGGAAAAGCTTTACGGTGTGACTATAAAACTAGCACACATCAGAATCAACTGGGAAGACTTATTTAAACAGATTGCTGGGCCCCCTTCAGAGAGCTCTTTATCCAGTAGATACGAAATAAGGCCTGAGAATCTGCATTAATAACAAGCCCCCAGATGATGCGGAAGCTCCTGTTCTTGGACCCACACTTTGTGAACCTTTAGAACATGATGGTTTAGAGAGAGGCTCTGACATGTGAGCACCTAAGATGGAATTCTAGTTCTGCCACATACGAGCTGAACAGTTTTGAAAAACTACTTCAGGGCGCCTGGGTGGCTCAGTCTATTAAGCATCTGACTTCGGTTCAGGTCATGATCTCCGGGTCCTGGGATGGAACCCTGCATCAGGCTCCCTGCTCAGTGGAGAGTCTGTTTGTCCTTCTCCCACTGCCCCTCCTCCCACTGTGCGTGCACGTGCTCTCTCGCAAATAAATAAATAATCTTAAGGAAAAAAAGAAAAGAAAAACTACTTCACCTCTGTAAGCCTCAATTTCCTCATCTGTAAAATGGGGTTTATAATACTACCTTCCTTTGGTAAAGTAGTAAAGGGGTTAAATCAGATAATACATGTAAACCTTAGCATTGAGCCTTGTGAATCATCACTGTTCAATAAATGGTGGTGGTGGTAGTGTAATAATTATAACTATTATGATCAATATTATTGTTCCTTTGCTGGTTTTATAACCTGCAATCAGGGCATAAGAAATTATTGCAACTTAACAGTAATGAGGAATCAACCTGGGAGACCTGTGACCCTAGAGATAGGAGTCTTTGGTCAAGGGTGGTTATGAATTATTTCAAAGTGGAAAATGGGAAAGAGAATGTCCCTATTGAGAGTCAGAAGGTCAGCAGTGTTCTTCCAAATGGAGCAGTGAGAAACCAGTCCTTCCCGCCACAAAAGCCAGGACAGCCTCATAGATGGCTCAGTAACTTGTCCCAATGTCACAGATGAAGGGACTCATCTCTCACCCATCACAACAGTTTTAACGTTGTGCTGCATGTGCAGACACAAAGACAAATGGACCAAAAAATCAGACAAAGATATTGAAGAGAAATTAAAAATAACAGGAACAGCAATGAGTATTTTGGAGTTAGGATTAAGAATATCTTTTGAGGGGTGCCCGGGTGGCTCGGTCGGTTAAGCGACTGCCTTCAGCTCAGGTCATGACCCCAGGGTCCTGGGATCGAGCCCTACAGCAGGCTTCCTGCTCAGCGGGGAGCCTGCTTCTCCCTCTCCCTCTGTGAGCCATTCCCCTCGCTATGCTCTCTGGCTGTCTCTATCTCTTTGTCAAATAAATAAATAAAATCTTTTTAAAAAGAAGAAGAAGATTTTTTTTACGTCACTGATCATTGTAAGTAAATGCTGAGGATTCCCTGGGTCACTATAATCTCTTTGGTTCTACCACTACTTGATAAGACCACCAGCCCAAAGCAAACTGAAGGGAACTCAGGCCAATTGGGTGAGGTCAGCACTGAAGCAGGAAGAAGAGAACACAGGAATAGTCACGAGACTTGAGCTAAACTGAAAAAGAGGTTACTAATCCCTAGCAAGGAGGACTACGAGGCCAAAGTAAGAACCATGTATATACATGTACACACATATGTATATGCATTTGAAACTGAACCAGAAACTACTGTGGGAATATAGAATAATGGCTAACAGTCAGCAGGCCCAGGTTCTCTGCTGCTCATGGGCTGTGTGGCCTTGGAGAAGCTACACAATCTCTCTGAGTCTCAATTTCTTCATATATAATGATGAAAATAATACTTATTGTTGTTATTACTACTACTATCATTTTGACAGGAATAATCATGGATTGTATATCCCACCCAGGGTCTCTTATACTGTTACAATTTTCATTCAAACTGAAGAGCATTACTCCCAATCACCGTGGCTGTAAATAAAAGGGAAAATAAGCTTGCCAGTTGTAGGAAACACTCTTACAAGTAATGATGATAATGAATCTGCCTTAAAGAGGCAATCGAAAGAGGCGGGAAGATTAAGGCATGATGACTTACAGAGGGCTGTCAAAAGTTGTAAAGAGTCTGAGATTTTGCACCCTCTGTGCAAGCAAACTAGGGAGTCCACCAGTTTCACGGACCGAAGACAAAAGATTTCCGGGTCAGAGACAAAGGACTTTATTACTGACAGCACGTGGGCAACCTGAGCACCAGCATATTTCCGTCAGTTCCCCTTGCCCTCAAATCCAAAAGGGGTGACATGATGGGACCAGATAATATCTGCATGCACAGTGGGTCACTTTACAGGGGAGAACCCAAGGTCGTAAGCCCTGAACTTTTTGATCAAGCTGCAAACATTGCAGCAAGCATAAAATAAAGATATTTAAAATAATGTAAAATAAAAAAAGCAGTAATGAGTATCTTGAGGTTAGTTAGTCAGTCCCCTCCACCAGGGGAGCAAGTAGATACAAGGTAGTCACACTTTGGTCACCTAGACCTACCTAGTTGTCTAGTACTGGGAGATGGATAAGCCTTGCAATCTGGCATACTCAGCAAGAATGTATCGAAATGCGCAAGGCCCATGGCAGACAGCCTCTACCAACAGAGCACTCACTTAACTGAGTGCCTCCTAAGTCCCAGTCAGTCTGCTAGATGCTTTGTTAATACTTTTGCAGGTATTTTTCCTTCATGCACAATTGGTGTGGTCCATCATCAGGACAGGAAGACAAGTCAGAGTCTTCAAAACGGAGAATAAACATCAACTCACCACATAGCTGAAGAATAAGAATACTGTTTCCAACAACACAGGATACCCACAAGTCACTTCGCTGAAGTTTCCTCCCCAGTAACCTCAATTCTGAAGTGACCCAGTGAAGATCACTGATGCTTAAGAAAGACGGAGAGAATATGGCTAACTTTTCATTCTCCTTGTGTTTCTTTTCATTCTTTTATTTCTTTTAGAATTTCTAAGCTCCACATGCTTGAATACTGCTCTAGCTCTTTATAAGAATGGTTTCACAACTATGACTTCATAACAAGCCCTCCTTTATAAATCGAAACTTTGTATAGATAACACTAAATAAAGAACATCTTATTTAGTTAAAGACATGCCAACTATCTTGATCAACATCCCAAAGATTCACAACATAATTTTTTTTTAGAGTTTAACTCCAGGAAGACATTCACCCAATTTGCTTATTCATATTAGATATGAGAGATGTGTAACACAATGTGCTCTTCTTTTTGCCTTGGCTGTGGGAAAACCTGGAATTAAGTCTTGGACTTCAAAGTAGACATTTCCCTCAGTCCAAGTTTTCTGGAATAATTACTCAATGCCCTTCATTGTTTTGTCTTCATCCTTGTATTTTTATTTCAGTGGTTTTAACAAATTACGGTTCACTGTCTCAAATCATTCTTTTGAAAGTAGGCAAAGTCATGAATGAATGAACAAAACTATGCAAGTTTTTTAATTTTAAAAAATTTATTATTATTACTATTTTGCCAAAGTACCCAAAAAGCTTTTTCAGTTTAAGGCATAATCCTTAAATTAGTTTAAGACTTACAAAATGTAAATTGAGCTTCCAAGAGTTTTTTAGCATGCCTTATATTATGAATTTTCCTGACTGTGCTTTTATTGGGGTTTAATCAGAGACCATTGTAAGAAATTCTAATCTGGGTTCTAAGCATTTGACATTATTAAACAGCTGACTGAAAGAGAACATAAGAGTTGCAAAGTAGAAAATACATTTATTTTTAAATTGAATAACATTATAAATGTAACAACACTGAAACACTAAGAAACATTAGGCAGTTCCATTAGTTCCTGCTTCATAAGGTCTAAATAAAACCGGAGAGCAATTTCTGAGAAGCCAAGGGGTTAAGGAGCTGGTGTCCATCCTGGGCAATTCCCAGGAATAACAGGGCAGAAGTTCCAAGGTATAAGTGAAGGAGTATCTGAAGTTTATGCTACTGGCTGCCAGGTTTGCCCAAGGCACGTCTGTGATAACAGGTTAGCCATGGGACGGTCACTGCACAGACTCTGCTCACCATGCCAAGGCCAAGAATGTGCTGGAGCTACTGAGGTGGGCCATGAAGGCCCCATGGGGAGACCACATCCAGGCCAGCACTTCTCATCCAGACTCTACCTTGAGCTAGGCTCTTCCTGAAGACCAGAGGAATGGACTGTCTTGAGTATGCTTGGCCAGAGAACACCCACAACCTCAAAGACAGTCCAACCTGTGTGAGAGCCCAGATCTCCCCCTGTTCTGTGGGAGGTTTACAGGAGAGGGAAGACTCAGCCGTCAGTCTAAAGGGCAGCAAACACACCGCCTGATACAGAAAGGGGCACGTCAACATCCAATCCTCTTTCCTCACATCACCTGAGTCTTGAACTCCATCTGAGCGTTGAGCAGGGAAAAATTAAATTCTTAAAAATAGTTTTAATGACTTTAACCTTTAATTTAAAAAGTAAACACTTGCCATCCAGGAAATGGGTTACATTGTGCGGCAAACCAGAAAAACAAAACAAAATTTTAAAACTAGCAGCTGGGGCGCCTGGGTAGCGCAGTCGTTAAAGCGTCTGCCTTCGGCTCAGGGCGTGATCCCGGCGTTATGGGATCGAGTCCCACATCGGGCTCCTCCGCTGTGAGCCTGCTTCTTCCTCTCCCACTCCCCCTGCTGTCTTCCCTCTCTCGCTGGCTGTCTCTCTGTCACATAAATAAATAAAATCTTTAAAAAAAAAAAAACAAAACTAGCAGCTAACGGGAATGATTGAGAAAGAACCATCCTTTACAGTGACAGAGGTTGCCAGCACAGCACCCTCTGCTGAGCAAAGGGGTCCCTACAGCCCTTCTAGTGCTTCTAGAAATGCAGGCAATAGAGTGACCCTCCGGATTGCCTGGGATATAGCCAAAGCAGGGTAACTGGTGGCAGCCTCAAGGCTAATTCTCCTGTTTGGGGTATGACTTCGAGAAATCTACATGACAAAAAGAGTAGACCTCAAAAGCCAGAGCAAGTTCAAGAGGACAAAAGGCATGCTTCTGCTCCCTCCCCCTCCAAGCACTAGACTAGAGAGGAGGGCAGGCCTGCAGTCTGTATTTGCCTTCTGGCCTCCCCTCTCATCACCCCTCCCCACCGCCACTCCAGACGGAGGGATTCGTTCCAACAGAAATCCACTGGCTCTTCTAGTTCTTTCTACTGAAACGTTAATCCTGCCAGGGTGCCAGTAGATGAGAGACAAATTACGAAACGTGTGGATTTCAAAAGGGAGCTCTGGTTAACTCGTCTTCAATCTCCCATGAGAGAGGGTTTGCACCTAGCTGGGAAAGGACTGTACCTGTGAGGGAGAGGTTTGCCAGGCCACACCTCAGAGTCACATTGCCTTGGGCAGGAGGGCTTCTCACAGGTCAGATTTGGGGCTACAGAATGCTCCAGGGAGATCACAGGATGGGCTGAAGCAACGATAATGCCTGTCTCTCACTCAGAGCAGTACTGAAAGGTCTTAGGTAAGAGCGATTGCTACTGGGAGGAGAATACTTGTATCTAGTATTCAAAATGACATAAAGAATTGCTTGGTTCAGCTTGACAACTAAGTATGGAGATCCTCTCAGGAGCTGTACTGTGAGATACCAGAGCATACAGAGAATTAGTAAGACGTGAGGCCTACCCTCACGGTGCCCAGTCTCACGGGAGACACAGGCATATAAATGATACAATGTGGCCACCCTATACCAGCTTTACGGACACAACGCCATCATCAAAAAAGAAAGAGTAAAGGAGTCAGCTTCAAATATCGTTAAGTGTGAAAAAGACATCTTCACTCTGGAAATGCTGAGATCTCAAATAAAAAAAAAATTAATGAGGCAAGTACCAGATAAGGGGGAAAAAATGGAGAAATGAAGCAAAAATGAGGACTGTGATTTAAATAGGACCTATTGCAAAAGGATTTTTGCTTTTGCCTTTTCAACTAGAAGCCATTTCAGACACATAATTATGAACTGTATTACAAGAATAAAAAATAAACAGAGCATGGAAGATGATAGTGCAAGTTAATATTAGAACTTAATATCCATGAAACCTTAGCCATTCAGTACAGTTAGGGTTAGGGCCAGGAAACCAGAAGGTGAACACAAAGAGAAGATTACACAATCAGATGAAAGCATTCCCGAATACTTCAGCAGACATGGGACTAAGGCAATGGCACAAAGGCAGAGCTACAGAGCTAGATGATTTATTAACAGAGCTGCTAAATTCTGTGTCAAGGATAATTCCAAGTCACAAAGACTGAAGTGAGGAGAGAGCGAAGTGGAAAATACAGAGAATGGGGAGTTTAAAGACCAGATTCGAGCGTCAGCTCCGCTGCTAACAAATAAGGAGATCTTTACGGACTTTGGTTTCCACATCTGTAAAGAGATGAGGTATATTAGAGACTCTCTGTTTCTTTCCGTCTTATTAAAAAAAAATGGTAGGGCTGAAACACGGATAAAGTATAGTCCTCATTCATTCATTTCACTCCAACAAATGTGGAGCACATGGCATGCACCAGGCACACGGAGGTAGAGTGGAAAATAAGATTCTACTCTGGCAGAGAAGACAGTCAGATGAGAAATGGTAGGGATAGTACTTGAAAACACTGTTTATTCTGGGCTGAGCGCTGTGGTCACCAGCCTCTGAAATGGCCTCCAATGATCCCGGTTTTTCATATTCACACCCTTATGGAATTTGCCCCCACGTTATACCAGGGTGGTCTAGGTAACCAACCGTATACAGCAGAAATGATGGCGGGTCCATTGCAAGATAACCACACGAATGAGCAGAGAAGCTCTAGTGTTTCCAGTCCCAATGGAACCTTGAGATGACTGTGGCCTGGCTCAGTAGCTTGACTGCACCCTTGTGAGAGACTCCGTCAGAACGTGCCAGAAACTGAGTGAGATCATAAACTTCTGCTTTTAAGTCGCTCAATTTGTGTAATTTGTTATACAGCAATAGATAACTAATATAAGCATCCCCCCCAAAACACATATATACACACACATAGATAGATGCTTGGTTTTATTTGAGGTATTTAAGAGTTAATATACACAGAATTGTAGAACCGAGGCTTACGGAGGTGAAGATGATACCACTAACAATAGCCCAGGGACGAGAACCAATGTCTTCTGATTTATGCTGGATGTTCCTTTCACTGTACCATGCTGCCTCTCCATAATAGATTAATTTCATAGATAAAGAAATAAGGTCCCAGTGCATTAAGTAATTTGCTCAAGATTCTACAACAAGCAAGTAGCTGAGCCTCTGCACTCACCTATTGAACATGATTCCATTCTTTATAATAATCTTTTTCCCACTCTCAAGCTTCACTGACCTTGAGGTAATTAGCTGAATGAAGATTAAAAGAAACCAGAGCGCTCCTTCAAGAGTAAGCTGGGGTGCTTGCCTCAGGCCTTTTGATGGAGGTGAGCTCTAGCTCGGTGATTGGTCTGTAGCAATATATTCAGCCATGTAGTCAACAAGTAATGTTTTTGACGCCTGCTTTAAGCATCATATAATCTATGGGGTGTAAGGAATATAAAGCGCTGGGACTTAAAAGCCTAACTAAGGAGAAAAGCCAAATATAATGAAAAATTACAATAAAATCAGTATATGTTTGCCTACTGAATGAACAATGGGAAACAATCTGTGCCATAAGTACTTAAAAAGACTTGCAGACTAAAAAAAAGAAGAAGAAAGAAGAAAGGCAATCCATTGGTTCCTGCTTAAATCATACCCCAACCTCAGGCAATTGACTCTAGACCAACAAATCCCCATTTACTCCCGAAAAGTCTCTTTCTCCCCTGAGGAGATTCCATTAATTACCACTGCAGAGCCTCTGAAGAGGCTGCTTCCTCCTTCATTGTTTTGGGTGTGACTCGGTTGTCAGACTAAGGAATTTGAACTCCATTTTCTATAATGGTTGAAAGTTTTTGAGCTAACATTGCATCAGGAATGAGAATTGAGGGGGTGTCAGAAGCAGGAACGGTAATGTCAACACCCCACCCACAGGTTCACACCAGGTCGGCTGGGCAGGACTGCCACCTTGTGACAGGTATGGGCAGCAGGCCCTCCGAAGTGGAGGCTGGAGACTAGAAGGGGTGGGGTGGGGGTGCCTAGCAGTGCTTGACTGGCAGGGAGCTGAAAGCCTTTTCGTGCCTGGGTTAAAGGGACCTTGTTTTAACTTGAGAGAGAGAGAGAGAGAGCATGGAGACAAATGTGGGCCTTTTCAGAAGATCAATATGGCCCTAGGTTCTCAACATTTTTAGCTATCTGTCTCTCTTGTTACAAAGTCACAATAAAGATACCGGAAACTACGCATGTCCTCATCCAAGCATATGTTTATTTTCAAAGAGGATTGTCAGAAAAGGGCTGGCAAAAGTAAATAGGGCAAATTCCGAGCAGCAATGAAAAAGATACTTGAGGTATGCGCGATCTTCAAGTCAGCAGGTGAGAAAGATCCCCTCTCCACTCCTAAGGGCCCCACAGACACCTTGAATTTGTGTCCCAAGTATACTAATTACAGTCTCCTTAGTACTTGTCCATCCTTCTGTATTGTGTGATTTGGTAAATGACATGACTCAGCTCAGTCCAAAGCCATCCACGATGCCATCCTAGACTCTTCCCCCTCTTCCTCCTGACCTCCCCATCCATGGGCCTTCCTGAGTATCTCTCCAGCTCTCCAATCTGCGTCCTTCTCTCCATACTTACTATGTCAGTCTTGGTTCAAACCCCCATTCTCCCAGGCTCACATCAAGCATGTTTCTTGATAAGGACAAGCGTTTCGCAAGGGCAGCGTTGCAAGACTGTACTAGTCAGGGTCCCACAGGACACTGGATCACACTCCAAAGTGGCAAGTGAAGACAGATGAATGAAGGACCATTTACAGAGTTGAGGGCAGACTCCAGGACAGAGCCCGGGATGGCGACGATCCTCCCCTAGGCGAGTCATAGCAGGAAGTTATTGCCATTGCTGGGTTGCATAGCTCTAGAACCCAGAACAAGCTGCTCCAGAAAAGGGGTCTCCCAACTCCAACTGTGACCTCAAGTAGGCCACTGGCAAGCTGAGCCTCACTGGAAGGAGTTAGAAATTTCCTGTCTTGTCTCTCTGTCCTCCCTCTAATCTCCTGTTGGTGCCCCCCATTGATGAACCCAACAAGAAGCCAAAGGGCAAGGGACATTTTCGAAGGTCACCCTACTTGAGTCAGGGTAGAGAAAGGGTGGAGAATAGATCTGGAAGGGCAAAGGGAGAAAAGCCACCACAAAGCCATAGCACAGTATTCATCCGCATATTAAAAGATTTTTAAAAGAACTCTGGCAAAGAAATTCCTTTAAATTTATTTTACTCAGTGTTTTCCTGATGTCTCTGCATCGAATCTTGCCCAGCTATATCCACTTCCTAATTGCCACTAGATATTACTCCCCTGCTTATAAATCTGTCAATGGTTCTCATCATCCATAGCATGAATGCCCCTCCCTAACCTTATACCATGTCTCCATCCTCAGCATCCACGGAGACCCCACCATTGCTGACTCCCACCTATTCTCTAAGGTCATCTCCCTCCCAGCAACTTATCCTCCAGGCTTCCTGTGGAGAAACCACTGCTTGTGGTTTCATGATGGCATGCTGTCCTTCTACCTAGAATGCCCCAGTAATCCTGAGACCTGCATTACCGTGATTCAGTGGGTCCTTTTCTGATGCAGTACGCTAGATGACAGCTATTTTTGTGCCCCTGCTAGATTTTAAACCTTATTTATTATAATATTCACCTCTCACACAGTATTAACCTTCGTATAATATTTGTCTCTTCAATTAGTGTGAAGAATTTCTTGAGGTCAGGGATCAGGATAATACAGTAACCTGGTACTCAACACAAGGACCAGGCATACAACAGGTGTCCAGAAATATGTGCTGCGGAAAGTGCTCCTCTGTGTAAGAACAAACGAGTGGTCAGCAATCGGAGGTGGGATCTCTACGACACACCCCCAAGTCATAAGTAGAAGGGATTTCAAAAATGCCTGTGGCTTGGGTTCCTTGCGTTGGTTCCATTATTCTTGCTTCTAGATACTGAAGCAATTACTAGGAAAAGACAAAGGATTAAAGTAGATGTCTCAATTCACAGGGAACTTATTTCTTGAACAACTCCTCAATACCTGTGTGCAAATGCCAATACCAGGAATTGTGGCAGGGAGTCCCCTCAAACAGGTCAGAACACAGCGCCCTGAAGGGAGATTAGTTTCTTCCACTAGACTGACAACCAGCTCAGATTTCTCAGGTACATCAGCACGTGAAACAACTGACCCACAGGGTCAGACATGGGTCCAAATTTTCCCAGAAATTCTTCTGAAAGTATCACTAGCCTGTTACAGTGACAATCCCAGGAGCTTCTGGAGGGTTGGTTGCTGCGACAGGCAGCCAGAGACCTCACTGTAGCACAGGGTGACGGGGAAAGCACTGGATTACAAATTAGGCAGGAAGAGGATGGGGGACATGTTTCAAATCCTAACTCTGCTTCTTATTGGCTGTTATGACCTTGGCCAAGTTACCCCCTGTTCTGTTTCTCCATCTGCAAAATGGGAGTAAGGTAAGACCTGCCTCACATGGTTATTGTCAGGATTAAATGAGAGAAATAAAAAAAAAAAAATAGTAAGCACCCAATAAATTTCTGTTTCCCTTTTTACTATCTTAATTATCTTCCCCTTTGAGAGGCTGCCTTTCTAATTTTGGAAGGAAGCAGGTGACTTGGATGGGTGCAGTGAGGTATGCTACCTTGTTTGTTTAAATTTCTAAAAAATACTTAATTTCAAAGCTTCCTTATGGCAATTCTGTGACAGAAATAAAACTAGGCAGTTGTTGCTATGCGACATCAGTAGTTTGCCGAGGGACTGGATATATCTCTGCTGTTACTTATCTTTAGTTGAATTTTGAGCAACATTTTTCTGACTACCCAGCGTTATCCTCTTCATATTACGTAAGGGGAAGCTGCTGGGATGGGAGACGGGGGAGCAAGCGCTGCACTGAGGCTCACTGGGTAATGGCTGCTCTGTGGCCATTCCAGCACTGGACGCTTTGTGTCCTCTTTTCATTTTTTGTTCTTTTTTCTTAATCGTGCCTTCCATTTTCTACCCTTTAATAAAAGAAATGTTCCTTTTAGCCCTTTTCTTGACAGCTGGGGTTTGGTGTGTGGTGCTGGACTTTGTCCCTTCTGCAGCAATAAATATTAGGATTTATTTAAAAATTTATTCAGAGCCAGTCCGTTCAATAAGTGCCTCTACTTCTCACTTAATAAAAGACATATCAGGGGCTCCTGGGTGGCTCAGTTGGTTAAGCATCTGCCTGTGGCTCAGGTCATGATCTCAAGGTCCTGGGATTGAACCCCGCCTGGGGCTCCCCGTTCAGTGGGGAATCTGCTTCTCCCTCTCCCTCTCCCTCTCTTCTCTCTCTCAAGTAAATAAATAAAATCTAAAAAAAAAAAAAAAAAAGACATATCAACATTTGGGGCACCTGGGTGGCTCGGTTGGTTAAATGTCCTACTCTTGATTTCGGCTCAGGTCATCATCTCAGGGTCATGAGATAGAAGCCCGCATCGGGCTCCATGCTCAGTGTGGAGCCTGCTTAAGGTTCTCTCTCTTCTTCTCCCTCTGTCTCTCCCCCACGTTTTTGTTCTCCCTTTCTCTCAAAAAAACAATTCATACAAGGACTTTTGTAAAATAGTTAACTTTATGCTCTTGAACTACTCTTATCCTCACCCTATGTGCTGATGTGCAATCCTCATACTTTTTCTTATCTTTCAGAATTCTCCTTCCTAAAATCAAAACAAACAAAAACAGAAGAAAAAAAAAAACAAATAAACTCCGCGGCACAACAGATCCACAATAAGACTCCTAAACGTGTCTTGCTCCTAAGCCCTCCCTTCTCACTGACTCTTCCTCTTCTTCCATGTCTGCTTTTCAGTCCAGACTTCTCACTGACCCTGGTGTTTCTATGCCTCTTTGCTGGCTCCTCTGCTCTCGTTCAAGCATATGCTTGGATTCACCTGACCCTTCTGCTGTTTCTTCCCATTCTGATCTCACCGGCAGGAACTTGCTGAAATTCTGGGGAGGTGCAGAAAAAGAGTGCACAAGAATTCGAAGGGGGTATATTCTAAAGGATTCTGTGACCAGTTTTGAGGAAAAATGTCCAGGGTTAGGGAGCATCATGGGGAAGGGGTAAGCATGCTGAAGATGGGTTTCAAGCTAGAAGGACCTACTCTGTGCTAGGAGAGATGATGAAGCAACAACAGAACACTCTAGTTTTGAAGGAATGTCGGGATTTCAGGCTGATTCCTGTCCTACCCCTCTCCCACCCCCTCTCCTGCCAGTGTGTCTAAGGGCTGTCTTTCTGCCCCAGCTGAAATACAGTTGCCTTGCATTTGCCTCATTCAGCTTGTCTGGGATCTACTATGCAGAAGATAAATGATCAGGACTGAGAGGAACCTCTGAGAATACACAGGCTAACTCCCTGATTCCAAACCTAAAGCCCAGAGACCAGGAGAGATCAGCTAAAGTCACACAGCTTATTAGTGATACCAGGAGAGAGGGACCTGGTGTCCCAAGCCCCAGCTCTCCAACTAATGGATTGACTGGCTAAAAGAGAAGCCTGGAGGGCGGAACTTTAAAGCAAGCCCTTGTTTTGTTGTCTAATTCATGTCTAATTAGAGAACAGTGAAATTTTTTTAGTCTTGGACAGAGGAAATGGGAGACTCAAAGTGATAATGGGCATAATTCTGGGGCATAGCAATTGCTGGTGGGTTTTATTTTATTTATTCATTTGACAGAGAGAGACAGCGAGAGAGGGAACACAAGCAAGGGGAGTGCGAGAGGGAGAAGCAGGCTTCCCGCCAAGCAGGGAGCCTGATGTGGGGCTCGATCCCAGGACCCCAGGATCAGGACCTGAGCTGAAGGTAGACGCGTAACGGCTGAGCCACCCAGGCTCCCCTGTTGGTGGGTTTTAAATCACATAGTATGAACAGGTTCCTGTTTTTCTTATGGGTGTATGGCTTCAACAAACATTCATGTACCAAGCATGTATTGAGTACCCGCTGTTTCCACATACAGCATTGAGCACTGGGGTACAGAGACGCAAAGAACATGATTCTGGCCCAGCCCTCAAAATGCTTGTGGACTAACGGCTAGACAAAATCTCAAATGAAACGACAAAGCAAAAGAATCATGTGGGAAATGCTTACCCCCCCCTACACACACACACAGAAGGGGGTGGCTTTTGAGCTGGGTCTTCAAGGATAAATAGGAAAGTGGCAAACAGGCAGAGAGGGAGAAGGCACTCCGTGAGGCTGAGGGGACCCCCCAGACAAAGAGGCCACGACAAAGGGAAGGACCGTGGTTCTCGGCGAGAGGGGTCGCGGCACAAAGGGTGTGTGTGACGGGAGGTAGGAGATGAGGCGGCAAGCACACAGGGGCTGGGCCACAGTGGGCCTTGTACAGCCACGCGAGGGGTTTGATTAATAAATTCATTTACATATTCATAGTCCACTTGGATAGAAAAAAAGATTTGCCGCTATGGCATTTGGACTTTATCCTGTGAGCCACAGGGAGTTAAAAGGTTTTAATAATAGGAGCATCGTGACTGGATTTCTGTGTTGGACAGATTTTCAGATTTTCACTACTGACCTTTCAAATGCTAGGTGAAATGAGCAAACGTTGCATCTGTCTGCTGGTAAAAGAACTGTAAAAGCAAAGCTGTATTTACAAAGCGGGGAATATTTCACGAAGACTTAGCTTGTTATGTCTGGTGAATTCTAAATAACAATGGTTATGGGTTATGATAAGACCTGGGCATGAAGAGAACGTCATCCTTTACTCTGCAGGAGCCCTTTGAAGCTTCCTAAGCTTCCATTCAACCTTACAAAGTCTTATTTATAATACACGAAGTGACCCTCTACCCAGACGGCCAGGTAATAGCGGTCACTAACATCTGCACCGTGCTTTCTATATTCACAGAAGACTGTTGTTCCATTTTCTGTGTTGATTCCCACAATAATTGGATGGGTAAGTGTTATTTTTGTCTCTGTTTTACACACGAGGAGACCGAGAATCGGAAAGGTAAAGTGACTTACCTAAGGTCACAGTCAGTGAGGGATAGGGCTGGTTTCTCTAACCCCACATTCTGATGTTCTTTCCACTTTAGCTTGCTGGTAATCAGATGGTGGCAGCCAGATCACTTTCACAGAGATCACGGACTGTGATCTGCTCCAAAAACTGCCACCAGTTTACTGATGGTCTTGCTCATGTCCTCACCCATCTAATAGTAGTAACACCCGCTCGTGGACACTCAGAATGTTCTAAGAATAAGAGACCACTTTGCAGAGTGTAGAGTGCTAGACAAGTGCTCTGCTCATCTACATTCACTTAGAATAATGGTCTGACCCCAAAAAGCCTAGAAACCATTCATATATGAGAGTGGATGACAAAATATTTTCACCTCGTGTTCTTCCTCTTTCACCTGGCGACGGGTAAACAAAAATAGGTCATCTCTTGAATGTGTCCTCTTCCAGTGAAAACACACTTTTGCAGCCAATTGTAGTGACACATAAGCCAGGCATTTAAAAAATCAGTCTTAAGCTAGCAAAATAACAGAGAAAGTTATCTCACCTTTCAGGACTCGGACTTTATCCGCAAAATAATGGAGTTGGACCCAATGAACTCTAAGGTCTCTTCCTGTTCTAAGACTGAATTATTTTATGCCTAAATGAAACAGGTTCATGTAAGATCTGATTAAGGTCTTTTTGATCCTCCTGAGGTGATCCCTGGAAACACAGTTTTTAAACTGTGAGCCTCCCATTACCCACCCCCTTTTTCCACTACGGGGACAAGACAGCTGCCCTGATTCACCAACAACAGCCATAAGAAGATGACCTCTTGGCAAACGCAACAGCACAAAAAGTTCTCCTCTTTCTTCTCCCCTGCGGCAGCTGCAAGAAGGGAAAAGCCCCCCAAAAGACAACCCAGTTTAAAACAATGGGTAAAGGACTCGAATAAACATTTCTCCAAGAAGAAATACAAATGGCCCATAAGCATGAGAAAAAAATGCTTTACGTCACTAGTCATCAGGGAAATGTAAATCAAAAGCACAATGAAGGGGATAGAAAGATGGGCAAAACGGGTGAAGGGGACTGGGAGCTAAGGCTTCCAGGTATGGGATGAATGATTCACGGGGAGGAAAGGCACAGCATAGGGAATATAGTCAGTGGTACTGTAATAGCCTTGTATGGTGACAGATGGCAGCTACGCTTGTGGTGAGCACAGCACAACGTATAGACTTGTCCAATCACTATGTCGTACACCTGAAACTAACGTCACAGTGTGCGTCAACTATATTTCAATTTTTAAAAACCCACAATGAGCTATGACTTCAAATCTATTAGGACGACTATAGTCACAAAAAGATATGCACCAGTGTTGGTGAGATATGGAGAAAGTGGGACGCTGGGACGCTGCTGGCGTGGACGCTGTCTGGCCACTCCTCAGAAAGATAAACATCAATGGCGAGGATGCAGAGAAAGGGGGACCCTCTTACACTGTTGGTGGGAATACAAACTAGTGTAGCCACTCTGGAAAATGGTATGGAGGCTCCTCAAAAACGTAGAAATAGAGCTACCCTACGACCCAGCAATCGGTCGTAAATACTAGGTATTTACCCAAAGGATACAAAATGCTGATTCAAAGGGGCACCTGCACCCCAATGTTTAGAGCAGCAATGTCCACAACAGCCAAAATATGGAAAGAGCCCACATGTCTATCAACAGATGAATGGATAAAGAAGAGGTGGCGTGTGTGTGTGTGTGTGTGTGTGTGTGTGTGTGTGTGATGGAATATTACTCAGCCATCAAAATGGATGAAATCTTGCCACTTGCAATGACATGGATGGAACTAGAGGGTATTATGCTAAGTGAAATAAGTCAGTCAGAGAAAGACAAATACCATATGATTTCACTCATATGTGGAATTTAAGATACAAAACAGATGAACACAGGGGAAGGGTAGGAAAAATAAAATAAGATGAAAACAGAGAGGGAGGCAAACCATAAGAGACTCTTAACTACAGGAAACAAACTGAGGGTTGCTGGAGAGGATGGGGTAACTGGGTGATGGGCAGTAAGGAGGACACTTAATGTAATAAGCATTGGGTGTTATATGCAAGTGATGAATCACTAAATTCACCCCTGAAACTAATAACACACTATATGTTAACTAAACTGAATTTAAATACTTTTTAAAAATAAAAATAGGGGCGCCTGGGTGGCACAGCGGTTAAGCGTCTGCCTTCGGCTCAGGGCGTGATCCCGGCGTTCTGGGATCGAGCCCCACATCAGGCTCCTCCGCTATGAGCCTGCTTCTTCCTCTCCCACTCCCCCTGCTTGTGTTCCCTCTCTCGCTGGCTGTCTCTATCTCTGTCAAATAAATAAATAAAATCTTTAAAAAAAATAAAATAAAATAGAATAAAATAAATGTTAAAAAAAAAAAGATACACATTGAATTACCATATGACCCAGCAGTGCCACTCCTAAATATACACTCGAAAGAACCGAAAACAGGAACTCAGACAGATGCCAGTGTTCTTTGCAGCATTATTCACAATAGCCAGAAAGTGTGGATGAGCAAAATGGGGCATATCCGCCTAATGGAATATTAGCCATAAAAAAGAATGGACTTCAGATACATGCCACAACATGGGTGAACCATGAAAACATGATGTTAGGTGAAAAAGCCAAACAGAAAGGACAAATATTGTATGGTTTCACTTACTTGACATATCTGTAATAGGCAAATTCATAGAGACACAAAGTGGTTTGAGGTCTACCAGGGGCGGCAGGAAGGAAAAATGGGGAGTTTTTGTAAATGTATACAGAATTTCTGTTTGGGTGATGGAAACATTTTGGAAATAGTGATGATTGCATAGCATTGTAAATGTAATTAAGGTCACTAACTTAAACACTCAGGGTTAAAATGGCAAATATAATATATATATATATAAATATATATACACACACACACATATATATGTATTCAAATATATATATATTCAAGTATATATATATGTATATATATACATATATATATATATATTCAGAATAAGAAAAAAAAAAAAAAAGAAGGGCAGGGGTCAGAGCTTGCCCTAGCTGAATGTCCGAGCAGCCAAAGGCCCTTGGGCTTGTTGACCTGCCCCCAGAGCAGGAGAAAGAGCACCACAGACAGGGTACAGTAGGGGCATACCAGGCTAGGAGCGACAGATGGTCCCCTTGGGTTCTTGTGTCCTGAAGCATGCAGAAAAGAAATTCCACAACTGGCTGCAGATCCTGAGTCGGGGGCCGTGGAGGGCAGGTGGCTTCGGGAAACTCACGAAGGACTACTAATGCCGATGGAGCACATGGGCCAGAGCATCAGCCGCAGAGCCTAAAGCGGTGCCCACGGCCACCACCGGCCCTTCAAGCACACAGCCAGAGCAGACAATGGCCAAAAGAAAGGTAGGAGGATGCCACCATCTGTGTCCCTCAGTCTGTCCCTGACTCACAGAGAAATAAGCAGGAAGAAGAAGGAGGGAGATGAAAAAGAGCACGTGAGACCCCTTCGCTTCTGGAACACTGGAACTGCTCGTCTAATAGGAATAGGAGGGAGGAAGGGGGAAGCTTTTAATCAAATATCAGATACATGGGGTTTTTTAATTTAATTTTAATTTTTTTAATTTTAGTATACTTGGAACACGATGTTACATTACTTTCAGGTGTACAACATAGTGATTCAACATCTCTATACATTATGCTATATTCACAAGTGCAGTCACCATCTGTCACCATACACCGTTATCACAGTATCATTGACTATATTCCCTATGCTGTGCCTTTTATTGCCAAGACTTATTCCATAACTAGGAGCCTGTATCTCTCGCTCCTCTTCATGCACCTTGCCCATCCTCCTAGCCCCCTTTCCCCTGGCAATCATCCATTTGTCCTACATTTATAGGTCTGATCAGACAGATATTTTTAAAGGAGAGACTGGGGCTCACAAATTGAAACAAGACTGTTCTGCTTGGCCTAAAGTGGCCAAAGTACAAGGACGCGGACTGAAATATCATTATGGGAGCTGGTTCCCAGGAGGGAATGGTGATTTGGTAAAGTTGATAGAATTTATTTATACCACTTGGGTTTAATGAGTCAGTTCTAACAAACTCACATGAGTTGATTTAATACACAAGTTGTATGTTGTGGGAGATATATGCCAGTGTTCCCCGTATCCACGCTCCCCATTCCTTCATAGTAAGAGGACTTACAATTCTAAGCTGAGCAAGAGAATACATTTTCCAATCTTCCACTGTATCTAGGTTTGAACATGTGCCTACATCATGGACAATAGAATAAGCATGGAAATACGTGGCTTTTTTTGGAGACCTCTCTTAAAAGGCCACTACCTTGTACCCTTAGCCTCCCTCAGCCACTTTCTTTTTCAAGCATTGCCCCACTCTGCTTCTTAAGTTGGAAACTAGGTCTATAGCTAACATTCTCTATCATGAGGATAATGGCCACAGCCTCAAGATGACAAAGGGGGTAAACCCTCAGGATTCTGGACTCCAGGGAGCTTTTTGGAGGAGAACTACTACACCAGCCCTGAACAGCCTAACTTTTATATGAAAAAGTGGGGGGGGGGGGTCTATTTTTTAAGCTGCTGTTACTTTAGGCCTCTGTAACTCACAGTTGAACCTAATTTTACAAAATATACTATTACAAAAATAATCTATAAATTCAAATGTAGAAAAAAATTAAAACTATGTGATACCTCTTCACCTCAACTTAGTCAAAATAACATAGATACTAAAAGCCAACATTTATGGAGACCTTCTGCAAGTAATTTTTGTACCAAGAGCTTCGTAAGCATTGGTTCTCTAGTTTTCTCAATAACATCCCCATAAACAGGTATTATCATTCACATCATAGAGACAGAGAAGCTGAGATTTAAAGAAGTTAAATAACTTGCCCAAAGTCACACAGCTAGTATCTGTAGAGCCAGGATAAAAATCTAGTCTGTCTTATCCAGAGCCATGCTCTTAACCACGATGTATCACACCAGCCTAGAAGTTCTTCTGGCAAAGATGCATTTGGGTGGAGATCTAGGATATACTGAACTGCAATAATATGTCCTTAAATTTTTATAATGTATAAAGACAGGATTTGTTTGGTGATAGGTGTAGATAATATTTCTCAATTTGCTTATAAACTGAGTAATGTCATACTATAATGTGAACCCAAGAACAGGTTGGAAAGCAGCCACTGAAAGATGTATAACATTGAAAAGATGTTGTGATAACAAACTCATAATTCCGGCCAAACAGAGCACATACTTGCTATTTGTGATAACTCGAATAAAGCAGATTATTTGAGCGTATTTGCATTGTTATAGTAGAAACAGAATTTCTTTGAAATGTATTCAAGAAAAGATTTTTAAATATCACTACCTTAGATAAAGAAGCCGAAACAAACATAAAATTTGAATATTAAAATAAAAGTTACCTTTGGTGACCAATTAGTTTACATATACCAGTTAAATATTTTTAATAAAGTGGTGATTCTAACCCACTGGCATTGCTTCAGGAGATAATATTTAGGAATATTCATCAGGGAACTAATAACTGCTTACATTGTGTCCATGTCATAGTACAGGATTGATATATTGTAGATGTTTAATAAATATTTAATAAATGAAAGAATGGATGGATCAAGGTGGATGGATGGTGGTTGGGTGGATGAATGGATGCATACTTGAATAAATGAATATGAACATGCTTTACCAGTTTCAAATAGTTTGACCCTCAGAAGCATCCTGTGAGCAAGATGACTGGAAAAAAAAAAAAAAAGACATCCTTCACATTCTTCTCAAGTGTACATGGGACATTCTCTAGGATAAATTATTGATAGGTCACAAAAAAAGCATTAGCAAAGGAAAACTGAAATCATAGCAAGTATCTTTTCTGACCACAATGGTATGAAACTAGAAATTAATTATAGGAGGAAAGCTGGGAAATCCATGGAGACATTATTATTAAATTAAACAACACACTCAAAAAGTCAAAAAGTGGATTAAAAAATCTCAAAACAAATGAAAATGGAAACACAACATTTCAAAAATTATAGTGCAGCAAAAGCAGTTCTTTTTTTTTTTTTAAAGATTTTATTTATTTATTCAACAGAGATAGAGACAGCCAGCGAGAGAGGGAACACAAGCAGGGGGAGTGGGCGAGGAAGAAGCAGGCTCATAGCGGAAGAGCCTGATGTGGGGCTCGATCCCGGATCGCCGGGATCACGCCCTGAGCTGAAGGCAGACGCTTAACCACTGTGCCACCCAGGCGCCCCAGCAAAAGCAGTTCTAACAGAGAAGTTTATAATGATAAATGCCTAAATTAAGAAAAAAAAGAAAGATCTCAAATCAACAACCTAAATTTCACTTTAAGGATAATTAGAAAAAGAAGAATAAATTAATCCAAAGTTAGCACAAGGAAGGCAATAACAAAGAGCAGAGGAGAAGTGAATGAAGTAAAGATAAGAAGTCAATAAAAAAGATCAACAAAACTAAGAGCTGGTTTTCTAAGGAGATTTTTAAAAATTGAAAAACCATTAGTTAGATTAAGAAAAAAGAAGACTGGGGAGCCTGGGTGTCTCAGTCCGTTAAGCATCTGCCTTCGGCTCAAGTCATGATCCCAGGGTCCTGGGATCAAGCCCCCATATTGGACTCCCTGCTTAGTGGGGAGTCTGTGTTTCCCTCTCCCTCTGCTCCTCCTCCTCCCTCCCCCTGCTCCTGCACATACTCTCTCTCTCTCTCTAGCTTGCTCTCTCTCAAATAAATAAAATCTTTTTTAAAAATTATTTTTAAAAAAGACTCAAATAAATAAGATCAGAAATAAGATATAAGACATTACAACTGAAACTACAGAAAGACAAAGGATCATAAGAGACTGCTATGAACAATTATACAACAAATTGGATAACCTAGAAGAAACTGATAATTTCCTAGAAACATACCACCTACCAAGACTGAATTATTAAAAAAAGAAAGAAAGAAAGAAAGAAAGAAAGAAAGAAAGAAAGAAAGAAAGAAAAGAAAAGAAAAGAAAAAAGAAAAGAAAAGAAAATCTGAAGAAACCAATAACAAGTAAGAAGATTGAATCCGTAATCAAAAACTTTCTAACATCCAGGACCAAACAGTTCCCCTGGTTAACTCTACTAAATATTTAAAGAAGAATTAACACCAATCCTTCCCAAACTCTTCCAAAAAATCAAAGAGGAAGGAATACTCCCAGACTCATTTTACAAGGCCAGCATTCCCCACCTCCCAAAGCCATATATGAACACTGCAAGAAAAGAAAACTATAGGCCAATATCCCTGGGGAATATGGAAAAATTCTCAAGAGTCTATTAAAAGGATCATTCACCATGATCAAATGGTATTTATCCCTGGGATGCAAGGACGGTTCAACATATACAAATCAATAAATGTGATAAACAACATTAATAGAATAAAAAATAAAAATCATATGATCACCTCAATAGATGCAGAAAAAGTATTTGACAAAATACAATATCCCTTCATAATAAAAACTCTTAATAATTTGGGTATAAAAGGAATACACTTCAGCATAATAAAGGCCATATATGACAAACGAACAGCTAACATCATACTCAAAGGTAAAGGGTTGAAAGCTTTTTCTCTAAGAGCAAGAACAAGACTAGGGTGCTCAATCTCACCACTCCTACTCAACATAATACTAGAAGTCCTAGTCAGAGCAATCAGACAAGAAAAAGAAATAAAAATCATCTAAACTGGAAAGAGTAAAATGGTCTCTGTTGCAAATGATATGATCTTACATATAGAAAACCCTCATGACTCCACCAAAACACTGTTAGAACTAATCAGTGAACTCAGTAAAGTTACAGGATACAATATCAAAATACGAAATCAGTTGTGTTTCTAGACACCAACTAAATATGTGAAAAAAAAATAAAGAGAAACAATAAAATACTTACGAATAAATTTAACCAAGGAGGTGAAAGATCTGTACATTGAAAACTGTAAGGCCTTGATGAAAGAAATTGAAGGTGACACAAATGGCAATATCCCATGTTCATGGATTGGAAGAATTAATATTGTTTAAATGTCCATACCACCCAAAGCGATCTACAGATTCATTGCAATCCTTATCAAAATTCCAATGGCATTTTTCACAGAAATAGAAAAAATAATCACGAAGCTCATATGGAACCACAAGATACCCCGAATAGTCAAAGCAATTCTGAGAAAGAAGAACAAACCCGCAGGCATCATACTTTCTGGTTTCAAGCTATATACAAAGCTATAGCAATCAAAAGATGGTGGTGGCATAAAAAAGACATATAAATCGCGGAACAGAATTGAGAGCCTAGAAATAAACCCTGCATATACAGTCAGTTACTGTTTGATAAGGAAGCCAAGAATACTCAATGAGAAAAGGATAGTCTCTTCAGTAAATGGTGTTGGGAAAACTAGATAATCACATGCAGAAGGATGATATTGGACCCCTATTTTACACCACTCAAAGAAATTAACTTGAAATGGATTAAAGACTTCAATATAAAGATTCAGATCATAAAATTCCTAAAATAAAAATAGGGAAAAATCTCCTTGGCATTGGTCTTGGCAATGATTTTTGGATATCACACCAAAAGCACAAGAAAAGCAAGCAACAATTAATAAATGGGACTGCATCAAACTAAAAAGCTCTACCCAGTAAAAGAAACAATCAACAAAACGAAAAATCAACCTACAGAATGGTAGAAAATATTTACAAATAATCTATCTGATAAGGGGTTGATATTCAAAATATATAAGGAGCTCAAACAACTCAATAGCAAAAAAAATTTTTAATCCAATTTAAAAATGAACAGAGGGAGACACCTGGGTGACTCAATTGGTTAAGTGTCTGTCTTCAGCTCAGAAGACAGAGGGTCCTGGGATTGAGGCCCACATCCAGCTCCCTGCTCAGTGGGGAGTCTGCTTCTCCCTCTCCCTCTCCCTCAGTTCTCTCTCTCTTTCTCAAATAAATAAAATATAAAAAAAGAAACATTAAAAAAATGAACAGAGGAACTAAATAAAGATTTTTCTAAAGAAGAGATCAAAATGACCAATGGGTAGATGAAAAGGGCTCAACATCACTAATTATCAGGAAAATGCAAATCAAAGCCACAATAAGATATCACCTCATCCCTGTTTAAATGGCTCTCATCAAAAATACAAGCGTTAAGAAGTGTTGTCAAGGATGTGGAGAAAAGAGAACCCTTCAGCACTGTTAGCGGGAATGTAAACTGGTATAGCTACTATAGAAAACAATATGGAACTTCCTCAAAAATTAAAAATATAACTACCATATGATCCAGCAAGCCCACTTCTGGGTGTATATAGCCAAATGAAATTAAATCAGGATCTCAAAGAGACACCTGTATTCCCATGTTTACTGTAGCATTGCTCACAATAGCCAAGTTATGGACACAACCTAAGCGTTCATCAGTGGAGGAACAGATAGAGAAGACGTGACAGATATACATATGTACAATGGAATATTAGTTAGCCATGGGAAAGAAGGAAATCCTGCCATTTGCAACAACATGGATGTATCTTGAGAGCATTATGCTAAGTGATATAAGACAGACAGAGAAAGACAAATACTATATGTGTACTCCACTCGTATGTGGAATCTGAAAATGCTGAACTTTTTGAAAAAGAAAGTAAATTGGTGGTTGCCAGGGGGCTATGGGGTGTGGGAAATAGGGTGATGTCAGTCAAAAGTTATAATATTCCAATTAAATGGAGTAATCTTGGAAATCCAATGCACAGCACAGTGACTGGAGTTAACAATACTGTATTATATACTTGAAATTTGCTAAGACAGTAGATATTAAATGTTCTCAATGCAAAGAGACAAAATAATGATTATGTGAGGGGATGAGATGCTAATAACTCTACTGTGGTAATCATTTTACCATGTTTAAGTGTATCAAATGATCACGTTGTATACCTTACACATATATAATGTTAGATGTCAATTGTATCTCAGTGTAGCATTCTGATAGCAGGCAAAGGAAGTATGATTATATTTGTCTGAAAAATAAAAAGGCCCAAAGATTTTGATATTTGCCTAGCTGGACTTAATATGGGAATCCTTCTCCTCCATAAACAAAAAAAGTCTTTATTGCTTACTGTTTTAGGAAGGAAGAAACGCCTGTGTTATGAACTATTCCTTGAACGAGCCATGGTGTTTCACTCTTCGGTGCCCAAGCAAGTCGTATTTTCCAAAGACGTTCACAACATTATCTTCTTACATGTGACTTAACACACTTCCAGTTGATATGTGGCATCTATATTCTCCACTCTTGAATCTGGATTAGTTTAAGATTATGGTAGAAGTGAGCTATAGGAGTTCTTAGGCTAGGTCATAAAAGGTAACGTAGCTTCTCAATGTGCTTTGAATAATCTCTTGAAACCAGCCACGAGGCTGTCATACTGCGAAGAACTCCAAGCAGCTATGTCAAAGCCCTCAGCTTGGCTGAGCTCCGACGCTAGAGCCAGGACCAATTTGTGAGTCCGCCATTGCGAAAGTGGATTCACCGGCCCTGGGTGCAGGGGGTGCGGCTGCTTCATCGGAGCTAAGCCATCCTTGACTAGCTCTGATCAAATTACATTCACAATCAAAATAAATTATTGCCATCATCTTTGGCCATTAAGTTTTAGATGGTTTGTTAACACAACAATACCAATCTGAAAAATGCCTTCACTGCGTCCCTGCTTTCAAATGCCCTTCTTTTCCTTATCTACTTGGAAAATATTCTTTCTTTTTTGAAAGAAAACATGCGTTCTTCAAAACCCCAATCACTTACATGTCTTCTGGGTTGTCTTCTCTTATATTCCCCTTCTCTCCAATAAACTTAATCTCCTGTCTCTATATAGCTTCTGTGGATCTTAAATATCTCTCTAGAATTACACAGCAAATGTTGCATTCTACACCTGGCACATCACGGAGCACAATGAATGCTTTCCAACTGAATGGAGTTGCATTTCATTCAACAGAAACCTGCAGCTGCCGTTGTACTTATCAGTCCTACTGATGTTGCATGGCCCCTCCATTCGCACCGCCATTAATGCTGGCGCTCCTCTCCACAGCTCCTGCATGGACCTCAGGGTTCTCCTCACGAGCCTGAAGTCAACTTTCCCTGCCATCTGACCAACGATGTTTGGTTTCACACGGGGAGCTACTCTTTCCCCACTATTACAACGCCGTTAGAGGTGTCTCACATACAGCACCTTTTGAACAAGTTCTCTTGGGGCTAAATTGTGGATACACAAACGGCACCATATTTTCCCCAAGAGTCCACATATTAATTCCAGACTCAACCTTACTCTTTCCCCAAGCTGACACAACAGGCTAAATAGGGTTTCTGGTGGCCAGCCGGGAGTGCCAAAATTCCCTGGCTGGCTACACTGATCCAGTTCCCATTGCCTCCCATCTGTCACCCTTCCTTAGACGATTTCTAGAATTATTTTCTATACTTGACTTTTGTAGTGGTGCATAGCTGGGCTAGCTCAGATTGCAGAAGAGATAAAGCTTCGTGCTAGGACTTGATAGGATTATACTCCGACGGTATGGTACCATTCCTAAGCCCAACGCTCACTGGGAGCTTAGGACTCAATGTTTTTCTTCCCACTCTGCCACACTGTCTAGCAGAGATTTATTCAAGTTAGCATCTCTGCTTTAGTGGGAAGGATGAGGCCTCAACATTTTCATATTTTTCTTTCGTTAACCATTGCCCCACTCAAGACTGCCAATTCCTATATTTGTTGGGCCTGTTAGACACATGTTACCCAGCACGACTGGATGGGCATTTCTAGTCCTAGTGATTACAATGCCCACTGTACGGTGGTTGCATGATGCAGTAGAAAGAACCACGACATCGCGGGCACAAGCCCTCTCATTAAATATCTGTGTGCCTTTAAGCAGGTCATTTTGTATACAGAAAAAATATACATTAGTATATTAATATTAATATAGCTAATTATATATAAAACCAGCCATTGCTGGCTTTAAAAAGGGAAGAGATTCCACGAGGTACACTCAGCTTTATGTAATGTGAAAGGCTGGAATCCCTAAGGCAGAGCACACAGAGAAGGGTAATATCATGCTCTGCTTCCACAACCCACCAGCCCAGCCACACATCAGATTATTAAAACCACTCCTGGGAAAGAACAGAATTCGTTGATTATGCATTCATCCCACATAGCTCTTGGCTCTAGCAATTCTCTACACCTCCAGAGACCTCTCATCTTCCTCTTCATCTACATTATCCAGAAAAGAAAAAAAGCCAGCTGTCAGAGGGAGTGATCTTTTTAGCACTTTTCCAATCAAAACCAGCCTTTGCTGACTTCCTAGAATAAATCCTGTGTGCTGGGCTCCAAAAAGACTATGATGGCTTTTCAGTGCACTGGCTCCATCTAGTGACTGTTGAAGAGAATGCATCCAAACTTTCTCATTTTGGATCCGTTTACAGCCCTGACCCTGAAAACCAGACAATGTATTTTAAAAGGCCAGATCTAAATTTCAGTTCCAACGATTCAGGGAAACTTGCACATTGCTCATTTTAGTAGTAATTTTCATAAGCATGGACATTGGGTCCAGAGTCTGAGTGCAAATCCCTGTTCTATTTCCTACCGCGTTCTGCCTGTGTGACTTAGGTCATTTTCCTTATTTAAACTTTATTTTTGGTAAAAATAAGGGTAATTCTTATTTAACCTTTCTTAATGTTAATTTTTAATACCTAATAGGAATTTCCTAATAATTAATATGGATAGATAGTAGACAGAGTGCTTAGTAAACTACTTAGCACTTAATAAACAATAATAAATCATAATTATTTCTATTACTAGCTACTTGAAGGACATCCATAGAATATCCATTTCTCTGTGGGTTGCTACTTCCTACTCTTCTAACTAAACTAAACAGGAGATAATAATCAATTTTTAAATGCTTACATTAGCATGGATTGGGTCAGATAGATTCCCCTGCAGAAATTATACATTCATTATTATGTGACTGACTAGAATAAATATTCTAATGATTCAAGAAAGGTGCTAAATTTTTTATTAAATGTGTGTCACATCTGTTTCCTTCTTTTGTACTGGAAATGAAGTTTGAAGTTCATCCTTATAGATCGAAAACCTACGGAATGTAACCTTTTCAATTGTCTCTAATATCCATTCTCAAAATAAAGCTTCAACAGCATAATTTTGGGTCCGTCTTGAATGCAAAACAAAACACAAAAAACAAAACCACTTTTTAATGAGTGGGGAGTATTTTTTAAGAATAAATATTTATGGTTAGTTGGCCATAATGTACCTTTATTCAATTTCATAACTAAATCGTACTTCCAGAATCCCTTTGTTAAGCAGAAGAACCCAGCCTTGGTCCCAGCCCTGTTCTTCCTTTTCTCTGATTCTTTAGATGTTTTTTATATCTGGTCCCGTCTCTCTAAACCCTTGATTCTGGATTTCCTGCCCCCTTCCCCACCTCCTGCACAGACACCTTACTTTATAATGTAGATACGAAAGCACAGGACCAAGAACCATGGTATTTGCGATTTATCTTAACTGAATCAAATTCAAGAAACTAAATACAAGTCACATCTGAGATGCTGGGGATACCTACCCATCACACTATCCTACAGAGTTATGGTGAATATCATATAAATTTGTGCAGGTGAAAGAGCCTTGTGTATCATAAGGTGCTACACAAACACAAAATTAGTGCTGACAGCCCAGGATGAGAACTACTAGTTTATGAAGATCTAGTCCCAATCTTTTAAGCATAGAAACCCTCATATGCCAGGAGTTGTATTTTTACTATCTGATGATTGAGAAAATACAAGTTTTCGCTTGGACTTCAAGTCCTTTTCAGTAATTCCAAGGCCTCCCAGAGGGTCGCAGTCGTATGTTTAGATACCTAACGCAATAAAGAAGTCAACCAAGGATGACCTCAATACATGGAGCTGATTTCTTCTTGTTTTCAGATTCATCTAAACCAACTACTCTTTCCTAAATGTCCTCAAGCGGTGAGAACATCACCGCTTGCTCTCACTCTGGACCCTCTTCTCTGCTACACCCCGGAAGCCTACACCCATCTGTCATTTCTTCCATAGCTAACAAGTAACTATCAATTCTTAACAGTTCCTCACAGCTAAACCTATAAGGGCACACACCTCAATCGAAGAAAATAAAATTGCTCTTACACATGGAAATGGAAAGATTTGAGTCCAAAGTACTGGTAAAAAAAAAAAGAAAAGAAAAAGAAAAAGAAAAAAAAGTACACTCCCCTCCTCCAATCCTTGAGTTATTAATCATCTCGAGGTTGCAGTACTCAGACATCTGTTGGATAAAAGAACAGATTAGAAGGAGGCAAGGAAATCTGCCAAGACCTGAGGCAGATGCTTCCTCCTAGATTTGGACCTATTAGCAATGCTACGTGTTCTGACTCTTTTCTGCAGAATTAAGTTTTAAACATCACACTTCTCTAATGTATTAAAACCACTCCGGTGGAGGGAGAACTTGAGCATAAGGAGTCCCAGGCATCACTGGACCACTTCGCTCATTCACTCAAAAGCTGTAGCTGAGAGCCTACTCAATTAGCCCGAAGCTATTCTGGGGCTGGGATTTAGAGCTAAAAGACACAGTTCCTGCTCTCAACGTGTTTGCTGTCCACTGAGAGACTTGGTTTAGAGTCTGGTGGCCTCAGTTCAATGGTACAAGGTGCCCGAGGTGTCCTGCAGTACACGGGTCAGCACCTAAACCAGGAGTGAGAGGGAATCGCACATAATTTCCCAGGGAAGGTGAGGCCGGAAGTAAGATTCGTAATCTTAACATAAGCTTATCAGGTGATAAAGGGATAACCTCTTCCAAGTTAACCAGCAAGGTTCAGAAAATTAAAGAGAGCTTGGGCAGAAGATGCAAACCGGGGCAGCTGGCATTCAGAAGAAAGAGTTGCTAAGGCCCTCTAAGAGAGGCTCGCTGTGCCTAGCCAATGAGCTTCTATCGTGGTTGAAGGCAATAGGAGCTTCTAAAGGATTTTAAATGGGAGAGTAGCTTAGAGTCCCCTTTCACAGTTTTCAGCATGCTCTCTACAGAAAGTAAAGGAATTTCAAGGTTTAAAGAAAGTTGGATGGGGGCACCTGGGTGGCTCAGTCGGTTAAGCGGTGAGCTCTTGTTTTCAGCTAAGGTCATGATCTCAGGGTCATGAGATCGAGCCCCCCCACTGGGCTCACTCAACACAGAGTCTGCTTAAGATTCTCGCCCTCTCCCTCTGCCCTCCCACCCAACCACCCCCACTCCCCGGCTCACACATGCACTCGAGCGTGCTCTCTCTCTTAAAAAAAAAGTTGGATTTAGTTGAGTTGATGAGGATCAGAATGGGGAAATGCAAGGAGAAAAAAGGGAGAAAGGGAATGTGCGCTGCAATGAGTCTGCCATCTATATATTTTTAACAATCCACCTCCCTTCCCCTCTGTTTTTCTCCTTCTCCACCCCCAGCCAATACCATTTCTAAATTTGGCCTCATTATCATCCACAATATGTCGATCATTGATTCAACTACTTAGGATAAACACATTAGAAAGAAGATAAGGTGATAGAAATACTGTAATATGAAAGATTTTCTCACAATGTGGGAAGAAGCATATATTTTTTCCAAATTTCACGTAGTCCAAGAAACACTGTAAGTATAAGTGCATGTTGCCATGGAAACTAGATGTCATCATTAGCATCATCAACATTCACTAAATGCCTGTGAGAGATTGTTCCGAGTGACTTCCTACTTACACTAGAAAAGAAGGAGCCGATGTTTGCTATGAAGAAATTGCTAAATTCAAATGACTTCTGGAATAATACATGCTTGGTAAGAAAATCATTTTTATCATTCATCACTGCTTGGTGCTGGGGACACAGAGATTAATAAGACTCCGTTTCTGTCCACAAAAATGTCACTCTGGTGTGGGCAGCAGATGTAGAAATGATTATTAGACAATGCAGGAAAGCAGCGAGAGCGATGTTCGCGGGGTATTATGCATAACCCCTAAAGCCATCAAATGCTGACACGAGAAGCAGCACATGCTTACTCAAGAAAAAACAATCTGTTTATCTATTTCCTGCCTCATTATTTATCCCTGAACATAATGTTTTAAGTTTTATAATGCACAAGGGAGAAGATTCACTTTGTCTTCTTCCCAAATTCCTCTCACTCTTCCTAGTTTGAACCTTCATCAGTGAGATCCTCGGTTCAAATGCAGAGCTCCTCCAAAGACTATACAGACTGGAATTGTGGTTTCTACAAGCTGTTAAGAGAAAGAACGCATGAATAATTTAGACTCCACCAACTGCCAATAATCTTGTGTTCCAAAACTCTGTATCCAAGGAGCCTATGATAGGCAGGGCACCTGAGAGAGAGAATGTGGTGCCCAGGAGGGTGATAGATCTTTATTTGCTCTGTGTAGTCAGCAAGCCTTGATGCGGGCTGCTGACGGCCTGTCCAGATCTGTAATACTCTCGGATCGCCCTGAGGGGCCCCACTTGTTGCCAAGGCTCCACTTGTTACTTCTCGTTGGACCTCCGTGGCATGGTCAACCGCCTCATCTTCTACACGCCATCTGCATCATCCACCAGAAACTATGTTTTCCTCTTGGCCTTTTCCCTCTCTCAGGCTATAGAAACTGCCCCCAACAACCTGCTCTGCCAGGAGGATATGAAGTTCTCATGTTCCAGTATAAAAGCAGGATTCTCTAGAGAAGTCAAAACAAGAGCAATCAGGCTTGCCGCATACAGTAGCCAAGAACATGGAGTAGAGCATCCTAACCAATTCCAGAAGATTCTGGAGTTCTTAAAGGAGATTCGATCCTAAGTGAATCAGGGTCCGCTGAAGCCTTCACACTTGTCTCCTTCCTGGGCAGTAGAGTAGTGATGGCTAATGGGTCTCTAAGAGGCACACTCAACTTCATAAGGATAAGAGTGATTATGGGGCGCCTGGGTGGCACAGCGGTTAAGCGTCTGCCTTCGGCTCAGGGCGTGATCCCGGCGTTATGGGATCGAGCCCCACATCAGGCTCCTCCGCTAGGAGCCTGCTTCTTCCTCTCCCACTCCCCCTGCTTGTGTTCCCTCTCTCGCTGGCTGTCTCTCTCTGTCAAATAAATAAATAAAAATCTTTATAAAAAAAAAGAGTGATTAAAGAAGACACTTCGTCTGCAAATTGCCTGGAGTGAACTTATGACTGGGTGGCTGAAAGATTGCCTGCATGTCAGCCTGTGCGGCCAGCATTATGGTCAATACATGTTAATTTCCCTTCCCTTCCCAGCTTCTCACCATTGGCCTCATTTTGTAAGACTTTTATACATGATTCAATCTCCCTCCCCTCCCCCAGATAACTGTCCCTCGACCTTGCAAACCCCCCCAGTCCCTCCACCAAGTCCACTGTCCTAACTCTCATTGGCATGTCCCACGCATTCTCATAGTCTCTGCCAGACAGCTCTCCCAACTTTATCTGAGTGTGAGCATTGCTCCTGCACACCAAGAACCTTCTGTTTTCAGGCTACTGCATAGGGAGGGAAAGCCAGGCAGAGCCTAGTAGTCTTCCTGAGCTGGGGAGATGGTGCTGGGTGTCCGAGAAGGCCATGATGGCTAGAGTTTGTGTGGCAGAGTCCTGGAGAGGAACCAGCTTAAGCATGAGAGAACTGCAGACCGCTGTAGAAGGTCCTGGCAAGTACTCAGCTGGGCTTTGAGTGGTGCATACATGTGAGGAAACTACCCAAGGCTAGGGAAAGAACCAAAAGGAAGGATTAGTAGATGGAAGGTATAATTCACCATAGTAACAGGTTGTAAAAGAAAAAAATCATAAGATCATCTTAACAGAGATAGGCATGGGAAGGAGAGATTACAAAGGAGCACGGGGAACTTTTGGAGGTGATGAATATGTTTATTATCCTGACTGTAGTATTGGTTTCACAGACATGCTTATGTAAAAAATTAGCAAATTATATGCTTTAAATATGGGTATTTTATGTCAATTATATTTCAGTAAAGTTGTTAAAAAAGGATAATTAACTATAGCGAGAATAACTATATTTATATTTATATAGTAAGAATATAAATATATTAAGTATTAAACATATTTTATAGAGTAAAAATAACAATTATCGTGGCTATACGGCATATGTAGAAGTAAAATATAATAGTAGCACAAAGGAAAAGGGGGAAAAGGTAAACAAATATTGTAACATTTTTATGCCATATGTGAAACGGTATATTATTTGTAAGTGGACTGCAAAAAGTTAAAGTATATGTATGTCCTAGAACAATCATAAAAATTTTAAAAATTAAGTGCTATAAGCCTAATGGAGATAAAATGAAATCAGTAAAAAAATTCAATCTAAAATAAGTCAGGAAAATTTTAAAAAGGAAAAAAGCAGTTGAGACAAATAGAACACAGTTAGCAAGACGGTACATTTAAACCTAACCGTATAATTATATTAAATGTAAATGATTTGAACACTTAGAAAGCAGAGAATGTCAGATTGATTTTTTTTTAATTATTATTTTTTTTATTAGAGAGAGAGAGCATGCACATGCAAGGGGGGTGGGGTCCAGGCAGAGGGAGAGGGCAAAAAAGAATCTGAAGCAGGCTCCACACCCAGCACCGAGCCCACACCTGGCTGGGTCTCATGACCCTGATATCATGACCTGAGTTGAAATCCAAAGATGGTCACTTAACCAACTGAACCACCCAGGTGCCCCAGGCTGAATTTTTTTTAAGGCTCAATGATACACTATCTACAAGAAGAAACCCACATTAAATATAAAGACACAGATGGTTAAAATAAAAAAAGAAAAAAGATATAACATGCAAATGTGAATCAATAGAAAACTGAAGCGCCTATATTAGCATCAGATTAAGTGGATTTCATTTTTTTTTTTTTTAAGATTTTGTTGACTTCTTGGTGAGAGAGAGAGAGAGAAAGAGCACAAGCGGGGATTGCAGCAGGCAGAGGAAGAAGCAGGTTCCCCGCTGAGCAAGGAGCCCGACGTGGGACTCTATCCCAGGACCCTGGGATCATTACCAGAGGCAAAGGCACCCACTTAACCGACTAAGCCACCCAGACGTCCCAAGTAGATTTTATTTATAGTTTCATTTATTTTTTTTTTGAGAGAGAGAAAGAGCATGCACATGTGAGCAGGTGGGAGGGGCAGAGGAAGAGAAGCAGACTCCCTGCTGAGCCCCGGGAGCCTGAGGGCTCAATGCCACAACCCTGAGATCAAGACCGGAGCCAAAATCAAGAGTCAGAGCTTAACAGACTGAGCCTTCCAGGTGCCCCCAGATTAAGCAGATTTTAGAACGAGAAGTGGGTGCCTGGGCGGCTCAGTCGGTTAAACATCTCTTCAGTTCAGGTCATGAAAGCAGGGTCCTGTGATTCCATCCCAGACCAGACTCCCTGCTGGGGGGAGGGGGAGCCTGCTTCTCCCTCTCCATCTGCCCCTCCCGCCTGCTCATGCCCGCGCAGCGCACTCTCTCTCTCAAGTAAATAAATAAAACCTTAAAAAAAAAGAAAGAAAAGAACAAGAAGAATTACCAGAATAAAGAGGAGAAGAGGAACATTTCTTAAGGATAAAGAGGGCAATTCATTAAGAATACATAATAATTGTAAATATATATTATTGATGATAGAGGCTGACAATACATAAATCAAGAACTGATATAATTGATAGGAGAAATGGAAAGCCTACAAACGTACTGGGAATTGAAGCACTCCTCTCTTAGTAAGTAGTAGCACAAGGAGACAGAAATAGATGTAGGATACTCAAACAACACTATCAGCCAGTCTGACCCGACTGACGTTTATAGAACACTGCACCCCACAGCAGAAGACACGTTCCTCTTGAGTATGTATGGAACATTCACCAAGATGAGCTATACTTTTGACTATAAGGCAAATGTCAGTAAATACAGAATTTAAATTACATATCTAGCATGTTCTCTGACCACAACCAAATAAAACTTGAAATCAAAACAGAATGGTATCTGGAGTCCATAGTCTCTAACGATGTACTATATGCTGGCTAACTGAACATAATAAAATAAATAAATAAACAAATAAATAATATAAAGTATACAGTAAATTGAAGTGAAAATTAGGAGGGCTTTTTACCTCTCATTTTTAACGATGTCTGATTATTGAATCAGATTATGTCTGATTATAAAGCAATGTCTGATTATAAAGCAAAAGTCTTTAAAAAAATGGAATGCACAAAATACAAAAGTCATAATAAACCTTGCTATTTCTCTATTTTCAAAAAAAAGAATGGTACCTGGAAAATGCCCAAATATTTGGAAATTAAACAACATAATTCTAAATAATCCAAGGGTCAAAGAATAAAACCCAAGAGAAATTAGAAAATTTTTTTATTTTGAGATAAATAAAGACAAAAACACAACATATCAAAACTGTGAGGTGCAGCTAAAACCATTCTTAAGGAGAAATATATATCATAGTAAGTGCTTATTTTAGAAAAAAAAAGTCTTAATCAATGATCTAAACTTCTATAAGAAACTAGGGAAAAAAAGAAAAACCCAAAGCAAACAGAAGAAAGTAAATAATAAATAAAAGTGTAGGAAATGAATGAAATAGAAAGTAGAAAAATACAGAAAACCAATAAAACCAACACCTGTTTCTTTTAAAACTTTAATAAAATTGATAAGCATCTAGCCAGAGTCAAGGAAAAAAAATTACACAACTTATAAATATCAGGAATGAAAAGGGGAGGGAGGATACCAGCACAGATTCTAAAGACATCATAAAGATTATGAATAACTTTACACCAATAAATTTAATAACTTACACGAAAATCCTTTAAAAATGAAAAACTCCAAAGCTCATTCAAGAAGTTGATAACCTGAATATCCCTATATCCATTAAAGATATTCAATGTGGAGCTACAAATCTGCCCACAGAAAAGAGTCTAGGCCCAGATGGATTCAATGGTGAAGGCTATGAAACTTTCAAACAAAAATCATTCCAATTCTACACAAACTTTTACAGAAAGCAGAAGATGAAGAAACACTTCCCAACTGATTTTATCAGGCTATCGTTCCTCTGATAGCAAAACTAGATAAAGATATTACAAGAAGAATATATGTCATTATCCCTCACGAACATAGATGCAAAATCCTTAACAATATATTTAAACATCAAACCTGTATACACACAAGTAGTTTATCCTGGAATCCAAAGTTAGTTCAACATTTGAAAATCAATCTATATAAAAAGTAAAACCTGGGGCGCCTGGGTGGCACAGTCAGGTTAAGCATCTGACTCTTAATTTCAGCTCAGGTCATGATCTCAGGGTCGTGAGATCCCAGCAGGGAGTCTGCTAGAGATTCTCTCTCTCTCCCTCTGCCCCGCCCCTTCCCCGTGCCCTCTCACTCCCTCAAATAAATAAATAAATCTGTTTTAAAAAAGATAAAACCATATGATTATCTTAATAGTGTCAGAAAAAGCATTTCACAAATTTCAATACGCATTAATGATTTTTTTAAAGATTTTATTTATTTATTTGTCAGAGAGAGAGAGAGAGCACAAGCAGGGGGAGCGGCAGGCAGAGGGAGAAGCAGGCTTCCCACTGAGCAGGGAGCCCGATGCGGGACTCGATCCCAGGACCCTGGGATCATGACCTGAGCCAAAGGCAGATACTTAACCAACTGTGCCACTGAGGTGTCCCAACACTCATTCATGATTAAAAAAAAAAAAAAAAACTTTCAACAAACTAAGAATAAAACAGAATTTTCTCAACTTGATGAAAGGCATCTGTGAAAAATATACAGCTAACATAATAAAGGTGAAAGATTGAATCGTCTCCCTCTAAGATCAGAAAGAATGTCCACTCTCTCCACCTCTGTTTAACACTGTACTGAAGATTCTAAGTAGAACAATAAAACAAGAAAAAGAAGGAAAATGCATATACTTTAGAAAGAAGTAGAACTTTAGAAAGAAGTTGTCTTTATTTGCAGACAACATGATTATATAGAAAATCCCATAGGATCTTTAAATATAATAGCAATAAAAATAAGCTTAACAATGTATGAGAATAGAAGGCCAATATTCATAAATTAATTGTATTTCTATATGTCAACAACAAACAAAAAGTTTGAAAAGTTTTAAGTACCATTTATTATAACACTTAAAAATATGAAATATTTAGGGACAAATTTAACAAAGTATGTAAATATGTGCAAGTCCCATACCTGAAAAACTACAAAGCATTACTGAGAAGAAGCAAAGATTTAAATAAATGGAGAGAAATATATGTCTATAAATTGGAAGGCTCACTATTAAGATGTCCATTTTCCCTAGATCAAACTACAGATTCAATTCAATCCAAATCAAAAATTCCTACAGATTTTTTTAGAAATTAACAAGCTGATTCTAAAATGTATACGGAAGTGCAAAGGACCTAGAAAAGCCAAAATGACTTTCAGAAAAAGAACAAGCCTGTAAATCTTATACTACCTGATTTCAAGATTTAAAATAAAGTCATAGTAATCAAGACAGTGTGATACTGGCATAAGGATAGACACACAGGTCAAGAGAACAGAATAGAGATACAGAAAAAAACCCATTCAATTAATTTTCAACAGAATACCATAATCCAATGAGGTAAGGATCTCTCCAACGAATGGTGCTAGAACAGTTGGATACCTATATACAACAAGTGAACCCCAAAGTGTGTCCTCAGAAGCTAAACACAGAATTATCTTATTAAGCTCAAATGGTAATAGGACCCAGCAATTCCACTTCTAGGTATATTCCCAAAAGAAATGAAAGCAGGGATTCAAACAGATATCTGCACACAAATGTTCCTAGCAGCATTATTCACCATAGCCAAAAGATGGCAACAAACCAAGTGTCCATCAACAAATGAACAGATAAACAAAATATTGTATAGACACACAATGAAATATTATTCAACTTTAAAAAGTAATGAAGTTCTGATACACACTACAATATAGAAGACTCTTGAAAATATTATGCTAAGGGAAAGAAACCATGCGCAGAAGTGCAAATACGATATGAATCCATTTATATGAGGTACCTAGAACAGGCAAATTCATAGGGACAGAAAGTAGAATAGAGGATAAGGGAAGGGGGGATAGGGAGCCTTTGTTGAATGGGTGCAGAGTTTCTGTTTGGGGTGACAAAAAGTTCTGAAAATTGAGAACTGATTTCTTGAAATCTTAAAATAGTTGGAGTCAAGAATTGAGGCAGGAGACTAATAAATAAGCTACAATAACAGACTAGGCAGAAGATGAGAGCGGTAGTTACAGTCGAGATAGAAATGGATGAATTAGTAACCTATTTTAGTGGCAGGATCAAATCAACCTGCTGGTACAAGAGGGTAAGTCTTTGAATGGAGCATTTGGATGGAATGTGCAGGTATCTGTGATTACAGAGAAAAATCCGGAGTTCACTTTCAGCCTTGCTCAAGTTTAAGATACTAGTAAGACTTATCTAACTGAAGCGCTCCAAGGTCGCTGCAATAGAAATCTGGCGCTCCCCGCTCCTGCGGGGCTTTATAATCTGTAGTGACTACGGTTTGTGTCAACTTGATTGGGCCAAGGGGTGCCCAGACATTTGATGGAACATGATTCTGTGCGTGTCTATGAGTGTGTCTCCAGATGAGATTAACGTCTGAATTCATAGACTGAGGAAAGCAGACCGCCTTCCCTAACGTGGTTGGGCATCATCCAATCCGTTGAAGACATGAATAGAACAAAAACGCTGAGTAAGAGGAAACTCCTGCTCCTTCTGCTTGACTGCCTTGAACCGGGACATTGATCTTTGTCCTGCCTTCACTCTTCTTAGGTCTCAAGCCTGTGGTTTGGGAGCTAGAATTTATACCGTTAGGTCTCGGGGTTCTCAGGCATTCAAAACCATCCTATCAGCTCTCCTAAGTCTCCAGCTTGCCAGCTGCGGATCGTGGGACTTCTCAGCCTCCATAATCATGGGATCCGTTCCTTAACAAGAATACAAAAGTAATGCATAAAATTATAATTGCGACAAGTGCTACAAAGCATATATGTAGGTATTCTGGGAGCATATCAGGAGGAAGGTCTAATTTAGACGAAGAAAGAAGAAAAGACTTTTCTGAACTTAAAAATATTTTACTCCAAACTTGGAAATAAGGCAAAATGATGATTGCTCGATACTTTATTTCATTTTATTTATTTATGTTTTGAGAAAGAGCGTGTGCACGCACATAAGCAAGGCGGGGGTCGGGAGGGGCAGAGGGAGAGGGAGAGAGAGAGAATCTTAAGCAGGCTCCACCCAGCGCAGAGCCCGACCCATGGCTCCATCTCATGACCCTGAGATTATGACCGGAGCTGAAATTAAGATTTGGATGCTTAACCAACTGAGCCACCCAGGCACCCCTGCCTGGTACTTTTTTATCATACCACTGTGTGCGCACGTGTGTATCTAACTGAAGTGTAGTTGATACACACTGTTACATTAGTGTGAGACACACAACATAGGGTTCAACCACTCCATGCATTATGCTATGTTCACGGCAAGTGTACCTACCATCTATCACCATACAACACTACTAGAATACCACTGACTACATTCCCTACGCTGTACCTTTCATACCAGAGTATATTTTCAATAATCCTGCATGACTTTCATGTGACTCTCTCAGAAAATGTCACTTAAAAAAAAATAATTCACCACTGACAAGGGACATTTTACAGCCTTGGAAGAATAGAGATTATCCTGCAAAGTGTCACTGTTTTCTAGGAAATAAGAAAGAACAGTTATGGTTTTAGTTCCCTGTCAGACATTAACCAGTTTTGCATAAAACTTAGCATTGTTACTTTGGCATTCTTTTCTTACCGGAATCTATAAATCCCTCTTCTTCAATACATCTTGGAACCAGCAACATTCCTGCTGATTCCCTCATCAGTGAGTTAAATATAGCTTAAACTCTTGCTCACAGAGGATTCTTTGAGAATTGTACCGGGGGAAAAATATTTAAGCTAAGACCAGAAGAGTGAAAAGGAGGGGGCTGGACATTACCTGCTGGCAGTGTCCGGGAACAGGGAGCAAGTAGAGATCCGTTCTAGACAAAGTGACACTGCCGAGCAAAAGCACCAAAGTTCAAAAAAACAAAAAGCACAAGACGTTCTAGGACCTGGAACGAATAAGGAATAACTTGCAGTATTGAGAGGATGGGGGAAGGTGTAATGAGAGGAGACTAAGAAGGATCGCTGAACGGCAGAGCAATGCAAGGATCCACTGAAGAATTTACTCTGGGGAGGGACTTGCGTCACATCTGCTGACTGAAATGTGAAAAGTGAAATAGAAGAAATCAAATTTTATTTGGAAGGAACTCTCAAGAGGCCTCTTGAAATCATTTAAGCAAAGATGATAGTTCAGTCTCAGGCAAGGCAGGAGAAAGCAAAACACAGTCAAGAGATAGTTTGGGGATGGGATTAATATAACTGACTACTGACCAATGTGGAAGGTCAGGGAGGAGGGGGAACTGGGACTGCGCCTAGATTTCTGGCGGCCACACTGCATGGTAGTGCCCGCTGTGCTGGCTGCAGTCTCCGGCTCGCGAAATGCCCCAGGGAAAGAGCAGGTGTCATCTTTAGCTGCAACCATAAAGTGGCGTGCTGGGAGGAGAGCGGCAGCCTGCCTGGGCTCCTTTACCCTGGAAGGTGGTACTTGCGAGGCCCTCCACTCCAGCCCTGGGCACCGGCATGGTACTCATTTGCAACAATCATTTCCCTTGATCACTTGCCCAGACCCCTTTTGGGCCACAAAAATAATGCTCAAATTAGACAACAGACTCCACGGAGACCATGGGGACCTCTGAATCAGGACCATTTTCCCTTCGCCTGTCTCCTCTTGGGGTTGCGTTAGTTGTCTTTTTGTGTTTTCAAGCACAGGAGGGTGATTCATCCCCTTCTCGGAAAAAGGAACTATCTGCTGTAACAACCCTATCCTCGCCCCTCAGCTACCCAAATTCTCCTGGGGAACCCCCCACCCACCCGTCAGCTCTCCTTTTATAAAGCTTGAACGTCTCAAGCTGAAAATAGTCCTTCCTGAACAGCAAAATAGAATCACCTCTTTAGGACTTCAAGTTTCCCAGATAAAAAAGTCAAATGCAGGGGCGCTTGGGTGGCTCAGTCGGTTAAGTGTCTGCTTTCCGCTTGGGTCATGATCTCAGGGTCCTGGGATGGATCCCCGAATCAGGCTCTCTGCCCAGCGGTGAGTCTGCTTCTCCCTCTCCCTCTGTGATCTCTCTTGCTTTCACTTTCTCTCAAATAAATTTAATAAATCTTTAACAAAAAACAAAACAAAACAAAAGCCAAATGGGAGGGAAGTCACAACTACATCCATGCCTCAATAGGGCTTTGTCATCTAAGCACACACAAGGGTCTCTCTAGTGCCTTTTTCCTTATTGAGATTTTTTTAAATTTCTTTTTAGGATTTTATTTATTTGTCAGAGAGAGAGAGAGCACAAGCAGGGGGAGCAGCACGCAGAGGGAGAAACGGTCTCCCTGCTGAGCAAGGAGCCCCATCCAGGACTCAATCCCAGGACCCTAGGATCATAACCCGAGCTGAAGGCAGACGCTTAACCAACTGAGCCACCCAGGCGCCCCCAACAGAGATTTTTAAAACACTCGCTATGTGCCATCCTGTATGCTAGGCATTAGGGAATAGAATAATAAATGAAAGTATAAGGTTCCTGGCCTTGTGGATCTCACATTTCCATAGGGAAGATAATTAGTAAGTAAACAAATAAATAAGTAATACCCTATGATCCAGCAAACCCACTTGGGGGCGTATATCCAAAGGAAATGAAAAAAGGATCTTAAAGAGATACCTGCACTCCCATGTTCATTCCAGCAGTATTCACTATAGCCAAAATACGCAAGCAACGTAAGTGTCCCTCTATAGAGAAATGGGCAAAGGTGGTATATGAAGTAGCTAAGAGTGCTAACAGAATAGGTCTTTCATGTTCTCAGCACAAAAAAGAAATGGTAATCATGTGACATGATGGAGATGTTACCTAACTCTATGGTAATAATCATTTTTGTAATATATATCAAATCAACACGTTGCGTACCTTAAACTTACACAGTATTATATGCCAATTATATCTCAATAAGGCTGGAAGAGAGGCATCTAGGCGGCTCAGTTACCTGAGCGTCAGACCCTTGATTTCGGCGCAGGTCGTGATCTCAAGGTCGTGGGAGAGAGCCCCACATCTGGCTCCGCACTCAGTGGGGAGCGCTCCCTCTGCCCCGCCCTCCATTTGTGCATTCTCTCTCTCTCCCTCTCTCCCAAATAAATAAATAACTCTTTAAAAAAAAAAATAAGGCTGGAAAAAAATGTTCAAGATAAAAATGAAATAAATAAATTAGAGCTTATCAAAGAAAGAAAAATAACATAATACAGTGTGATTAAAGTTATGAATTTAAAACAAGCAGAATGGTGAGGGGGAGGCACTCACCAAGAAAGGTGTTTCTCAGGAGGTGGCATTTAGGCTAAGACTTGAAAGGAGAATGAGCTTGCCTTGTGTTCACAACAAGTGATGCAAAAAAAAAAAAATCATGCTGGATGTTGAGAGCTCTTTTTGTTGTTAGGCTGCTGTTTGGGGCCGGTGGTTGTGTGAGGGCAAGAGTGATGCTGTTGCCACAACTTCTTAACACTGTGTAAGAGGAGAGAGTATTTTGAAAAAAATACAAATGTGATTTTCACCTTTTTGGAAACATGACTTCCTCCCTAGTAAACCCAAAGTATCCTGGGGGAGAAGAAGTGTTGCAGACTGAATCAAGATTGTCAAAGAAGGAATGAAAGGACCAGACGTTATTATTCGATTTGTACATTCAAGAGAATTCGACGGTGTGACAAGAGACGAGAAAACAGGCACGTTGAGAAAGAACAGATCCTCCAAATGTTTAACTTGCATTAAATATATCAAGGACTCGACCTGATGGACAATATTATATTGAGGTAGAATGGAAGCTCAAGAAACATCCTTTCCTGACGCAAGGGATTGTGGACCCAGAAGGGAGAGAGGAGGCTGAAGTGGATAGCTGTCCCCGAGGTGTTCCCAGTTCTTGAGGAGTGTGTTGGACAGACTGAGGTCAAATGCCAAGGACTGGAGGATCCTTGCTCCTTTACTTCCTGGAGACTCTGGGGAAGGCCTTTGTGCGGGGCAGCCCTGCATCACCATGCAGAAGACAGAGTGGGTGCTGGCAAAAAAAAAAAAAAGAATATTACTCCTCGAAATGCCTGTGGATGAGCTGTGGGTTTTTTTCCTTTCAGCCTCATACTTTTATAAAATAAACTAAAAATAAGTCAATAGCAAAAAGAAATGAAAAACAAAATAAGCCAAGACATAGGGAATGCAAACCCAATGTTTTATTAGATTCAGCAGACATAAAATGACTGTCAGTTGCGTTAAAAGTTTCTACACGCTTCAACCAAACCTCGTTGGAAAATGGAGCAGAAACTTCAAGCTCAGCTTTTAAAAGGCCAGGGTGGGGCACCTGGGTGGCACAGCGGTTAAGCATCTGCCTTCGGCTCAGGGCATGATCCCGGCGTTATGGGATCGAGCCCCACATCAGGCTCTTCAGCTATGAGCCTGCTTCTTCCTCTCCCACTCCCCCTGCTGTGTTACCTCTCTCGCTGGCTGTCTCTATCTCTGTCAAATAAATAAATAAAATCTTTAAAAAAAAAAAAAAGGCCAGGGTGTCTGAGACCCAGATAGTCTGCTTGGCTGAGCAGGTGACCTCCATGTGTCATCATCTAAAAGTGTTTCTGGGGATGCCTGGGTGGCTCAGTTGGTTAAGCGTCTGCCTTTAGCTCAGGTTGTGATCTCAGGGTCCTAGGATCGAGCCCCGCATTTGGCTCTTTGCTCATCAGGAGCCTGCTTCTCCTTCTGCCTGCCACTCCCCCTGCTTGTGCTCTCTCTCTCTGACAAATAAATTTAAAAAATATATATTTAAAAAATAAATAAAATAAAAGTGTTTCTGAAAACACTGGATGGGACCTCGGGACAGAGAGGGGTAAGAGGAAAAAGGGACAAGAAGGGCAGATCACAGACCCCAAGGAGAGTGGTATTGCTTTTCACATCCGGAAGAGCCCCGCATTCCCGCAGCCTCCCAACTTACCCTGTGAGATTATGTTATTAGCACATACCCTCATGATCCCCTATGAGAGTCCTAATGGTGGTCCTGCAAATAATCAGTTGGCCACATACAGACAGCCAGCAGCAAATACTGGCTTTTGTTACTGTATTTCCTGGTAGTATACAGGCCTTTGGCCTGAAGTAAGCAGGAATGAGAAAAATATGTACAATAGAATGTGGGAAGGTTCCAACCCTCCGGAGCCTACAACTAGAACTAGTCCAACGTGAGAGTATTTTATATGTAGCACTGTTACTTGGTGGGAAAGAAGCAAGGAGAGAGAACAAAGAAGAGGGTAGTGTGGCATCAGGAAACCGTGCACCAGGCGAACCACTGCTTACCCGCTTCCAGGCTGCCTGATTCTGCCTCCTTCCTTTCTTTCCTTGCCATAGACCCCAGGGCACCAAATTCTGCCTGCAGCTCCCAGCTGCCAACTCTGGGAATTTCCATACCCACCAAGCACGGTTATAGAGGAGGAGGCAGCTCCCTCCCATAGCCCCTTTCTAGCTACCCACAAAGTCAAGCAGCAGACCCTCTGTGAGTGGGGAAATAAAGAACAAACGTGAGGCAGTCACAAAAACGACAGGACCTTCATCGCATTCGGCTGTTGCTGCTTAATGGGCTCTTGCTCGCAATCAGAACAGCATCCATCCAAGATTTGTCCCACCTCCAGCTCTTTTCTAATAGAGCTTCCTTTCCACCTTGTAATAATAGAGTTCTCCAAAGAAACGGAACCAATAAGATATCCATATATTTATCTATCTCTCTCTGTCTCTCTGTCTCTCTGTCTCTCTCTCTCCGTGAAAGTGTAGATGTGGGTGTAGACGCAGAGATAGAAATACAGATGTATAGACGTTTATTCTGAGAAATTGGCTCACATGACTATGAAAGCCGAAAAGTCCCACAATGTCCCAGTCCAGACCCAAGGCCTGAAAACCAGCAGAATTTCAATCCAAGGGGCGCCTGGGTGGCACAGTGGTTAAGCGTCTGCCTTCGGCTCAGGGCGTGATCCCGGCGTTGTGGGATCGAGCCCCACATCAGGCTCCTCTGCTATGAGCCTGCTTCTTCCTCTCCCACTCCCCCTGCTTGTGTTCCCTCTCTCGCTGGCTGTCTCTATCTCTGTTGAATAAATAAATAAAATCTTTAAAAAAAAAAAAAAGAATTTCAATCCAAGTTCAAAGGCCCAAGAACCAGGAGTGCCAGTGTCTGAGGGCAGGAGAAAATGGATGCCCAGTTCTAATAAGAGAGCAAATTATCCCTTCTTCTGCCTTTTTGTCAATCAAGAGCCAACCAAGAGCCACTCAAATAATGCAATAGTGTTCTTTGGTCCTAGTATTGCTTCTGTACCTGACGACGCTTAGACTAAGTCATTACTAATCAAAGAGGCCACTGTCAAGTCCAGGACTGAGTGCCTCTGGCCTTACCAACACTACCTCAAACCCCGGCTGTTTCCCAGCAGTTCTGAGCAAGGATGACCTAAAAAAGAGTCTGGAAGAACTTTCCCTACTTTAAACGGCCCTCCAGAGAAATTGCAGAAACAAACTAGGCCCTGGAAGCTGGGGTACAGGTAAGTGTTTTGGAGAGGGACATCATCCCAAGTGAGCAGTTCATTCTTTTTTTTTTTTTTAAGATTTTATTTATTTATCTGAGAGAGAATGAGAGAGAGCATGAGCAGGGGGAGAGGTAGATGGAGAGGGAGAAGCAGGCTCCCCGCTGAGCAAGGAGCCCGATGCAGGACTAGATCCCAGGACTCCGGGATCAGGACCCGAGCCGAAGCAGACGCTTGACTGACTGAGCCACCCAGGCGCCCCATGAGTAGTTCATTCTTTAAAAATCTGCCTTTTGTGACTTCCTACTATTAAACCATTCTGTCGTGTTCATTTGGACAAAGCAGGCTGGACTGGTGATCACTGACTAAACCAGAGGTCATTGGTGTTTGAAAAAGGAAAGAAAGAAAGGAAAAGTTAGTACGAAGAAAGTAAAGTAAACTAAAATTGTGTGTTGACCACTGAAACCATTCCTAGTTCTTTTCATTCTGTCTATATAATGGAGAATGAATTTTCAAGGCTTCCTGTTATTAGAAGGGAACGCCAGAGATAACATGTAGAAAAGTAAATATTGTTTGATCTCAGAAAGAATGTTACACGCTCTTCCAAGTTGGAACAAAGGATGGTTGTGATTTATTTAAAACCCTAACCTATGGCTTTTCATTCTTGGTATCCAAGTCAATAAACATGGGAGAAAGTTAAAATTACAAATATATCTCTTGGGGCACCTGGGTGGCTCAGTTGGTTCAGGTCATGATCCCGGGGTGCTGGGATCAAGGCCCATATAGGGCTCAGCTTGGAGCCTGCTTCTCCCTCTCTGCTGCCCATTCATGCTTGCTCGCTCACTCTCTCTCTCAAATAAATAAAATCTTAAAAAATAATAATAAAATAAAAAATAATAAGAGAAGATATTTATATAAAAAATGGTGTTAGCTGGAGGAGGAAAAAACCTTTTGCTATCAGCATCATAAAGTTACTCCTCCCAAAATACATTCTGAATTAGGTAGTACTTTTTTATTTTTTAGTTTTTAAGTAGGCTCCAAGATCAGCATGGAGCCCAGCGTGAGGCTTGAACTCACAACCCTGCAATCAAGACCTGGGCTGAGACCAAGAGTCAGGTGCTTAAAGGACTGAACCACCCAGGGGCCCCTAGGTAGTACTTTGTACTGCACTTAGAAGAACTGCTCCATCTGAGGAGATCAAGGAAGGTCTAGCTTGCTTATACAAATTAAAAAGAACAAGCAATGCCATTACTGAAAAGTACTATCCTAAGGAAAATATATTTTTTTAATTTTATATATCCATTTGAGAGCAAGAGAGCACGAGCAGAGGGAGGGACAGAGAGAGGGGGACAAGCAGACTCCCCACTGAGGAGTTCGGGAGCCCAACTTGGGGCTCGATTCCAGGACACCGAGACCATGACCTGAGCCAGAGGCAAATGCCCAACTGACTGAGCCACTCAGGAGCCCCCCAAGGAACATTTCTGCCCAACTCTTTAAATCTAGGCAGGTAGACGTCCACATCAAACACTAAAATAACATCGAATAATTCAACAATTTCCATAACCTAAAAGTAAGACATGGATATTCTGCATTTCTTCTTCTTCTTGCAAATTGGGGATTAAAATAGGAGGAAGAAAAACGTAAAACAAAATAAATAGAATACAATAGAAGGAAGAAAAAAGTTAAAGATAGATACTTAAGTGCATTTGTTCAATGAAAAACGACATAAAATACTTGGGGTTTTGGGGGGGAATACTTTGAAACACCTTCTCGTTCAATCAGAATAGTTATGGGAAACTTTAGACGATTTACTTTGTTTCTCTAACCTTAATTTCCTCACCAATAATATGAGGAAAATAGGATTTCACTAACATACAGTTGAACTTGACCCCGTTTATGTGCTTGGTCCAACCTGCCCCATTCCCTTGGCTGCTTGATCAAGTGAGAACTGCTGACCAGCCACTGCCATTGCTTCCTCTCCTCCCTCTGGGTCTCAGGCTCCCTGAGGGATGAGGGCTGGGCCCCCCCACAGCCTCCATCATGGCTGCCCCAGCAGGAACCACAGCACCCAAGCTCTACCCAACCTGTCCCACCACAGCTATAGCTTCCCCAACAGCTGCGTCAAGGGGCCAGTAACACAATCTGAAAATCAAGGAAACTTTTAAATAATTGGGCAAATTTCAGCCAGTGCGAAGCAGGAAATAAGAAGGCACTGACAAGGGGCACCTGGGTGGCTCAGTTGGCTAAGCGTCTGCCTTTGGCGTAGGTCACAATCCCAGATCGAGTCCCACGTGGGGTTCTTTGCTCAGCAAGGAGCCTGTCTCTCCCCCTGCTCGTGCTCTCTCTCTTTTTGACAAATGAATAAATAAAATCTTTAAAAAAAAAAGCCACTGACAAATAAATTCCTTACTCTCCCTAACTTCCTAAACCTAATGGAATTTTCTGAGGCACAGTGGGTCTATACTGCCTCTTAGGAACGCTCCACATCATGAGCCACTGGCTCTGTCTCTTTGTGAGGCAGTACCCAGCTTGATAATACTCCACCTTATATTTTCTCGTCTTCCTTCCCTGCTCTACTTCCCTCCTTCCCTCACTCTTGCTATCCTGGGATTCTACTCCAAATAAAGCGTTAATTAATATATCAACTTCGTCTCAGGCTTTTATGCAATCGAAAGACAAAAGGAGTGCTGGGATGATCAAATTAAATAGAAAATGGGAAAGCCATTTGCGAGTGCTAAAGTAATCATTATGCTTATTAAAAGTCCACTGGATCTTGAACAAATACATAGAGACGTACAAAATCATGTGACCAGGGCTTGTTGCTGAGATATTTATAAGGGGCTATGGTATCAAAAGAAAGGAGCACTTAACTTAGCTGGAGTGTGAATCAGAGTAGAAGAGGCAAAAGCCCCAAATAAAAGAGGCCCTTTAAAATAGAAATAGCGCCCAGGAAGACAAGAGAGAGGCACTTCAGGCAAAGGCAGAGATGTGACATTCCACGGAGGCTTGAGAAAGCAAGTGACGTCTCAAGAACCTAGTGGAATAAGCAGGGTCAGGCGAAGAACCTTGCACACTAGACTTAAGAGCTCCCTTTCTTCTCAAGGCCATAAGAATTGATGAGGAACAAGGTAATCAAGGATTACATTATAAAAGATAGCTCAGACGCTGGTGTGAAGGATGTGAAGGAAGAGAGTGAGAAAGGAAGTAAGGAAAACAATGAGGAGGCTATTGTATCAGTACAGGGAAAGATGATGGGGGGCTGACCTAAGGCAGTGGCCGGGCAATGTAAAGAACAGGAAGACTGGATACGTGCACAGGAAGTAAAATCAGGGGCGCCTGGGTGGCACAGCGGTTAAGCGTCTGCCTTCGGCTCAGGGCGTGATCCCGGCGTTCTGGGATCGAGCCCCACATCAGGCTCCTCTGCTATGAGCCTGCTTCTTCCTCTCCCACTCCCCCTGCTTGTGTTCCCTCTCTCGCTGGCTGTCTCTGTCTCTGTCGAATAAATAAATAAAATCTTTAAAAAAAAAAAAAGAAAGAAAAAAGAAAAGACACACACACACACACACACACACACACACAACACATTTAAAAAAAAAAAAGGAAGTAAAATCAGTCTTCTTGAATGTGGAGGTCTGAACAAAAAGGCAGCATCTAAGAGGGTCTCAGATTTCGGATGGGAACAGTTAGGTAGAAAGCAGTTAGATCCCATTAACCAGGGTGGGAAATGAAAAGGAACAGAGATTTGTTGATTTTTGGTGGCCAGGGATAGGAGGCAATGCTGAATTTTTGCAGTCTCAGAGATAACCAGGTGGAGATTACCAATAAGCAGATGGAAATGTGTATCTAAAATTCAGCTAAGAATCTCCGGACTGCTGTGAGAATTTTTGGAACTTAGACTGGAGGAGTGTGCAGAGTTAGAATAGAGTGAAGGAGGAAATTCTGACTTACCAGCAACTAAGGCACACATGGAGACACCACACACACACACACACACACACACACACACACACACACACGAGAGAGACTGAAAAGGAAAAGGGGACATCCAAAAGGTAGAAGGGAGGGGTGCCTGGGTGGTTCAGGTGGTGGTTAAGCGTCTGCCTTCAGCTCAGGTCATGATCTCAGGGTCCTGGGATCGAGCCCTGTGTCAGGCTCCCTGCTCAGTGGGGAGTCTGCTTCTCCCTCTCCCTCTCCCTCTGTGCGCTCGCTTTCTCTCTCTCTCTCCCTCTTAAATAAATAAAATTAAGAAAGCATTTTTGTTATTAACCCAAGCTGCCAAGCTCAGTTGACTCTCCTTAAAAATGCAAATCAATCTCATATGAAAAACCTGAAATTATTTCATTGACTGATCCTTACTGACAAGAGATCGAAATCAACCATTGGAACCTGATGACAAAGCTTATTAAATCAATTAAATTTTGTTGTCCTCAAGTCACTGGATTTTGATACATTTCCAAAACCTGAAGCCCTCTTATTTCTGTATTCATTGTAGCTGGCTCTTAAAATATACCACTAAGTAAAGAAAAGTAACCTAAAAAATGCCTTCCACTGAACTCAAAATGGTTTCCATGGTGAAAAACCTTATTAAAAAAAAAAAACCTATTAATATCATTATTTTAACAAAACAATATAATGACCAAATGCAGTACAAATCCACCAAGCAAAGAAACAAAAATAAAACAAATAAGAGAACTTCCAGCTCTGCTCCCTATAAAAATTTATAAGATGAGCCAGTATGATACCCTTAAGAACACACAGATAGACATTCCATTTGAAAGCCATACCTAAGGAAATTTAAAATTAAATGCTAATCTCACAGAAAGCACGCTGCAATCCTTGATGCCAAATACTGATAATTATTGGAGGTTTTCGTCAAAAAGGCAGTCTGAGTAAGTAATTTCAGAGATGGAGATACATGAACTCTACTTTGGACTGACAGTATTTACTCACATATGTTTCTCTCTCTCTTTATCCCTTCCCTTGATCCTCTCGGGGGAAGAAAAGACTTTTAGCCTAATTATCCTCTGATGAATTGTAGTGGCATTGAAAGCTGGAAAAAAGAAACAGAACTGCAGCCTAAATGTGGGATTTTTACTAGGCTGTACTTTGAAATACTGACTACATTATTTTATATAGGCATTTACTGTTTCTATTGTTTGGAGAGAAAAATCAGATATGAAAGGATTCACATTAACAATAATTTGACCATTTTTTAAGAATCAGCATCTAGCAAAAATTCTGGTTTCTGGAACAATTTAGGTATAAGACAGAAGGACATCTTCTGTGTAACATCTGGATTGAATGAGGCACTGGGGAAGGCCAGACTGACTCAGAGATATCTTCCTGGCTTCTACTAGGAAGAATTCTATTTGATCTCTTCTGAGGAAATAAAAATTGAATCTTAACCACCCTAGCTCTCTAACTCTGAGAGTTACTGGGGGAGATAAATAGCCTTAATGCCTCCCCCCAGGTATAATCCTATTACATTTAAATGTTTATGTTCCCTTTTAAACCTTGATTAGCTACAGATTGCTTGTGCTGACAGCTAGGTAGCCAGCCTGCCATCAAGAAAATATTTTTCTGTTGTTACTTCTACCTGGTTCAAGGAATGTACAGGATTTCTTTTCCTTCGGTGCCCACGGTTCTTGGTCACACTGCTTCGAAGAATGAAGAGGCAGACCAGACAGAGGGGTGGGCAGCAGAGCAAGGTTTATTGAGTATAGTACAAAGCTCCCAAGGAGGGAGGGGACCCGAGAGGGTTGCCACCAAAAGTTTCGAAGTCTAGGGGTTTTTATGGGCTTGTTGGTAGGGTGTTTTAATCTGACTAACCTTCCATGCCTGTCACCCAATCAGGTTTTTGTCATCTATCTATCACATGGGAAAGGGTGGAGGGCTCCTTCCAGGGTGGTGCAAAATCCTTTTAAGGGTGGTTTCCTCTTGGGGGGTGGGGGGGGGGGCTTGTCCCTGCCCGCCTTTCTTCCAACTACCCTTCATCAGGAGGGTAATTACATAACACCTACCTCTTTGTTAGTAAATAATTTGAATATGGGTGTGAGACTAGTAAACAGGGTGTCATGCCAACATACATACTCAACTTTACTTCAAAGTTCCCAGCCAGGGGCGCCTGGGTGGCTCAGTGTGTTAAGCGTCTGCCTTCGGCTCACGCCATGATCTCAGGGTCTTGGGATCAAGCCCCGTATCAGGCTCCCTGTTCAAGGTGGTATATTTCTCGCTCTACCTTCCACTCCCCCTGCTCATGTTCTCTCTCTCTCAAATAAATAAATAAAATCTTTTTTAAAAAAACATAGTTTCCAGCCAAATGTCACAAATCCTAGGTATCAGACTGTAAACTCCACAGCAGAGATGTTCTTTACCACCATATTTCCAGATCCAAGTTCAATGCCTAACACAAAGTATTCAGGACCTTTTTGATGAATGAATGAGTAAATGTATTTATAACGAGTAGGAATTTTGGTCAACAAAGTCTTGCAAACGAGAATATCTCATATTCTAGTCATCATTTTAACTGTGACCCTCAATAAAATGGACTGGGGAAACTTCAGCCTTAATCGTATTTGTTGCTGTCACTCAGCCCAGAGTCCTAGAGACCGATTCAGTGCCAATCTACAGGAGAGGGAGTTCAAAGCCATAGTGGTTGAGGACTAAAGCAATCCACAAGTACTCAAGTTTGTCCTACAGAGGATACAGCCCAATTGCACGGCTACTGTCACTTTGGCCCCACAGGAAATTAGCAGCCAACCCCACCATAGGATCTCAGGCCCTGGAACCATGATGCATCCGAAATCCTGAGATCTCAAAGCACCTCTCAGGAGGCTACCAGGGCGGCTGACACCCCACTATTCCCTGGGCCCAGAGATGTCTTTCTTCTCCCCAATCCTACCAACTGTTTAGGGTAACTCCTCAACTAATCTTCAAACCTCATTTACCCCCGTCCACTGTTCCCTGTAGCTTTTTTCTTTTCCATTAACTTTCCTGGACGTAACTGGAAAGCAATGGAAAATACGTTCCCCATGACTTTTGGAAGATGAGCACCCTTTTTCAGCCTGCTTGAGGATGGAGCTGCCCCACAGGTTAATACACTGTCAAAGATGCGTAAAATTCAGTATATGGGGCACCGGGCTGGCTCAGTCAGAAGAGCATGCAACTCTTGATCTCAGGGTCATGAGTTCAAGACCCACACTGGGTGTAGAGATTACTAAAAAAAACTTTTTTAAAAAATTCAGTGTATAACACATTTACATTTCTGTGTTCATGGTTTTTCAATAGTTGTTGTTTTTTTAAATGGTTAAAATGATCTTTTAAAAATAAAATTCAGGGGCGCCTGGGTGGCTCAGTCGTTTGGAGTCTGCCTTTGGCTCAGGGCGTGATCCCGGCGTTCTGGGATCGAGCCCCACATCAGGCTCCTCTGCTGGAAGCCTGCTTCTTCCTCTCCCACTCCCCCTGCTTGTGTTCCCTCTCTCGCTGGCTGTCTCTCTCTCTGTCAAATAAATAAATAAAATCTTTAAAAATAAAAAATAAAAAAATTCAAGGAACACCTGGGTGGCTCACTTGGTTAAATGTCTGCCTTCAGCTCGGGTCATGATCCCAGGGTCCCGCAACGGGCTCCTTGCTCAGCTGGGAGCCTGCTACTCCCTCTGCCTGCCGCTCCCCTGCTTGCGTGCTCTCTCTCTCTTTCTGACAAATAAATACATAAAATCTTAAAAAAAAAAAAAAAAGCCTGAAGCCATTTTAAAGAAAGAAAGAAAGAGAAAAAATAAAAATAAATAAAAATAGAATTCAAATTAAATATTATAATGAAGCAGCCCACAGAAGGGCTTCGTGGAATGCTGTTTGAAAAGCCACTGCAGCTTTACACCAAGAGTAAGGCAATCACAGGCTTCCTGAGAACTAGAGCGGAGTTTGGAAAGATGTACTCAGGTGGTCATAAACTGGGTTCCCTGTGAAGACAGAGACTGAGTGCAGAGTGTGTATTAGGGAGTACTCTCAAGGACAAGCAAAAGTGAGCAGGGAGAGAAGCTGACGTGTACTGCAGTCACTGCAAAACCCTCAGCTAATCCTAAAAGAAATTCTGAAGGCAGGATGACACTCCAGAGTCGTTCTAAATTGAAGCGAGAGGACTGGGCCTTGATACCCCCACAACAACCAGACACTGGACGTGAACTGCTCCTGGAAAGGGGCAAGACCTTGGGCAAAGCACATCTCTTCAACCAAGGCCAAGTCCCAGAGAAGGACTCAGCTGAAAACTGTTGGCTTACAACACCCCCAGCAGCTGGGGGAGGAGAGCTTCAGTCCCGCAACTGGGGGACCTGGGTGGCGCACTGCAGCATCCAGAGTCCACCCCTGAGGCTCTTGGATCAATCGGCTTCATTTAAGTTCTAAGAGCAGCCCCTCTAGGATTTTATAGGATCTTATGGAGGTGATGTGGGGCGGGGGGGACTTGTCACAGAAAAAGACCATAACTCAAGACCGTAACTGAGAATCATATTCTCCTCTACAGCCACTTTTAGATTCCCTTTACCTTTTCATCCCTGAGGGGGTCTAAGACCCTATTCATCATCTCCTTCTCAGAATGCCTATTGTACTTGCCCATTTACCATCAAAATTGGGCAAGGGAGTATTAAGAAGCCAAAGGCATCACAGGGGTGCCAAACATATTCTTTCCTGGTGATAACAGTGAATTACTTCTCCCAGCTTGGTGACTCCTTTTCTTGACTGCTGGTCTTTGGGCACAGTGAGTTCTAAGTAACTGAGTGACAGCCATTGCTTGGGGTTTAATGAAACACTTGCTATGTCCCATAGTGGAAGTGTCCCCACTTTGGGAACCAGGACCTCTAAATCTGCAGTTTCAGAAATGAAACACCACTTCCCCAGTGAGTTACTGGGATGGTTCGAAGCCAATCCTGCCTTTATCCAAGGGTTCCTGGACCCATATAATTTATTGCAAAGATTTCCCAAGTTCAGATATTTGAAAGGACTTACCAGACTCATTTGAGGATTTTATTTAAAGATGATACACTGAGGCAAGAGATGGAAAGTATAGGCAAGCATTAGAGGTCTGAGAGAGATTTCATACATAACTTCCCATGGCCCTTATGCAAACACAATTATAGTCTGAGTCTGAGGTGAACTGCCAATATCCGTGCAAGGACTCTTAGGTCTAGAAAAGCTAAATGTAGAGGTTTCCAGTGGAGTTTTGATGCACCCTTGGCCACACTTATCAGACTGGTTAGACCACCAGTCGAAGATCATCAGTAAAGAAATTATCCTTGGTGGTCACCAGGGGAGCTTCCGACTTTTAACAGCACATCATAAATCCCACTGCCCTTATCTTGGCTAAGAGTCAAAAACTAGACATCCAGGAGTCTCCAGAGATAGAGAAGAGTCTTTCCACCCTACCTATAAGTCAACTCTGTCATATCCACATCTTGCAAACCCAACATTATACAATATTAGTTGATTAAAGATATATACAGCCCTGGAGAATGGTGCCCATATCTTCTCAGAATGCTCCCACCAAGTTGGCACCTCAACAGGTTTCGTTAGATCTGTTTTCATCAAAGTTTTTCCATCATTTTACCAAACCAGAAGCGTCTGTGTAGAATGGTAGCCATCTGGGTGGCTCAGTCGGTTAAGCATCTGCCTTCGGCTCAGGTCATGATCTCAGGGTTCTGGGATGGAGCCCCACATCGCGTTGGGTTCCCTGCTCAGCGGGGAGTCTGCTTCTCCCTCTGCCCACCCCCCCATGCCCCACTCATGCTCTCTCTCAATCTCGCTCTCTCTCAAATAAATAAATAAAATCTTAAAAAAAAAAAAAAAAAAAGACCAGTGGATCTTAAGTTCACGTATGAACTGCTAGATTTCCCATGCTAAGTGGGTCCCTCGGTCCAGTGAGATGTCATCCAGAATCCCAAGTCAGGAACTAAACACTTTGTATGCTCACAGAGAGCAATGCTGGATAAGGCCCTGTAGGCAGGAAAGGTAAACTCGTACCCGGAATATATGCCAATTCCAGTCAAGATAAATTGCTAAGATGGATCCAGTGTAGTTAATTTGCCACCAAGTGACATATCAGAGGCTCAGGATTGGTCTCAGCAGCATTTGGCAGCAACAATTGCTAGAGCAGTCTTTGTGCAACGCAACCCATTCCGCTGAGCCGGTGTGTGGGCTCTATCCTTGTCATCACGACTATTCTCTTCAAGCACCCAGTAAGCCAGCACTGGGGTGAGTGATGACAGAGACTGGCTGCCCTCAACTGGCCCAGTCAGTGTCTATTTGCTTATTTGGGGAGAGCATTGTCTATTGACCTGAAGGGAAATAATTAGTTTTTAACAGGGAGTAGGCCACTTGTTGTGGGTTTTTTTTAAGATTTTTATGTATTCATTTGTCAGAGAGAGAGAGAGCACAAGCAGGGGGAGCAGCAGACAGAGGGAGAAGCAGGCTCCCCACTGAACAGGGAGCCTGTTTCAGGACTCGATCCCAGGACCCTGATATCATGACCTGAGCTGAAGGCAGACACTTATTAAGCAACTGAGCCACCCAGGCGTCCCGGGAGTAGGCCATTTCTGCAGAGAAATCTAGGGGTCTGGGATTGTCAACTGCATCAACCCAGATATCTCCATCCCCTACCTCAGGATCCTATTCCTTCCCAATCAGAGCCCTGACTTTGGCAAAGTACACTTGCTTAGTTGAGAATTTAACTTCCCCTGGAATTCTGCTACTCTCATTACCTTCAGCCTTTGGGGGAGGAGGGGTTCTCCTACTACAAGAGATGAGAGTCTCCTTTACGCTACCAAGTCTGGCTTTCAGACTTAGCCTTGAACTGACAATCAATCCCCCTTTCATTGTCTTTCTACAGAGCTCCCATGGCCCTCAGCAATAGCCAACCAATCCCATAGTCCTAGTATTTACTATGTCCTCTGTTGTTCTCAAATGGGTGATGCATTGCACTTACCAGTGCATTCCTTCCACTGATATACCATCCAAGGTCACTGCTGACGAAAGTTTTAAAAATTGTACTGCTATTCATGCCACGGACTATCTGCTATTTCTACTACCATTGATGGTGCTTTCACTGGTATCTGGCCTATAAGTGATGCCTTTCCAAAGTCTTCTGTTAGTCTGCTTTCTCAGACACTCTGGTACTAACTGTTGTAGGTTGGATTATAACCATGAACAAATTCTGAGATAGAGATTTGCAACCAGGAGCCTTATTGGCAATTGCTCTTCAAATCAACTTGTAGGGAAACAAACAAGATTGGGCAGAGAGAAAGGTTGAACTACGATTCAGCTGAAACAAAGGCCAGGTTCTGGATTACTAACCCTCATTTCCTCTGATGGTCATTTCAGGTCTCTCTATTTAACTACACTCCTTCTCATCATTGGTTGTATGTAGACCAGACTGCTGATTTTAGGAGTGACTCTAAACCCAGCTCTTCCTCTCCCTTAAAGAGGCAGCTGTTCAACAATTAACAGTATGTTTACACTGAAAACATTAACATATAAAATCAAGCTCCCCAACATATCATTAAATTTAGAAATTTTTCTCTCTCTTTCTGGGTGAAAACTTTAATAATCCCTGACTTTGCATATATGTGAGAACTTTCCCACATTGTTTCCAGGCATTGACTAAAGATTAACTTTTCAGATTACTTCTGAAACAAGGCAGACTAAAGGGCTTTGTCTTTTCCGAACATTTGTTGCAATAAAATGTGTACTTTGTATATTTTATCGGGTGTAAATGGAAGGCGAGCTCTACTGCAGGTGTGAATTTGAAAATACCTGAGATCACATTGCTGAGTGCTGGGAGCGTGGGTGTGGGTTTGTGGGGAACCAACACAAATATGAGTATAAATGGAAAAATTAGGGCGGGGGGCTTTAAACCGGGACAGTACACATGTCTTCATTCTTGAGAAGGAGGCAAGTTGATTTTCAGTTTCCCCGTGACCTCAATACAGCCTGTTGAAAAGCTATTTGGCTTCTTGTACAGCTGTCTCTGATTTCTATCCTAGGATCTTTCTTTCAGCTTCCTTTCCCTGAGAATTCCCTGCCTATTCCTTTCACTTCCACCTCAGGGAGGCCAAAACCCTGCTCTACTGCTTGCAAGGCCCCAGAGCAGGCTTTGCTCATTAGACCCTAGTGGGGACTATCGTGACCCTTTCCTCCCTGCTCCTGACCCACATCTACCACGAACCAAATCCCCATGACGTTTCCTAACCACCATACGCTGTGCGGTACCCATGCCCAGCTCTGAAATCCCCGGGGGAATCCCTAGGTTTGACTCACCTCTAAATGCAAATGAATGTTATTGCCGTCCTTCCTCTACCCAAAGATTCACTCTTAAAACTCCCTTATTCAAACTAAGTAAAAAAGAAGGAAGTGAGAATACAGGGAAAATGTACGTGCGTGTGTGTGTGTGTGTGTGTGTGTGTGTGTGTGTGTGTGTGTGTTGTGGGCAGGAGTCTTCACTTATCATTTGTTTCTCATTGTTACCAACTGTAAAATAAAATAAAATAATAAAAAATGAAAATGAAGAAACCCCAAAATTGCTTCAGGATCAGGTGAGTAGGAAAATGTTTTTAAATTTTTGGTTTTGGTTCTCTACCTTTCTGTGCAGTAATGGGCAAATGAAAGGGGTGTGTGTGTGTGTGTGTGTGTGTGTATAATTGGTTGCATGAGCCACACAACTATCTCTCCTACTTATAGGCACCACTCTCCTGGGGTAGGGACAGCACAGGCAGGGAAGGAAAGGATTTTTCTACCTGGTTCTAAAGATACGTCTAAGATTCATGCACATGTAATCAGCCCATATACATCTCTTTTATCATATCAGTACTAGGAGATGGACCCTCAACAGGGTACAGGTTGTCTTTTGTGACTCCTCAAAATTTAAGACAGCCCTCAATGTTCCTTATTTTGCCTGAATAACATTAACACAGGAGTGAAGGGGGACATCAGATTGGGGCGCCTGGGTGGCGCAGTTGTTAAGCATCTGCCTTCGGCTCAGGGCGTGATCCCGGTGCTCTGGGATCGAGCCCCACATCAGGCTCCTCTGCTGGGAGCCAGCTTCTTCCTCTCCCACTCCCCCTGCTTGTGTTCCTTCTCTCGCTGGCTGTCTCTCTCTGTCAAATAAATAAATAAAATCTTTAAAAAAAAAAAAAAAGATTGACCCTCACTTCCTCTCTTTCCCAGACCCTTCATACACACACACACACACACACACACACACACACACACACACACCGGGACAAGTGAACCCCTGCCTCGGGAATGGCATGGAGCCAAATCCGTGTGTCTTCGAATCTTTGATGGTAGCATAACAATCTCTAAACATCTATGTCAGGCCAGGTTATTCTTTATTTAAGGATTTCAGTTAATACTAGAACACATATACAAATCAAATCTCCCATGGGTTTTACTCTCTAAATCAGTTGTCTCACTGAAAATACATTTTCCATGGAAAATATGTCATATAATAGCAACACAAAATTCGTTTTAATAGCGTACTTGACATGTAGTTGCATTATTGCAACACAGCTGAACTTGGCTTTTATGTATATAACCCTTGGTTCCCTGAGGTAGCCCGAGGATTCCAGGGACTTAATTATTTTAATAAGGACCCAGATGCTCAGGGTTTTTGCTCTGGTATTAACTTCATTTCCAAGCTGGACAAAGGAAAAATCTTCCAGAATTCCCACAGCAAACTTCTCCTCATGATCAGAATTTGATCTTTAGTCCATTTTTAAGCCAAACAGTAACAAAAAAAGAAGAAATTACCATGATTTATAATATTATAATCTGGTAGATAATGGCTGTTGGTGAGTCAATCCCAATGTCTATTTTAGGTCATTTGCTGGTGTAACTAGTGATAACTTTTAATCTGCTTTTAATATGTAACTTTCTTCTGGTTTCAGGATCGGCCCACTTGCTTTCCTCTTCCACTGGTACATAATACAATATCATAACATACTATATTACATTACAGATGTATCTAGGCTAATTGCATGTGTATGTATCTTAGATTTACCTTCACAACTGTTCTGTCCCTACCCAAGGATAGCAGTGCTGATGAGTGGGAGGGACAGTTTGCCTGGCTGATTCAACCAGTTATCAATCTACAAAGAGTGGACCAAGGGGGAAATAACCTAATTTTCCCATAGCTCTCATGACAAGGATTTCCCTCCCCCTGACTAAATTCCTAAGCAGTGGAGAATATTTCTTTTTTCTTTTTTCTTTTCTTTTCTTTTTTTTTCTGACTGGTAAAGCAAGTGATTAGACAGTGGAGAATATTTCTTAATAATCTTTGTATTCTTACGCCCCTCACCCCAGTGCGATAACAATAGCTACCTTTAACTAAACACATGCCAGGCTTATTTCTTACATTATCTCATTTAATCCTCATACCAACATTGTAACATAGACGTTATTGTGCTAGTTTCAATTATGCAGACAGAAAGGGGCAGTGTGACTGACCAGCTTGATCAAGATCACATATGTTGATCAAGAGCTATGTTAATGTTGAGTTTGAAACCCATCCACGGAACCTCAAAGTCCATGCCTTTACTAAGCAGCTATGACCAGGGTCTTCAAGACCGCCTTCAGTTTCAATGATTCACTAAAAGGACTCACATAACTCAGAAAAACTCATGGTTACTGTTTATTATAGTGAAAAGGATACAGATTAAACCAGCAAAAGTAAAAGGTGTATAGGGTGGAGTCCAAGGGAGACTAGGAATAAGCTTCTAATTTCCTTTCCCAGGGGACTCCTATAGATAGCACCTACAGATAGTTACTTCTCCTAGCAACAGTGTGTGACAACAAATATGGAATACTGTCAACCAGGAAAGCTCACCTGAGCCTTGGTGTCCAGGGTTTCTATTAGGGATTACGTAACAGCATAAAGCACCCATGTGACTGACCTTACTCAGTCTCCAGTCCCTCCAGAAGTCGAACTGATTCAGCATGGCCTGAGAGACCCACCATAAATCACAATGTCAGCATAAATTATCTGGTGTTGGGGCGCCTGGGTGGCTCTATCAGTTAAGCGTCTGCCTTCGGCTCGGGTGGTCCTGTGATCAAGCCCCGTGCAGGGCTCCCTGCTCAGCGGGGGGCCTGCTTCTCCCTCTCCCTCTGCGATTCCCCCTGCTTGTGCTCTCTCGCTGTCAAATAAATAAATAAAATCTTTTTAAAAAAATAAATAAACTATCTGGTGTGGTTCAAATATTCGATAATTGACTTGAATATCAATTTGGGATCAGTTTACATACCCAGGGCCATTGTCGACAGGCCGGACAATTATATTTCAGGGTCACAGCGCTTCTTTGTCATTTACAAGTCAGAAGGCATAAGTGAACGTTAAAGGGATACTAGAGACTTCTGAGTTCCATGTAATTGAGAAGAAAACAAGAACCCAATCTAGATCAAGAACAATAAGAATGTTTTAATACATGGATAATACAAAAGAGAAAAGAAAATGTATTTAAATATTCATAAAAACAAATGGGCTTTTTAAAAATTGTAAGGTACTCTGGACCTATAAGCAGTATGACTTTGGACTTAAATGAGCTTCAGTTTCTTCATTTATTAAAAAATATTAATAATAAAGTATATGCATAACATTCCACCTGAGTTTTTGCTGACTGTCATGCACCCTGAGCAAATCATGTAATATTTATGGCTGCTTACAATCCGATCATTGGACTAGGCTATGAGAATTCAGTAAACAAGCTTCCTGATCTCATGGAACTTAGTCTGGCAGGAAAGACAGAAATCAAGTAATTGATCACACTGATGCTTAATTATAAATTTATCTAAGTGCCCCAAAGTGAAGGAACACAGTTGTATGATGGCGTATAACAATGACTTAAATTGGGGGAGGGAAGGCAGTTCAGAGAGGCTTTCCTAGGCTGAGCTCTAAAGGAGAAGGAGCTAACTAACCAAGGGAAAGGGAAGGGTGGGAATGGAGCATTCCAGGCAGTGGGAACACAGAAAGACATGACAAATACGGGAGGGGGGGGGGTGTGCTGGAAGAGGGCAAAAGAGACCGTAGTAGAGACAATGAAGGAAGGCAGACATGTAATAGATGAATCAGGAGAGGTTAATAAAACCAAAACATTCTAGTTGTAGAAGCCTAAGTAAGAAGTGTGGTGTTTATCTTAAGAGCAATAGGAAGTCTCAGGTTTTTAAGCAAAGAAAAGACTAATCAGATTTTCATTTTGACCATAGTTTGGAATAAGTAGTTGGGGAAGGGAAGAGATGTCAGCTGGAAAGAATGGATGCAAGGAGATGAAATATTATGAAGGCACCAGTAGAATTAGAATTACGAAGACATAATATATAAAAAAGTAAACATTAACTAAATATTTGCCATGTGGTAGGTGTTTTATATATACACTAGCTGGGACGTTAACACTTGGTCTGACTCCAATACCCACATTCTCTCTATTCTATCATGCTCCCTGAGCAAGTCTTACATGGGTCCAATTTTTAAACAATAGAAGAAGCAAGCGCTTGGTGTCCTCATCAATAAACTGTATAATATAGTAAATTCTGACATAACACAGGGAAGGGACGGAAGAGAAAAATTTTCTAGATGAGGTTTCCTAAAGTAAATTTCCTAAAGTAAATGGTTTTTAACCTAATTTATTCAAGCGAGGTAATAGGTCAAAAATACATTGTAGGTTAGTAAGTATTACTCACTGATTTTTAACGATTTGATTCCAATTTAAAAAGACAGGGAAATTAAATACAAAATCCTGCTCAGTTTCTCAAATGGAAGCTGACATGGCCCATCAGAGCTATCTCACATTGGGCTAAAAAGGCCGGGCCTATGTAGCCCGACCTCGATCAGTCACGAACCATGGGCTACGCTGGGAATGGTGTGAACTTGCTGAGGCCCCTCGTCACAGCTTAAGAGACCCCAGGAGACACTGCCAGCTGGAGCTGTGCACTGACAGCACTCCCAGTAGGTGGGCCAACAAGGCCTTCACTGAAGGGGGATCGGAGCAACACAGCACCACAGCACCACAAAAGAGTACATATCCTTTTACATCTCCTTCGTGTCATTCCTCTCCATTTGGTGGAGAAGGAAATCCCTTAAGTCGTTTAAAGAAAATTTCAGGATAAATTTGAAAGGGAAAGTTGATAGGTTTATTCAACAAGCACTTACTAAACATCTACTTGCTACACGGGGCCAGAACCCGAAGACACAGAGCCAGAGTCAAATCCGACCACATCAACATTTACAATAGAAAGCAGGGTAACAATGCTTTGTGAGTGGTATGAACTGAGTCCTACAAAAATACACAGGCAGAATTGAGGATGGGGGATCATGGAGGAAGAGGTATACCGGGGAAAGAAAAAAAACAAATTTTAAAAGGCCTTAATGAGGGGAGCCTGTGTGGCTCAGTTGGTTAAGTGACTGCCTTCCACTCAGGTCATGATCCCAGGGTCCTGGAATCGAGTCCAGCATCGGGCTCCCTGCTCAGTGGGGAATCTGCTTCTCCCTCTCCCGCTCACCCTGCTTGTGCACGCTCTCTCTCTCTCTCTGTCATATAAATAAAAATCTTTTTTAAAAAGCCCTTAATGGTAAAATACACTAAGTATATCCTGCCGCCCCCTCCCTCCCCTGTACCAATCCCCTTTCTGAAGCTGTTTACATGAAGAGTAGAAATAAGGACTCTGCCGAAGTAAGCTTTACATAAATAGTATCTCAAAAAAAGCTCTTTCCAGTCCAAACACTCCTGGGGCCTATTTTCCTAAATCTGTTGCAATAATCTTATTCCACAGAGATCATGCTACCAATTATTACCACGACAGGCATATTAGAGTAAAAGGAGCCTGGGTTATGAAGTTAAGAGGAACCTGGGGTTCATATTCAGAGTTGGCCACTTGCTGAGGCAAATTACACACTCTGTGCGCTGTGAAATTGCCATAATTATACCTATATCACATCTTAGATGCAGTAAATACAAATATTTAATTAATAAATGTAGGAGCTCGGTAGATATTTTTTCCCTTTCTTCCTCTTATCCCAATAGCACCCACAGCTCAGGAAGATCAAGCCTATGTCCAGAGTCCTCCTGGACTGCGGTCCTCACAAACCGATCACAAACACAATCACAGGTTGTGTTTTCACACACCCCACTCTTGCTGGCGATGGAGTGGTCGGAATACAACAAAGTTGAATAAGACATGGTCCTGATATCAAACAGCTTACAGTTTGGTGAACAGGTGGGGAGGGCAAGGACCAAGTGCCAACCAGTTTATCAGTGATTAGGACACAGCATGGTCAGTGTTGGAGAGAGGTAAGCTCAGGGTGCCAAAGAATAGAGGTGCTAAACCCCAGACAGCACTAGAGAGCACATAATTCATCACATCTTTGGAACATAAAAAAGCTGCGACAAAAAGAAATTCAGCAATAACTCAAGGTCACACATCTACTCATTATTAGAGAGTCTAATTACTAGAAGAATCCAACAAAAACCAAGAACTCTTACACCCGGCCCCAATACTCCCTTCCTGTTTCTACAGACTTTCTCCTCCAAACCTAAAGGATGGTGGAAGGGTTTTGCCACTTCAGATAACTGGCCTAAGTGTCTAAGGCCTTGTCATCCATCGCAGGTGGTCAAAGTCTTTCCCTGAACTTATCTTCTGTGACAATTCCCACTGTGAGCACCAGTCAACATACCCAAGTGAGAAAAGCCTAGAGAGGCATTCCTGAAGGAAGCACAAGCTGGAAGTCTTTATACTTTTAGCTGTATGTTCCTTATGCTGGTCAGCAATAAAATCACTGGGACTACAGGAAGAAGCTATGATTCCAAGCCTAGAACTTTCAAAGCCTCAGAAAATAGAGGAAAACTTAAGGAAACGATAAAGAAGGAAAAAAATGATGACCTTTTCTTCCTCTTTCTCCCATTAACTCCAAATAGAGGTAGTGCTAAGGTCTGCCGTAGCGACTGGGCACCCGTACCCACTCCGCCTACCACAGCAAAGCAGCAAGAAACCGTCTTCATTCATCGCGCAGTGCTCGAACACAGCACTCCGGAACGGTCTAGTTAGTTTAGTATTACTGCCTCCGTCATCAATACTAGTTTGGGAAGCACTTACAGAGAGGTTCCATTAATTAGTTTGCTTTTACTTGGAAGTTAGAGCTTTAGAATTCTCTTCACAAATATATATATATATATCAACAAATAAACATGTAGACTGGGTGTGCATTAATTCAAATATTTAATTAAATAATAAAATAAGAATATTGAGCTAACTGAAATGTTTGTGAGATGAGTACAGTGACTTATAACTCAAATATTTACATTTGCTGAGGTTAGTGCTGGTATCAACAATTCTCAGGCTTAAGTCCATAGGCCTCACATACCTCATAGCTAGATAAATTTAGTGTTGACTGACTTTAACAGTGATCCTCACGAAAACAAACTAGATTTTTTTTTCTGGCTGTAAGGGAATATATTTTCACTGTAAGTAATGGAAAATATTAAAAAGTATACAGAAGTCAAAAAAAAATTACCCATAAACACACAACCAAGTAATAACCATTTCAACAGTGTAATAATATATATTTGTATGTATATCATATACATATAAATATACATATACATTGAAAGTATTATTCTATGCGTAATCATTTCTAAGTAAAGATTTTCCTTATTATATTTTGAAATACCCTGAGGAAATGTAAGAGATTAGTGGTACCATCAAAAAACTAGAAAGGCTCTAGGGTAAGAATTTCTATTCTATTACCATTGAACTTGCCTCTATGGCATATTCAGAAGACAGAAGTATCTTAGAGAATGACCATGGATTGTCGTAACATTAATTAGGTGGTACTTCAATTGCACCTATCGCTTCAGACTTGGCCTCTTTAATGGACTGAATCAATACAGCCCCTGCCACCTAGTACGCAGCACTGACATGTCATACTCCTATCTCTGTGTATCCCGTATGTGGAAGGATAACCAGGGGCGGTCCGCTTTCATTTGATAGGGTCGGCAGGATACTTTCATGGTTTTGCCTTAGTTGTCTATGCCAATTTTCTGGCTTTCTGCCATAATCTCATCCAGCTATCAGCAAATTGCAACTCACAGGCCAAATGCAGCCTGCCACTTATTTTCGTATGGCCCACAAGCTAAGAATGGTATTTATAATTTTAAATCATTGACAAAAATCCAAAGATGAATAATATTTTGTGACGTGTAAAAATTATGTGAAATTCAAATTTTAGTGTTTATAAATAAAGTGTTATTGAAACATAGCCGCACTTGGGTGCCGTCCATGTGTTATCTATAGCTGCGCTCAGACTACAACCACAGAGCTGAAGAGTAGCAACAAGATCATATGGCTAACAGAGCCTAAAGTATCCACTAGCTGGCTCTTTACAGAAAATGTCAAGCTCTGATCTAGTCCACAGAGACCTTGATTACCTTGATATACCACTGAATTTCATGCCAGTCCACAACATAAATGACATCCTGCTAAGTGGAACTGATGAGCCAAAAAATAGTAAGTATCCTGACAAAGTGACACACATGTGTAGCATGGAACAGAAGATAAACCCCACTAAATTCAAGGCCCTACCACCTCGGTGAAGGTTCTAGAGATTGAGTGGTCTGGGTCATATTAGGAGAGCGCCTCTAAAATAAAGGAAAAGTTGCTGAACATTGCACTTCTCACCAGGAAAAAGGAGACACATTTGGGGTCTCTCTCTCTCTCTCTCTCTTTTTGTGTAGAGTAGGGGAAGGGCAGAGGGAAAAGGAGAGACAAAGAATCTTTTTTTTTTTTTTGAGAAAGAATTTTTTTTTTAAGATTTTATTCATTTATTTGAGAGAGACAGACAGCCAGCGAGAGAGGGAACACAGGCAGGAGGAGTGGGAGAAGAAGAAGCAGGCTCATAGCGGAGGAGCTCGATGCGGGGCCCGATCCCAGGAATCTGGGATCACGCCCTGAGCCAAAGGCAGACGCTTAATGACTAAGTCACCCAGGTGCCCCCGAGAAAGTGAATCTTAAGCAGGATCCACGCCCAGTGCAGAAGCCAACATGGGGCTCAATCTCACAACCCTGAGACCATGATCTGGGCCGAAACCAAGAGTCAGTTGCTTCACTGACCGAGCCACCCAGGCACCCGTGGGTTCTCTCCGGATTTGAAGGGCAGTAAGTACATATTTGAGTGCACTGCCAGTTTGAAGGGGCCCACAAGCAACAAAATGCTCTGCAACAGGTCTCAGATACAATGAAGAAGCTGTTGTGTCACCTGCACCTTATGACCTAGTGGGTCCAGTGATATCTGGAGACACTAGAAAGTGGTGATAGGAGAAGTACAGTGTAGCAATCTAAAGTGGTGGAGTAGAGCTATGTTTTCCTCTGCAGATAACGTATCTTTGGAGAAACATGCCCTGGAGTTCTACTGAGCTTTGGTGGAGATTAAATGCCTGACCATCAACCTTCAAATGACCAAGGGAACTGAGCTGCCCGTCATAAATATTGTGTTGAGCAGACACAAGAGTCATCCTAGTATATATGATGTCAGTCTCAAAGATGTACTGAAGGAGGAAGCTAGTTGCTTAAACAAGTGGCGGCAGATTTCCAAAGCACCTCCTCCCGCTTTGTTGCCTCTATCTTGACATTATCTTTCCTCTGAACAAGTCTGTGTCCAAATGTCCTCTTCTTATAGGGACACCAGTCATACTGATTAGGGTGCACCCCAATAACTTCATTTAAACTTCATTACCCCTTTCAAGACCCTGTCTCCAAATACAGTCATATCCTGAGGCAGTAGAGGTTAGGACTTTACCATGTGAATTTGGGGGGCAGCACAATTCAGCCCCTAACAGCTGGCTATAATTTTGTCTGTGTACTCCTATTTATTTGGGTCCACAATAACATACTACATAATGAAAATGTATGAGCACAAACAAATAGAGGTAAAAATACACCATGTAAATTGGGGGGTATTTTTTTTATCACAACCAAGGATGATACCCATGACGAAAGGTATAATAATAAAAGGGGGCGCATGCCTTCAAATACATGGTTTAGTTTACAAGCTATGACCATTTTGTCATCTTACCAGGTATTTTCTAAAAACATGTCTATAACTTGTTTAATAGATAAATTTTTTCCATTATGGTAAAATATTCACTGGCGACCGTAGGTAAAAGTGAGTCTCCCTTAGGGATGACTATTATGAAATAAAATAGTCTAGACCTTTTTAAACCAAGGAAATCCCTGACAGTAATTAAGGAAGGCTGTCATATTTGACTATAATCTTGTAACACATTTCTTTCCCTTGGAACTTTGTAAACCTTGATGTCTTCGGGAATTAAATATTGGTATAGGGCCAATCTTTTCTCTTCCCTCCTCTTGGGGACCTTTTTTTAGGGGGAGCTGTTTGCTTAAAGAATTATTCTTTTTGGGGCGCCTGAGTGGCTCAGTCGTTAAGTGTCTGCCTTCGGCTCAGGGCGTGATCCCGGAGTTCTAGGATCGAGCCCCACGTCAGGCTTCCCCGCTGGGAGCCTGCTTCTTCCTCTCCCACTCCCCCTGCTTGTGTTCCCTCTCTCGCTGGCTGTCTCTCTCTGTTAAATAAATAAATAAAATCTTTAAAAAAAAAAAAAGAATTATTCTTTTTGTCACGTCTTACTGTTGATCATTTTATGTCAGTTTTTGTGGTATAATGTGAAATTTTGATCTGCTGATTCAGCTACTCCTTTATATCAGGAAAGTTTTCTTCTTTTATATCTCTGAATCCTCTCTATACAGATATTTCAGTATAAGTATTCCATTGGGGGGGAGGGGCTTCTAACTACTAAAGGAATAGCAATTATCCTAGTATTGGATCATCTTTGTCCTCTATCACTATCATTTTCTTTCCAATTGCTTTCATCTTTGTCTCTTTTCTCAGCCATTGTTTAAGTATTAGTCAGGTCTTAATTTATTTAACCCTAATAACACACCTGTGGGCTAACTGCTATCTTTATTTCCATTGTTTTAGTCGGGGGCCCAAAAGGAAATATACTCAAGCTGAGTGCTTTAAGGAATATGTACTAAAAGGATCATTTACAAAGGTGTGAGCAGAATGGAGGGTAATGGCAGAGGACAGAAGTGGCTCTAAGGTTTCATAACACTTAGACACTGTTAACATCCTTAGCCCTGAAGGATACTGGGAGGAAGGGATTACTATTTCCCCAAGATAGAGTGAGCAATTTGGAGAAGGGCCTTTGCCAGGAGAAATGACCTCCAGTTAAGCGATAGAGCCCTGTGACCTCTTAGGAAAGAAGCCGGGGTGGGGATGAGGGGGGATAAATACTCCAGCTCTATTCTCTTCTCTCCCTTTGATTTCCTTTGAATGCTTCCTATTGCCCATATCCACTTAGAAGTAAAAGTCAAGGAAGCTTGTTGATAGTCCGTATAGATCAGCCTCTACCTGCTAGAACACAAAGCAGAGTACAGAAGGGTGAATAAGAGATCAAGAGGGGCGAAATCAACATATTTAGCGTATCTACTGCACACCCGATTACTAGTATACCATTCTGACTCCAGCAGTAGACGGTCAGGAAGACAAGCAGATAGTCAAATATTTTAGGGGGGAAATAGGAAATATATAGAGACATAGATATAGATATAGATATAGATATAGATATAGATATAGATATAGATATAGATATAGATATGTATCTCCAGGCCTTTTTCAAACTAAACCAAAAAAAAAAAAAAAAAGAAGAAGAAGAAGAGAAGAGAAAATGATAGCTTTTTTATAACCACATATCACATTACTTTTGGAAACCACCAGAACTATGTAAGCTTCTTTGACCATTACAGTGCTTAATAGCATCCAGAAGATGGCAGCATTGGTAAGGTAGAGCGCCACAGAAACCTTCAAAATACTTTTTAGTTATCACTGATAGATGACAAACTTCCTAAATAGAAGGGGGGAAAAAAAACTCTTAAAGCATGATTGGTCCTAAACAACAAAATGTAAAAATACTACATTACTGCCAAAAAGTGTATGGCTCCATGCAGGTGGTTATTCAATAGCACATACATCCCAGTACTTTCCTGATAAAATCCTCAAATCCAAAAGAGACACAGGTCTATAAATATACATAGTATTACATAGTATCTTTATAAGATCTGCATGAATTGTTACGTTTTAAAAGCTTGGGTTGTAGATACGCAAGACATAATCTATAAATTGTATTCAAAAGCAAGTTTAATAACGTCACAAAATATATACAAAGTATCATATTTTAGATGCAGTGGGAAATTAAAACCTAGATTTCATAGACACCACATCAGCTATGAGAAAACATTAATTTGCCTTTAAATGTCATTTTTTCTTTTTTTTAAAGATTTTATTTATTTATTTGTCAGAGAGACAGAGGAAAAGAGAGAGAGAGAGCGCGCACACAAGCAGGGGGAGCAGCAGGCAGAGGGAGAAGCAGGCTCCCTGCTGAGCAAGGAGCCCGATGCGGGACTTGATCCCGGGACCCTGGGATCATGACCTGAGCCAAAGGCAGGCACTTAATGGACTGAGCCACCCAGGTGCCCCTAAATGTCATTATTTAAAATAGTCTTGCCTTCTAAACCCTCATTCTGATATGGAAACAGGCAGACCCAATGAATTAGAATACAATTGGGTCTTGCTCTAGGAAAGCCAGGTGCTGTGTAATCAGAAGGGGCCAGCTCACCTAACTCAACCGTGGGAGTCATGGAAGACTTCACCACAGAAAGAGGGACCGAACAGAGACTTTGAGAGAAGAGCAGGTGCAGGTGTTTGCCAGGAGTATCACAAGAAGTCTACTCCATGCAGAAAGAATACCACGTAGAAAGAAAGGTCAGACCTAAAACAACATGCTCTATCCCAGTGTTTAACCAAAGGCAATTCTATCTCCCAGGAGATACTAGGCAATGTCTGGAGGTACTTTTGGTTGTCACAACTGGGTAGGTGCTACCAGTATCTAGTGGGTAAAGGTCAGGTATGCACGTAACATCCGACAATGCACAAGACAGCCTCCCACAACAAATAATGCACAAGACAGCCTCCCACAACAAATAATGCACAAGACAGCCTCCCACAACAAATAAATCGTCTGACCCAGGATACTGCTGAGAAACTACTTTAGGCAAATTGCATCTCTTGGAAGGGCTGGGTTGTAGGGAGGAATAAGAAAGAGGCAAGAGATGAAGCCAAAATGATAAAGAGAACATAAAATTAGAAAAGTCTCATCGGAAAAAAAAAACCAGACTTTCTCCTAAATGTGAGAGCAAACCAAACATGATCAGATTTGCACAATAGAAAAAATCGCTGTGGCTGCAGGGGGAGAATAGATTGGAGATGGTAGGGTTAAGAAATGACAAAGAAAACGGAATTTTAACAATTTTGCATCTATTTATCAATGGGAATATCTTCAGAGTGAAAACAAAAACAAAAACAAAAAAACACAGCAGATTGGTAAAAGGAAACTGAAACCCAAGATTGATGGCAAGATTGTGAGAGAGCAAGGAGCTGCTCTAAATGTTTTCAAGATTTCTGACCCAGACAAACTAAACTGCTGCATCTGCACCTCGTTTCCTGAATCCTCCCTCCACCGCTGCCCCTTGTTCTCTTGGCTCCATATTCTGACTATCTTTTCTTTCTGTATCCTATTCCACTGTCAACCCAGATCAGACTTGTTCCTCCAGTTCTGACTTGGAAACCATGCACTGAGTCCTTTGTGCTACTAATGAGTGTTAGAGATACTCCACCCGCTGGCCTCAAGCATCGCCAGAATGACTCAGAAGGGTGGTGAGAGGGAAGGAGAAGGTTTGACAAATTATCTCCTAAGTGATAAGAGAATTTACAAGATGAAATTTGTAAAATGATTTTGTCAGCTCAGAAATCAAAATAAGAGCCAAAATCCTTTCCATTCCTTAGACTATCTCACTTTACCTACCCGACCCCTACCTCTCACCTCTGTGTCTACTACCCTGCCCCTCAGTCTCTCAAATCCAGCCACCCTGGCCTCCTGCCTAGAAGAGTTCGCAAAGGCTGTTCCATCTAGATGAGAAACAGAATTCCCTATGGAGCTTGAACAAAATGTCCAGACCTGAGTTTTAGAATATTTTTTTCCTTAATGGCAGATATATTTTCCCTCCTGAGGTTGGCTCCCCTACCCTCTTTCCTTCCCTATCAGCACCTCTACTCTACTCTCCCTCTACCGGGTCAACAACCTAGACAGCATCTGCCCAATCTTCTCCACACTTATGTAGAATACATAAGTTAAATACATACGTTAGAATACATGAGATTAGAATACAGAAGTTAGAATACACAAGTTAAATACATAAGTTAGAATACATAAATACATAAGTTAGAATACATGAGATTAGAATACAGAAGTTAGAATACATAAATACATAAGTTAGAATACATAAATACATAAGTTAGAATACATGAGATTAGAATACAGAAGTTAGAATACATAGATACATAAGTTAGAATACATAAGTTAAATAAGAAAACACCAAGCAAAATAGAAACATAAGGATAACACTTAAGCTTTCTTCTTCTCCCACCCTCTGATCTCCTCGGGATACTCCCAAGCTGGACCCAACGGGAAGCCAGAGAGAAGGAAGCTCGTTGATACAGTTCATATAGGTCAGCCTCTGTTTCTTGAGGCACACAGAAGGCTAGAGAAGGGACCCTGGATCCATGGGAGCAAAATAAAGATATTCAGCACAATCTTTTTTCAGACCACTACACCTGTACGCCACCTCGATATAAAGCATTAGAGATATCACTGAAGCTCCCAACAGATTCCACTCAGATCTCACTTCCCTTCCTCCCTCTCCAAAGGCAGCTACAGATCTTCCTTGACTTACAATGAGGTTACATCCCTAGAAACCCATCACAGTTGAAAATATCATAAGTTGAAAATGCATTTAGTACACCTGATCCACCAAACATCGTAGGCTAGCCTAGCCTACCTTCAACGTGCTCAAAACACTCAAACAATAGCCTATCGTTGGACAAAATCATCTAACACAAAGCCCGTTTTACAACCAAGTGCTGAATATCTCACGTCATTTATTGAATACTCTCCTGGAAGTGAAAAGCAAAACGCTTGTAAGTGTGATCGGTGATTTACCCTTGTGATCTCGTGGCTGAATAGAAGTTGCAGCTCACAGCCACTGTGTATCATACCACATATTGCTAGGCAGGGGAAAGATCAGAATTCAACATTTCAGGTACGGTTTCTACTGAAAGCATATCACTTTCACACCGCCATAAAGTCAAAAAATCAAACCATCACCAGTCAGTGACTGTCTGCACTATCTTGAAGTGTGTGCTTCTCATTCCCAAAACTATTTTTCTATTTCTACCACAAATGCACATATCTAGAAATGTACATGATGTTGTTTTTATATGTTTATAAGCTTTATAAAAATGGTTGTATACAATATGAGTTTCTCTCCTTCTACTTGTTTTGCTCTACTGTATGACTTCAAGAACTAGCCATGTTACACATGCAGCCCCAGTTCCTTTATCTTCAGTGGGGTGTGTTATTCCTTTGTATAAATCACCATAGTAACAGCCAATTGTTTATAAATTTTCACTATAATAAATAAGGCTGTCATTAATATAAATACCTCCCTATGCACATATGTTAAGAGTCTATGGTTTGCAACCAAACAGTATCTTAAGTATCTTAGCCTGACTCCTTCAGAAAACAGAACGGGGGGCAAGGATTAAGATACTACTCCTTTATTTCGAAAGGACAAACCTACACCAGTGAGAAAAGGGGAAAAGGGAAGTAAAGCAAGGAAAGATAGGAAGCAATACAATGTCATTCATTACCCTGCTTGCTCTTACATCACAACAAGCCACAGAAAGAGAGTGGATCCTGTGGCAGATATGTTCACACAGCATATGAATCCCTTTCCAGAACATTTGAAAGAGAAAGCTCATCAAAGCATAATCTACAGAATGAGAAAGGGAGAGGGGATTTATCTGCCCATCTCTCTTCCCCCTTCTTCTTCCCATAGGTCAAGTTTCACCTTGCAAGGAGCTGACTGCCATTCCTACCCTGGCATTTCAGGGTTTCATCACCTGGCTTGTCGGCAGCCCCTCAGAAAGCCAAATCCCGTAAGTTGTGTGTAGTATTACCTTCAGATCTGAAAGTGGAGAGATTATTCATTGCGAATAGGGCTTGACCTGAGCAGCATGAGAGCTGTGAAGGTCTGGGCTTTCAACTCGGATTCCAGCCATCTGAAGGAGCTTGATAAGGTCACCAGCCAAGGTAGCAGCATCAGGGAAAACCAGAAGTGGACAGTGTCTTTAAAAAGAAGGATGTGGTCACAAGAACCTGAGGTTTGTGCCCAACATAGTATGCACATTTTTAGCTTTATCTGCTATTGCAAAATTGTTCTCCAAAGTATTGGTACCAATTTGTGCTGCCACCAGCAGTCTGTAAGAATTCTAGTTGTTCTATATCCTTGTCAACACTTAGTATTATCAAACTTCAGAAATTTATCTAATCTGATGGCTCTGCAATGGTATTTCATATTGTTCTAATTTGCAATTAATTTATTAATGGTGACACTAAGTATCTTTTCATTCAGCGAATTATCTGTTCAAATCTTTTTCCAATCTTTTCTTTCAGGTTCTTTGTCTTTTCCATACTGATTTGTAGAAGTTCTTTAAATCTTCTGACTTAGAATCCTTTTTCATATAGAGACCTTTTGTCCCAGTCTGTAGATTACATTTTTACTTTATATGTGGTATCTTTTGATGAAGAGAAGTTTCCATTTTAATATAGTCAGATATATCAATCCTTTCCTTTACTTCAGAGTTTTATTAGGAATAGCTACTAAAATTTATCAATTATCTCTTTTAAATCTACTGATATCAATAGATATGATATTATTTCTTAAAATTTATCAATGTACAGTTGACCCGTGAACAACACAGGTTTGAACTGCATGGGTCCATGACATGTGGAATTTTTTGATAAATACAATATTGTACTGTAAATGTATTATCTCTTTCTTATGATTTTCTTAATATTTTTTTCTCTAGCTTACTTTATTGTAAGAGTTCATTGTATAATACATATACAAAATATGACTATGTTATCAATAAGGCTTCTGGTCAACAGTAGGCTGTCAGTAGTTAAGTTTTGGGGGACTCTAAAGTTATACACAAGTTTTCAACTGCACAGGGTGTTGGCACCTCTAACTCCTGCATTATTCAAGGGTCAACTATAACTATACTGACAGTTTTCTTGATATCGAACTATCTTTTCATTCCTACAATAAATCATGAGTATTCTTTATTATTAATAGAATATACTGTTGGATTCTATTTATTAACAATTGATTTTGTACAATTTTTACATCTATATGCATAAGTGATAAAATCCCTAATTTTATTTTTGGAGTATCATTATTAGATGTCGGTATTAAAATCAGCTGGATTCATAGAATAATTAGATTTTCAACTTTTCCATGTCTGCTTAATGCCAAAGGCCTTCGTTAAATTAAATATAATTATATAAACCTGCCTTCTTAGAATTCTGTCCCTTTTGTGTAAATTTACTTCATCTCCCTTCAAATGCCTCAGCTCCAAAAAATATTCTGTCCAGGACACATTTTGAAAACATCCCTTCTTGAGGGCCCTTGCAAAATATACCTTTTACTCTAGTAAAAAGACATCCCTTCAAACGTAATCTAAGCAGTGGTATATGGCCATATGTTTAACTGGGCCTCGAAACCAAAACTTTTAAAAACATGATTTGTAGCATTTGCTAATAAGTCACTGTGACAAATTTCAAGCTACCAAAGTGACATCACTGAACATGGAATTAGAAAGAAATGCCCAGAGGTGCCTGGGTGTCTCAGTCGGTTAAGTGTCTGCCTTAGGCTCAGGTCATGATCCCAGGGTCCTGGGATCCAGTACCACCTCAGGTTCCCTGCTCAGTGGGGAGTCTGCTTCTCCCTCTGCCTCTCATTTGTTCTCTCTCTAAAATAAATAAATAAAATCTAGGAAGGAAGGAAGGAAGGAAGGAAGGAAGGAAGGAAGGAAGGAAGGAAGGAAGGAAGGGAGGAAGGAAGGAAAGAAGGAAGGAAGGCCCACAGTTAGCTCTTGGCAGCCAGTGAGAACCACTGAACTGAGGTCCTTTCCCCACACCTGCTAGAGAACTATGCCAGATTGTGGAGGAATTAACATTAAACAAAGAAAGTTGGACTTTGCCTTGTAGATAATAGGGAGACCAGTCCTGCCCTTTGACCCCAGCAAGTAGAGGTCCTTTCCTGGGTCCTAAGCCTCAGAGCCTCCTCTCCCCACCCTCCATTCTTTAGAGTGCCTTTTCAAAATTTTCCAAGTCCCTCCCTATTCAGTGCCTGGGATCAACTAAGGTTACAGGGCCCCCATGCCCATTTCTTCAGAGCACTCTCCAACACCCACCTGTCATGCTTCCCCACTCTGCCCCTTCCCTAAATTGAGGTGCCCAGATACCTAAAAGAGTTCTGGGACTCACATCGGTGGAATTATACAGGGGGCTCCATCACTGCGCCCATAGCCAGCTCAGTTCCCAAAAGGTGCCTGTTGAGAGCAGCATTATATTGTAGGCTCCCACAAGGCTGAGCTGCCAGAATAAGGTGGACATGCTGATTTTAGGTGACTCCAACTGTTTATATGGACAGAGACTCTTGCATAAAAAAAAAACATTCTTGCTTTTCACAGTTAAGCCAGGGATAGAGCCATCAGGTTAGTGCTCAAATGGTGTAAAAGAGAGGAAGGAAGATGACTAAAATAAAATGTAGGGCTTAAGGGGCTGACTAATAAATGAGTGTTAGGGTGGGATGGGGAAAGAGACACTGATTTAAACCTTCTACCAAGAAGTAACATGAGAAGCCCTCATAGCAAACAATTCTCTAAAGGAGCTAGTGTAGGAAAAGAAAAGCAGAGGTTAAGGTTCAACCTTGAAGTTTAAACACGTTTGGGAAGTGGAAGAAAAAGAGAAATTGGGAAAGCATACGAAGAATAGTCAAAAGGCTAAGATTGTTAAGGATACGGAGTCATCAAGTACTGTTCATTTTGTTTTGTTTTGTTTAAAGATTTTATTTATTTATTTGACAGAGAGAAAGAGAGCACAAGCAGGGGGAGGGGCAGAGGGAGAGTGAGAAGCAGCCTCCTTGCTGATCAAGGAGGCCAATGCAGGACTCGAACCATCAGGACCCTGGGATCACGACCTGAGCTGAAGGCAGACGCTCATTAAGCAACTGAGCCACCCAGCCGCCCCCACTGCTTGTTTTGTTTTTATTTGTTTTAACTAAGTCATGCTCATGGTAAAAAGAAGGAAGGAAGGGACGGAGGGAGGGAGGGAGGGAGGGAGGGAGGGAGGGAGGGAGGGAGGGAGAAAAGGAAAGAAACGAATTAATAAAGACATTTATAAGATAAAATGATGAAAAACTGTTTCTAGGAACATTGCTTATAAAAACAAAACACTGGAAACATTGAAAAAATAAACTGTGGTTACAATACAAAACTATACAGCAATGAATATGTGAGTATATGCAACAAAAGATATCTATTCTCACAAATAGAATGTTGAGTGGAAAATACCAGACCCAAAGAATAAGTTCATATAGAATGCTCCTAAACAGGCAAATTCATCTATACTTTTAATAGTCACGACAGCTCGAATGCTGCTCAGCAATTAACAAAGTCATGTAACACTGATACATGCCACATCGTGGACGAACCTGGAAGACGTGATGTTCAGTGAAAGGAGCCAGACACAAAAGGACACATCTTGTACAAATCCATGTATATGAAATATCCAGGATAAGCAAATTCATAGAGAGAAAAAGTAGATTAGTAGTTACCAAGGGCTGGAGGAAGATGGGGGAGGTGGGGAATGACTGCTAATGGGGATGGGGCTAATTCTGGAATAATGAAAATGTTCTAAAACTGATTGTGGTGATGGTGCACAACTCTGAGAATATACTAAAAACCACTAAGTTATATACTTTAAACAGATGACTCACACGGCATGTGAATTATATCTCAATAAAGATGTCACATAAAAAAATAAATAAGTGGTAGAGATCGGGCAAAAAAAAAAAATTCAGGATAGTTTGTTCGCCTCTGGGAGGAGGAAGTATGATTGGGAAGAGAACAAGAAGAGCTTGTAATGTTGTTGCTGTCCTATTTTCTGGCTTGGGGGTGGTCAGAGAAATGTGTTCCCCTTGTGAAAATTCATAAAAGCATTGTTCTGTATACTTAAAATGTGTGTACTTTTGTGACTATAAATAATACTTTAATCTGGAAATTTATTATTTTTTTAAAAGATTTTATTTATTTATTTGACAGAGATAGAGACAGCCAGCGAGAGAGGGAACACAAGCAGGGGGAGTGGGAGAGGAAGAAGCAGGCTCATAGCGGAAGAGCCTGATGTGGGGCTCGATCCCATAACACCGGGATCACGCCCTGAGCCGAAGGCAGACGCTTAACAACTGAACCACCAGGCGCCCCTGGAAATTTATTTTTTAATGTAAAACATAACACCAACTTTCCAGGCCACCCTAACCTCTAGTCTTAATCCCTAGAGAGAAATGGTATTAACAGTGTATCATCCATTTCACATCACAGAATATTCTAAACGGTGCCATGCCAAATTTCATTACTGTCCAGTTGAAGTTAACCATCTTGTAGTATAGATAAAGAAAATGAGAAAAAAATAACCCCCCAAATAAGGTTGTTAGTTCATTCCCTAAAATTTAATTAGGGGTGCATCTCTTGGTGGAATACATTTTGCTCAAGAGACAGACCTCTTATCCCTGGTCACATAGAGAAGAGAAATGCAGTAACCACATATAAATGAATGATAACATTAGAGACTGAATTCACAACTAAGGAAAAGGAGATATTGCATGAAACTAAAGCTCACACCAAAGGACAGAAAGTGGAGTACCCTACATTTATAAACATTTGCCAATACAGGACTCTCCATGTAATCCATAGTCCTCTACCTAATAGCTTACCTTAGGGACAACAAAAGTAGTAAAAAGAACAACTATATCCCAACAGGATGATTCCTGGATTTTGCTGAACGCTGGTGACACTGCTATGAACAGCAGGAAAAGAGAAAAATCATGTTATAGAGAATAGTTTTGCAAAACAAAGAAGTAGAATGGCAAATATCCACAGAATTTGTAATAGGATGCTGGAGCTGAAAAGGAAAAGACTAGATTAATGTTTACCTGTACAAGTGAGTGCAGAGATTTTTTTTTAGAAAAACAGAGAAATAATTATTAATAGACTATTTCTCAATAGAGAAGATATCAACATCAATATATTCTAATTAATAAATACATTCATTGTTCTTCCCTATGTGAAATGAGTGTTCTTTTTGGGTAGCCATTTGTATTTTTATAGAATTCTATTTTTATGGCTACCAGCAGAGGACCATCTTAGATAACAAATCTCAGAATGAGGATCCTTTGCAGTGGAATTCACCTTTGTATTTCTTAACAGCTGGTGCCTGGTTCCTCTGAGGGTTCAATTTAGCATGTTTAGTAGAGGAAGATACTTCAGTACATGAACACTTCTGTGCTTCAAAATTAATTGCATATTTCCTTTACAATTCTAAGGCTTATGGAAAGAACTCTGAATTTTATAAATAATGCCAGCACTGTCCTATAAAACAATGGATCAGCATGGTTCAAAATACTAGTGACTGAGGATCAAGTAATAGCATTGTGGCATTAGAAGAAAATTCAAAGGTCATGGATTTGTTAGATTTTGCCTGCCAGGATCTGTTCCCCATTCTCTTGATAGCAACATCTTAATTTTCCCTTGGAGAAACACCTTCTTCCCTTCCCAGTTTCTATGATTCAAGTTGGGGCACTTCACTTCCATCCTGTGTCCAGGAATGGGCGTATGACTCAGGTTTGGACAATCACATATCCTATGGTCCTGGCCCTAGTGATTTTTCCAAGGATATACGCATGTCCCATTCCAGGCCAGTAGGAGGTAATGGCAGAATTTCTTATTAAAATCATTGAGAAAAAGATGTTATCTTTCCCCTGGAGTTATTAAATCATAAGAGCATAATTGAGAGTTGTCAAAGGGCCAGCACATGAAGGCCTGTCGAACATAAAACCAGCAGAGAAGAAAGTAAAGAGAATTAAAGAATCCTGATGATCTCGTTTTGGCTCTCAGTCCAAATGCATATGAAAACAGTAGTTATAGACTAAATCAAGTATCATCAAAATCCGTATGTAGAAGCCTTAACCAACAATGTGACTCTATTCGGAGATAGGGCTTTAAAGAGGTAATTAAGGTTAAATGAGGTCAGGAGGGTGGGCCCTAATCCAATACAACTGTTCTTTTAAGAAGAGAACAAGACACCAGGAATGCATGAGCACAGACTAAAGGCCAAGTAAGGACACAGAGAGAAGATGACCAGCTGCAAGCCAGGGAGAGAGGAGAAATCAAACTGAAGACACCTTGATCTTGGACTCCCAGCCTACAGAGCTATGAGAAATACATTTGTTTTTTAAGCTGCCCATTCTGTGATATTTTGTTACCATAGCCCTAGCACACTAAGACAAATGCTGTCCCTGGACTTCTCACTTACAAAAGTTAATATATTACCTTTTTGGTGTAACACAATTTAAGGTGGAGTTTTGATTCTTATAATAGAGACATAATTGCTTCTTTTATCTTAGGACTCCCCATGTATCAAACAAACAAAGCTGGATATTTAGAGACTTGATAGAAAATATGTTCAGAGGACCCCATAGAAAATTCATTATGTTAGAATGTTTACTTTTTGGTAAAGTCCAACAAGGAAGAGCCAAGCTTTGTTTGAAGTTAGTCTGTTTAAAAACAGAAAAGATTTTAAAAATACAGCTTTTCCTATGGTTAATAATCCAAGATGGCTGACAGTCTTGGCTTTCCAGGATTAGACTATCCAAATTCTATACTCTAAACTAAAGTAAATGCTAATGAAGCCAGAATACTGATACTCACAGATCACTCCCAGCCACTTCCTGTTATTCATTCCCTGTTTGACAAAGGGGACAATTGTTCTAATTGCAAAGAGCCTGTCACTGGAATGTTGCCAGAAAAGAAAGGGCTGTTTAGCCCCATCTCCCCACCTCAGGGCCCTGATAGAGGTCCACAGGCTACAAGCTAATCCGTGGCCAAGCACCAATGTTTGTTTCTAAGAGAGAAGAAAAAAAGAACCCTGGTTTTGATCATAAACTCACGGAATACGAATAGGGGGGAAAAAAAGGTACCAATTTTATAAAGGAGTTGTATTACCTTAGAAAGTCCAGGCCTGGCAAACAAAACCCTGATTACTCAATTCCTAAGGCAATTAATACTCAAGTCCTCCCAGATCTTCCCCCAAAGGAATCTGACAAGAAAGAAAGAAAGAAAGAAAGAAAGAAAGAAAGAAAGAAAGAAAGAAAGAAAGAAAGAAAGGAAGAAAGAAAAAAAGAAAGAAAGAAAGAAAGAAAGAAAGAAAGAAAGAAAGAAAGAAAGAAAGAAAGAAAGACCTTCCCTCTTGACCACCTCTACTGTAACCCACATAAGGTAACTAGGAAAGGAAAGGCTTTTCAGATAGCAGAGCCCATGACAAACAGACTAGCTGACCAAGGAACTCATACCACTGCTAAGGCAAGAATTTCTGCTAATCCTGTTTTTCAGGATATTATACATGCCACAGACCAGTAGCCAGTATAGACTGTCTCCCTTTCTTCTCTGAAAATGGTAGTTTTTTGGTTTTTTTGGTGTTCTTTTGGGGTTTGTTGCTGTTGTTGTTGTTCTTTTGTTTTGTTTTATTTTTGAAAGAGAGAGCGCGCACGGTGGGAGGGGCAGAGGGAGAGAGACTTTTAAGCAGGCTCCATGCCCAGCGTGGAGCCCGTTGCAGGGCTCAACATCATGACCCTGAGATCATGACCTGAGCTGAAATCCAAGAGTCAGAGCTCTACTGATTCAACCAAAAACCAATGTGGTTTTTAATTATGGTACTCCTCTTTTCCTTTCATAATTGTGCAACAGATGTGTCAGGATGGTCAAATATACTATTTTGCTAGATTCCAAAATCACAAGGAGATACCTCTAAGTCCAAACAAAAGGAATCGGTGACATCTAGATGCCACGAACTTTGAACTGAGGAGGTTATAAATGGCAATCTGAGTTACCGTCCCTTGGAGATGACTGTTTTTTATTTATGTGAATGGCTGCGGTACGTTAAATGGGCAAACTAGGGTCTGCACAATGTTGAGCAGCCAAGGGGTTGACTGTTGTGAGCACCAGGTTCTTCTTTGCCTGTCTAGGATGTATTACCCCAATCCCACTTTGAGTGCATGTCCTTCAAATGAGGCCACCTCCGCTTCCAGTCCTAGCTCACAGCAGGTGCTGGAAAGTCTGCCCAAGCAGATATTCCATCCTCCTAATCACAGTCAGTTCAAATTTGAGGTATGTCTAGACTGGAATGCTATAACCCTATGGAAAGTAAGTCCTTCTTCTGCTGTGTTGTTTAAGCTGCTAGAATGTAAGTCTAGAGCTGAGCTGCAAGGGGCCAGTATGTGCAAACGACCTGCTTCAGAATGAAGCCACAAAAAGCAGGGCCAGTGTTGGAAGAAGGACTTGAGACCCACTGAAATCATTTCAGCTCAAAACCCCAGCTGTGCTTGAAGCAATTCTATTCGAGAACTTTTCAACAATGTTTACCCATGTATTCTCTTTTTCAGTCAGTTGGAGGAGTTTCTGATACTCACAACCAAAAAGAGTTTTGATTAATACAGTCATTTAGGTAAAGCCCCCACCCAAGGGAGAACACCTTGTTTTTTTTTTTTATCACATTCTTGTCAGTGCTGCTAATGTGAGGTGGGTTTGATTTCGTTTCTCAGAAGAAAAGACTGATAAGAAAAAAACAGATAAAACCAATATAATCTCAAGTTTGCTTTTCACCATTCTAGTGCATTTTGGACCCTATAAAAACTGCTATAATTCTAGTTCCTAATCATATCGAAGCCCTCAGAATGGATTGAAAATAAAATGCTGCTTGAATGTACTTAGCAGAATTGTGTACCACAACCCAAGCGGGGTGAGATTGTAACATTGGAGGGAAAAGAATCCAAAGTCTGGTACAAAAATGTATTTTAACTATCCAGACATGACGAAAGTGACATAATTATGCTCTTTTCAAAATCTCAAGCAATTCTTTGTGAAAACAAGATTTTGTAAGGATGTGAGAAATTGCTGTCAGTTGCTTCTCTATTTCCCCAGGCAGAGTAATCTGTTTATAACTCAGAGCTATTTGATATAGTCAGGACAGTGTTGCAGACTAGGGGGGAAACTATGAAGATGTGATTTGTGGGTCCAACCTTATTAAAAATCTAATTATAGAAACAAATGTGATGACATGTGAAGGCGAAAAAGAAACAAGTTTTGGTGGTCTTAACATCCTGTTCTATCACACCTTAAGGCCACCTCCACTCCTGCACTTCCTGTGGCTAGGTTATATGAACCAATAAAAGTCCCTTTTTCTCTTACGCTGCTTTGATTTGTATTTCTGTGTCTTGCAGCCAGAGAGTCTTAGCTATTAAAAAATGGCTTTCCATTACTCCTGGGATTAATTCCAGAATCCCTGACTGACCACAGAACTTTCTTCTGCATTCTTGCTTCAGGTCACTCTCTCTCTTACCAGACTCCACCTGCTCGGGCATCTCGCAGTTCCCGGAACACCTGGGACCCTTTTCTACTTCGGGGCCGACACATGCCATTCCTTTTTCCTAAAATGATCTTCTTAAATCCTACTTATCCTTCAGATTTCAACTTCAACATCACATTGGAGAAAATGCTTCCCTGATCTCCCAGTCTAAACAATATACCCTTTCTGTGTTGACCTTGGTATCTTCAGGGAAGGGAAGGTGTTTTGTGTTTTGCCTTAGAGCATTCATACCATTTGTAATACGTATTTGATTGCTTACTTTTTCATCATCTGTCTCCCTATCTAGGCTACAGTCTCCTATCCATATCAGATTTTGTTCATCACTATATTCTCTGAACCAAGCACAGGCCCATAACAGGGGCTCAGCAGATATTTATCACATAACTACCACACTTTTCCAGAGAGTAATTTATACTTGCTGCTCCCTTTTCCACAGCTCTTACTGTACCAAACAGTGTTCAACCAAACAAGTAAAACCACTGCAAGGCACATACTGCATATATACTAACGTATCTGTGTGTGTGTGTGTGTGTGTGTGTGTGTGTGTGTGTGTGTGTGATACAACACGGATCGTCTATAATTGTGAGATCTAGGTGAACATTCTCTGTAAGGTTGTTGGCTTTGGTCTGATGCTGGTGTGTGACCACTGCAGGTCAAGTAGTTGGAAAGAGAAGATGGATTGGAGGTGGGGGAGAGCAAGGACAAGCTGGAACCCACGAGCACAAACTAGAAGCCTTGTCAGCTCTCACTGCCTTCAGTCTTGGTGATGCAGGTGTCCTGCGGGAGAAGCTAGTACCCTCATCACGGAGTTAAACACAGAGCGGCCCAGGGGTCAGAAAGCTGAGGGAGGCTTCGGAGCAAGGTGGAGCAGGAGCAGTCCTGGCAGGTGCCCCACACCAAGGAGGTGAGTCAGCAGCAAAGAGACAACTTATGTGAGCTACAAAAGCACCTGCCCCCAATTTCTGAAATAAAAAACAAAATGCCCGCTGTTTCCCTCGTCATGAAAGTCTTCCACATCTGGGGCGCCTGGGTGGCACAGCGGTTAAGCGTCTGCCTTCGGCTCAGGGCGTGATCCTGGCGTTACGGGATCGAGCCCCACGTCAGGCTCTTCCACTATGAGCCTGCTTCTTCCTCTCCCACTCCCCCTGCTTGTGTTCCCTCTCTCGCTGGCTGTCTCTATCTCTGTCAAATAAATAAATAAAATCTTTAAAAAAAAAAAAAAAGAAAAAAGAAAGTCTTCCACATTGATATCTCCTGAGGCCCACCCTTAACATGAAACACACGAGAAACGAAAATCTGAGAAACACAGCCAATTGGACAACATTACAAAGCTACCACACTCACTTAGTCCAAAGTGGCTTCTGCCTGAAAACAGTGCGTTAACAACTTTCTAAAATTAATTCCAGTGACTTTTCCACAGTTCTTATTGTCCTCAGCTGCTACCATATTTGACACTTAGGACCATCCTTTCCTTTGTGAAATCACCTTTCCCCTTTTCTTTAATCAAACTATACTCTTCTGGCTTCTCTCTCTCTCTCCTTGCCTGATATGGGATATGGCTCCTTTTTCTCTTCCTATCCCTCAATATAGATATTCATCACTATTCTGTGTTTTCCCCCTCTTCGTCCCCCACATTTTCATTTGCCTTATCATTTTTAGAGTTTTAAGTAGTAGTCTCTCCCTGCCTCCAGGGACACCCCCTTGGATATAATGAATAGGGCTTGGGGCATTGGATGCAAACAGTGCCAGATCCAAATCCCAGTGGTGCCACTTACTGCCACGTGACCTTGGACAAATGAAACTTTCTGAGTTTCAGTTTCTCTATTAGTAAAATAAGATAAACAGTGTCTAATTATAATACTGGGAGGGCATGGAGTATCCCTCTGGGACACAGTATTACCCAGTAACTATGATGTTCCTTGCATTTCTTCCCTTTGTTTCCTCATTCCATCCTCCAAACTGCTACTAGAGTCATTTTCGTGCTAACCATTACATTCCTGCTTCAAACTAGAGTGACCCGCTCATCCAGGGACTTTCCCTTAGTCCTGGGCAAACCCACAATTCTTCAGTGGCTCCACTTTTGCGGACTGTAGTGATAGCACTATGTTCATCAAACCTCCAGGGTGTTGTGAAGATGCTTCTGTGGCTTCTGTAAACAAGTGTATTGGAATTCTACAAAATGTCCGTTTTTTAGAAGGTGTGCTCTGTCAAAACCCCCAGGCCTAGAAGAAATGAGTTCAAACACCATCGCATGGCACCCAAGACCCTTAGTGGCTCTACCATGCATACCTCTCTAAGCTCACTTCCCACTGCTCTCCTCTTTTTACTCTTTACTCCACTCACATGGCTTTTTATATTCCCCAGTACAACACTGCATTTCACATCTCCGTGACTGTAATATTCCATTCCCTCTGATCGACGTGGGTCTCCCCACCGGGTCACTAGTGCGAAAGCCTGCTTCTTCAATACCCAGCTCTAGCAGCACTGCTGTTATCTTCCTCAAGATTGCCTTTCCTCTTCTGCCTTCTCCTCCTTGTCAGAGATAATTGTCCCCTGCATTGCAACACCCTACAGTTTGGCCTGATCTCAATTACAGCCCTGAGAACAATGAGTTACAATTTTAGGTCTCCTTCTGTCTCTCTTTGTAGACTATGAATTCCTAGAAAGGAACTGTGCCTCTACCCGAGGACTCAGGCAAATCGCCTGGTCTCAGTTTCCCCATCTTTCAGGTCGTGTGTGATAATGATAGGACCTAGCATATACCAAAACACAAAATAAGACAAAAAACCCTAGCACACTGGAGAAACTCAACAAATTTCTTTTTTTCTTTTAAGTACAGTTAAAATCAGGAACTTCTACTATCTGAACCTAACCTATATTTTCAAATTTATTTCTCACTATTACTCATCATCCATCAAGTAGTCCGGCCAGAAGCTCCCATTATTGTTCTCTTTACTTCAAGGACCAATTCAAAGAAAATTGCTAAAGAGAAGAAGAAGAAAAAAAAATACATCAGTTTCCTCTTCTGTGATAGCAAAAGCATAAATTTCCTTTGAAATGTACATTCTCTCTACCTACAGCATCACACTACATATTGTGACCTTTTAAAATAGGGCTGTTCAAAGACTGTAAAGACATGTTGCACTTTTGCAACTACAGACACATATATGATACTTAGAAATTTTATTTTAAGCTGAACAAAATCAACCACAACACTGTGGTCTCCTGAGCCTTATCACAGTACTCCTTCATGGCCAAGCCAAAATGCCCTGTGAGAAAACAACAGGAAAGATAGTATTTCATAGAAAGGTGAGAAAATTATGGCCGGCACCAGTTAACTAAAATCACGGAAAGGCAGGTATTGAGATCATGGTGCGATGAAGACAGGAATTCAGGGTTTTCTCTACTGTTCTCATCCAGGGAGGAAAAAAAAAATGGCTAGGCAGTTAGTGACACCCTAGCTTACTACGCCTCTCTCTCTGTTCAGGGTTAACTTTTTATTAGTGTGGGCACCAGCACGAGCCTGATCCACATAATCCAGGAAAGGGAACAGAGAGCTGGAGCCAGAAACAAGTAGGAAATGGATCAAGAGGGAAAAGAGTGAGTGAGAACAGAGGAGTGCTGACTAATTTTCCCCTCTCCTGGCTTTGCCAGTGGCAAAATCTAGCTCACTCCCTGTGTGTGCACTGGCAGAGAAGCAGCACATTCCAGCTCGTTAAGCTGGTGCAGCCTCTGTTCTTTAATTGCAGAAAACAAGGTGGGGGTGGGAGAGAGAGATTCATAAAAGGAATTTTTTCTTCCCTTTCTTTTCAGAAATGGTAAGAGGAAGGAAATAGAACATATTAATATGGAGAAGCATTATTCTCTTACGGATGAGTCAGGAGAGCTAAAATCCAGTTCCATCCAGCCACACAGTACAAATATTTCAAGCTCTTTGGGCTTCCATTTCCTTATCTGAAAAAGCAGGGGACTGTGTTGGTTCTAAATTGCAATGCGTTTCTACTAAAATACTTTGAAGAAGTAATGATCATTTTCATGGAAATAAGGAAAGAGATAGAAAACTAATATTCAGTAACACACATCTTGTGCCAGGTAAATGGGACTGGGGTTTTAAAAGCATAGATTTGGGGGCGCCTGGGTGGCTCAGTCGTTAAGCGTCTGCCTTCGGCTCAGGTCAGGATCCCAGGGTCCTGGGATGGAGCCCCTGTCAGGTTCCCTGCTCAGCGGGAGGCCTGCTCCTCCTTCTCCCTCTGCTTGTGTTCCCTCTCTCGCTGTGTCTCTGTCAAATAAGTAAAATCTTTAAAAAATTTTTTTAAAAAGCATAGATTTGGAACCCAAACAGCCTGGGTTTGTGTACGTGTTCTGCCACCTACTACTGTATTACCTAGGGCAAGTTCCCTAACCTCTCTGTGCCTCCATGTCCTCAACAGTGAAACAGGAAAATGGTACCTACCCAAAACGTAGCTGGAATTATACGTGCGTGCGTGCGTGTGTGTGTGTGTGTGTAACTGGCATAAAGAATTGTTCTATAAATGCTATTATAATGATTATTACAACACTGTAAAGTGGGCATGCCCTTTTTGTAGATGAAAAACAAAATGGATGAGAAAACCAAAACTTGAGAGCTATGAGCTTTTCTGACCTCCATGTTTATTCTCTTAACTATTACCCTATACCAGTTAGAAGGGAGCAGTTAGGGAAATTCTACCAGTTAAACAACCATCAGTCAGTCAAAACCACCCTATGAATACAGGATAAGGCCACTCGCAACAAAAGTCCTCTAACCCCTAGCGCAGCTTTCAGAATAGGGTAATGATGGCCGATTTGCCTGGGTAAAGAAACGCCCCAAAGGGATTCCTGTAGGGTTGGGCCAAAGTCCAACGAAAGGACTGACATCTAGTCTGACAGTTCTGAGAGATAAAAACTGTCCAGTTGAAATTCCAGGGAATTTAAGTCTCCGCATGGATGAGCCTGCCTCTTCCTCTCCTGGCTTTGCCAATGGCAAAATCCAGCTCACTCCCTGGACAGGAGAAGAAGATTCTTTTGAAGAAAAAATTAGTAGGCCCTTAACTCCCGGGGGGAGGGGAGGGGAACACCACATGGAAAACTCCAGATTCAGAAATCAAAACCCAGGGAAGCCCCACCCCAGAGTAAAATCAAGTACTACAGATGAGAAAACACAGACGATAGAATTTGGGTTAGTCAGTTTCAATTCCATTCCACTCAGTAGCTCTCACATTATGGGAAGAGGAACCATAAAATAAATCCGTAGTTACTGAGAGTCAGCAGAAGAGAAAGGACACAGGCCCACAGGCCAAAGCTCAAAAAAGCTACAAGGTATAAAAGAAGAATCCAGAAAGTAGTGGACTAAGGCTAGAGACACGGTATTTGAATTTAACTTATCAGTTCAACAAATATTTATTCCTTGTTACTTTTTTTGCCAGGTACTATTCCAAAAGCTGGTTATACCGTTCTGATTAGACAGACAGGGCCCTGAGGGACTTAGGAAGTAGTGAGGGAGGAACAAGAAAACCAAATATAACTGTAAGTAAGGCAGTGCTATCACAGAAAAAGTCTGGGGATATGTGAGAGGGTAACAGGGCATAAGGAATCTACTTTTGACTTAAGTGTTCAGGAAGGCTTCTCTGAGGAAGTGACACAGGAGGCAAGGCCTACCCGTAAGTAGGAAGAGCTCCAGGAGGGAGAAACACTTGAAGCACATGAAACAAAAGGTGTGAAAATCCCAAGTAGAAGTTAAGCTAACAACGAGAAGGCCAATGTGGCTTACCCGGCCTCCAGCATAGTATATACTGTGTGTCTTCCCACAATAATTACTTGTGATTTGTAAATCTCCTAAGAATACATTCAGATGCTGGAGTCACCTTTTTTGCAGACATTTCAAAGGTTACCTTGGCCCCAACCTAAGTCTTTCTCAGAGGAGTGAGTCACAAGACAAAGCCAGCCCTTCCCCTCTCACCTGTAAAAATAGCTTTTCCAGAGCTACTGTTAGAATTGGCTTTTTTCCAGCACTTTATGCTCTATTGAAACGGAACACTTAAATGAGCAACTTACTCAGGTTTGTAGTCAAGGAGAAATGACAATATGTGTGGTTCTGCTTTGAGATTCAGGGGTGAATTTTAAACGGCTAATTTATAATTAATACCTGTAACACCATAGAAGACATCTGTGATCCTAGTTCAGTAAAATAGCCCTGAACCATGCACGTGAGTAAGACAAAATGCACACGAAACAAGGGATGGAGAGGACGATTTTTAGCACAGCAGCCCGGTATTTGTGCTTCGACATATAATTGAGACAGGCTCGAAGGCCTTCCGACATCTTGACATGTTGCTTAATTTGGCCACCAGAGGGAGACCCGGGAGTCGTCAAGCCCCAAAAGGAACCACACCCAGATTATGGTTATTTATTATCTGTTTCTTCTCTGCCTTTTCAAAAGAACCAAAGGAAAATAAAAAATTCTTAAGAAACACTTAACGTTTTTTTAAGAAATGAGATAAAATTCACGTGACATGAAGTTAACCATTTTAAAGTGTACAGTTTGGTGGCATTTAGTACACCCACAATGTGGTGCAACCATTCTCCCTTTCTTGTTCTAAAACGTAAGAAATGCTTAAATTTCATAGAAAGAGAAATTTATACAAATGTCCGGCCCCGTTCTGGCCTTATTCTGTCACATTCCCCGTTTTGCCTCCACCTGCATCATGTTAGGAATGGTTCCCGCGCATTCTCCGAACAGCCTTCTTCACTAAAGTCACAGAATCTGATCCAGGGTTAAAATTACACGTTCGAAAACCAAAACCCATCTCAATTCTTCATTTTTTTCTCTGGGAATCGCGCAGTTGCAATAAAGAGCCAGTATGGGTGACTGTTTAAAAATTCTATACATAGTATGTTTTGTCATTTCTCAGCAAAGAAATGAATGAATGATTTAAATTAAATATAGTTACAAAAACGGAAATTAACAAGGTACTGCACCAACACCCTTCAGCATTTGGTGTCGAATTTAAAGTTATTTCCATCCGGAGTGAAAATTTAAAACCTTTCTAGGTTAGAATGAGAGCCAAGATTTTAAGGGCACCATGTCAGTTGGTCAGATAACAAATTTGGGAAAAGCAGAACTAAATAATGTAATAGAAGCTGAAGGTCCGCAACCTAAATCCACTATTTTATTAAAGAATGTAATCTACTTCGTGGGGCCCTGGCCCAGGGAAGGGTAAAAAAATGCCAAACTGGAGAGGCAGGGGGTGGGGAATTGCTGTTGGTGACTCTGGGAAAACAGGAGGGAGGGAAACCGAAAAGCGAATGAGGCCGGATCCGCCCTAACAAAGAGGCAGAAACTGTGTCTCAACAGCCACCAAATCCAGTTCAGGGCGGTTTGAGCCAGTTTCTGAGCTGGATTGAGAACAACAGCCTCGGCTGAGACTTGACTAGGGTAAAATAGAAAATACAAAATGGACTTCGCAGAAAGAAGTGGATTTGGCCTGGACTCGCAGGAGCCTAAAGCTGTTTCCTGGAGTAGCAAAGTCAGATAAAATATAAGGCCTGGAGCCGGAACAGGGGCCTGTTACTGGAGGAAAAATTACAGAGCACTGCCTCTGTGCCATGATCCGGTCCGCATTTTCTCTCCTACTGCCCCTAATTGTAGCTGGTGAGGGAAAAGGGCCTCAGGGTATCAGTCTTCAGAGAAAGCTGGCTGCAGTGTTGGGGGAGGGGAGGATTGTGTGTCTTGGTAGTTTAAAGTGTGTGCTAGGTGGGGGAGGGTGGGGGGGAAATGTGTGAGAGGGGCTGAAGGAGAGGGAACAACACTTCACACCCTGCAGTTCACACCACCTCTACGCACCTTTGCCGCATTACTGCACAACCTCAAACAACACCGCACATCGGTGTTGTGGGAGCACCTTACATACAATTGGCACTTACACGTGTCATGACCAGGCTTCTTCAGCCCTATGCATTAATGACAAGGAACGTACGCCATACCGTCCGTGTGCTCTTTTCGTTCGTGTCCTAAAATAGAAACAAGCTGTACATACCTTCTCAACCAAGAGACACAGCAGTATTAGGTAACAGTAGAATGATAATCCTGTCCTCGCCTCTCCTCCCCCAGGTGCCAGAACCTCCGCGCCATTGGATCAGTCCCACCCTGAGGTGGCTCCTCTGAGAGGCTAATCTTCTGAGATGTGGTCCGCAGCTGTTGAGGGTGTGCACCTCCTGCGGCCAGGTTTGGCTCACAGCCTTCCCCGACCAGTTACGTCTCCTGACTCCCCCCCCCCCTCAAAATTCCAAAGGCATTTTTGGAATTGTAGACAAAGTCTGGGCTTGCCTTGGGAGGGAGAGGAGAGCAGAGGAAATTGGGGGGGGGGTGCTAAATTCACTCTCCCTTGAGTGTCCAAAGATGAGGTAAGAATCTTCCTGCCGAACCAGGTTTAAGGGCCTCCAGACCCCAGGGCTTCTGTGACCTGGAAGGCAGCCCTGGTGTGGGAGGCTCCTGGGGGACCCCTATGGAGTTAAGAGATTTCAAATACATGCATTCAATGACAACCTGGTCTGTAGGTTTCAGAAATCCCCTAAGAGATTGGGGGAGGGGAGAGGGAGAAGGTCAAGCTGAAAGATGTCACAATCCTTTCACCATTGAGAAACAATTGGAAACACTCGCTTTGCATTACTTTTGTGCGACAACCTACCAGAAATCGAACTTGTTACTAGCGTGTTCTATTTGACGCTTATTACACAAATAACTTATGCTGCTCTTATATGTTCATTTAATTAACTTTTAGACCTGGGTTGGTATACGTTCTGCTAGGTTTTTTTGTTCGAGGGGGTTTTGTTTTTTAGTAGAGGACGCTGTTTCTTCCCAAACACAAACATGAAGGAGGCTACAGAAGACATAAGAGTAATAATCACTTTAATACTGAGAGCTTGCTCTAAGCCTGACATACTACCAGATGCTTCACATATTAAATTACCTTATTCAATGCCCATCATGTATTTCTGAGTTAGCTATTACCATCCCCATTTCAGAGATGAGGACAATGAAGCTTGCAAAGAGTCGGTCTTTTATCGATTGAAGTGGCAGGCCAGGATTCTGGCTGCAGAGTCCGTGTTAAACTGCAGACTCACTGGCTAAAGGTTATCAACTTTTTCCTGGATCCTACTATGCATCGACCTACTTCGGGCTGGGGAGGAAGATGGTCACAATGACAGGAGGAGAAGAATTGATTCAGCGATGAGAGCATGGTTCCTGCCTTCAACGAGCTTTCAATCTAATAGCTGTTTTTTTTCAAGGACAATTCAGGACTGCCTGACAAGGGATTATTTTTTTTCTGCCTCTGGGCCCCAGAGGCCATCTGGGGAAAATAGTTTGGAATTTCCCTACCATTTCCGTGCTGTGGGGAGGAATATTTGAAGTGAGGACTGCCCTAGTACTAGCAGACAGCACAGGCAGGCGGGGTGGAAAGGGGCAGGGCGAGGCCGCTGGGGAGCCGTAGCTATGGCAACCCAGCCTGCTTTCCAGAACAATGTCTCTAACCAGGAAAACAGCTCGAGAGCGCTTTCTCTTCATAATCCCCATGGCCAGTCCGGCCGGGGAATGCACAAAGGGGATTCTTTTTTTGTAGAGAAATGACTCTTTACAAGGCCCAGAACAAAGGAAAACATTTGTTGTATAGGGTCTGTCTTTGTGTTTGGCTGGAATAAAATCAACAAAGCGCAGTTACTTAGTTCCTCTTTACTATTCACAGGAAATGAACACAGCTTTGTTACACAAGCTTCCTATTTTTGGAAAACATTTGTTTAATTTTTATTTTATCCCCATTTTACAGATGAGAGATTAGTAAGCATGAATGGACATGGTGTCTCTAAAACATTATTAAAACACCTGGGCGTCCTTTCAAAAGGTTTTGTGAAGCTAGTCCTGCCTTTTGCTACAGATAATGTGAAGACGGTTCATGTCCACGTGCTCAGGGGCCTGGGTGCTACCAGGACTCCCTAGACTAGGGTCCTCCCACTCCCTGTTTCCAGCCACTCACCCCCCCTCCCCCCCCCCCAGCACCCCCGTAGCCTGGAGGAGGAGGAGGAGGTAGAGGAAGGGGGGCAGGAATTGGGGGGGGGAGGGGGCGGGGCAGACCGTGGAGGTGGAAGGAGAGGGGAGTGAGCTGAGGGGTGGGGGAGGGGAGTGGGAGGAGGAGAAGGAGGAGGAATGCGGAAGACATTCCAGCCCCACCCCTTGCACGTCTCCACTCCAGCGAGTTTGGAAACTGCAGCTCAGAGGGCTAAAAGGCGGCAGTGTGCTGCACGCCTCCAGGCTTTCAAGTCATCTCCAGCCAGACTACACCCTGCACGTTGAAGGCTATCTCTAGCTTTGCTGAGCCAGTGTATGACCTCCCTAAAGATGAGAACGGGGATGGGGTTGGCAGTCCCCACCCACAAGACCAAGAACAAAGGCCGTTACTAAAAGCTTAATAACCAGCGGTGGTCCATAAATACCCACACCTATAAATAATGTAATTCTTTAACAGATAAACCCGAAAGAGTAAGAGCTCAACTACCTCATGGTAATAAAAGCCCTGCTCCCTGAGTCTCGGTGCTCTGGGGGAGCTCAATCCTTTCTAAAATCGACAAGACCAAAATCCCCTGGGCCTGTACTTCAACATCAGTCCCTTTGTGCTGTGATAAGGGAGGGAGGGAAATCCCATTCTCCTGGGGGTGAATTTATAGGCTTTGCCTGAGGGTCTTCTTCAAACTTCACTTTCCACCCTATCCCTGGAGATTCTGTTGCCATAGGAAGTGTCCTCTCCCCCTCCCCACAGTTGAAAACCAATGCCCGGGCCACCCTTATAAGGAGTTAATTGGATGAAGTGTTAATATTATATTAAGGCCTAAATTTATTGTGCTTCCCACAGTTCTTTATATTTCAGTAGATATTGTTAGCTTACTCTGCTTTAGGAAGTGAAAACAATGGTTTTATGGTGAATTTTTTAAAGATTTATTTGTTTGTTTATTTATTTATTATTTGAGAGAGACCAACAGGGGAGGGGGCAGAGGGAGAGGGAGAATCTCAAGCAGACTCTCGGCTGATCACTGAACCTGACACAGGGCTCAGTCTCAACCCTGAGATCATGACCTGAGCAAAAATCAAGAGTCTGACCCTCAACCAACCGAGCCACCCGGGCACCCGTACAGTGAATTTTTAAAGGCTCTTTTAGAGTATTGGAAATTCCTACAATGCAGGGATATATAATCCCCCTCCCAGAGTTTGAACTTTATAGTATTCAATATTCATTCAACATTGATTGAACACTCCCCAACAATCTGGTACTATGGTACTATTCACTCCAGTAGACCTATGAGTTTTGACAAGCACGTTAAACAGGGAGCTTACTTTCAAAGAGCTTACAGGGTGGGAAGGAAGATACTCAGGACATCAGCGATTGCAGAGTGGTATGATACGTGCTTTATAAAGATAGGAACAGGAAGGTGTGCAGTGAGAGAAGAAAGGAAAGACATGAAAAACAGAGTACGGATGGGTGGAGCAGTGAGATAGTCAGATAGCTTCTTGGAAAGAGCTGAAAAAGGAGATGGAGTTAGCTAAATGATACCAGAACCAGGAGTCCGAGAAACTGAGTTTTAGTTCCAAATTTATCAATAGATCAGCTACTAGGCAGATGTTAAAGGACTCAAAAGGTAAAGGCAAAGCAGGGGACCTGAAGTCCAGCAGGTCAGGAGCTTTGCAGGACCGAAACTGGAGAACTAGCCTAGTGAAAGAATTGATCTGTTTCCTTGGCCAGGAGGTTTCTTGCATCCTCTTAGAATAATACCCGCTCCACGAAAGTGAAGAATCCTTAGCAAAGGTGAGCTATTGGTGCAGATATCAACACCGAAGCACTTTAAAATTTCAGCATGTTATTTGTAACTTTACGGTTATTAGCAAAATTACACATTATTGGACCTTTTCTCGGACTGCAGTGGAATACCTGATGCTGAGTCGATGCTGCTTTCACTGAAATTTTCAAGTAGTCTGCTAAGACCTGTTCACACATGCTAGGCTAAGATCTAGTCCCGGCGCTTAAGCTAGGGTCTCTCCCTGTGCCATGGGCCTAACATTCAATCTGTTTAAGCACTTCAGCTCTTAAAGACAAGGACAAGAAGAGAGATTCCTTGAGAGGTTTGAGGAATGAATGGTAGGGGCTGGAGTGTAAAAGACGTCTGTTTTCCTACTACAACCCCAATTTCTGGTCCCTCAGCAAGCAGGTATTACAGACCCTGCTTTTCTCTGCCGGTAACTCAGCAGTGAGTTCACCAGATATTTCTGAGTCTCCAGTTTCTGAGCACAACGTCAGATTCCATTACCCGAACTCTTTGCAATTAAGTATAATCACCTTGGTCAATAAGAGAGCAGAAGAAGTGTTATGTGTCACTTCCAGGAAAACTATTTAGGGCCTGGTAAACAACTGGCTACTTTCCTAGCCCACCTTTGGGGAGACCACAGAAGCAAGTGTTGAGCTGAAACCTCTTTCAGGCAGGGTCTCCTTGCCAAACCACAACAAACAGGTAGTATGAGAGAGAAATGAATTTTTGGTGTGTTACGCCATTGAGAATTGATGGATATTGGATACAGAGCGCAGTTTGGACTATCTGAAGTCTTCTACCCTACTTCCTTTCCAACAGAAGTCACCACTCCCTACATAGTCCTCTTCTGTTTTGGAGAAGCTGACTCCAGCTCTAGCTCCAGGGGATGGGTCTTGCTCAGTGTAAGGCAATCACGGTAATACTCTCTGACCAGTCGTTGATTTAGAAATTGGAATGTGACTCACGTCTGCCCACCAAAATGTGAAAAAGTCTGCTGGGGAGTCTCTAGAAAGTTTCTCAGGGGGAAAAAAAGAGAGAGGGAGTGAAAGAGAAGAGTTGCTTCCTTCCTTCCCTAGCTGTTGTCATATGCAGATATTACACTAGTTCTCTAGTGCTGTGTTGCAATTTACATTTATTGTCTCATCAAATATGTATCATTCCACAGTTTCTGCGAGTCAGAAATTCAGGAGCAGCTTAGCTGGGTGGTTCTGGCTCAGGGTCTCTAATGAGGTCGTAGTTGAAACATCTGCTAGGGCTGCAGTCATCTGCAAACTTTACTAGGGTTAGAGAGTTTGCTTCAAAGATGTCTCCTTCAAGTGAAAATTGGCAGTTGAGGTCTCAGTTCATTGCTGGCTCTTGGCAGAAGGATTCATTCAGTTACTTGCAATGTGGACTTCTCCACAGGGTTAATTGAATGTCCTCATGACATGGTAACTGGCTTTCCCCAAAGTGAGTGATCAAAGAGAAGCGGTAAGGAGGAAACCACAATGCCTTTGTGTCCTAATTTCAGGAGTAACACACTGTCATTTCCACCCCATTACAAGTGAATCACTTAATACAGTCCACATTTAAGAGGAGGGGAATTAGACTCCACTTTTACAGGGAGGAGTATTAAGAATGTGTGGACATATTTTAAACCAACACAGATGTGACAGTAGGAAGTACTGTAGCCATATTGAGATTATAAGGGGCTCCAGCCCAAGGGTCCCCTCACATCAAGGAAAACAAAAAGATGGGAAAATGACCTTAGTGACAGTACTTAGCTAACAGCCTACCCTGGACTACTATTACGTGCGAAAAAAAATAATTTATTTTTATTTAGTTAGTTTTTTTGGGTTTTGTTTTTTTTTTTTGGTTTTTGTGTGTGTGTGTGTGTTTTGTTTTGTTTTTTACCATTTCAGCCTATTTAAGGTGGGGTTGATTGATGTTTATAGCCAGGGTTGATAGTCAACATTTTGATCATCAGTATGTGTTATAAATTAACAATTAACCTATATATCAATATATAAATGTAAAAATTTTAAAACATATTTTCCTTAATTTCTAATTATTCTAATATTCTAATTATCTAATTATTCTAATATTTCCTTAATTTCTAAATTATTTCCATAATTTCCTTAACTTCCTTTATTCAATTATATATCTACTTATGCAGGTATATATGTATGTGTATAGAACTGCTTATCATATGATAAAAACTTGGTACACATTATTCTTCAAATTATTCTGATAATTTCCAAGTAATTTATGATTTTTAGAAATAGTTGGCATTACCTTTTTGATGCAGTCCTCACTAGATAAATGATGCTCCAGTATGAGCCATGATTTCATGGAAAGAACTGCATAGGGGCGCCTGGGCGGCACAGTCATTGAGCGTCTGCCTTCGGCTCAGGGCGTGATCCCAGTGTTCTGGGATCGAGCCCCACGTCAGGCTCCTCAGCTGGGAGCCTGCTTCTTCCTCTCCCACTCCCCCTGCTTGTGTTCCCTCTCTCACTGGCTGTCTCTCTCTCTGTCAAATGAATAAATGAAATCTTAAAAAAAAAAAAAAGAACTGCATAAAACTTCCAATATTTCAATTGAATTGATAGTCATATGAAGTGGCTTGTAATCTAGATAAGTTTTCAATTTGTCTTAACACCAGCAGTGTTATTCATGGTACTGATTTCTCAGTTTTCACTGAACTGAATGATTCCACTCAAAAGTTTTCTAGTAAAAATTTAATAATAATTAGATTTTATATGATCTCTCTATATATTAACAATCAAATCAAAAATACCATTTAAAAATAAGATAGGGGCGCCTGGGTGGCACAGCGGTTAAGCGTCTGCCTTCGGCTCAGGGCGTGATCCCGGCGTTCTGGGATCGAGCCCCACATCAGGCTCCTCCACTATGAGCCTGCTTCTTCCTCTCCCACTCCCCCTGCTTGTGTTCCCTCTCTCGCTGGCTGTCTCTATCTCTGTCAAATAAATAAATAAAATCTTTTAAAAAATAAATAAATAAAAATAAGATAAAGATCATCCTTCAGGCCAGATGAAAGATAGCAGTTAATGTGTGCTCATATGCCAGGTTGCCTGGGTTCAAATACTGGCTCGCCAGATAAATTTTAAATAATTTTCTGTACTGAGCTCAGTTTTCTCATTTGTCAATTATGGATGATGATGATGTCTTAAATGAGTAATACACTTTTAAAATAGAAACTGACATAGAGAAAATGCTAAGTATTAGTATTTTTATTACTAAAATAAATGTTAATATCCTTGATCAATGGGAATTCAGTCAATTTTTCTTTTGAAGTGCAGTCGACATGCAATACTGTTATAGTTTCAGGTGTACAGCATAGTGATTCAACATTTATATACATTATGAAGCAATCGTGACAATAAATGTAGCTACCATCTGTCACCGTACAAAATTGTTGCAAATCATTAACTATATTCCCTATGCTGTATCCCCACATCTTGTTTTATAACTGGAAGTTTGTACCTTTTAATCCCCTTCCCCTATTTTGTCCATCCTCCTACTCCCCTTCCCCCTGTTAACCGCCAGATTATTTTCTATCTGTATGAGTCAGTTTCTGTTTTATTTGTGTGTGTGTGTATGTTTATTTGTTTTGTCTTTTAGATTTCACACATAAGTGAAATCACATTGTATTTGTCTTTCTCTGACTTCTCGCACTTAAGATAATTCCCTCTATGTTGTCACAAATGGCAAGATTTCATTCTTTTTATGGCTGAGTAATATTCAATTGTATATATACACCACGTCTTCTTTATCCATTCATCTATCAATGGACACTTAGGTTGCTTCCATATCTTGACTATTGTGAATAATGCTCCAGTGGAACATAGGGGTCCATATGTCTTTTCAAAGTGCTTTCATTTTCTTCAGATAAATGAATTCATCACATTAAATGGAGGTGAAATTCAAAAAGGACATTGAAGAGTGGTACCTATACCTTAGGTAACCCTTGCCTGTGTAAACTGCCCCCCCAAAGCCTTGCATTTTCCTGCAACCTCCCTTCTGTTTTGGGAGTGTCTGCAATGCCAGCAGAGAGTACAGAACTCTATCTCTCCATGACTGCTTTTGCCTCTACCATGACCTGCCCAACAACATTTTTCTCTCCTTGCTTTGCTCAGAGTCACAATTCTGCAGAGACTGAAGCTCCCATAAGCAGTCATGTGAGGGTCACTCAGTGGGACCATCAGCAGGGGTTCCTTAGGTGGACCCTAGGTCATTGATGCTGGAGTGCCAGCACCTTGTCAGAGGCCCTGTCTTCCCCACTGGGCTTCTGATCCAACTCTTACCGAGCCTGAGGTCCCTGGAGGAAAAATGGGCTAAACAATGGGTGCTGGAGCTGGACCCAGTAGTGACTGCTATGGACATAAACCAATGAGAAAGGACACTGGTCAGAGTTCTGAAGCAGGGTCATTGACCATTTAGTTGCTTGACTTTGGGAAGGTCTGAAAGGTTCCAGGGAAAGGGCCAGGATAAGGTCTGGGGCTGCAAGGATAAGGAGAGACTCATGGGCTTGGGGCAGTGATTCTTTACTTATTGCCAAGAAAGCATTTAAAAAACAAATAGGGGCTCCTGGGTTGTTCAGGTGGTTAAGTGCCCAACTCTTGATCTCAGCTCAGGTCTAGATTTCATGGTCATGAGTTCGAGCCCTGCGTTAGCTCCATGCTGGACATGGCACCTACTCAAAAAACAAAACAAAACAAACAAACAAAATAAATAAACTAAAGGACAACCAGGGCACCTGGCTTGTTGAGTCGTTGGAGACGTGTGACAGTTGATCTCCTGGTCACGAGTTAGAGCCCCACAGCCCCACGTTGGGCACAGAGTTTACTTAACAACAAAATTATAAAAATAATAAAAACAAAACAAAACAAAACCCCCACCACCAAATGACAACAAAAAAACAACAAGTGCTTCCCCACCAGTGCGTAACTGGGCTTCATACAGAGGGAAACTTGTGTTTAAAGATGACAGAAATATTAGTTTACCGTCACAAGACATATCTCACACTGCTGCTTGGGAAAAACCTGTATCACGGGAGATATTCTGGAAGATCACATGGGGTTAGGCCTGGCCAATAAATGATATTTTTAAATATTTACTCTATGTTATTTATTTGTATTTTCAAAATGTGTAAACAAAGAAAACTAAGCTATGACTGTTATTAAGTAAAGTAACTCAAGGTCACAGAGTCCTTTCTTGGAATATATTTGCATATCTGCACTGAGAGAGCATGAATAATCTATGCAAATCCACTGCCTGAGGTTCTTTCTCCAAAACAAATATCTTCCCGAGGAGATAAGACAGAAACTTGCCCCTTTGTTCTCCACGTAGAGTACAAGAGAGATGCCCCAAGATTTCTCAATTGGTGGAATTCTAATGGGATATCACCACGGAGGATCTGTGTCATTCAGTATGCAATTAGAAAATAAAAGCCACTCTAGTCATTTCAGCTAGAAGAGATTTAAATAAAGGAATTCCCAAAGCCTGTTGGGAAGGCTGGCAAAGAAGGGAAGGTTACTCAATGAGCAATACTGACAACCCTTCCTAAGTTGGGGGAGCAAAATCATTGAGCAGAAGCCAAGAGTGTGTGCACCAGAGGTTTCTGTTACTGGAGCCCAGCTCCCTGCGCCGTAGCCCAGGAGCCTGCAAGCCTGGACTGCTGTTGGAGTCCCTGTAGCTTCCCTGGCCCAGACAAGGCTACTATTGTTGCCTCTGCCACCAATGCTATTGCCACCTCCATTCTGCCAACGTCCTTATATAGTCTTTGTGGTTTCAACTGCGACTGGAAACTGGAAAAAGAGAGTCACATCCTGTCCTCTTGTCTTTTAATTTCCATTGGCAGAATCTGGCCCCAAACCAGCTATGAAATCTGTAAACACCTTACAATGTACAGCAAAGCACATAAGTGTGAAAATGACAGTTGAGTAAATTACCAGCCTGTAATGTTGCAAGGCAGTTACATTGCAATGACCCTAACAAGGTAGAGTGAGACACTCCCTTCCCTCCCTTGGAAGGTTTTCTGAGGCTACTCAGTAGTAAAACTGTCAGTAGCCACTCAAGAATCTTCAGCTCTTAGATGCTGAGGGTACAGGACTACATTAGGGGACTAAGAAACTTCAGATAATTGAAGATTCCCACCTTTGGGCAAAGAATAAGAGACAAAAACTGTACTGATAATATCTAAATATTGTGTTAGTGAGTGAATTTGATAGAGGGAAAAAGGACAAGTGAAATCCTATGGCTTTTTTCTCTCGGTATCCTAAAGTTTCTGCTCACTGAGATTAAAATACAGTCTTATCCAGGGATGAAAAGCATCATTATATTTGGAACTCCGGAACCACATGCCATTCATATTAGGACTGTCTAGATAGGGAGAATAAAGTATAATTTCAAATACTAGCCCCCAGCAGAAATTTACAAGGGTGGACATTGTGGAAATAAACAAAGACCATCCAAACAAGAATAAGCGGAAGCTATTTATTCAGAGTTCGCCATAGCAAGGAAGTCAGCTACCATCACTTATACTTTGGCAGAGACTCAAAGGCACGCAGAGGATTGGGAAAGCTTCATAGTGGAAAAAAGGGAAGCCTTCAAAAATGCCCTGAATAAAGTGTATTGTATAAGGAAACTGTAGGTGGGCTAACCTGCCGCGGGGTATCTTATGTGATTGGTTAAGGGTGCAAATAGTGCTTTCTCTGGTTGGTCTTAAGATGGAAGTGGAAAGTTATTAATCAAGTGTTGGCCATTGGGGGTGACTGTGTGGTTTCCTGGACTATCACTAGAGGATAACAGTCTGACTTCCTAGAAGTCTGACTAACAGCACGCTGGCTTTCTGTGCTGATTATTGTGAATACTAGACTGGTTGCCCAGGTAGGTTGTTTCAGATTGTGGTTATAGGGGAGGAAAAACTTTTCCCTCTTAGGTTTAGTGAGAATTAAGCTGATAAAAGGCTGATTAAGAGAAGGAAAACAGGGGCACCTGGCTCAGTTGGGAAGAGCATTCGACACTTCATCTCAGGGTTGTGAGTTTGAGTCCCATATTGGGTGTAGAGATTACTTAAATGAATAAACTTAGAAAGGGGGGGGGCACCTGAGTGGCTCAGTCGGTTAAGTGGCTGCCTTCGGCTCGGGTCATGATCCCAGAGTCCTGCACTGGGGTCCTTGCTCAGCGGAAAGCCTGCTTCTCCCTCTCCCTCCACTGCACCCCCTGCTTGTGTGCTCTCTCTCTCTGTCAAATAAATAAATTTTTTTAAAAAGAGAGAGAGAGAAGAAAAGCATGTCAATCTTACTTAATGTTATGTTTTTACTTGGTGGGGGTGGGAGGGAGAGCTTCATAGAAACGAAGTGAAAACTCCAAAGAAGTGGTTAGACCCCATGCTAAGCAAGGGCTATACGTTGTGGTGAAATGACTAAACAAAGGAAAGGGGTTTGGGCTTCTATGGGCAGTAAATTGTGGAAAAGTGACTACAAAATATATGGGGGAGACAAATGGAAGATAAGGGTTATTTTAGTAAGGTTCGTTTGAGCACTCTCATCTTGGAGCCAACTCACTGTCTCTCTTGATAAAAATGTTCTTTCCTTCCTGGTACCAGGAGGGCATCTTTTTCATGGGAAATTTATGACCTGCTTTTAGGCAGAAAGAGGAGGTCAGAGAATCCTTCCTGTATCTGTTGTTTCTCAGTTGCCTTCAGGTCAAATTTATCAATATGCCAAAATGGCATATTTTAGGTGGCATATTCTGATCCCCTCCATTGGGTCAGAATTCTATTTTTATATATAGTCTGGCCATTGTCCACTTGTATATTCAGTCTCTCAATTCCAAATTGCAGATGTAGAGTTGAGATTATACTCCTTCTGACATAGACAACTCTATTTAGCCGGCTCCAGTTTAAGGTTGTAGGAATTTATTTACTTCACGATGGTTAATGATTCTTCTGAGCTAATACCGAGGCCAGGTTGAATATTAAGAGGAAAGCAATGTAACCAACTAATTTCCCCTAAAATATGAAAAAAGAAAATGATAGTTACTTTTTAATCCTGCACGGGGCATTTGAGTTTCCCAAGTTAATACCTGACACCCCATATGCATCTCTAAGGGATAGAATTTCAAGCTTGATAAAACAGGGAATTTTAGCCAAGTATTTTGGGACAGCCCTGTAACTAAGTTTGGGGCAGATTCTTTAGAATCAGACCCTAACTAAAAGATTTCAATACAAGTAGGTTTGCAAGGTGATCTTAGGAAGCACTGATAGGGAGTGGGGAAATAAGACAAGGGAGGGAGGGAGGAAGGAAGCCTAGAGCAGTTACATTAATTAGCAATTGTACTGGGGCAGTTGAGGCTCAGTCATGCTGGGAGCCTCTGGGGGTTGTCCCATCCAGGAGAGAGGAGGCTAGGGTAGTTATCCTCTAATTCTTATTAGTCATTAGCTGAGGGCTGCTCCCAGGGTTATTAACTCCCCAGCACTTAGAACCTACTCTGCACCTGGGCTGAGAGAAAACCCTCAGGCAGAGTCGTATGCTAGCATTAGGACAACTGTCTGCATGTGTGGAAACAGTAAGTATTGTAGGGATGTGAGCACAAAACGACAGTTTCTTCCACACTGGCCAAGAAAATGAGGACTGCTCCCCACAAAGTACTGAGATCTAAGAGAATTCAAAAGTACTTTATAGCAACTTCCCATGTTGCCGACCTTCCTTCTTCCCTGTAAATCCCCCAGTGTGCCATAGGTCTGACCTCGTTTTTATGTACACCCCAGTATCAGGCTCTGACCTGTTATTTTGTTCTTTCAGAATTGATTGTGGCTGGGCTTGGGGGGGAGTGGAATTATATCTGCCACAGTGGAAAATAACAAAAACAAAACCAAGCGTAATATTGTAATAACTTTGTATGGTGACAGATGGTAACTACACTTATCGTGGTGAACATTGCGTAATTGCTAAATCGCTATGTTGTACACCTGAAACTAATATAATGTATGTCGACTATACTTCAAATATAAAAATGGATCGCAAAAATTTGTTAGACTTCAATTCAAACCTGGTATTTGTAAGACATACATTTAAGAAAAAACTTGGTTTTTAAAATATGTAACTTTAGTGACTAAAGTGTATTTTTTAAAAGGGGAAACAAATCAGACAAGTATTAGATAGTGTTTCCATTGGGTCTGATATCCTGAGAAGGGTTCATGACTTTTGTTATTTTTCAATCAGGAATGCATAACCTGAATCAAATCATGAGGAAACATCAGACAAATCCAAATTGAGAAATGTTCTATAAAATAGAATGGTTTATTCAAAAATGTCAGTGTTATGAAAAACAAAGAAAGACTAATGAATTTTCCAGATTGGAAGAAACTAAAGAAACACAACAACTAAATGCAACGTGTGATCCTGGACCCTGCCCTTGAAGAAAAAAAAAGTACCATAAAGGAATTACTGGGATAAAATCACAATATGATTCATAAAATAAAGTATCAATATTACATTTTTGAATTGCGTAACTGTACAGAGGTTATATAAAAGTATAACCTTGTTCCTAGGAAATACACACTAAAATGTTGAGATGAAAGTCCATAATGTATGCAAATGTGTCCATACTTGAATGTGTCTTTATTTATTTTTAAAGATTTTATTTATTTATTTGTTAGAGCGAAAGAGAGAGAGAGAGAATGAGAACAAGCAGAGGGAGCAGAAGGGAGAGAGAGAAGCAGGCTCCCCACTGAACAAAGAGCCCAATGCAGGGCTCGATCCTAAGACCCTGGGATCATGATCTGAGCTAAAGGCAGAAGCTTAACCAACTGAGCCACCCAGACATCCCTATTTATTTATTTTTAAAGATTTATTTATTTATTTATTTATTTATTTATTTATTTATTTAAAAGAGAGAGCATGAGTAGGAGGGGCAGAGGGAGAGGGAGAGAGAATCTGAAACAGACTCTGAAGTGAGTGTAGAGCCTGACGTGGGGCTTGATCTCATGACCCCGAGATCACGACCTGAGCTGAAACCAAGAGTCGGATGCTTAACTAACTGTGCCACCAAGGCGCCCCACAAATGTGTCTTCTTAAAAGAGTTGTTTTGAAACTCTTGAATTCAGGATGATTTTATAAACATTTTGAGAATTAATGCCTCTTTAGGCACACACACACATACACACACACACACACAAAGAATTGATTGTGACAAAGTATCCTAAGGTTTCTGCTTCAGTAGGCCATATGTCATAGGTATGGCATTAATCTTTCCTCAACTTTTGAATATTAAACAAAACCAAAAAATGGATTCTAGCCCTTGCCTAGAATGGAGCTCTACTTAATCAGGGATTTTGTTTTTCTGGGGAACTGCAGTGTAAATAGACAAATAGACTTCCAATAAAACTGATTCTTTCCCAAGCTATTTACTAAACCCTGATGACATATTGGCAATCTTTATTGATTTTTGCTCATATATGTCTGGTCAGGTAGCACGACAACTCTCAACATAAAAACTCTATAGCCAGAGGGACAAAAATCAGAGTAGAACTCTTGGACAGTAGGTATATGTGTATTAAGGTGTAGTGGTTAAGCTCCTGGGCTCTAGCTGGTAGACTGGGTTAAAAACTTGGCTTTATCACTTACTCACTGCATGAAAATGAAAATGTTATATAACTTCTCCAAACCTGTTTCCACATCTATAAAATAGAGATAATGACAGTGCTCCCTTCCTAAGGTTCTTAGGAAGATTTAACAAGTTCATGTATGTGACTCCCTTGGGATAAAAGTTGTCTTTATATGTCTTTTTTTTTTTTAAGATTTTATTTATTTATTTGAGAGAGAGAGAGTGAAGGAGAGGAAGAGAGAGAGAGAATCTGAAGCAGACTCCGCACTGAGCACAGAGCCCGACACGGGGCTCAATCCCACAACCTCGAGATCAGAACCCAAGCCAAAACCAAGAGTCAGACACTTAACTGCTGAGCCACCCAGGCACCCCTAAAAGTTGTCTGTGTAAGTCTTAAAACCTAATATATAGTGAGGGTTCAGTGAGGGAATAGAGCCACTTTGTGTTATTAGGAAAGGGACTTATTTCAGGAATTAGAGCTTACACACTTTGGGAGGAACTGAGGAAGGAAAGACCTGGAAGGGGAAGTTGGAGGAATAGTCACCAAGCAATCCCCCCAAAGCCTTGGGGTCACTGGGCCAGTTGAAGCTTGCAAGGAAATCTGAGAAGCCAAGCGCTTCTCTCAGCCAAAGTGGGACTGGGAAGGGCGTGCTCACTGAGACTGTGGGAAGCTATACCTCTCTGTAGACACAACCTCTATGTGTCTATTGTTAAGTGTCTGTGGTGCGCCGCAGCTGGTATTGATTGTCTGGCCTAGCAGTTAGAAAGAAGGGCCTGCTGTAGAATAGAGGAGACTGGACAGGTTGGGCCCACTGAGCACCTTGACATTGGCTCATCACCACATGGGATGATAAAGACTGTCAGAGAGACATGGCTACTATTTCACTTCTGCCTCAGAAATCATGAGCAAATTCTTGGTGAACTCAAACCTGGAACCATACAGGGGAAGGGACTCTGGGAAATGTACTTCCCAGATTAGCCAAACTGACAACAGAACAATTCAGCATACCCCAAATAACAATGGCTTTAAAAGTATAGTTTATTTCTGTCTCATGTAAAAGAAGCCTAGAGGTGGTCATTCCACAGTGACAGGGATCTAGCTCTTTTAGATCTTTTCGCACGGCTATCCATAGCAGGCAGCTTTATTCCACAGTCTGAGAGGGGTGATGAAGCTCCAAAATTCATGTCCTCGTTCCAGTCAGAAGGAAGAAGAAAAGTAAAATGCTTTTTTAAAGCACTTTCTGGAAAAGTCACACAGCTGCAAGGGATGCTGGGAAACATGATCTTTATTTCAGGAACTCATATCTAGCTAAAACTTGAAAGAGGTCAGAAATCAATATCAGGGGACAAATAGCTGTTTTTGTCACAATCCACTCGTCAACCTGCTCCTTCTTTCCACATAGAGACTCTGTCCCTTTGAGACGTAGCCCCGAAGTGCCATCTGGTCACTGCGTTAAGCTCAAAATCCAGAAACTTGGGATGACATTCCATCATCTCCATCATGGCAGGATGTAGCTGCTCACAGCCCAGAAATCCATAAGCTGAAAGTTATTTGCCCTGCTCCCTCACTCAAGCTCAATATATAATGGTGAACAGGTCTTCTGGTCTATAGAAGTTATCAGATTTTGCCTGGCAGGAATTTCAAAGACTCCCTGGCCTAAAAACAGAGTTCCTTCATTAGCTTACTAGGCATCCCTTGGTGCTGTTCTCTGTGGTAAACTCCTTCACTTACTGTCCTGGTTATGAACTGAATTGTATCTCCCCCCAAATCATATGTTGAGGCACTCATGCCTCAATGTGGCTGTATTTGGAGATAGAGCCTTTCCGAAGGTGATTAAGGCTGAATGAGGTCAAAAGGGTGGTGCCTAATCCAACATAACTGATGTTCTTAAGAGAGAGAGAGAGAGAGACCAGAGGAAAGGCCATGCGAGGACAGAGAGCTGTGCACACTCTAAGGAAAGATACCTCAGGAGAAGCCAAACCTGCTGGCACCTTGATTCTGGACTTCCAGCCTCCAGAACTTGGAGAGAATACATTTCGGTTGTCTAAGCTACCCAGTCTAGTGATTAGAAGACTAGCACAGCCTTTATGGCCCCTAGCTTTGCTAGCTCAGAAGTTCCTCCTTGCAGGCAATATCATTCTTTCAAGGGGGAATTTCTTGTTATTTACTTTCAGCTGTTTCTTGTCCTTATAATCATAGCCAAAGTCTTATCTAGGTATCTTTTTTTTTTAAGCCTGAAGACTGGTCTTTTACTCATTGCTTATAGTATTCTGCCCATCCATTTCCTCCTTCCACTTAATGGAACTACTCTTGAGTGGGAAGAAAGAACCCTTAATCTACTCTTTGCCAGCTGGTTGATGCTTTTGTATGAGGAAGCACTAGTTTTATCTCCTGCTAAAGCTGCAGGTTTTTAGCCACCGCTGATAATTGGTTCAGTTTGGAACGCAGAAGCAATTGCCCTTTTCATCCCTGCAAAGGCCCAATTATCAACTTAGATGGCAGGCCTTGGGCAGATAGCAGCTCTTTTTAGCAATCCTGTAGTCCCTTCCATCTCTGGTTCTGTACTGTCTCTAGCCTGTAAGGCTTGGCTAAAAGTGTCAAGAAGCTGTCAATACACACACAAATCATTAATTTTTCCTATCATTTCCCCTAAAGCTACAGCCTCAGTCAGCACATGGTGTCCTTTTCAAGTGAAAGCAGGGAAATGTTTACCACCAACTGATTATCCTGCAATACTGAGTCTATGTCACCTGCTGCCCAACTTCTAAGCCAGTACCATGCCATATTTTCAGTTTTTGTTAGGTGCAGTACCCCACTTCCAAATACTTAATCCTGTGTCTCTTGGGACTCCATTTAGCATGAAACATACAAACCTCAAAACAGGGGCGCCTGGGTGGCTTAGTCAGTCAAGCGTCTGTCTTCGGCTCAGGTCATGATCCCAGGGTCCTGGGACTGAGTGCCCCCCGGCCCCCTGCCACAAGGATCCTGCTTCTTCCTGTCCCTGCTGCTCTGCCTATCTGTGCTTTCTCTCTCTCTGTCAAATAAATAAATAAAATCTTGAAAGAAGGAAAAAGAAAGAAAGAAAGAAAGAAAGAAAGAAAGAAAGAAAGAAAGAAACTTAAAAACAACACATAGCTCAATCAGATGGAAGTTTCTTCTCTTTTGTTTATATTATGTTGTAAGTGAACGGGACAGGGCCTGAAAGCAGTGCCAGTCCTCAAGGACTCATTCTTTTGTCTTTTATCTTGTTACTCTTCCATCCTCAAACCTTTTCAAAACCCAAAGCTTCTAGCTAGTGGAAAGAAGAAAGATGTGAACTCTCCCTTTAAAGACAATTTTCCAAAAGTGTCCAGAACACTGCTTTTGCTTACACCTATTGGTTAGAACTCAGTTCTGTGGCAACACCTAGCTGAAAGAAATGCTTTCCGCTAGGAGTGGGAATACATTGAATTGCCAAGCTATTAAAAAGAAGAGGCAAAAAACTATTCTCTCTCTCTTTGGGTGTACTGTCCAGAAAAAGTACTCACCAATTTCAGTTCTGTCCTATGGGTGGAAATTTAGTTACTTAGCATACTTGCAAGGGCAGCTAGAAAGTAAATGAGTTTTATTACTAAGGGGAAAACAAGAATAGATATCTGGTGACAAAGAGCAGTCTTGGCTCTGGCCTGTGAATCGTATAGCACAGTGACAATCATAAAGTTAAGAACTGGATAAATGTTAACTATTATGTGTGTCAAAATGTGACCCATGGAAGACCCTGCACAGGTGCCTTGTTTCACTCCTACTCGAATAAATTCTTTTTTTAACAGACTTTTTTTAGAGCAGTTTTAGGTTTGCAGCAAAATTGAGTGGAAAGTACAGAGAGTTCCCATGTACCTTCTGCCCCCATACATGCATAGCTTCCCCCACCTTCACTGAATAATCTTTTATGTTTAGTATATAGAAGTGAAACCTAACCATCCATTCTTCGGTTCTCATCATCAGCACAAAAAACTCAGCTGATAATTGTGAGTATGGAGTTACTTCACGACAACTTGAAGAAATCTTAGGGTACAAACCATGTACATAAAGAAAACTGGAGTGGAATTTTAAGGAAGAACACCCACGTTCTCTACAAGTTCTTAAGTTTATATTGTTATCACATTTCATGAATATTAAACAATGAATGTAAAGCAAAGCTCAATGGTATATTTATTGCCCCTCTGAGGATATAATGTTCGGTATGAATAAATATATTCCATAGTATAATTTTCTATTTGGAGAGCAAATAAAAAGTAATCTTGCATTAATAACACAAAGAGCAGTATTTTAAATCTGACCAATTCTTTGCTAATGGTAAAACTGGAAGATCTAGTGATTCTCAACTGCATATAATCATGGTCAGATAAGTAACGTTTCAGGGGCCATGGAAAGGTTACCCTACTCACTAACTCCACCTCTCAAATACTTCTCTCTGACCCTTGATACCTGAAATTCCTTTGAAAAGAGATAAAGCCTTTTATTTCACAAAGGTGTTAAAGAAAAAAAAAATTAGAGACCCAAAATTGAGAACTTAGTGAAAAAGCGTTACTGCCAAGTGCAGAACCCATTTGGGCGCTCTAAGTAGGCTCTTGGAAATGAGGTTTAGGGACGAAAAATGGGATAGTCTTTGACATCAAAGGATCATAAATTGTATCTGCCCATATTAGGAAAGCAAATTCTCAGAGTGGTATCATTGGCTACTGATTCCGGAGTTAATCAGCTGTGTAAGCACTGAGCAGGTTGGAAGTGATCTACTGTGCATTTGGTGCCCATCTCAGGATTATGGCGTCCAGCTCCCTCAGCTAAGTATGTGAGGTCCTCCTTTGGGATTAGAGTGTCTTGTTTTACTTGTCATGAATCAGGATTATTTTACTAAATGAAGTCTGCATCAGGGTCACAGGCTAGGTGTCCAATTCTGTTAGATGAAGGTTTATGATAAGTGAAAGATAAATGCAATTAAGTCTGAGAGTGGTAGACTAATGTGAACAGGCTTCAGTCAAGGTATAAACAACTGATGATAGATCCTGTCATATTTGTTGAAAAGAGAGAAAAAGAAAATAAGAATTTTTTAAAAGTCTGGTACTTTAAATAGTAAGTGAGCCAATCGCAATTGTAGATGTGTGGCAGTAAATAAGCATACCTGAGCAGAAGCAAGAAACAGGAAGATCACTCACACACTAGAATATGAGGCATTCAGATAGAGCGCTCTCTTTCTCACAGGTTGCCATGTTGCCTGAATTCCACCACTAGTCTTTCCTTTACCTCTTCAAGTATTTTTGGTGTTTAAGAATTCGCTTTTAATTCATTAATAAGTGAGAAAAAAGAACTTTACTAAAAATTAGCCGAGGACTTGGAAAATAAAAGATGTCTAACAAAGAAATTTGAAAGGGATAAAAGAATTAGAAAGGAGAAGATGCCAAATGTAAGCTTCACCTATTTCATGATCTAAACCACTGCTCTCCTGGTAGTTAAGTTGCAATCTTGATATTAAATTGACTTTGCTACAGAACCACACAAAATATAGTTTTCTTGTAGTTCAGGTATCAGATAGTACACCTAATTTAATATCAGAATAATTTCTTTTTATTTTTTATTTACTTTTTTTGTAATCGCTACACCCAACGTGGAGCTCATACTCTCAACCCTGAGATCAAGAGTCCCATGTTCTTCCAACTGAGCCAGCCAGACATCCCTTAATACCAGAATACTTTCTTTAGTCACAGAAGAGCAAGGTATTTTTTGACTCCAAACCAAGGAGATTCCTTTGTCCCAAAAGGAACTACTCTTCTGGTTAGATACTCAGAACCCAACGTCACTTGAATTTGTGAAGAATTTCTTAAACCCAGTTCTCGTATCACTGGGTAAAAATTTCCAAAATCAGTATTCTTTAGCTCCTCTTAATTTCAATTTTTTTTCTTTCAAAATTTGCACTTCAAATTTCAACTGCAATTGAGATTTTTTGTCTTCCATTCTTTCCAAAAGGAGGTATCTAATTCCCTTGAGATTATATTCTCTCCATTTTGCAAGAGGATTCTGCCTGAGCAAAGAAAAGTTCTGTGGGTTCTAAAAAAATGTGAAATGTCCCTTGCACCAAAGAGATACCTACTCTTGGACGAGGATTTTATCTTTAGGTCTCATTTACATTTGAATTGGAGTAAGGAGGCAGAGTAGGACAAAAACTCTACCCTCCCCACTCCTCTCACCCCCACTGGAGAGATAGAAGTAGAGGGAAAGAAATCCTATTATTGTTTTCCACTTGTCATTTACTAAGTTTGAAACTAGTCTGCTGTAGGAACCTTGTAGCTTCCCTTTTTTCTGTCATGGTTTTTTAATGCTAATTGAGTTCCTGGTAGTGATTAACAACAAAACTCCTAAAGAGGAAAATCCCCTGTCTTAGCTTTGTCTTCAGAGACTGACAAAAAAGTGAGACATGACAGCAACGAATGTGAGAAAGAAGGCTACAGCCTACTTAGCAAAGAAGAAAAGAGAACACAGGCTGGCGCTAAGACAGGGCCCTGTGGCTGAGCAGTCCTACAGCCCATGTGTGGGTTCTCCACTAGATGTCATAACATTCTGAACTGATTGCCTGTGGTCGTTGGTCCTGTATTAGTTTTTCTCTCATCAGTTCACTCACTTCTATGTAGATCTTGGTTCACAGGATCTTGGGTTAGCAGGTTTTCACAAAGTCATGGCTTCTGATCTAAAAATAATCCGAAAATCACAGTTTAGTCCTGGAGTACAGTCTGACAGGGTGTAAGCAATGCTAGCTCAGAAGCCTGTACTGATGAGTCTGTCTGCTGCAGCATTAATAATTAGAGTACCTGGTACTCCAGAGTACTTGAGTACCACCTGGGTGGCTCAGTTGGTTAAGCATCTGCCTTTGGCTCAGGTCATGGTCTCAGGGTCCTGGGATCAAGTCCCACGAGTCCCACCTTGGGCTCCTTGCTCAGTGGGGAGCCTGCTTCTCCCTCTGCCTCCCCCCACCCTGGCTTGTGTGCTCTTCCTCTCTCTCTCTGACAAATAAATAAATAAATTAATTAATTAATTAAATAAAATTAAAAAAAAAAAGTACCTGGTACAATCCTATTCGTGAGGCTCTGACTCTGTCTTTGCCAAAGACCCAATTTGTACTTGGAGCATATGGCAAATCCCTTAGGCAAGCATGAGAGAAAAGCAGAAACCACCATGTTTTGTTTCTGGGTTGTTTTTTGTTGTTGTTGTTGTTGTGTTTTTTCTTTCTTTTTTTTAATTTTTTTTTAAGATTTTTATTTATTTATTTGACATAGAGAGAGAGTGAGAGAGAGAGAGAGAGAACACAAGCAAGAGGAGAGGGAGAGGGAGAAGCAGACTCTCCACTGAGCAGGGAGCCCAATGTGGGGCTCAATCCCAGGACCCTGGGATCATGACCTGACCTGAAGGCAGATGCTTAACAGACTGAGCCACCCAGGTGCCCCAGAATCCACCATGTTGTTGATGAGACTGAATGGCTCTGATTAACTAATAATATTAGCCAATAATATCAGAATGGAGAATAAAAATCTTTGATAAACTACATAACAATTTCATTAAATATTGATCAATGCTTTCCTGAAGGCAAGAACATACTAGGGGCAGTGAGGACATTGACAAATCTTTTTCCAGATAAAGTGTACATAGTATCTGAGATATAGTTATATTAATAATATTTTACTTCAAAATTAATCAAAGGAAAGGTGCTCAACATCACTACTCATCAGGGAAGTGCAAACCAAAACCACAATGATAACAGAAAGATCACAAGTGTTGGCAAGGATGTGGAGAAAAGAAAACACTTGTATACTGTTGGTGGGAATGTAACTTGGGGCAGCCATTATGGAAAACAGTACGGAGGTTTCTAAAATAAAATAAAATAAAATAAAATAAAATAAAATAAAATAAAATAAAATAAAATAAAATAAAAAAAAATATAACTACCATATGCTCTAGCAATCTTTCTTCTAGGATATATACATAAAAGAAATGAAATTAATATCTCAAAGAGATATCTGTGCTCCCATGTTCACTGCAGCATTATTCACAAAAGCCATGATATGGAAGCAACTTAAGTGTCCATCAACAGATGACTGGATAAAGAAATATACACAATGACTATTACTCAGCCTTTAAAAAGAAGGAAATCTTGCCATTTCCACAGTATTGTGATAACATGGATGAACCTGGAGGACATTATGCTAAGACACAGAAAGAAGCCAGACACAGGGGGCGCCTGGGTGGCACAGCGGTTAAGCATCTGCCTTCGGCTCAGGGCGTGATCCCGGCGTTCTGGGATCGAGCCCCACATCAGGCTCCTCCGCTAAGAGCTTGCTTCTTCCTCTCCCACTCCCCCTGGTTGTGTTCCCTCTCTCGCTGGCTGTGCCTATCTCTGTCGAATAAATAAATAAAATCTTAAAAAAAAAAAAAAAAGCCAGACACAGAAAGAAAAATGCCACATGATCTCACTTAAATGTAGAATCTTAAAGTCCAATTCATAGAAGCAGAGAGAAGAATGGTGGTTATCCCCAGTGGGGGAAACGGGGAGATGTTGGCCAAAGGGTAAAATTTTACTTATGTAGGATGAATTAGTTCTAGAGAGATATAATGTAAATTGGTGACTCTATAGTCATAATAATGCTGCACTGTATACTTGAAATTTGCTAGGAAAATAGGTCTCAGGGTTTTCTTTCTTTTTTTTTTTTTTAAAGATTTTATTTATTTATTTGACAGAGAGAGACAGCCAGTGAGAGAGGGAACACAAGCAGGGGGAGTGGGAGAGGAAGAAGCAGGCTCATAACGGAGGAGCCTGATGTGGGACTCGATCCCAGAACGCCGGGATCACGCCCTGAGTCGAAGGCAGACGCTTAACCGGTGTGCCACCCAGGTGCCCCCTCAGGGTTTTCTTAACACAAATACGCACATAAAAAAGGTAACTAACTATGTGAAGAGATTAATATGCTAACTAGATTGTTCTAATTATTTTATTATGTATATGCATATGAAACATCATGTTGTACACCTTAAATATGCATATAACTTTTATTTAGAAAATTAAAAATAAAATTAAAAAAATTAAAGTTACACTTCTGTATCATTGGGAGGTTCTTCCTAGGCATGTCTTAAAATAGTGTTGAAATAATTACAAAATAGAGCACACAAAACCTCATTTTTAGCTTTCTCCTTAATAAGGTAAAAGAACAAATCTTTGTGCTCGCCAAGGGACCCTTTAGGAAGCCCTTGATACAATGTAAGTGTAAAAGACATTTTGAGTTTTTTCCCTGAATTTAAACTCTGATCTTGGAAGAAAAAATAAAAATAAAGAACTATCAGAGATATGGTCACTTGACTAAGATAGGATCATAGGTATCACAAAACAATGAATGATCGTAGGCATTAGAATAAACTAGCAGAAGGTAACAATTGCATGCAACTTTAGCTTTTTCAGAAGTGAGACACTAAAAAGTAATTAAATACAGCACAAAGTACAGAACATTATTTTGATGAGATAATAAATCTTTTCTATCTGGCAGTAGGTAAAAAATAACATTTTATTTTTGAAGAAATAGAAAGATGCATCCAAAAATTCACATGGAATTTTAAGTGACCTGGCTAAAACAATCTTGAAAAAGAAGAACAAAGTTGGAGGACTCACACTTCCTGATTTCAAAACTTATTACAAACTATAGTAATCAAAACAGTATGGCACTGGCCTAAAGACAGGCACATAGACCAATGGAATAGATAGCGATCCTAGCAATAAACTCTCACACATATGCTCAAATGATTTTTTGACAATGATGCCAACCCGTTCATTAGGGAAAGGACAGTCTTTTCCACAAAGGTGTTGAGGAAACTGATTATCCACATGCAAAAGAATGAAGTTGGACCCTTACCTTACACCATATAGAAAAACTCAAAAAGGATCAAAGATGAGAGAGCTAAAACTATAAAACTCTTAGAAGAAAGAAAATAAAGGAGAAAAGTTTCATGACATTGGATTTGGCAATAATTTCATGGATATACACCAAAAGCACAGATAACAAAAGAAAAAATAAATTGTACTACATCAAAATTTAACACTTTTGTGCACCAAAGGAAACAATCAACAGAATGAAAAGGCAACCAATGGAATGGAAGAAAATATCTGCAAATCATATTATCTGATAAGGGGTAAATATCCAGAATATATAAAAAACACCTACAACTCAACAACAATAAAACAAATAACCCAATTAAAAAACGGGCAAAGGACTTCTTCGCCAAAGATATACAAATGACCAAGAAGTGTATGAAGAATGCTCAACATCACTAATCATTAGAAATATGCAAATAAAAAGTGAAAACCACTGAAATATCATTTTACCCCCATTAGGATGGTTGCTAATAAAGACAAAAACCAGAAAATAACCAGCCTTGGCAAAAACCAGAAAATAACTAGATTTGAAGAAATCAGAACTCTTATGTACTGTTGGTAGGGGTGTAAAATGGTGCGGCTGCGATGGAAAACAATATGGTGGTTCTTTAAAAAATTAAAAATAGAGTAGCTCTATGACTCAGCAATACCACTTCTAGGTATGTATCCAAAAGAATGGAAAGCAGGGTCTCAAAGAGATATTTGTACACCCATGTCCATAGCAGCATTATTTACAATAGCCAAAAGGTAGAAGCAACCTAAGTGTTTGTCAATGGAGGAATTTATAAACAAAATGTGGTGTGTGCATGTGTGTAATAAATATATACACATTATTATGTATTATTTTATACACACACACATGCATATAATGAAATATTATTCCGTTTGAAAAGGGAAGGGGATTCTGACTCATGCTACAACATGGATGAACCTTGAAAACGTTATGCTAAGTGGAATAAGCTAGTTGCAAAAAGACAAATACTTATATGAGGTCTCTTCAGGGGTCAAACTTGTGGAGACAGTAATTAGAATGGTGGTTGCTGGGAGTTGGGGAGAAGGGGGAGTGGATGCGTAGAGTTGATTTTGCATGATGAGAAAGTTCTGGAGATTGTGAATATGAATATATTTAACACTACTGAACTATACACTTATAAATTGTTAAGATAGTAAATTTTATGTGTTATTTGTCACAATTTAAAATTTTTTTTTAATTTATGGGGCACCTGACTGGCTCAGGTGGTATAGCCTACAACTTTTGATCTCGGGGTTGTAAGTTCAACCCCCATACTTAAAAATAAAATCCTTAAGGGGTGCTTGGGTGGCTCAGTTGGTTGAGCATCTGAGTCTTTTTAAAAAAAATATTAATTTAGGGGCAGTTGGGTGGCTCGGTCGTTAAGCGTCTGCCTTCGGCTCAGGTCATGATCCCAGGGTCCTGGGATAGAGCCCCACATGCTGAGCAAGGAGCCTGCTTCTCCCTCTCCCACTCCCCCTGCTTGTGTTCCCTCTCTCACTGTGTCTCTGTCAAATAAATAAAATCTTTAAAAAAAATTTATTTATTTGAAAGGGGAGGGGGAGAGAGAGGGGAGGGGCAGAGGGAGAGAATCTTTAAGCAGACTCTAGCTAGTGTGAAGTCTGATCTCATGACCCGTGAGATCATGGCCTGAGCCAAAACCAAGAGTTGCGGGCTTAATGACTGAGCCACCCAAGGGCCTCAAGTGTCTGACTCTTGATCTTGGCTCTGGTCTTGATCTCACAATTGTTAGATGGAGCCCTGCACTGGGCTCTGTGCTGGGCATGGAGCCTACTTAAAAAAAAAAAAAAAAAATAATAATAATAAAATCTTAAATTAAAAAAAAAATTTAAATAACACCTGCTAAAGCCAAACTTTGTCATTTTAATAGAAAGAAAGAAAAATTCTATTTTCATTAATATTTGGCAGGAAATGATTCACAAACTCCTTTTATTTTTATTTTTTTATTTTTTTTAAAGATTTTATTATTTATTTATCCGACAGAGATAGAGACAGCCAACGAGAGAGAGAACACAAGCAGGGGGAGTGGGAGAGGAGGAAGCAGGCTCCCAGAGAAGGAGCCTGATGCGGGGCCCGATCCCATAACGCCGGGATCGCGCCCTGAGCCGAAGGCAGACGCTTAACCGCTGTGCCACCCGGGCGCCCCCACAAACTCCTTTTAAAATTTTAGTTATAAGTTGATTGAAACTGAGCAAACTTTGCAGAACTTTTTCTTCAATATATTTATTGCTGTTTTTCAGACTCATTCCTTATTTTCAGATATTGCAGTTTTAGAAACCACATCAAATAAAGTTCCTATTCTGCATATCATTTATCATTTTTTTGTATCCATACAAGTTTCATAGTTAGGTCTCTTTTCACATTCTTGATCAACCAGAGACATTAGGACAAAACTATTATCAATTTCCCTTGATAAATAAAACACATCCCATTACCTTGAATATCTGGTTATATTTCTCTGCCACTATTGCTCCTTGAATAGCATGCCAGTTATTAAGTTATTGTAGTCCAGTCTCAAACATTTCTATATTTTGCTTTGTGATGCTAAAGCCAGGATTCTTCAAACATCTTGCTTTGCCAGATGGCTCCATTTTAGGCTCTGTTAATAGAGGATGTTAGAAGGAAACTGCAAGTCTAGAGGAAGAAGAAAGGATTTGCCCCTTCCTGTCTGCTTCCTGTGTAATTGTGGTTCTTGTATCATCACCCCAGCAATGCTTCTTCATGCTGGCAGCAGCAGTTCCTTCTCATAGCAGCAACTGAATCTAGTCTGCAGTTTTCCCAACAGTGGCAGAATGAATTTTAATGTGCTTCCAATATCCTCAGAGACACCAGCACGAACTGACTGGCACCCCTTCAGCAACTCTGGCTAGATTTTAGCTCCAAAGGACCTCTCCTCTAAATTTTTAGGTCTTATCAATTCCGACCTCTCCCTTTGTTGCTTTAGTACTAGGGCTGTTAGCTGTTTACCACAGTTGCTACTTCCATGATATGCATGCTGATCAATCGCCAACAGACTTTAAAAGAAATGATGTGACCAGTCACTGCTGATCATGACATATATCTGCTATTTACATAGTGATTTTTGTACTGAAGACTATTAAAAGATAAACTGAGGCATTTTACACATTTTGAGTTTATTTGAGCAAAAATCAATTCATATTGAGCAGCATTCAATCTAGCAGATAGAAAGGAGCTCCAAGGAGCTGTACAAAAATGAAAGACTTTTAAAGACATAAGGGAGAGGAATGAGGACAGTATAGTAAGCAAAAAAAAGTGGGTTGGTTATGACAAGGTCACTTTCCTTTAAGGGATGGTAAGGGTCAAACAGGCAGATTACTGGACTACTGTTAATCAGGTCCTTCTTGATTGACTGGCTTAAAATTCCATTTCTGGGAAAGCTGAAAACTGTAATTAAGTCTCAGTTCGGTGACCTGAGGCTTAGTATAAGTGACTCCATCCTAGACCTGTTGTCTTGTTTTTAACAAGACCTATCAGCAAAGTTTTTACTTTATGCAGTTACTCACAGTTAATATAGCATGGTAAGTGAAATTCGAAACATGGTGTTGGGGAACTGGTGTTATTTAATTAACCCATGATGTTTGGGCTTGAATGGTGACCCCGAAAAATAATTTGAAGTCAACCCCTCATATCTTAGAATGTGACCTTATTTCGAAATAGAGTTATTGCAGACATACTTAGTTAAGATGAGGTCATACTGGAATAGGGTGCGCCATTAATTCAATATAACTGGTATTCTTTTTTTAATTAAGATTTTATTTATTTATTTGGGGGGGAGAGAGAGAGAGCACACAAACAGGGGAAGAGGCAGAGGGGAAGGGAAAAGCAGACTCCCTGCTGAGCCCAACACAGGGCATGATTCCAAGATTCTGGGATCATGACCTGAGCTGAAGGCAGACGCTTAATGGACTGAACCACCCAGATGCCCTGATAAGACTGATAAGAAGACAATGAAAATAGGATCAGAATAAATACAAAATGGAGGCAGAGCTTGGAGTTATGTAGCTATAAGCCAAGGAACACCTGGGGCTACAAGAAGCAGGAAGAGACAAGGAACCCCTGCCAACACCAGATTTCTAGCTTCCAGAACTCTGACAAAATAAATTTCTGTTGTTTTAAACCACTTAGTTTACAGTTCTTTGTTATAGTAGGCCTATGACACCAATACACATGGTAACTATTTTGGAAATCCTACATTTTTCCTCCTGTGTCTTTCTCCTTTCCTTTCACAGAGAACACTTCACTTCTGACACTTCTGGTCACCAGATGTATGAGTTTTTTTCCCCATACTAAGCAAATCTGCAACACCAGCTAGCTGTCTGACACTTTAATTCTGATACTATCTGCCTGGAGATGGCATAAAATCCCACAAGCTAAGGGCTGAGTCCCACAAGACTGCTCCCAACTTCAGATGCTAATACCAAATAGTAGGTCCCTAGGTTATCCACAACTTCTGTCTGACTTGGCTACAAATCAGAGGTTTCCATGACCTCATCCCCCTTGGATTTGATTATTTGCTACAATAGTTCTCAAGAACTCAGGGAAACACTTAATGTTTACCAACGTTATTATTATTATTATTATTTTATTAAAGGACATGTTAAAAAAAATAAGATAAACAGCCAGATGAAGAGATACATAGGGCAAGGTCTAAGAGAGGGTGGGAGCTTCTGTCCCCAGGGAGTTGGGGTGTGTTACCCTCCTAGTACATGGAAATGTTCATCAACCTGGAAGCTCTTCATCATACTACTGTGATTTTTATGGAGGCTTCATCACATGGGCATTATCCTTCATTTACTCCATTTTCAGCCTTTTCCCTTCGTAAGAGCATGGGGGGAGAAGGAGCAAGGCTGAGAATTCCAAGCTTCTAAACGTAGCTTGATCTTTCCAGTGACCAACCTTCATCCAGGGGCCATCCAGGAGCCCACCCAGAGTCACAAAAGACATTCCTCTTACCCAGGAAATTACAAGAGTTTCAGGAGGCCTATGCCAGGAACTGGGAGGCAAAGACCAATATATAATTTCTATTATCTCACAGTAAGTAGAATTATAAAATGATATGTATGATAAAATGCAATAACTAAAATTCATGCATGTCAGAACTGTTTAAAGTAAGGACTGTTAAAATATGCATTTTAAACAAATTAACTAACTGCTATTTCACAGAGAGAACCAAGAGGCAGGATATTAATACCTGTTATTCGTAAGCATTTTAGCACATCAGTGAAGCATATTTATGATGATCTTCATAACCCCATACACACATTATTTTAGCACTTTCTTAAGGTGGCAAAAATGAACATTTCCAGCTGTTTAATTACATATAAACATAAGAAGCAAAAGTATAGATTATATTTAATGACCAGTGCTTCAGTATTCTATCATATTTGGGAATTATTCAGGTAATCAAGGATGAACCATTAATTAATTAATAGAATCATTAATTAATTAACCATTAATTAACTAACTAAGGATCTTGGGGATTTTGTTTAAGTTGACGTGCTTGGAATACAATTACTGTTGATATGAAAAAGATTGTCAGCATTATAATTCAATTTTGTTAAATATATAATTTTACATATTTCATAATCTTAAATGCTTGTTTTATGCTCTCCACTGACTAAATCAAGAAAACATAGTTCTTTTAAAACTAAAACTGTCAGGTGCTTGGGTGGTTCAGTTGGTTGGACATCTGACTCTTGATTTCAGCTCAGGTCATGATCTCACGATCTCAGGATCCTGGGAGCGAGGCCCGCCTTGGGCTCCCTGCTCAGCAGGGAGTCTGATTGTCTCCCTCTCCCTCTGCCCCTCCCCCTGCTCGCTCTCTCTCTTAAATAAATAAATAAATCTTTATAAAACAAAAAACAGGAAACTAAAACTGTCAAACTGGTCCCATATGTCCAAGGATTCACTATAGTTCCACAAACTTGGATTTTTATATAAAAGTACATCTGAGCTAGGAGTTTTATGAGATTTGTTTTTTCTGAGAAGACCAGCGCATTTAGAGTATTAGAAATTCAGAGGTTTTCCCCTAGAATTCTTGGGTTTCTTTATGGATTGCAAGTTTTTTCGGTCTCTGTAAACCAGCCAAATTGGAGCTCCTTTACCTTGAGAGATTTTATAATCAAATTCATTCATATACTCTGAAGGTAGGATATTATTTCCTACTCAAACAGTGAAATGTATAGGCTATTTTAAATTATAGACACAAAGATATCACTGAGAGCGTGCAGATTTAGTTCTACAACCTTACCTATGGGTAAAAAGTAAACCCAGAACATAAAAGCTCACCAGTCCAAAGACAAGTTTTCTTTCCATTAGACACAGTATATTTGCTTAATTCATTTGAATTCACAAATTGTTAGATAAATTAGCCAAGGGAAAAAAGATCAGTAAACCAAATTCTCTGCCATATCCAATTCAACAGAGAATAGATTCCTGTCAAGTCAATAGAGATCACCAAATGGTCAGATAATAAAACCAAATTTCCTTTTTTTTTTTTTTTAAGATTTCATCTTTTTTTAAAAAAGATTTTATTTATTCATTTGACAGAGAGAGAGAGAGCCAGCGAGAGAGGGGACACAAGCAGGAGGAATGGGAAAGGAAGAAACAGGCTCCCAGTGGAGGAGCCTGATGTGGGGCTCAATCCCAGGACTCCGGGATCACGCCCTGAGCCGAAGGCAGCTGCTTAACGACTGAGCCACCCAGGCGCCCCTAAAACCAGATTTCAATCATTGCTGTTACCAAAGGGAAATTATTTATCAGCTATATGCAAACCAGAACTGAAACCAAATTTGGCCAAGAACCAGAAACAAAAACAAATCACAGATTAGAGAAAAAATGAAAAAACAGAGGGAGATGCAGGTGAGTTAGTGAAGGTAAAATTTTATTTCTGCTTGGAATTCACTCTGAAGATCAAAAAGGGAAATGCCTTAAACAACCCATGAGGTATGCTTCTTAAGCAAGGTAGTTTCATTGGCTCTAGTGTGTGAGTCCACACTGGCATCCAGGTGGAATAATTTTAGTAACGAAGTATAATTTTATTTCTAAAATCTTAGAATGACTCAAACACACAGAGAATGATACCATCAACAATTTGTTTCATCAATGCAGGAAATAGCAGAACTGTAAAGTTGATTTAGAGAAGAATTAGAGAAATTAAGGACTATATAATACAATCAGGAAAGATACTAAAATAAATTTGAGACAAAAGTGGTTAAAAGCTTACTGGTCAATAACACTATAACTTATGATGATATCCTTTCTCTAGAACATTAATTATTTACATCTCTTCCAGAAAAAATAATCTACAAGGCAATATGTACCTTTACGGTCTTAAACTGTAGTAGTTAAAAAATCTTAGAACTAGAGAGAGCCTGTTAACAGGAGGAAGTGTAACACTGAAAGGACATGCAATCATCCTTTTGCTTTGTTTCCAAGCTTGGGATAATTTTTTCTTAACAGGAAAGAATATCAAAGTGAAGTGTGAAAAAAAGTTCAAATATAGTTCCTCTGTAGAATTTTGTTTATTTCTTAGTAACTTCTGCCACATTTTTTGCAGATTCCTGAGATCCCAAGCCAGGTGGAGACTGCAGGTCATCCGAAATTACTTTCACTGAGAATTTTCTCTTAACTAATGCTTTTAAAATATTTTATTTATTTATTTATTTATTTATTTATTTATTTATTTATTTATTTATTTAGAGTGTGCAAGTGAGGGGGAAGGGAGAGGGAATCTCAAGCAGATTCCGCACTGAGTGTGGAGCCTGGCGCAGAGCTTGATCTCACGACCCTGAGATCATGACCTGAACTGAAATCAAGAGTCTGCCACTTAACTGACTAATCCACTGTTCCTCTTCCATTAATTTATTAGCAAAGACAAGAAGTCTAGCATCTTTAATTTCCTTTTAAGCAGGTAAAAGTTAATGCTTCTTCAACAGAAACACTTCTAGCTACGTTTCTAAAAATGGAAAAATGGAGTTTGAAGCAGATCAGTTTCCAATACAACTCCCACACTCCATGCCTCTCCACAAATAAATATGAATAATTTTTTTACATCTACTTATACCTGTATCATATGCAAAACTTACTTTTGGCTCTTTCACTCAATTACAACTAAGTTACGTGTCTTGAGGTATTTACTCTCTAGTCTATCCCAAGACCCAATGTCTTTGAGCATAGAGCAGTGGTTAAGAGGGGAGCACAGCTCCCTCTAACTCTGATTTTGTACATTAACCTGTTTTGCCTCACTTTCTTTACCTGGTTTTAAGGCCATCCAGGCAGTTGTTGTTATTTTACATAAGACTTACTCAAGAAACTTATTAAAATAAAGAATCCTGGATTTGTACTCAGATACTCTGAACTATTCTATAGAACTGAGATTAGCTCAGGAATCTGTACTTTTACCTCTAAAGGAATTCTCATGCATGTGGTCATTAGCACATATTTTAAGAATAGGGATTAAAAGCTAGTTTTCCACACCAACTGGTAGGAAGACAGAAACCAAAATAGAATTATTGGTAACTATAGTATTGAAAGGGTATGGGGCTGGCCTAGCCCATGTGGCAACAATTAAGAGAATAAAATGAGTGTATTGCCCATGCACGGGAGTTGCAGAGATTAAAAGAAAAGCAGCAGATAACTAGGCATTGTAATATGAGTGCTGCCAAAAAATGCCTCAGTCTGGGTATCAGTGGTTTTAGCTTCAGAACAGTGGGATTTGCGAGGAAAAAAAATCAACAACCAGCTTACTAAGATGTTGCTTAACATATATTTCAGAAAAACACTGAACCTAACAGAGAATGCTTTAAACCACCACATTGGAATAACAGACTCTGAGGCATTTCTCAGACTTAAATAAGTTCATAAAAGTAGACTATCTGAATGAATGGGGGATGAGAAACCCCATAGAAAGGATGATATAACACCACACACTGGGAGAAAGCAAATAGCAAAACTTTTTGTGGATAATTTGATGCTGACTGTGACCTAACATAAGTGCTTAAGATCCAGAATATAACTAATTCCATTAGTTAGAATATGGCCTTAGAGATATTATAGGAGAGTTGGAATTCTGCTATGAATTTGTTGTACAGTTGGCCCAACCCGATTCTGAATTCATCCTGAGGTTTCATATAGTCCTTACTTAAAACATGATGGATCATTAATTAGATGGATAATATGACCCATATTGTGGTTGTCAATCATTCTTGGCCTTGTTCTTTCTCAATGGACCCATGAGTAAAGCAGCAATGGTGGCAGTGAAGGAAGCCATCATGAGTTTATCACCTGGACTTTGCTTCACCAAGGGTACCTCATTTATTAACATTGCTAAATTCTAACTGGCAAGCCATAGTGATCATTGACAAGAGGAAAACACAGAGAGAGCTCATCCATACTTTAAGGGAAAGCTATCTACCTGATTGTAGATCATCTTCACTGGGCTCTTCCTGACATGTAGATGACAATGTTTTATTCTCACCTAGACTTCCTCTGGTTGTGTGCTCATTTTCACGGTTATAGTGCCATAATCTATAAACTCACTGGATGTGTTATACATCACTATGACATTCCATCCACATTACCTCAGACCACTCTTTATAGAAAAACAAATGAAGCTGAAGCCTAGAGTATGTCATTATCATACTTTCCTGTACCAACAAGTTGTCCTTTAAAAAAGTGGAATATTTTATTGAAAATCCAAACAGGGTATCAGACTGGGAACCTCATTTTGCAAAGTTACAGTCCTGTCTTGCAGACTATGATATATGTTCTGAACCAGTGACCAACAATGATACTTTCTCTCCCATAGTAAAGAATAAGATTTTAGGGAACTGGCAGTGTATTTGAGAGTGGCAATTCTCATGATCACACCTAATAATCCACTTTCAGAATTTTTGTATCCTGACCTGGAAACCATAAACTTTTCAGCCTCGAGTCTTAGAAACCAAGGAGAAGGGGCGCCTGGGTGGCTCAGTCGTTAAGTGTCTGCCTTTGGCTCAGGGCCTGATCCCAGGATCCTGGGGTCGAGCTCTGCATCAGGCTCTGTGCTCCGCTGGGAGCTTGCTTCTTCCTCTCCCACTCCCCCTGCTTGTGTTCCCTCTCTTGCTGGCTGTCTCTCTCTCTCTCTCTCTCTCTGTCAAATAAATAAACAAAATCTTAAAAAAAAAAAAATAAAAGGAAACCAAGGAGAAGATGGGATATAGTAATAGCGGAAATAAGTTTGAAGTAGAAAGCCTCCTTATGCTACCAAAGCAAGAGGCAGGAAAGGAGGTAATTAATGACTTTAGCTGGGTGATGGATCATGATTATAAAGGAGAAATGAAGAGTACATCAAGAATCCTAGGAACTCCTTCTACTATTATCTAGAGGTACCAGAGTACCAGAGACATGTACAGGAAGGGTCACAAATGATCCTTTGCCTTCAAAATTGAAGGTTTGAGTACTCCACTGGGGGTTAGATGACTAGGCAAGAGAGGGGAGGGAAGGGAGGAGTAGAATTGTATAAGCTTAAGTGCTGCCAGAAGGCAAGGAACACAGTCTAGGTAGAGAGGGAGGTAAGTCATATATCGTAAATACTAGCTACTGCCATATGATCAATTTCAGACATGAGGGCTTTACCCATAGTTTCTACGTTCAATTTATTATTATTGCTATTTTGTTTTTTTACTAATTGTCATAGAAGTTACTGATCGTCCCCTATCATCTCTTTCTCCTTTCTTCCTTTGTAATAGAACACTCAGTTTTTTTCTAGGCACAGGACAACTCAAAACCAACACTGCTTTTCCTTATCTCTTTTTAAGCCAGGTATGTTTGTGTGACTAAGTTCTGACAGGTGGAATAGAAGCAGAAACATTGTATTAGTGAAAGTCCTTAAGTGGGGTACAGGAGGCACATAATATTTTCACTTCCTTCTTTTTCTTGCTGACTGAAATAATGTTATGTTCACTGAATTATTTGAGAATATTCAATTCTTCTGTATAGGATAAAACATACGAATGAAATATTTGAAGCTCGTAAGAAGTAGTAAGCCTAGATACCAGGTAAGGTAGTAGCTTATGAAATATTAATGAAACTCATAGAATGTGTTAACTACAGATAAGGTGTAAGCAAATAGCTTGTGAGACACAGGCAGAATTCATACAGTGTAGATTTTAAGTAAGTTAGTAACTTGTAAGACATGTTAAAGTTATACATAATAAATGGAGTATATGACAGGACAAATAAGAATGCTATTTATAGGTATAAAGGGGTGGAAAGATCAAGTCACAAGGTACAGATACTTCTCTAGGCTGGCAGCTATGCCATCCCCGAGTTGGCTACTGTGGCAGGCAGAATTGTAAAATGGCCCCCCAAATTTTCGGCTTCTAGTATATACACATTTTCTTTTAGTTGTTCATCAATTTTAATTTAGATATTGTTGTGATGGGATTTTGCGGACATTTTTAAGGTCCCAAATCAGCTGACCTTAATATAGGGAGACTATTCAGGTGGGCCTGACCAAACTACAAGAGCCCTTTAAACCTGGGTCTAGAAATCAGAGACAGAAAGCCAGAGATTCAAAGCAAGAGGAGTTGATGCCCTTGAAGATGGAGGAGGGCATATGGCAATGAATATGAGCAACCTCTAGGAGCCAAGAACAACTCTAGCTGATAACCAGTGAGGAAACGGGACTTCATCCTGACGCTTCAAGGAACTGAATTCTATCAAAAAGAATGAAACTAGAAGTGGATTTTTCCACGAAGCCTCAGATAAGAACTCAACGTAGCTGAACCTTGATGTCAACCTTGTGATACCTTGAGCAGAGAACTTAGTCAAGCAATGCTAGACTTCAAACCTACAGAACTATGAGTAGTAAATGGGTATTGTTTATGCTGCCAAATTTGTGGTAATTTGTAATGCAACAATAAGACACTAACATAACTCCTCAGTGGTGATATTCATCATGGTCCCATTCTGGTCTCACACATGTTCTATCCTGAAAACAGATAATACCCATAGTTGTTCAGCAGACTAATCAGGGAGCTACATTTGTAGCCAGGCATACTCACCCTTGCCTCTTGCTGATAGAGCAAATGAGTGTGTTGGTCCTGCCTGCTATGCTCCCTTGTGTCAATCCTAGTTCCATTCCTCATAATCACATCATCAAAGAGGAAGACATGTGGCAGAGAGAAAGGTTATATGAACATTGTGTAACCTAGGATTTAGATAGTGTGGTCCTTCCATCCCATTTGCATCCTATCCTAAATGTATTAACGTGTTATCGCATCTTTTTTTCCTTGTTTCTCATTCTGTGTTTTAAATTGACTTACTAAACCACATAATTCAAGCATCTTATCTGGTCTGCTGGTCTTTTTGCTCTATGATCGCTGTGATAGCTTACATAGTAGTGTACTTAGAAGTCACTGTTGCATCAACATAATTTTCTACAAGACGAATGTGGACATAATGGCTGGCCTCCAAGCAGCCATCTTAGACTCACAAGGATGGGGCAAAAGTAAGATAGAAGAAGAAACAGTTTAGAAGAAGCCTGAATTCTCGCCTAATGGAGAGCTATGAGAGCCTTGGATTGCTTACCTCTGATTATTTTTTATGTATGAGAGAAATAAACGTCTAACTTTTTTTTTAAAAGATTTTTAAAAATTTATTTATTTGGGAGACAGAGCAGGAATTAGGGGGAGGAGCAGAGGGAGAGGGAGAAGCAGACTCCCTGCCAAGCAGGGAGCCCAACTCCGGGCTCGATACCAGGACACTGAGATCATGACCTGAGCTGAAGGCAGACACTTAACTGACTGAGCCACCCAGGTGCTCCTAAACTTCTAACTTTTAAAAGGGGTCTCTATTAGTGATTTTCTGTCACTCACAGCTAAACCTAACTCTACTTGGTGCACTAATGTTTCTTCTTTCCTCCCCTATTATATACACAATTGGTTTTCAAAATGTAGACCAAGGCCCATCAAAATGATCTGAGCTACTTGTCAAAATTTAGTCTTTTAGATGCAACCCTAACTTCTTTGGTGGGACCCAAGAAGCTATACCAGTTATAAGCCTCTTTGGGGATTCTGCCACTAATAATTGTAAACCACTAATCGATAGGGAGTGTTTGTGGTATTTACACTTAGAATTTAGTCCAAAGGCTAAAGAATGGCAAGGAAGACCTGGATAGGTCCTCAAAGGACTAGAGGACTAATATGAAATACCTGGAGATTTTGAACTGGAAGGAAAAAACAAATTTGAAAATTACCCCTATATTAGTTTAGTGCAGCTGCCGTAACAGATCACCACAACTCTGGTAGCTTAAAACGACATACATTTAGTCTCTCAAAGTTCTGGAGACCAGAAGTGTAAAATCAAGGTTGTCGGCAGGGTCACACTCCCTCCAGAGGCTCTGGGGGAGAACTGATTCTTTGCCTCTTTTAGCTTCTGGGGGCTGCCTGCCATTCCTTGGCTGGTGGCCACGTCTCTCCAAACTGACTCTGTCTTCAAATTGCCTCCTCCTCTGTGTTTTTCTAATCTCCCTCTGCCCCTCCCTCATAAGAATACATACTATTCTTATGAAGTTATGAGTTAGGGCCCACTCACATAATCCAGGAAAAACTCATCCTCCAAAGATCCTTAACTTAATCATATCTTTTGCCATACAAGGTAATATTCACTCTTTGGTCATATAAAGTAGTATTTACAGGTTCTGGGCTTAGAAAGTGAATATATCTTTTGCAGGGGTGGGGGACATTTTTTCTTCTACTAAACACTTTATTTTATTTTTTAAAGATTTTATTTATTTATTTGACAGAGAGAAACACAGCGAGAGAGGGAATTCCAGCAGGGGGAGTGGGAGAGGGAGAAGTGGGCTTCCCGCTTAGCAGGGAGCCCGATGCGGGGCTTGATCTCAGGACTCTGAGATCATGACCTGAGCTGAAGGCAGACGCTTAACGACTGAGCCACCCAGGCACCCCTCTACTAAACACTTTAATATCACTTTTGGATAGAGTAGTTATTCCTGTCTATTAAGGGCAGTTTGAAAACATTTATAGTTTTTCATGCGATAGATCATCTTTGGAATTATAAGGGGATGTTTCATGTATGACACCCAAGAAGTGAAATATATTGGACATAAAGTCATACTAGCTGCCATACCTGTTTGTCCTCTTTTAACTCAAGCCCTGCTCCGGGAAACTGCTTTGAACTGCATTCTAGTGTTATGATCAGATCAGGGTAGGTACATAATTTAAGGGAAGCTAGCTTACAACTTAAGAGATCACCTGTAGAAGCGATTGTAAATATCTAAGACAAACACACTAGCTTCTGCTATAATTTGGATTATGGAGTTTGAAATGTGGAAAAGACTGACAGTCAGTAGAGAGATTTAGATTTAATAGCTCTAGGGTAAGACCTGAGTTCTCTCTCCTTTTTTAACCAGCTTTTTACTAGTTCTATGTACTCCATAGATCTCTGTGGCATTAAAAAGATTATGGCATATTGAGTCAAGTATTTAAATCTTGTCCCCACCACTTAGTAGCTCTGTGACTGTGAATCTCTCTGACCTTTAATTTCCTCCACAATGAAGACTATGTATACCCATTGGGATTATGAAAATTACATGACACAATATATTTAAAACACTTAGCACAGTGGTAGGCACACTGAAAAGCCTCAGTAAGTGGAATATAGTAAGGGTTTTACTGCCATTTCTAAGATAAACAGATAAGGTGGGTAAAACTGCAAACATAGACAAGTCACAAAGCTAAAGAAGTTTGACAAAGTTCTTATAGTCTTTTGTACCTCTTTTTAGTAAATGTTATCATATATTGGATTCCTGCCCTCTAGATTCAGTCTAATTCAAAATATGCAATTTTGTTAAAATCTCTCTAGCGGGTGTGATTACACTATATTAAGGGATAACTAACTTTTGTTAAGGAACCTCCTTATTTCTAGTTAGAAATTTACATTTCTTAAAAAAAAAAAAAGAAATTTGCATTTCTGACCCTCTGTAGATTGTAGACCATTTGTGACTATGTCCTGGTCCTAGTGGGGCATTTCTTGGTTATATATAGTAGTGATACTATATTTTGACGTTAACAAGACTATTCTCATGGAGTGGAAGAGGGTATTCATATGAGCCTAGTATCACAGAGCTCTTCAAAGACAGGCAGAGTTAAATCTAGATCGGGAAGCTCTGGATTAGTCCTTACTGCCTCACTAATACTATACTTGGATTTCTGCTACAACTATATACACCCGTTCTTGAAAACTTCTCATTTTGTAAAATTATGCAGTAAAAATACTCAAAACATGTGCAACATTTAAACAAAAGCAGTAGCAAAATAATGCTAATAAAAATAATAGCACTGTTAAACTGATATGTTAAATTCTTAATGAATAAATAAATATTAAAGAAGATAAAAGGGGAAAAAACATGAGAAGGGAGCACAAAAGAAGAAGCTAAGAAGAAGGAAACATAAGAACAAATTATGGTGACATAGGCAGAGTTACACTGTCATCTGAATTTCCAGGTGGAGAAGCTACTGCAGATTTTGCACAGAACGTAGTGATGCCAGAGAATTTGGCTTCTTTTATTGTGTTTATTTGTACAGACCCTGTGGAGAACTGTACGTTAAACACTTTTGAGACAGAGTCTGGGCCAAATAGAACTAAACAGAAGAACATGTGAGGTATGGACATCTTGCACCCTACTCTTCCCCAGCAGCTTGCTGTGTTCCATTAAGTTAGTGTACTATGCATCCAGCTGTTACCTGATTGCCCAAAGCTGGGGTTCAATCAAACTTGACTCAAGGAAATTGAGAGCCAACCTGGAACAAATGCCTCTCTCACCTTCATACACAAGTGGTAATTGAAGTGAAATATAAATAGGAAGTAACTTAAAGTTATACCAACATTTCGAGAGAAATCACTTTTAAACCACCACAGAACTTCATTCCAGTACCTTGAAACTTACCACTTTAACCCTAATTTCTCTTTTATGAACTTTTTTTTTTTAAGATTTATTTATTTATTTATTTATTCAACAGAGATAGAGACAGCCAGCGAGAGAGGGAACACAAGCAGGGAAAGTGGGAGAGGAAGAAGCAGGCTCATAGCGGAGGAGCCTGATGTGGGGCTTGATCCCATGATGCCGGGATCGCACCCTGAGCTGAAGGCAGACGCTTAACCGCTGTGCCACCCAGGCGCCCCTCTTTTATGAACTTCTTTAGATCTCTCTTCACCTATTTGTTCTCAAAGGCTTTTTCCTTAAGTAATCTAGCACCTCAATTCTAAGTGTATCTAATGATAGGCTTATTCATCTTTTTGCACACAGTGACATGTTTTACACAGGTATGGTTTATGAAATAAAATAAATATCCATATACACACTGCTTTCTTATATTCGATACAGCTGAACTGTGATAAAATCTCATACATAATCTGTTTATTTTAAACTCTAAGCTTGGGGGTGCCTTGTTGGCGCAGTCGTTAAGTGTCTGCCTTCGGCTCAGGGCGTGATCCCAGAGTCCTGGGATCGAGCCCCACACCAGGCTACTCTGCTGGGAGCCTGCTTCATCCTCTCCCACTCCCCCTGCCTGTGTTCCCTCTCTCGCTGGCTATCTCTCTGTCAAATAAGTAAATAAATAATCTTAAAAAAAAAAATAACTCTAAGCCTGGAAGTGCTCTTAGTATTAATGATTTCTTGCCAGCTAGCAACTTTTCTTTACCTCAGTTTACTTTCCTTCCCTCTAGATAACTGATGTAAGCCATAGCGATGGAAGGGTTATTTTGCTAATACATCCATTCTTTAGTCTGCTATTTGGTTAGGTACCAGAAAAAAATTGAATACATGAGTAAAAATATTTTTCTTACAAGAAAAGCAAAAGATATATTCATTACGTTGAAAAAATGTTTGCATCCTTCTTCTTTCTAAAATCATATCAAGAATACATTAAAAAACTTCATGGAAATCAGTAAAAATATAGTTTTTAATTTAGCAAACCAATAAATTCTTTTTTTTAAATGATTTTTTATTATATTATGTTAGTCACCATACAGTGCATCCCCGGTTTCCGATGTAAGGCTCGATGATTCATTAGTTGCGTATAACACCCAGTGCACCATGCAATACGTGCCCTCCTTACTACCCATCACCGGTCTATCCCATTCCCCCACCCCCCTCCCCTCTGAGGCCCTCAGTTTGTTTCTCATAGTCCATAGTCTCTCATGTTTCATTCCCCCTTCTGATTACCCCCCTTTCTTTATCCCTTTCTTCCCCTACCGATCTTCCTAGTTCTTATGTTCCATAGATGAGAGAAATCATATGATAGTTGTCTTTCTCTGCTTGACTTATTTCACTTAGCATTATCTCCTCCAGTGCCGTCCATGTTGCAGCAAATGTTGAGAACTCGTTCTTTCTGATAGCTGAGTAATATTCCATTGTATATATGGACCACAACTTCTTAATCCAGTCATCTGTTGAAGGGCATCTCGGCTCCTTCCACGATTTAGCTATTGTGGACATAGCAAACCAATAAATTCTGATAACGTTAGTCAAGGCTCTAAAAAATTAGGCTATAAACACTGTCTATATTATTTTCCCCTTTCCTCCATTATCAGAATATTTGGAGAAAAAATTTTTTGCCAGACTTCTAAGGGGACATATGTGGCTTATGTCAAGGATCTCTTCCTTTTTTCCAATTGGCATATGATCTCCGTTTGACTCCAATGAAAATAATAGCTTATTTCTTCATCTGTGAGCCTCCTTTTGATATTAATTGAATTTTTCCAGTTTTTATTTCACTTCACACACACACACACACACACACACACACACACACACACACGGAGTACTCCAGAAATGTAAGAGTTCGAAACTCAGACACACACACAGCAACTAGGAAAATGAATGCTTCCATAAAGCTCCCTTTAGTAGGAGACCAATGAATTTGGTCAGAAATAACAAATCAGGGGCGCCTGGGTAGCGCAGTCGTTAAGCGTCTGCCTTCAGCTCAGGGCGTGATCCTGGTGTTCTGGGATCGAGCCCCACATCAGGCTTCTCCGCTATGAGCCTGCTTCTTCCTCTCCCACTCCCCCTGCTTGTGTTCCCTCTCTCTCTGGCTGTCTCTCTCTCTGTCAAATAAATAAATAAAATCTTTAAAAAAAAAAAAAGAAATAACAAATCAAACCTTTTTCAAAATCAATAGTTTTTACATGGTTGTGTTAGTTTACTTATCATTTTATGTATGTATGTATTTATTTACTTATGGTAAAAAACGTAAATTTGACCATTTTAAACCATCATAACAATTTTTAAGTGCACAGTTCAGTAGTGTTAAGTTTATTCACATTGTTGTGAAACAGATTTCTAGAATTTTTTCATCCTGCAAAACTGAAACTCTATACTCATTGAATAATAATTCCCCATTTTCCTTCCTCCATCCCCCGGCAACTACCACTCTACTTTCTGTTTCTATGAGTTTGCCTGCTTTCTGTACCTCATATAAGTGAGATCATCATATAGTATTTGTCTTTTTTTACTTTTTTTTTTTTGACCTAGTGTAATTCTCAAGGTTCATCCATGCTGTAGCATGTGACAAGATTTCTTTCTTTTTTAAGGCTGAACAGCATTCCATGTATGCATATACCACACTTCTTTATCCATTTATCTGTCAGTGAACACTTGGGTTGCTTCTACCTCTTGGCTGTTGTGAATAATGCTGCAATGAACCTGTTTGTGCAAGTATCTCCTTGAGATCCTTTTTTCAATTCTTTTGGATATATACCCAGAAAGAGAGATTGCTCTCTCGAATAGGTCATATAGGAATTACATTTTTATTTTTTGAGGAATCTCCCATACTGTTTTCCATAGCAGCCATACCATTTTACATTCCCACTAACAGTGCCCAACTGTTGCAATTTCTCCAAATTCTTGCTAATATTTATTTATTTATTTATTTATTTATTTATTTACTTATTTATACTGTTTTGATAGTGACCATCCTAATGGGTATGAGGTGGTTTTGATTTACATATCTCTAAGGATTAATGATATTGCATGTCTCTTCATATGCTTGTTGGCTATTCACCACGTGTATTTTAAAAATCAGTAAAATATGTGTAAGTCAAAAAGTGAGTATTCCCTAACTTCCTTTGTCCTCTGACTTCCTGTGAACTCACTTGGTAAAAAACCTGCAAGAACTCCCTATCCCATTCTCTGTGTTTGCAACTTGGGCAAATAATTGCTGGAGAAAATTCATGTAGTCAGGACGATTGTATTGCTCCAAATTAATGGTTACTTGCTTCAGTTGTGCCTTCAACATAGCTCAACAATCTTACAATATTTTTCTAGTCAACTTCCTCACCGTCAGTTGTTACCATACTTCCATAATTCTCTAAGACATCATCATTGATGCTTCTTCCAATAATAAAATGTTTGGAAGAGAAAACATTACCACCCTCATACTCCCAGCACTCTCTCTCCTCATACCAAATTTAGTGTCTCTTACACAGTCAAAATAGAAAACAAGGTATATGAGTCTTTGTATTTCCCGCCACCAAATCAATAAACCTACTAAAATGGTCTTCTTCCTCTATGTAATTAAGGAGAAGGCAGGACTGGGACTAGGGTGCAAATTTAAGGAGGCACTCATTCCCATTGCTGGTCCTGAACTTGCATGAACCTGTGAGTGTGTACTTAAATTTTGCACCTGCTTGTCTTGTTCTAGGTCTGGCCCTGGGAAGAGGTAGCCCTTCTTTTATCCAAAGCCAATTTTTATTCTGGCTTCCAATTCTTTCCATCACCCATCTTATTCTCAGGAATTGTGATCCCACTCTTTCCTCTCTCCTGGATTTTCAGCTTCTTGCTCTATAGTGAAATCCTTCCCTTTAACATTCTCCCATTTTTGAAAAGACAAGCAAAAAAGCTTCTTCTGACCATACCTCCCTTCAACGACCACTCTTAACGTTTCCCATTCTCTTTTTGACAACTGTTTACTACAAGCATTGATTTTAAAAATCTCAAAGTTTTATATGCGGGCCATCAATTTCTTAAGCGTTTGATTTCTATCTACTTCTACCCACATCTATCCCTAAAACTGCTATTGCTTAGATCACCAGTTCCTGAGGTGCAGTCTGGGAACTGGTGGACTTTCCTAAGACTCTTTTAGGGGTTGCATGAGGTCAACACTATCTTCCCATAAAATTAAGATTCTATTTGCCTTTTTCACTCTCACTCTCTCACAAATGGACAGAAAATTTCTCCAGAGACTACATGATGTGCTAAATCACAACAGATGGAATGTAGAAGCAGATATGAGAATCCAGTTCTTTCTTGTTAAGGTGGATAGTCAAGAGATTTGCAGAAATGTAAAATAATGCCATTTCTCTCACTCATTTTGTTTGTTTGTTTGTTTTGAAAATGTAGTTATTTATCCTACTTGGTCATGAAGTATTATTCATTTTATATATTGCTAGATTTGATTTGGTAATTTTCATGAAGGAATTTTTCTATCTGTATTCTTTAATTTGTCCAATTTTTTAAAATTTTTATTTTTTTATTTTAATGTTTTTTTATTTGTATTATGTTAGTCACCATACAGTACGTCCCTGGTTTCTGATGTAAAGTTCGATGATCCATTAGTTGCATATAACACCCAGTGCACCATGCAATACGTGCTCTCCTTACTACCCATCACCAGTCTATCCCATTCCACCACTACCCCCCTGAAGCCTTCAGTTTGTTTCTCAGAGTCCATAGTCTCTCATGCTTCATTCCCCCTTCTGATTACCCCCCTTTCTTTATCCCCTTCTTCCCCTACCGATCTTCCTAGTTCTTATGTTCCATAGATGAGAGAAATCATATGATAATTGTCTTTCTCTACTTGACTTATTTCACTTAGCATTATCTCCTCCAGTGCCATCCATGTTGCAGCAAATGTTGAGAACTCGTTCTTTCTGATAGCTGAGTAATATTCCATTGTATATATGGACCACAACTTCTTAATCCAGTCATCTATTGAAGGGCATCTCGGTTCCTTCCACAATTTAGCTATTGTGGACAATGCTGCTATGAACATTGGGGTGCATATGGCCCTTCTCTTCACTACGTTTGCATCTTTGGGGTAAATACCCAGTAGTGCAATGGCTGGGTCATAGGGTAGCTCAATTTTTAACTTTTTAAGGGACCTCCACACTGTTTTCCAGAGTGGCTGTACCAACTTGCATTCCCACCAACAATGTAGGAGGGATCCCCTTTCTCCACATCCTCTCCAGCAATTGTTGTTTCTTGCCTTGTCAATTTGTGCCATTCTAACTGGCGTAAGGTGGTATCTTAGTGTGGTTTTGATTTGAATTTCCCTGATGGCTAATGATTTTGAACATTTTTTCATGTGTCTGTTAGCCATTTGTATGTCATCATTGGAAAAGTGTCTGTTCATATCTTCTGCCCATTTTATGATTTGTTTCTTTGTTTCTCGCGTATTGAGTTTGAGAAGTTCTTTGTAGATCTTGGATACCAGTCTTTTATCTGTAGCATCATTTGCAGATATATTCTCCCATTCTGTGGGCTGCCTCTTAGTTTTTTTGACTGTTTCCTTGGCTGTGCAGAAGCTTTTTATCTTGATGAAGTCCTACAAGTTCATTTTATCTTTTGTTTCTCTTGCCTTTGGAGATGTGTCATGAAAAAGGTTGCTTTGGCCAATGTTGTAGAGATTGCTGCCTATGTTCTCCTCTAGGATTTTGATGTATTTCTGTCTCACATCGAGGTCTTTCATCCATTTGGAGTTTATCTTTGTGTATGGTGTGAGAGAGTGGTCAAGTTTCATTCTTTTGCATGTAGCTGTCCAATTTTCCCAGCACCATTTATTGAAGAAACTGTCTTTTTTCCACCGGATGTTTTTTCCTGCTTTATCAAAGATTAGTTGCCCAAAGAGCCGAGGGTCCGTTTCTGGGTTCTCTATTCTGTTCCATTGGTCTATGTGTCTGTTTTTGTGCCAGTACCATGCTGTCTTTGTGATCCCAGCTTTGTAGTACAGCTCAAAATCCGGCATTGTGATGCCCCCAGCTTTGTTTTTCCTTTTCAACAGTTCCTTGGAGATTTGGGGCCTTTTCTGGTTCCATACAAATTTAAGGACTGTTTGTTCCAGTTCTTTGAAAAATGTCATCAGTATTTTGATCGGGATAGCATTGAAAGTGTAGATTGCTCTGGGTAGCATGGACATTTTAACTATGTTAATTCTTCTGATCCATGAGCATGGAATATTTTTCCATCTTTTTGTGTCTTCCTCAATGTTTCAAGAGTGATTTATAGTTTCTAGAATATAGGTCCTTTACGTCTCTGGTTAAGTTAATTCCAAGGTAACGTATGGTTTTTGGTGTTATTGTAAATGGGATGGATTCCCTAATTTCTCTTTCTTCAGTCTCATTATTCGTGTATAGAAATGCAACAGATTTCTGAGTATTGATTTTGTATCCCGCCTCGTTACTGAATTGCTCTATAACTTCTAATAGTTTGGGCGTGGATTCTTTTGAGTTTTCCATATAGAGTATCATGTCATCTGCGAAGAGAGACATTTTGACTTTTTCTTTGCCGATTTGGATACCTTTTATCCCTTTTTGTTGTCTGATTGCTGTTGCAAGGACTTCTAGTACTATGTTGAATAATAGTGGCGAGAGTGGGCATCCTTGTCGTGTTCCTGATCTTAAGGGAAAGGCTTCCAGCTTTTCCCTATTGAGAATGATATTTGCTGTAGGCTTTTCATAGATGGTTTTTATGAGATTGAGGAATGTACCCTCTATCCCTACACTCTGAAGGGTTTTAATCAGGAAAGGATGCTGAATTTTGTCAAATGCTTTTTCTGCATCAATTGAGAGGATCATATGGTTCCTGAGTCTTTTCTTGTTGATATGATGTATCACGCTGATTGATTTGCAAATGTTGAACCACGCTTACATCCCAGGGATGAATCCCACTTTGTCATGATGGATAATCCTTTTAATGTACTGTTGGATTCTATTAGCAAGGATCTTGTTGAGGATTTTGGCATCCATATTCATTAGGGAAATCGGTCTGTAATTCTCCTTTTTGAGGGGGTCTTTGCCTGGTTTGGGGATCAAGGTAATATTGGCCTCATAGAATGAGTTTGGTACCTTTCCTTCTGTTTCTATTTTTTGAAATAGCTTTAGGAGAATAGGTATTATTTCTTCTTTGAATGTTTGGTAGAATTCCCCAGGAAAACCATCCAGGCCTGGAGTTTTGTTATTTGGAAGGTTGTTTATCACTGACTCAATCTCTGCATAATTAATTGGCCTGTTTAAAAAATCAATTTCTTCCTGTTTCAGTCTTGGTAGTTTATAGGTTTCCAGGAAGGCCTCCATCTCTTCCAGATTGCTTAATTTATTGGCGTATAGCTGTTGATAAAAGTTTCTAATAATCCTTCCAATTTCATTGGTGCTGGTTGTTACCTCAACGTCTTTAGCAGGTTTTGGTATTAAGGTTATTCTGATCGCACAAAATGAATTAGAAAGTGTTCCTTTCTCTCCTGCTTTATGAAAGAATTTGTGTAGTATTGGTATTATTTCCTCAAGTGTATTAAAGAATTCATCCATGGTACCATCTGGGTTTAGAGTTCTCTAAATTGAGGACTATTCAGATTTCCAGTTTAAAAAATGGTATTTTTCTGTATTGGTGATATAGAACATTTCTTCTTTTGTGTTCATATCTTTTACCCATATGGTCATTAGGTTTCTGTCATTTTTTCACTGATTAGTAGAAGTTTCTTGTTTATCCTAAATATTAATCCTTTATCAGTTATAATCATTGATACACACCTTATCCATCTGTCCAGGATCTAACACCTTTTTAGTATGCTTTGTCATATAATTTTGATATAAAAAACTCCATCATTCCCTCCCTTCAAATTGTATGCTTTTGGGGGTCTTAAGACTCCTCTCCTCCCTGCTAATACCCCCAGCATCATGTAATCTTTCTCCAACATGTGTTTATTCTAATAGTTTTAATATTTTAACTATCATGATTTTATTTTTTATTGAAAAAAGATATTTTTTCCAGCTTTATTAAAATATAATTGACACAAAGCACTGTTGAAGTTTAAGGTGAACAGTGTGTTGATTCAGTTCTCTTACATATTGCACAATAATTACCACCATAGTATTAGCTAATATTTCTATCACATGACGTAATTCCCATTTCTTTTTTGTGATGAGAACATGTAAGTTCTACTCATTTAGCAACTTTCAAGTATATAATACAGTGTTGTGAATCGTAATCAAAATGCTATGCATTAGATCTCCCAAACTTATTCATCTTCTAACTGGAAATTTGTACCCTTTAACCAACACCACCATTCTACTCTGTAACCACCTATGGTAACCACCATTCTACTCTGTTTTTTTGATTTTGGCTTTTATAGCTTATACATATAAATGATATCATACAGTATCTGAAATGACACAGCTGTTGATTTAACTCTTTTTTATCTTTGTAATGAGGCATTTTCATAAAAAATGTATCATTAAATCTCTTCCCTCCTTCCACTAGTTGAGTCATGATGCAGTCTTTATTATATACCAATTTCTCTTTTACACAAGGATCTGTTTCTGGGCTCTTTATTTTGAACTATGTATATATCAGTCCTGTGTCAGTACAGCATTGTTTTTGTTACTCTGACTTTGCAGTATATCTTAATATCTGGGAAGCCTGTCTCCTTTCTTTGCTATTCTTTTTCAAAATTGACTTAGCTCTTTTTAGATATTGTTTATTTTCCTACATTTATCTTATAATTACTTTATTCAAAATCCTTAATCTTGGTTGTTTTTACATTTTATCAAGGAAAATTTTAAAGATATATCAGGGAGAATGGGAAAAATAGTCTAATGAACTCCCATGGGCTTCATCACCGAACTTCAAAAATTATCAACACATCGTCATTTTTGTCTTATATATTGCCCCCCACTTTTCTTTACTCCACCAGACTATCTTAAATCACAGATATAATATGTCTTTGTATCAACGAATGTGAAATCACTATTCAAATTTTCCTGTGTCACTTTTTTGAGATGTAATGTCTATTTTTTTCAATTGAGGTGTAATTAACATAAACATTATACAAATTTCAGGTGTACAGCATAATGATTCACTATTTGTATATTGCAAAATGATCACAGTAAGTCTAGATAACATCTGTCACTATATGTAGTTACAAAAATTATTTTTCTTGTGATGAGAACTTTAAAGATCTTAGAGACTTAGAGACTTTCGAATAGACTTATAGTACTATTAACTATAGTCACCATACTATATATTACATCCCCATGACTTATTTATTTTATAACCGGATGTTTGTACTTTTTGACCCCCTTAGCCCATTTTGCCCACCCCTAACTCCCACCTCTTGCACCCATCTATCTGTTCTTTGTATCTGTAAGCTTGGTTTTTCAAGATACCACACAAAAATGAGATCACACAGTATTTATCTTTCTCTCTCTGACTTATTTCACTTACTATAATGCCCTCAAGGTTCATCCATGTTGTCACAAATGACACAATTTCATTTCTTTTTTAATGGCTGAATAATATTCCACTGTATATACACACCACATTTACTCTATCCATTTATCCATTGATCGATATTCAGGTTGTTTTCATGTGTTGGCTATTGTAAATAATGTGATGATGAATATGGGGGTGCATATATCTTTTTGAATTAGTGTTTTTTTTTTTCTTTGTGTAAATACCTAGAAGTGGAATTCCTGGATCACATGGCAGTTCTATTTCTAATTTTTTGAGGAACGTTCATAGTGTTTTCCATAGTGGCTGCACCAACTCCCCCCCCATTCATATTAAATTTCAATTAATAGAAAAGTGAGGCAATATTTAAACTAAATTATGACAATTATCACAAAAACTGAAAATTACTTTATACAACCATAAAAGACAGTAATCTGGCTTTGATAAGTTATTTAACTTATATAACTGTTATAAATTAAGTGCTTGACTTCAAAATCTCAAAGGCAAAAAACAGTTCTGAGGCTTCATAATAAAAAAAAAATTTTAAGTTACGTATGGCTAACTGTAGATCTAAGTCTATATAGTAACATTTTAAAAAGACTTTAAAAATATATAGATGATTAAGAGTCTTCGTTAAGTTAATGAAAATAATGTAATATAATTAAAAAACTCAGGAACTATAGTTCAACACGAAACATCTAATAATAATGGCATATCTTTTCTTTCTGTTTCTTGTGCAGGGATAGAAGATGTGAGTGTAGGTAGTTCTGATAAAGTAGATGTTCCATTAGCATCAGATTTATTTGGCTGGTGCTCAGACTGTAGTGTAAATGGATTAGAAGGAAGAGTGTTTGGGGTAGCAGTTGCATGAACCACTGGTTTGATGGGGTGCTGTACTGGTGTAGAACTACTATAAATCTTTGCTCTTGGCAGTCTGTAGTCCGTGTAATTGTTTCTGCTTGTTTGAGACAAAATATTTCTGTGGGAGCAAACTACCGGCATCACTGGAATTCTTGTCTTCCATCCCGTTGGCAAACCCACTAGTGTCTGTTGCTTGCATCACCTCCCTTCTGTAATCCCTATCTTTTTGGAAGCTATTAACTGCCATCTTCTTTGCTTCTTTTTATCTTTTTTCATTTTTCAAGCAATTCTGTTGTTTTTTTCCCATTGTGAAACTTCCATTTGACAATTGTAGTTGTATTTTTTTCCCAGAAGAGCCAATAGGCTCAGACCAGTTATCTTCCGAAATGTAAGATGCATCTGGTTTTCCTTGGATTATTGCTTGGATTAGAAGAATGTGAATTTGAACTAGGAATAGCAATGCAGTTGTGTGAATTATCTTGTAGAGAGTAACTGGTGCCACCACCCCTCTCTCCAATTTTGAATATGTACATTTTTGGCATCACCGTGACCGGTGCTGTCACAGAATTTTTTTTCAAGACTATCAGATCTCTGCAACATTTTAATTGGTGGCAAAGGACTTTCAGTGTTGCATTTTTTCATGTCTCTGATCACTGTTCATGGGGTGACTCTTCAATGAGCATTCAGGTGCTTGGTAAGGAAGGCTGCCAGTACCACCACCATCCCCCGCCTCCTCCAACCACCCCCCCCCCCCCCCCCCCGCAACAGCTTGGCTTGCCCAAGCCTTCCTTTTCCTCTGAGGCCTGGCTTGCTCCCTTGGAACCTGTCAGCTCTTTCCAGTTGCTGCTTTTTCCCCACCATCTTTCCAGTTTAGGGATAGTCCTCATCCAGTACCTGCTGGATGCTGGGCCCAGGGTCCCTGGAGATGTTCAGGAGAGAGCCACCTTCAAGGGGAGGATTGTGTGACCACACCAACTTAAAGAAAAAAAAAATAGAGTTGGTTTGCTTAAAACAGGATGATCCAAATAAAGCCCACAGATTTCCTGTGGTTTATATAATTGTAATTTTTTAAGAAGAAGAACAATAATCCCTGCCTCTCTTTTTCTCCTCCTGCCATTTTTTTTGGCTTAAAAAGCTGGTTTGTCTTGTAGAATTTCCCATATTATGGATTGCTATTTGTAAACATGTTCTTTTATTCCTTGTATTTCCTATAACTTGTTAAATCTAGAAATTTAAGTTCATTTTTCTTTGGCAAGAACATTTCAAGAGATGATGCTGTGTACTTCATACTGTATTGCATCATGAATCAAATAATTGACTTTTTTGTGTGGACAAGATTGACTTTCAGTTCAAGGTATGTTGTTAGCCTAATCCATTCATCATCAAGATTCCCAACAATGTTTCAGCTAATGCCATAGTTTTCAAACTGTAGCCCATGACCATGGGGATATCTCTGAAATTCTTCCAGGAGTCTGTAAGGCCCAAAATACTTCAAAATAGTAATAGATATTATTTGCCTTTTCTCTTCATTTTCTCACAAGTGCACAGCAGAACTTTTCAGAGGCTATGTGACATTTTTATTCTAAATTTTTATCGGTTTTAATTTCTAATATGATATTCAGATATATAACCCCCATAAAGAAAACCTCTCTGCAGTCCTCAATAATTTCAAAAATGTGAAGCACAAAAAGTTAGAATGCAACGGAGCTAATGGATTTAGGAGCCAGTGCAGCCAGTGATGATTATTCCCTGAAAGTATTACTTCAGGTGTTATAAATGGTAATATTAATATTTTTAAAGATTTATTTATTTATTTTAGAGATAGAGTGAGAGACAGAGAGAGAGAGCATGTGCATGCAAGTGGGGGGGAGGGGGCAGAGGGAGAGAATCTTCAAGCAGACTCCCTGCTGAGCATGAGATCATGACCTGAGCCAAAACCAAGAGTCAGATGCTTGACTGACTGGAGCCACCCAGGCGCCCCAATAGTAATATTAATATTAAAGTATAAATCTGATCTTGTCACTCTTCTGCTTAAATAGCTTTCTATTATTCTTATCTTGGGTATTGCGCAATATCTAAAGAACATGATAGAGTATCTTACTAAAGGTAATGATACTCTACTGATGCTTTTGTGCTGAGGGAATTTTCTATTTCTGGATAAAAGGAAGAGGTTGATGTTCTGGAATTTATTCAGAGAGCTATTGCTGAGGAACAGAGAAACTACAGAAAAGAGCATAAGAGAAATGAAAAGTACAAAAAAGAGCGTAAAAGAAATGTTAGCACAATAAAAAAAAAAGTCTTGGGGCGCCTGGGTAGCGCAGTCGTTAAAGCGTCTGCCTTCGGCTCAGGGCATGATCCCGGCGTACCGGGATCGAGTCCCACATCGGGCTCCTCTGCTATGAGCCTGCTTCTTCCTCTCCCACTCCCCCTGCTGTGTTCCCTCTCTCGCTGGCTGTCTCTCTGTCACATAAATAAATAAAATCTTTAAAAAAAAAAAAAAAAAAAAAAAGTCTTACATGCATCCTAATGGTATTCCAGATGGAGAGGAGAAAGATTATGTGGCAGAAGAAACAGTTGAAGAGAAAATGGCAAAGAAGTTATCAGAATTCTCTCAATTGCTTTCTTCTCCTCCCACCATCCCATCTCTTTTTTCTTATTGCTTTCTCTGTGCTTTAGTTTGGATGATATATATTGACTTTTCTTCAAATTCACTAATCTTTTTTTTTTTTTTAAAGATTTTATTTATTTATTCGACAGAGATAGAGACAGCCAGCGAGAGAGGGAACACAAGCAGGGGGAGTAGGAGAGGAAGAAGCAGGCTCCTAGCGGAGGAGCCTGATGTGGGGCTCGATCCCATAACGCCAGGATCACGCCCTGAGCCGAAGGCAGATGCTTAACCGCTGTGCCACCCAGGCGCCCCCAAATTCACTAATATTTTATCCTATGTCCACCTTGCTGTTAGGCCTATACAATGAATTTTTAATTTCAGTTATTGTATCTCTCAGTTCTAGAATATCTATTTGATCTTTATTATTATTATTATTATTATTATTATTATTATTATTATTATTGTTTTTGGGGAGTTCTATGCCCAGTGTGGGGCTTGAAATCATGACCCTGAAATCAAGAGCTGAATGCTCTATAAACTGAGCCAGCCAGTTGCCCCTATTTGCTCTTTTTAGAGATTAATTTTTATTGTTTAAGTTCCATATATTTTCACCTGTTTTATATATCTTTCCCTTAACACATTTATAATACTAATTTAAAAGTCCTTCTCTGCCAATTCCAATATCTGGGTCACTCTATGGGTCTGCTTCTAATGGCTATATTTTCTCTTGATTGTAAGTCACATTTTCCTTCATATTTGCATGTCTTGTATTTTTTTATTATATGTTGAACATTGTATATCCAAAACCTTTTGGGAACTGAAACACTATTTTGTCCTAGAGAGTGCATGTCATTTCCACTGTCAGGAAGCTAGAATGAGAGACATTGCTTTGATCTGATCAGGCATTATGCTCTGTTGAATTTGGATTGCAAATTTACTTTGTTTGAGTTCACCTCAGGTTTCAAACATTTTGAGGGTGAGATTTGGAGTTCTCTGCTGTGTGTATAAATACCTATTCCTCCAGTAGGACTTTGAGACTAGGCATTGTGAGACTGACCACATCTTACTTGGAAGCATAACTGCTTCAGTTAGCAAATTTATAATCTGTTCATGAAAGACAACTTGAAAAATAATCCCAAATTTAAAAAAAGACAAATATTCAGTCAAAATGCTATCATTTTAATAAAGCAACATCATAATTTTAATGTACTTTCTTATAGAAGTTGTCCTGGGACTAGATGATTTATAATTGTTTCATTATTTAATTGAAACTCTGAAATTAACTATATACTTTGATTGGGGGTGAAGCTATTCTCAAGAAGCATTTTCTGCCAGATCCTAAAGGAAAATAATATTAATAATGAGACTGCTTGTTTTAAAATTTTGTCCAAATTCCACTGGTAAGGAGGCATCTATACTTTTGCATTCTTGCAAGATGATTAGTGTGGTAATGTCAATCTGGTGTGGCTTCTTGAATTATTATTCTCATAATTCTTATTGGGAGTTGAGTGCTGTGCCTATGAACAGTTATTTTATTTTATTTTATTTTATTTTATTTTATTTTATTTTATTTTTTTAAAGATTTTATTTATTTATTCGACAGAGAGAGAGACAGCCAGCGAGAGAGGGAACACAAGCAGGGGGAGTGGGAGAGGAAGAAGCAGGCTCATAGCAGAAGAGCCTGATGTGGGGCTCGATCCCATAACGCTGGGATCATGCCCTGAGCCAAAGGCAGACGCTTAACCGCTGTGCCACCCAGGTGCCCTTATGAACAGTTCTTTTAAATAAGTCTTTTATTTTTAAAAAATTTTTAAAAAAGATTTTATTTATTTTTCAGAGAGAGAGTGCAGGAGTGGAGGAGGGAGGGGCAGAGGGAGAGCAGACTCCCTGCAGAGCAGGGAGCCTGATGCAGGACTCGATCCCGTGACCATGGGATCATGACCTGAGCTAAAGGCAGATGCTTGACTGACTGAGCCACCTAGGTGCCCTTAAATAAGTCTTTTAAATTAATACTCCAAATTTCTAATTCTGAAGGTATTAATTTTGCTTAATAATACTCTTAGGTAAGTATGTCTAAAGCTATCACTAGCTTTTATTAAGGGATAAATAAGTCTGATATTTTCCAAACCTTTGAGTATCAAAGAATAAATTTGTTACTTTTCTACATGAAAGACAATTTAAACATAAATTCTAATGTCCCATCCTTTCTACCTCAAAACTCTAATGATGTTACTTCATTAAGTAGCTGGTATTTAATATAACAGAGGAGAAGTCTGATGTCATTGTGATTTTTGTTTCTTCAAACATAGCATGTTGTGTCTCCATCCTTCACCCTCCCACCAAATATCCACCCATGGCATACACACTCTCTCAAGCCAATCCTCAGCTAAAGAGCATAGGATTTTTTCTTTATCTTGCCTATTACTCAAACATGCTACCGATGTATTTTAAAATATAGGTCTTTTTTGGGGATGCCTGGTTGGTTCAGTTGGTTAAGCATCCGATTCTTGATCTCAGCTCTGGTCTTGATCTCAGGGTCATGAGTTCAAGCCCCACATTGGGCTCTAAGCTGGGCATAGAGCCTACTTAAAAAAATAAAATAAAATAAAACAAAATAATATACAGGTCTCTTTTTTATGATTTGAAATGTATTTCAGAAGGCTGCAGTGAAGTACTGGTCATTACTCTCTGAGGGTCATCCTAGTCAGATATGATTTTAAAAAGAAAAAAAAAAAAAAGCTTATAAGTTCCAGATTGTCCTTGCTCTCCTCTACTTCACCTCCACCTTGTCTTCCTATCTGCCAAACCTGATGAGAAACAAACACTTGATTTGGACTCACAGTGGTAATAATGACACCAAAGCAATAGCTTTCCTTTTGCAGTCCCACTTAGGCAGCTATATATGATTGACTTTTCACATTAATTAGTTGGTAACTCCTCTGTTCCTCTAACTACCTCTCCTCGAATTGTTATTTCCCCAGCTCCTACTACGGGTATAGAAGGTTCAAATCCTATAATATATCTCTTAGCCCATAAGACTCATTAGGGTCTCTGCTCTTCTAACTAAACTATAGCTGATACTGTTATTGGTACTGGAAATTGGCCTAGAGAAATAGAAATATGAAGATGGGACTTTAGACTTGATCCTCCGATCTGCCTAAATTTAGAATTAATGACACTGTTGCCAGTGGTAAAATGGTATCTTATCACATGAAGTGGCAAAAGAGTTGCTTAAATTATTAATGCTTGCACCATTGCAAGCATTAATGCTTGATCTTGTCACCAGCAATGAAGTGCCTATAAATATAGCTCTTGCCACAGATTATCTTAGAGGAAAAATAATATTGTTGGCTGCTTGCTTCTAGGTGCACTGTAGAACTTGAAGAAAAACAACAACAAGTTCAGAGTGTTAAATTCTAGCTTTAGATCCAGGTAAGGAACTAGATGGCTCCTATGACTGCCCTAAAACAAACCTTCATCTCTTTTAGTTGCAGAGTAACAAGATTCCTGACCCAGCCCAAAGTCTTATCATGTGGATGGCTAAACTACAATGCAAATTGAATTCATAACGCCATATGGTCTCTTATAGTAATGTTAGGGTATTGATTGGGAAGTAGTGGGAGAATTGGGGTGGGAACATAGTGAAGATTACAATGAGGCTAAGGACCTGAATTTTGCTAAGCATCTTTTGCATTAGGAAGGCTTTTGTGTTCTGTCTGTGTAAATTAATCTTCTCTGTCTGAAGAACCAGTAATGACCTTTCCTGTGTTGGTTACCTTATAGGATCCAGTATCCAGGGTATGGACTTGGAAGGTATCTCTTCCAAGATAAAGGACAAGTTGCTCCAAGTTGCACCAGGAAGAAAGAGACATGGTGACTGTTGGGTCTCTTTGGATTAGCAACATAAACTATAGTTGCATATACTACTCTCATCCATTTACTGGGTAACATGAAAGGTTACTGGTTTGATGTGGATCCTAGAGGAATCTCAGCATCAGATGTAGGCTCCTGCACAGTCTGCTCTGCCATTTGAGCCATATAATCCAGATGATATGATTGTGCTTGTGCTATCTATGGTAGATAAGGACACTGTCTTATCCTGTAGGAGTCTTTGGCAGACTCTTATAGGATTTTGAAGCAAAGCTACACTATCTTCTGCAGATGACTACTGTCTTTTGGGAAAAGGTTTTTGTCCTATTATTGGCCCTAATACAGACTGATAACTTGACCACAAGCCACCAAGTTACCATGTGACCCAAGCTGCCCATCATGAGCTGAGTGTTGTATGACTTATCAACCATAAAATGAAGTTTGCCCAACAGCACTCTATTATAAATCTACATGGGCCATGAGATACTCCTACAGGAAAAAGTAAGTTGTAGGAGTCCCAGCTCCATCTCTTGCTACACTGCTTCCTTTCTTCCAATTTGTACCTATGAATGCATTGGGAATTCCTATAGCTAAGAAAAAAATCGGGCCTGGTTTAAAGATGATTATGAAGTATAGCTGACACCACCTGAAACTGAATTACTGCAGTATTACAATGCTACTCTGCGGTGGACTTGAATACTGGTGAAGGATAATCCTCTCATTGGGCAGAATTTCAAGTGGTACATTTAGCTGTCTACTGTATCTAGACCACAGCTCACCAGAAGTATGGATCTATATTAATTCATGGGCAATTGCTGACATATGGCTAGATGGTCAGGGACAATGAATAGAAGTGGAGATTGATGACATGACAGTCTGGGGTAGAGTCTCACATCTCTTGAATAGTCTGTTCTGTTTTTCTTTTGTTTTTTTCTTTTTGCATTTCATTTTGGGTAATTTTTATTGATCTATCTTCAAGTTTATTGATTCTTTGCTTCCCTGTGTTGAGTTTACTAATGAGCTCATCTAAACATTCTTCATCTCTGTTAACTGTGTTTTTTATTTTGATCATATGCGTCTTCCTTTTCACTGCTTCCCAGGGAGAATCTGTCTCTTATAGCTCTCCCAGGAGTATTGTACTATTATTTTAAAAATAAAGTCGTTTTGGGGCACCTGGGTGGCACAGTGGTTAAGCGTCTGCCTTCGGCTCAGGGCGTGATCCCGGCGTTATGGGATCGAGCCCCACATCAGGCTCCTCCGCTATGAGCCTGCTTCTTCCTCTCCCACTCCCCCTGCTTGTGTTCCCTCTCTCGCTGGCTGTCTCTATCTCTGTCAAATAAATAAATAAAATCTTAAAAAAAAAATAAAGTCGTTTTGGCATGAGGTGGTCGGTACAGGAGGTGAGCATTCTATGATGTTCAGATTAATAGCTGTAAATAGCCACTGTAAACTTAGGTCTTGGGGTATGGACTTCAGAAATGTTTCTGTTTCTCCTGAAGATGTAGTATGAGGCCTAGCATGTCTTCCTGCTCCTCCTCCAAGGATAGAGCATTCTTTCTGCCCACAGTTTTTGGTGCCTTTTTCACTACAAATTAAGTTCTATAGGAGAGATAGAAAAGATGTGTCTGTTTTTATGCCAATACCACACTGTTTTGATTACTTTAGCTTTGTAATATAATTTGAAATCAGGAAGCATGATGCCTCCAGGTTTGTTCTTCTTTCTTAAGAGTGCTTTGGTTATTTGTGTTTTTTTGATGGTTCCATACAAATTTTAGGAATTTTGCTTTATTTCTGTGATAAATGTCATTGGAATTTTGATAGGGAGTGTGGTAAATCTATAGATTATTTCGGGTTGTCTGGACATTTTAATGATATCAAGTCTTCCACTCCATGAATGTGGAATATTTTCCATTTATTTGTATCTTCTTTAATTTTTTTCATCAATGTCTTATAGTTTTCAGTGTAAAATCTTTCACCTCTTTGGTTAAATTTATTCCTAGGTATTTTATCCTTTTTGATACAATTGTAAAAGAGATTCTTTTTAAATTTCTCATTCTAATAGTTTGTTATTAGTGTATAGAAATGCAACATTTTTTCTATATTGATTTTGTATCCTGCAACTTTACTGAATCCATTTATTCTAACAGTTCTTTGGAGGAGTTCTTTTGGATATATATGTAATATTATGTCACATATATATGATATATATATATATGATCTTATGTTATCTACAAATAGTGACAGTTTTATTTCTTTAGTGATTTGGATGACTTTATTTCTTTTTCTTACCTAATTGTTCTGGCTAGGACTTCTAATACTATGTTGAATAAAAGTGCCAAGAGTGGGCATCTTTGTCTTGTACCTAATTAAAGGAAAAGCTTTCAGCTGCTCACTGTTGAGGATGATGTTAACTGTGGACTTGTCATAGATGGCCATTATTATGTTGAGGTAAATTTACTCTGTACCTACTTTATTGAGAGTTTTTATCATAAATGGATGTTGAATTTGTCAAATGCTTTTTCTGCATTTATTGAGGTGATCGTATGATTTTTGCCCATTTTAATGTGGTATATCTCATTGATGGATTTACAGATATTGAACCATCCTTGCATCCCTGGAATAAATCCCATTTGATCATGGTGTATGATCTTTCTAACGTATTATTGAATTTGGTTTGCTAATATTTTGCTGAGGACTTTTGCAATCTTTGTTCATTAGGGGTATTGGTCTGTTAATTTTCTTTTCTTGTGGTGTCTTTCTCTGGTTTTGTTACAAGATAATGCTAGCCTTGTAAAAGGAGTTTGAAAGTGTTCCCTCCTGTTTTTTTGAGAGATTTTGATAATGATTGATATTAATTCATTTTTATTTATGGATTTTCTAAAGATTTATTTATTTGAGAGAGAGAGCGCATGCATGTGAGTGAGGGAAGGGACAGAGGGAGAGAGAGAGGGACAGAATCTCAAGCAGACTTCCTGCTGAGCATGGGGCCTGATGCAGGGCTTGATTTCATGACCCTGAGATCATGACCTATGATGAAATCAAGAATTGGATGCTTAACTGACTGAACCACCCAGGCACTCCTTAATTCATTTTTAAATGTTTTGTAGAATTCATCAAGTAAAGCTATCTGGTCCTGGGCTTTGTTGTCAGATTTTTTTTTTTTTAAAGATTTTATTTATTAATTTGACAGAGAGAGACATCCAGGAAGAGAGGGAACACAGGCAGGGGGAGTGGGAGAGGAAGAAGCAGGCTCCTAGCAGAGAAGCCTGATGTGGGGCTCAATCCCGGAACACCGGGATCACGCCCTGAGCCGAAGGCAGACGCTTAACAACTGTGCCACCCAGGCGCCCCTGTCAGATGGTTTTTGATTAGTAATTCTCCTTACTAGTAATCAAAGTGTTCAGGTTTTCTATTTCCTCACGCTTCATTCTTAATGGATTGCATATTTCTAGGAGTTTATCAATTTCTTCTAGGTTGTCCAACTTCTTGGTGTATAATTATTCACAGTAGTGTCTTATGATCCTTTGTATTTCTGTGGTATCAGTTGTAACATCTCTTCTTTCATTTTGGATATTGTTTGAGTATTTTTTTCTTAGTGAATCTAGATAAAGTTTTGTCAATTCTGTTTATCTTCTGAAAACCAGCTCTCAGTTTCATTAATCTTTTCTATTCTGTTTTCAATCTCTATTTCATTTATTTCCACTCTGATCTTTGCTATTTCCATCCTTCTGTTAACTTTGGGCTTTGTTTATTCAACTTTTTTGAGTTCCTTGACATGTAAAGTTAGGTTGTTTGAGATTTTTCCTGTTTCTTGATGCAGAAATTTATTGCTATGAACTTCCCTCTTAGAACTGCTTTTGCTGCATCACATAAGCTTTGGTATATTGTATTTCCATTTTTGTTTGTCTTACGGTATTTTTTTCTCTTTTGATTTCATCTTTGATCCACTGATTGTTCAGGATCAAAATATTTTTATTAAATGAAATCATTTATAGTTCTTGAACTCAATGTAATTTAGTTGCTAATTTAAAAATTGAATATCATATTTCATTATATTACATCAACATCTATATGTATGATATACAAATATATGATTAATATGGATTAATATGGATTATTTGATATTTTGAAAAGTTTTCCAGAAGCTAAGTACAAATGTTGAGAATATTGTAATAAGTTCTGAGTACCTACAGAACCACAAACTGGAACATGAAAAAAAGCAAGAAAATGGAGGCTTGACATTACTGGCAAATGACTGTTAAGGAAAAATCTGTACTAAGAGAGAGGAAGGATCTGAAAAGTTAATTTTTAAAATTCATCTTGCTGCTCAAATCATTACATACTCTCAAGTTGTGTGTGTGTCTCAATCCACTGAACTCCATAGTATTCTGACAATTGCTTTTTGTTTTGAGGACACGTAGCAAAAAATATGGAGAAGCATTCCCCTGAGGCCTTCAGTAATATTAGTAGAGCAGATGTTTTAAGGTCACAGTTACCATTATGGTACTCTTGAGTGTCAGATTCTGAGCAACAAAGGCATCTGTGTGTTCTTGTAAATCTGTGTATGTATGTTTATGATATATAGGGTCCACTAAAATATGGGGACCAGAAAAGAGGCCCCTCTTGCAGAGGTATAATTATAGGACTGATTCTATCCTTTTTCTTGATTGCCAGTTAAATATCTTCTAATATTTAAGTATTTCTAAATATTTTTCTCATTCATTTAGAGTGCCTATATACCTTGGAGAATGGTTTAGATACCCCTTCCCTTCTCTGATGGCTTCCTGTATTAGTTTTCTATTGCCAATTAACAAATTATCACAAATTTAGTAACTTAAAGAAACATGCATCTATTATCTTGGTTTCTGTGGGTCAGGATTTTCTGTATGATTTAGATGGATCTTCTGCTTATAGTCTCACAAGGCTACAATCAAGGTATTATTTGGTATTTTCATCTGAGTGTTATCTGATAAAGAACCTGCTTTAGAGCTCATTTGGTTTATGTATAGAATGTATTTCCTTATGGGTATGTGATTGAGGGTCCTGGCTTTTTCCTGCCTGTTGGCTGAAGCCCACTCTCAGCCTACCCACAGATTCCACAGGCCAATTTAGTAAATTTCCATGTTGGTTTCTTCAACATAGTTGCTTACTGTGTCAAGCCAGCAAGGAGAAACTCTCTCCTCAGGGAAGGCCCACCTCCTTTTCAAAGGGCTTTTTCCAGATTAAGACAGGTCTACCCAAGTAATCTCCTTTTTGGTTGGTTAACTCAAAATCAATTTATTTGAGACTTTAATTACATCTGCAAAATTCATTCACCTTTGCCATACTCTACTGCCTAGAAGTAAATCATGGGTTCTGCCATACTTCAGGGGAGAGGATTATACATGGTATGGATACAAAGAAGTGGACATCAACCTAGAATCCTATATCCCACATTTCCTATTCCCAAAATTGCCTCTTGAGTTTTCCCAGAGTTATCTACTTAACACTTCACTAAACTTCTCTGCAAATTAGAGAACAATAATAAAATAATTATCAGGTTAATTCATATTTCTTCTTGATAGTGTAGGATGTACAGATATAAACTACTTCAGCTTAGCTATGTCTGCACTTTTACCATTCTGACAAGTACTATTATTACTACTACTACTACCACCATGAGGATGATTACTATTAGCTGACCACTTACCGAGATATTACTATATATTCAGTATTGTTTGAAGTGTTTTACTAGAATTTAATCTTCATAAAAACCTCAGCAGACAGAGGTTATTTTTTATCATGCTCATTTCATATTTTGGGAACCATTTGTATAGAGAAGTTTAGACTGTGCAGAAGTAAAGAAGTAGCAACAAGATTCCAATTCAGGTAGTAAGCTTTCAAAGCCCATTTTTGTAATCACTACATTAGGTGGTCGCATTTTGTAGTACTTAGAAACTTCAGTTTTCCTCATTAGCTGTTCCTTTTTCAAGCTTATGCTGCTTTTCAAAAGTTCTATTTTCCTTGTTCAATTGCTGCTTAAGAGCTATAACTGAAATTCATTTATGTTTATTATTTTAGGTTTTTGTTTTTTGGATTTTTTTGGTGAAAACTTCTGTAATTTTGCTTTACTACAGCATTTTTTTCCTAGAATATTCAGTCTGCTGTATAAATAAGGCTAAAATGGTGGATAAAATATGGAAATCCTTCAGTACTGATTGGTAAGTAGCTGCCCCACCTCTGAATACTCCTCCTACCATCCAGTCTGCTTAGGTCCCCAGCTGAAAAAGCCCGGGACCTCTTCACAATCCTACAACTAAAGGATTAACATCTGACAAAGTAGAAGTTCTTCAAGTCTGCTTCCCTTCTGATTGGCCAGTGCCTAGTGCCATAGGGAATGAGAAATATTTTGCATTTCTGTTTTACCTAACTTTAATTCTCTTTCCTTTATATTATGCTGATGGTCACTTTAAGCTCTTCATTATGAGTCAGGTCAAGCAGCACACTTATTGTAAGAAACAGGCAAGAAATTTTCCTATATTCTATGAGGAAGATTTAGGTCCTCTTGTTCTGTATTTCTTTTATATTTAGCATATATCTTCATGGTAGTTATGATTTCTTTTTTTCTCTCTTTTTTTTTTTTTTTTAAGATTTTACTTATTTACTTGAGAGAGAGAGCAGAGCCGAGCCAAGGAGAGCACATGAGTGGGGGGGAGGAGGTAGAGGCATAGAGGCAGAGGAAGGGGAAGAAGCAGACTCTCTGATGAGCAGGGAGCCTGATGTGAGGCTCAATCCCAGGACCCTGGGATCATGACCTGAGCTGAAGGCAGACACTTAACTGACTGAGCCACCCAGGTGCTCTGATAGTAATGATTTAATAATGTTTATCTGTATATACGTGTCTTTCCCCATTACAGGAGTGTCATTTCCTCTGGGCATCTTTAGTGCCTAGAATAGGGTGTGAGTACATAATAGTGTACTTGTTGAATGAAACAATCAATGATTGGTTAGATCAACCAGCAGGTGGAATGGCTGAAGAGACTATAAATGTGTGGTTGAGTATATTTGGGGAGATTCAAATACAATAAAGCTGTCTAGTTAGAGTCTTAGGGAGGCAAGTCTAGAATTTGAGCATATCTATGAAAATTAACTAACTGGTGAGTTAATGCTGAATTATTTCCCCCTTTGCCGTTGGTCTAAACAATTGAGAATGAACTATTATAAACATGGTTCTTTTTTGTTTATAGAAAACATACAAAGTGAAACCTGATGGGCTCTATTATTCCAATCCCATTTGTCTTACTATTATAGAGTGAAGCTTTTATTTTTTTATTTTTATTTTATTTTATTATTTTTTAAAGATTTTATTTATTTATTTGACAGAGACAGCCAACGAGAGAGGGAACACAAGCAGGGGGAGTGGGAGAGGAAGAAGCAGGCTCCCAGCAGAGGAGCCTGATGTGGGGCTCGATCCCAAAACGCCGGGATCATGCCCTGAGCCGAAGGCAGACACTTAACAACTGCGCCACCCAGGCGCCCCTAGAGTGAAGCTTTTAATATCGATATTAATATTAGCAATTTGTTGAGTATTTTATAACTGAGCACGTATGTACTAAATAAATTATAATATGTAATGTTATAATTGAGCCTGTATTTGTGATTTTTTTGAACAATCACATACTATGTTCTGTGTAAAGTACTTTACAAAATTTAGCAATGAAGCAATGCAAATCTGTGTTATTTCCTGACTTACTACTTTTCAAGTGATCCCTCATTGTTCTACAATAAAGTTCAGCTTTTAGGCAAAAAATCTTTTAAATCAATTCTCATCTTGGAGTTCACGCTTTCTAGGAAGGCATTACTGATTGTCCAACTCTGTATTAGGTGATTCTCCTAAAGCTACCCAGTATTTCAACTAAATTGAAAGACCCAAATTATAAAAATAAGTATTAACCACCCTCCACTAATTTCTTATTACTTACAAAAATGTCCTGTTTCCTTTCGTTTCCTCTAGCATAGATTTCTGGAGGACAGTCACCTAATATAGTTCTAGAAGAGTGATTGCTAAATAAAAACTGAATGAATAGATTAATTGAAGAGAAAAATTACATTAAAAAACAAGATAACCAAACCCTATCTATTTGTCAGGCTCTTCTTGCTTTGCAAAACACCTTTACATTTATCCTATCATTGAGCTCTCTTAACCGATTTGAATCACAGGCATTATCACCGTTTTAGAGATGAGAAAACTGTGTTAACACACGTGTTCCAAGAAACAGGCAAGAAGACAGGAGTACTTGGATGTGAGCCCAGATCTCCCAACAAACTGAGTAGCACCTTCTCCACTACATCTCATGGCCTTCATTAAGGATTCGCTCCCAATACAAAATTTCATATAAGGGATACAACTTCCGGTGGAAGGGTCTGACTGGAAGTGCTAGCTCTGGCACAAAACTGAAAAAAAAAAAAAAAGATGTGTTTTTGCCATTCTCTCATTACTTACAGTTTAAAGTATATTTTGTGAATTTTTAATATAAATGATGAACTAATATACTTCAGCCTTTTTCGAAAATCTTTCTCTCAGCTCTTTAACTCTCACCTACCTAATCCCTTCTTTCTTTCCTAAGGCTCATAGAGGGCGCTAATAAAGTGCTACTCACTGGTTGAGCGAAGCTCCACTCAAAACACACCTCGCACTGCAACTGAAAGGCTTAGCGCCACCACCTCAGACTTCCTTCTCCTTTCCAAGGCAGGAGGCGTGGCCAATTTCCCTCATTCAAATAAAAAACCAGGAGATTTGCATGGGGAACGGCTGATCCGTGAGCCTATTGGCTGTTAGTACCATGGGCGTGGCAAATATTACGACCATGTAGCCCCGCCTACATTAATTTGCATAACGGCCCCGGCGCGTGCAAGGGAGAAGCGGGTTTGTTTTTGAATCTGCGGAGGCGGCGGCGGCAGCGGCGGCGCGGCGACTGAAGCGCGCGATACTGAAGCGGCCGCGTTGAGGACGGTTGCGCGGAACGGCTCTGTAGGAAGGAACTTGGTTCCCCCTCCCTCATCTCCCGCCCCGAAAGGTATATGTGACTCCTAGGGGCTGTTATAACCACATTTTCTTAAATTACTATTGTATTTATGAAGAGTCAAGACCGCATTATGGCGGCTGCGGGAGATGTGTGTGCGCCTGCGCGGTTGCGGAGCTGCGGGCGGGCGCTGCATGGGAGCACGTGATCTTGCGGGGTCGGGCTCTAGCTGCAGTTGTGCAGCTGGCGGGGCGGTGGCTGCGCAAGCGCAATATTCATTTTCAAGATCTAATGTTCTTGTTGGACGCCATTTGGGTTCTAGATTTAATTTTCCTCGTTCTTGAGGAGTTTCATTTTCTTATCCTCCAATTCCCACATTTTTCAAGGAAGACGTTTCTCTTGTGTTTTACTCTTCTATCGACCTCAAACTCTTTTTATATTTTTCCGATTCTCTGAGAAGCTGTAAACTTAATTTTCTGTAAAAATGATTGTCACTTGTGGTTCTCGATTATAATTTCACTTTTAGGGTAATGCTGGGTCAAGTTTATATTTAGGGAGATAAAGATCAGCACCTAGTGGTGGTCTCAGGGGAAGTACATTTAATTGAACTGCACATTTGCAAATATATTTTTAACCCTATTTTTACCAGTTCTGTTATCAGGGAATGTTTACAAAATAGAAACAGTTTGAGTTTTGGAAATATGAGGGGGAAGGGGCATTGGAAGAATCATATCTCAATCTAAGTTAATGAAGCCTTAATTTTACCAGTTTGTGTGCTTCTGATCCTACTTGCATTTGAGTTTTAGATTTTGCAGTCTCTGATCTCTTGTCCATAAGTGCTTCAGTTTGGTCATTTTTGTTACTCTGACTTTTACAATTAAGTCTTTTTTTTTTTTTTTAGCATTTTATTTGTTATGATATGTGAAATAACACTTGGTTGGTAAATTTTTCTTACCAAGAATTCTGCAAAGAACTAACTGAACTGAGGCCTTTATGAGGAAATGAAGTTAACTATCAATGAAAAAAAATCAGTTGATTCTTTAAAAAAAACTGCCCCATATGCATGTGTATGAGATACAGTTGTGTTTGATTTCTTAGTGTTCCTAGTTTTTTTTTCTTAAAGAAGGTAATTGTAAGTATGCTACTGATTATTTTAGTTTAAAGTGGTTGTGTCACTATATTTAAATCTTACATAACACCCCTGGGATAAGTGTTACACAATTTGATATAATTCTATTATTGTGCAAATTATTTCTTACTGGGCTAAAAGCTTGTAACTGGTTTTCATAAACTTCACCTGTGGTTTGTGTGTACAATAATTGGTTTCTTGGTTAGTTATAGAACACTAAGTTTAAATCAGTCATCTGTCAAATGAAGAAGTGGCTAGTACTTATAATGGTTGGTTAGGGACGTTTTTCTTGCCCAAAGCAAGTACCATTAGTATTAAGTAGATGTAATTGAAAGGAATAGTTTTGGTTGGTGGATTTTTAAAAAATGACGTCACATATGAGATAGAATGGAGTGATAGGAAAGATAATTCTTTTTTCTCAACAGGAAATTAGCCGTTCACATAATTCCTGGACCTCTGGACTCCTGTACACAGAAATATATTTAGAGGGCAGTTGTGTAATCTCTTCCCTTTTTATACTTGTGGGGTGGATTACCCAGCACACCCTTCCCCCACTTCCTGGGACATTGTTTCAGATGTTTAGAGTTGAAAATACGTTGTATTTTGTATATCTGTGTGTTTGTATGTGTATTTATATACACATACATATTTAAGAAAAGAAAAGAACTCTGATCTTAGGGCATGGTACACTTTGCATTTCCAGAAAAGTGAAGTATTTTGGTTTGTGTATTTAAGCTTATGTTTTCATTTGAATATACAAATGATTGCCTCTTAGGTTAATGCTGAAGATTGTAAGAGGTACTTGAAAACACTGAGGAACATAATGTATAATGTAAATATTTCTTAGTAAGATAATTTTGCTGTTAGAAAGGCAAATATACTTCTATGAACTTAAAACTAAGATCAGTGAATTGTCTGAATGGCCACTATTTGTTTGTTATTGTTCTTTCAGTAACAAGCATGTTTTGAAATTTTAGTTTGGTAGTTATGAAACCACAAAATTTTGGCACATATGCAACATATGTAACATTAAGACTAGATTACTTAACGAACGAATACTAAGTTACTGGGGTCATTTAAAACCTTTTTAGTTTTGTAGATTTTAAATATAAAATGTAGTTTAGACAAAAAGATTTGATTAAGCCATAAACCATTAAAATTATCTTTTTCCTTAAAATCGTGATTTGAATATATGATACATATATTTAAAAACTTTTTTTACTTATTATAGCACATTTGGAAAGTGTTGAGAATTAGCAACATTTAGAAGTAAACTCTAAATGTTTTGGAGATTTTTGTTATTTTTCCATGGCTGATCAATCAATCAATAAATATGGATTGTTCAATAAATATTGATTAGTTTTTCATTTGGGCCATAATTTCATTTCTGTTCTTTTCCCATTTCCTTATTCTTTTAAAAATACTTTGATGTTTTTTAAATATATAATATTCTTTTAAAAATGTTTAATGGCTACATAATATTATGTTGTGAAAATATCCCAAATCATCAGATATTCTTCAGATGATTTTAAGTGGTTATGTGATATTGTTATCTCTAATAAGAATGTACTGTGACTTACTAAATATTTCTTTCATTGACCATTTGTTAGTTGCCTTTTTCCCTGTTATAAATAATGCTACAGTGAACATCCTTGCACATGAGTCATGAACTGCATCTTATATTTCTTTGAAATTACTGTTTCAAAGGGCTTTTAAAGTAATTTACACAATTAATAAAAGCTTAGTTTTTTTGAAAAGCATTTCCCATACCACCATCAATTTGGTGGCTGAAAAGTAGTGGCTCATTAATTTTTTTTTCTTTTTGATAACTAATGAAATTCAGCTTTTTAATGTTTATGAATGCATTTTTCTCATTTTTGTGAATTAGCTGTTTGAGGCTTTTTTATGTATTTTTCTATTTTTTAATGTTTTTCCTGTTGGTGACTATTTATGGATATAGTCCATATTTTGCTATTCATATTTTTGGCAGGTTTTTTTTTAGTTTGTTACTATTAAAATTGCTTACGGTTTTATATATTCAGAAGTTTGCCATTTTTATGTAGTAATGCACTGCTTTTTCTTATTTGTGATTTCTTCCAGGACTTCTCTGCCTAGAAAATATGACCTGTTGTGGGATAAACTAAATGTTCACCTATTTTGTTTATTTTTTCTACATACTGTAAGGATCTTAAAAAATGTATTTTGATCTGTATGGAGTTTATTTTGCGGTATTATATGAGGATGTGTTGCTAGTTTCCAGTTTTTCCAAATATCTAGTTTTCTTAGAATTTTATGTTGATCTCTTTTCTTACTGCTTTGAGTTACTATTTTTAGTCATAAGTTACTAGATTTGAGCTATAGTTCTGCTTCATTTACTAGGGATATTTAACTTGGGGTCCGTTGGTCTCAGGAGTTCCTATAGATAGGCTTTAAGAGGATTCCTTGGTAGATTCTTCCATGGATTCCTTGATGTATACAACTTTATGTGAGTGTGCATATGTGCCTTTTTCTGGGTTAAGAGTTATAGTTTTCATCAACTGTTGACGGGAATATGTAGTATAAAACCTAAGAGCAGGTCAGCAAGCACTGTCTAGCCTTATTCATACAGCAGTACTGTATTGTTTTATTTGCCGTAGTGCTGTAGACTATATAAATATGTGGAGGGGCAATACTCATAATTTTTTTTCAGAGTTTTCTTAGCTAGTCTTCTCTGTTTTTGCCTACGAACTTTAGATTCATTTGGTTAAGTTTTTAAAAAACCAGTTATTTGAGGTTTTGTTTAGGATTGCATTAAACCTAAATTGGGGTGAGTTTACATCTTTATACTGTTTTTTTTTTTAACTCATGAATAGAACACAATTCCTGCAGATTCCACAAAATGTCCTTTTTTTTAAGAACACTGGGAAAATTTGTGATATGTTACTTTTCATTAAGGTGTTATTTTACTTGTTTCCTAGTGCTGATAGAATGTTAATAGGGATAAGTTGTTAGAGGATATAGGACTGCATTTCTATTTTTAATCTGCCTTAGGACATGGTGATATGAAAATAGTGCAAGTATGAAGTTAGAAGTGGGAAAATAGGTTGGCAAGTTAAAGTGTTCTACAGTATTTGAAACCAAAATTTTTCTTTAACATAGACTTTTTTTTTTTTTTAATAGAGAAATGTTGAAAAGTTATTCATTTTTCTGGCCAGGATGGAACCTAATAATATAATAAAGTTAAACATTTTTATTTTTAGTTTCTTTGGTCACTATATGTTATTCTCTCGTAAGGATGTTTTCCTAATTACTAGTATAAATTCATTGTCCATTAAATCTATTCTTTGTGCTGATTGGCTTCCATGAAAATAACTCTAGGAAATAGGTAGAAATTAATTCTTAAGATATTATTGGCTTTTACCAAACTTTTTAAATGAAAAATTCCCTCCCATTTTTGGGTCTTTTTCAAGCAAAGCCGCTTATAGAAATTTGCATATTTTACTTCTTTTATGTGACCTTTGCTCTTGAAAACTTTTTCTAGTTCTGACAAATTATGATACTTGGTTTTTTAGACTATAATAGTTGAGGAATAGTAAAATAGGGACAGGAGAAGTGCTACTGTAGAAACATATATGGATAGGAGCAAGAAGTGATGGCTAGCATCATGATAGTGAAGAGGGGTCAGGTTTCAAGTGTTAGAAGCAAGAATTTAAAAACTTAGTTTTGAGGTCATGTAGTTTGGGAATTAGTATTCCTAAAGCTGAGTCAGTATTTGTAACATGTTCATTATGGTAATTGATGATCTTATTAATGATTCTGGATCATAGAGAATATTTAATTTAACTTGTTCAAGAAGGCAAAGAACTGTATAATTTAGGTTAGAAAGGTTTCTATTGTAATTTTTAAGTTTTGAGGTATATGGAAGATTCATACATGGGCATATGTACTTTCTCAAGGGAGTCACATGTGGGGTGTATTATGGATGAAAATTAGGTGATGTTTTTAACATAATGTATAGTAGAGTACAAATAAAAAAAATGACCAAGCACCTCTGGGAAGCCATAGTCCCTGTAAGTTCCCTAGGGTATCTAGAAATTACCTATCCATTAGTGGAGTTTCTCTTTTGAATTTCTTGCCCATTTGACCTTGTTATGTTCTTTACAGAACCCAAGACTTTAAAAATGATTTTGCGGTGTTCTTTTCAGATTGTCCTGAAATCTGAAGAGTAAGTCAGTGGTTTAACCAGTCATTTTATCTTGTTAAAACAGAAAAGTGAATTCTGAAAAATTAAACTTTGTTTATATATGCTTCGAGTTACATGGTGGAAACCCATTTTGTATTGGAGATAGAGAGTATGAGTGCTGGGCAGCATTTTCATTTTTTAATGTCTGCAAAATGAGAAGACTAGGGCACCAGTGCTTGTTTGTACAATGTGAATGTCTTCACTTTTGAATTTTGATCATTTGCATTTTTGAGTCTTTAAGAGAATGACTCAGGCATCTCCTTGGCCACTTTCCAAAAAATGTGATAAGCCTAAGGGTACAGTAGACAATACTTTCTTGAGAGACTTTATAATTGGACCTAGGTGAATGTGAAAGTCTGAGAAATGAAGATGACCTATTAACTTTATCATGAGAAATATTCATTTATTCATGTCTGCAGTTTTTCATTTCTCAGAATATTATAAAAATATTTTGTTATTTTTTAATTTAATAACTAGGAATAATTAGCTATAAACCCTTTAATTTGGGAGAGAGGGCCCCTTTGTAAGATGTGAGGTAGTAGTGTCATAATGTCTTAACTGTACAGTTCTTTGTCCCTTTCTTTGTATAACCCTGTGCTCTCTGGAGTAATTATTTTCTTGGTGGGTACCTAGGAATTATGTGTCCAGTACTCTATGGTACTTTTACGTTAAAGAGAATTTGCCCGAATGTTAAGGCAGTGATTCTCAGAACTGACAGAGCTCTTAAAGGATTTCTCCTTGAGTCAGTCATTCTCAAAGATAATGCCATCCAGTTCATAAAAAGATAAACCTAGAAGATGAGAATAGAATCTGCCATTTTGAGAACCAGGAGAAAGGTTGGTGAAACAGTGAATGATGTGACTGCTTCAGCTCATTCTCAACTAAGGCTTTGGAGTTTAGTAGGAGTGTCTCTGCCTTATTGCCCTTACTAGATTAAGTGTTTTAAAAGGAAGAAGTAGTGAAAAATGTGGAAGAGAAAAGAGACTGTCTTTGAAAATTTCTCTTATTTCCTTTTAGGTGTTAAATGTCAGGAACTAATTGGATTGCAATAAAGCCTGAACTGCTCTGTGAGATTATTACCATGGTTTAAGGATGATAAATGTTTATTTCTCTCCTGTAACAATACAGAAAAAGACTGTTTAGGGTTTAAGGTGGCTTTGACTTAACGTATGGTTCCAGGTTGAACATGACTACTCCACAGTTTACCTACCAGGGGCAAGAGAGAAAGGGCAATGGGAGTACACACCTCATTCTTTTGAGAACATGATCTTGAAGTGGCATGTATCACTTTGACTCATGTTTTATGGGTGAGAATTTAGTCATTGGAACATACTCAGTTGGGAAAGGAAGGCTGGTTAATGTAGTATCTAGGTGGATAACCATGTGCTCAGTTAAAATTAAGGAATTTTATAAAAGGAAAGAAATGGTTGTTAGGGAACAGCTAGCCCTTTCTGCTATAAAAGTAAGCTGGAGAAGTAGTCTCTCAAAGTAATTCATAATTTGATATTGAAAACTAGTTTTTTGTTTTAAGAGTTATGGTTAAAACTGTGTCTTCCTTGGTTTCTTCCTTTTTTTGAGAGAGAGAATAGGGGAGAAGCAGTGGGCGAGAGAGTGAAAATCTTTTTTTTTTTTTTTTTAAAGATTTTATTTATTTATTTGACAGAGAGCCAGTGAGAGAGGGAGCACAGGCAGGGGGAGTAGGAGAGGGAGAAACAGGCTGCCTGCGGAGGAGCCTGATGTGGGGCTCGATCCCAGGACTCCGGGATCACGCCCTGAGCCGAAGGCAGATGCTTAACGACTGAGCTACCCAGGCGCCCCAAGAGAACGAAAATCTGATGCAGGCTCCTTGCCCAGTGTGGAGCCTGACATGGGACTTGATCTCATGACTCCAAGATCATGATCTGAGCTAAAATCAAGAGTCAGACGCTTAACTGACTGAGCCACCCACACACCCCTCTATATTTTCCTTTGAAGTGGAATTTTGAGAGCTTTGTATTCATGATTTGTGGTTGAGATTCTAGTTATTATATTTACCTTATTTGGTGGAATACTGCCCCTTTCTTCTTGCCTTTGCAAACATATTAAAATCATGTTTAGCTTTGCAAGATTAGAATTATAATTTAATATTAAAATCTCAGTGTAATATTTTATTTATTTATTTATTCATTCATTCATTCAGTTTACTATTTTAAAACTTTATCAGTTAACTTGCTTATTTTAAAAGGGTGAAAGATTGTGGGTAAGGACTGTGGGTAATGACAGTTGTTTGAACTACTTGTTTCAGTGTCAAAGTTGAGTGTGTGTTTTTAAAATTTTTTTTACATTTAAGTAATTTCTACACTCAACTTGGGAGATCAAGAGTCACATGCTCCACCGATTGAGCCAGCCAGGTGCCCCAAAGTTATGTTTTTATCATGTTTTCCAGATCTTATTTTTCGTTTGTAGCTATATGTGTGAAATACACATTTTGAAGATAGAAAATATGATTTTTGAGGACTTTGTAATACACACAAGTAAAAAGATTGTGGTTGTAAATTCTTTGCATATAGGTAAAACTTACCTGATTAATAAGTAATTAAAAGCAGTTTTCTATATAAGTAAAAAAACATACCATGTAAGGCACAGAAAGTGAAACTGTAATAGGGGAGATCAAGGAAATCTTAGGGGAATTGTATTTTAAGGGATGAATTAGAAGGATATTCTCAGTAAAGGAAATAAATAGGGTGTTCAGGGTATCAGAAATGAGAAAGAAGGTAGTGTGTTAGGAGAAGTCTGAATAGCTCTCTGGTATATGACATAAGATCCTTGATATTGTAGGAGTCACTGCTGCCATGGTGCCTACATAATAAAACTAATAAAGGATGTTGTTATTTTCAGCTGAAAGTTTTCTAATTTCTTTTCTTTGACTCTGCTTTACTTCCTGTCTCACTTAAAGGCATTTATTCCTTTCTATTTCTATGTTTATAGTTGTGTAGTGCTTCATAAACTTTCTGCAGTTAGGAATTACATCTTATTGACATGTGTGGCAACTGTCACATTTTAAAGAAAAACCCCATCTAATTAGGAATGATAAGGCCACTATTAAAAGAGTAAGATTGCTTTCCACGTTGACTTCCTTAATAGGCAATAAATATTTGCTTATTGAAAGACTAGAACCCTTTTGCCTTAGGTGGCGTGCAAGAAAGAGAAGTAAGGTATGCTAGTTCCTCTTTTCCTTTAACTCATGATTATCCACAGATGTCAGACTTTTTTAAAAATAATTAAATACATAATTTACTTAAGCACCCACTGGATAAATTGTCAAAAGATTTGACAGGCACTTGCATATGAAAAATTATAAATTGTGAGTCAAATTTTAGAAAAAATTCTTCCATCTCATTCATTACAAAATAGAAGAAAACAAGGAAACACCATTGCTTACCTATTAATAAGTTTCTAAGATATAACTCTGAAGGGCATAATGTATACAAATTAATAAAGTTTTGAAAATATGGAATGACATAATTATTTTGTGTTTTATCTTTGTGTAATTCTTTACTTTCCCACCAAACTTAAGTGATTTAAAAGTTGGAAGATAGCAAAAATGAAGAAAGAAAAAGAATTTTCTTAAAATCAATAATATGGTGAAGTGGAAAGAACAGTAATTTTATATTGGGATCAGGGCATTTAGAATCTCCCAGCTGCATTAATATAAAATGGTGGTACCACCTACCTGGTAGGATGGTTGTGAGGGTTAAATGAGATTAAATACAAAAAATGGTTAGCAATTTTTTGTGGCACATTTTTCTTCTCTGACTTCAATCAATTGATGAATCAATTAGTCAGGCATGAATATTTAAGAGGCAGCTAGGTGCAGCCATAGGGAGCCCTTCAATGGAGGAGATTTATAGAAAATGACAATATGCTTGATTACTGGAGCTAGAATTAAAATGTTATTTAGAGAAGTAGTTTTATGATCCACTCACTAATAGAGAAAAATAATCATTTAAAAAAGTAGTGTATTTGCAAACGTTTGTGAAGGAGTCTAGATTTAGGACTGTTTTATTTCAGAAAGTATTTAACAATTAAAAGCCCTGCAAAGTTACTAAATTTACTAAGTTTACAGTAAGCTTCTTCATGGCAAAGAAGCAGCCATTTTCTCACATTAATTATTTATCTTTAGAGTTTGTCAGTTTTTTTCAGATAATCATTATTGCCAAAGTTAGAGAGGAAATCATTCATTTTGGGGACTAGATCCACAAATGCCTTTTTTTTTTTTTTTTTTTTTTAATTTAAGGGTGCACAGTACTCCCTCCCCTATATTTACTTTCCAGGTATGGAACTTGCTGGACATGCTCACTCAAAGTTAAGGCAAAACAAAGTGTCAGTTTTCTTCCATAACCATTCCTGTGGCCAAGTTCCTGCCCCTTAAGATACAGATTTTGTTTGTTTAATGATTTTATTCTTTATTTTTTTTCTTGATACTTTATTTACACAGGTCTAATGAGAAGTTGTTTAATACCAAAAGACTTCCCTATTGTCTGGTTAGGAAAACTACATACATTTGACTTGAGGTTTAAGAATTAACTTTTGTCTAGATGTTTTGTAAAGTGTAATTATTTATCTGCTTGATTACAAGATCAGGAACCAAGAGCCATCTAATTCATCTCAATGAATGTTCACCTGCAGTACTTAAAACTAGGGTCTTATGGTTCTGATTTCCATATTTGTCAATGTCCTGGTCTGTTGGGAAGTGATATTCTTACTCCTATTAAACTTAGGAATGTATGAAGTATAGAAGACATAACTAAATTAGGTTCTGGGAGGACTTACTAGGCGTCATTTCTACATTTGAGGTGCAGTCATTTCTACATTTGAGGAACAGTCCTTTTTCCCTGTTGTACCTAATTTTAAGCTTTCTCTTTTTAAATGTCACATTTCTCTTGTAGTCATGGTTACCAATTTGATTTATCCAATTTTTCCTGATAGGAAGGAAAAGATTCTTATTGGAACTATGTAAACTGCTTTATAAAAAAGTAAAAATATTCAGTTAGGTAAGTTCAATCAATATATTCAGTATTTTTCTACAGAATTGCTCTTTAATTGTTCTGGTAGCTTCTTATAACCTACATTAAGATCTTTCACAGATTATTTTTCCCCTGGAATTCTGAGGATACTGGATCAAGATATTATTTAAATTATTATTTATACAAAGTATATTTTAAATTGAAGTTTAAAGATAGATAAAAAAGAAAGTGTTTTCCGTATATAACCATTAAAAATATTAACCATAGTTAAATCAGTTCATTTGGTCCTAGGTAATTCTTGTTTTCCTTGTCTAGAATTAAGTAATCTACTTACACAAAGTTGTCTGCACTGTACCAATAGAATCATAGAAGTGCTGACCCGTTCTCTTGATACAGATATGATAGATGATTTATGAAGGTAATGTTAGCTTTATACCAGGAAGCCTGTATCCTGGAGTCTCTTCTACATAATAGTAATAGTTAAGATGATTTGGTATGGTCCTTACGTTTATTTAGTAGACAAGCATCCCTCACGTACAGTGGCAGCAAGAATCTTGACTCATTTTTATTTCTTTAGTTTCGTTGCTATGGTTGGCCTAGTTGCCCTCTACATGTGGTACACTGCTGTAGTCAGAATTTTATTTGCCATGTAGGGAATTCTTTACTCTTTGTGTAGCACCTTTGTTTTCCATGTATCATGTCTTCTTATTGGTTTATTCTGTCATTAGGGGAAGGGCACCCTATTCTCTAGTAACTTTTTGAGAAAGAGTAAATGGGAAGTATTTTCTTTTGAAACCAGGGGTGTGTGAACATGGTTAACTATATTTTTAGATTGTTGATAGATAGTTTGGCTAGGTATAGAAATCTAGGTTGGAAAATATTTTTCTTCAGAATTTTAAAGGCACTGTTTCAATATCTTTTTGCTTCTATTACTGCTGAGAAATCTGAAGCCATTCCTATTTCTGATTTTCCCCTCACTGGAAGCTGTTAATCTGTTAATAGTCTTTAGTATTTTGAAATTTCACTGTAATTCTTGGATGTGGATCTGTTTATCATTGTTTGCTGGCATTCATCAGGCCCTTTCAGTTTGGGAACTCTTGTTTTTCATTCTTGAAATTTTTCTTAAATGATTTCATTGGCAATACCTTTCTTCTGCCATTCTGTCATTCCAGTGTGAATTTTTGGAGGGGTACTTCACTTTTCTTAGATTTTTTCCCCTCCTACTTACAACTCTGGTTTTTTGTTCAATTAGATTTCTTCAACTTTATCACCCAGTTCTTCTATTGAGTTTTTCATTTTTTTCTATCATCTTCGTCATTTCTGCTTTTTGGTCCTTGCCTGTAGTATTCCCCTTCCCTTCCCCCCCCCCCTTTTTAAAGTAAACTCTGTGCCCAGTGTGGGTCTAGAACTCATGACCCTGAGATTACGTCTCATGCTTTACCGACTGAGCTAGCCAGCTAGCCAGGTGCCCCTAGTATTCTGTTCTTGACACATGACTGCAACATCTTTTCTTATCTGTGGATATTAATTTTTTTTGAAGTTATTTTCTTGCATAGTTTTTATGTTTTCTTTTTTGTTTTGTTTTGGCTTGTTTTTGGTTTGTTTTTGGTCTCTGTCTTCCATGTTAGACTTTAATCAGTTGCTTTTTTCTTCCTTGCCTGACTATATTATATATTGTGGAAGATTAAAAAGTTGATTAGAACAGCACCTAGGTGGCTCATTTGGTTAAGCATCTGACTCTTGATTTCAGCTCAGGTCATGATCTCAGGGTTGTGAGGTTGGGCCCTGCATGGGGGTCTGTGCTGGGTGTGGAGCCTGGTTAATATTCTCTCCCTCTCCCCCTCCCCCCAGAACCCCCCCCCCCACTTGTGCACATTCTCTCTCCCTCAAAAACTTAAAAAAAAAAGTTGATTAGGTGGATGCCTGGTGGCTCAGTTTGGTTAAGCGTCTGCCGTCTGCCTTTGGCTCAGATCATGATCCTGAGATCGAGTCCTGCATCAGGCTCCTTGCTCAGCAGGGAGCCCACTTCTCCCTCTGCCTGCTTCTCCTCCTGCGTGTGTGCACTCATGTGCATGTGCTCTCTCTCTGACAAATAAAATCTTTAAAAAAATTGGAAAAGTTGATTAGAAAAGAATGTCTACATTTGTCAGCTTTTAACTTCTCTTTGGCTTATCTGGGTGGGCTGTTTTGAGAGTTCCCAAGACCTTAAGATCTTGAGTCTTGTGCTTTTTAGATACCTCTAGAGAATAGTTTTCCATTATCTTGAGTGATAGTAAAGCGAAGTTTCTTGAGTGACAGTACAAAGCTCCCAAAGAGGGAGGGGACCCGAGAGCGTTGCCCTAGTTTTCTATTTTCATACATGGGGAATAAAGGTCTGATTGCCAGCATTCTGGAAGATTAATGGAAGAAGCGGATTAGGGGTCTCTGCAGTAAGCACTCAATCCCTCTCTTTTTGGTATGCTACTCTAATTTTTAACTGTGGATGTTGTCTTCATATTTTTGCTAGGATTGTGGAGAGGAGGTATTCAGTGGAATGTGCTGAGGATATCTAGTATATCTTACTGATTCACAAACAACTTTGACTAGTAGTCCCTTTTTTAGTCACACCATCCTACTATTTGCTCCCTTCACCTCAGTTAGCCTAGTTCTCTTAGTCGCTGTCTTTTGAAGTTGCTGTCATGTAACTTAAATTGGTTCTTGTCCCCAGTAAAGCATGGAATATGATATTTGGGCAACTGCTTAGTTAGTTACCAATGGTTCTTCTTATTTTCCAGCTCCCAAATCTTTTAGCTATTTTCTCTTTTACTTTTCTCCTCAGTTTTGAGGATTTATGCTTTCAAAAAATAACTTTACTGTAGTTTTAGTGGGATTTGAGGGAGTGGGATTAGGTGTTTCCATTTCATTACCTTAACATCCTTTTAATGTTTGTTTTTTTTGTATGTATGAGGTTGGTAATAATACGTAACTAAAGTATATTAACTAAGTAAAAGTATTTACTTTCTACCTAATACAGTGAAACCTTTTGTTTAGGTTCTATGGAATTTTCAGTATTTTGTATATGCAAAGTATTTTAATAGGATGATACATGTTGTATAAAAAGGTTATAGTAGTTGATTAGTTAATTCTCTTCCAATTCTCATCGTTACTTGTGTGACTCCTAGCAAATGGTTATATTCTCTTCTCATAGAACTTTGAAACACAATTTAGATTTTATAACACTCTTATTTTACATGATCATTGTAAGACTGAAAAAATGAAATGAAAAAATTATGTGAAAAGTGCTAGTTTATATTTAGGAAGAGCTAAAACATTGGGTAATCATGGAAATGTTTACCTGACATAAATAGCTTCCAGATGTGTTTGCTTTTACAAATAAACAGTGGTTCAGTTTATTAGGACTGATCCTATCTAAAATAAGTTTCTTATATGACAGATAATCAATGTTCTTTCTTAGTAAAATTTAAGAATTTAAAAGTAAGTAATATATTTACATTCCGCAATTTTTTATAGACACTTTTTAGAGTTCAGCTCTTCTAAGCACATAGTAATTCCTGTGTATTGCCTGTTAAAACTGTCTAAAAGCTGAAAAATGCTCTACAAAAGGTATTTTTTCCATCTTAGATTTTAAAGATTTTATTAATTTTAGAGAGAGTGGAAGACAGCATGAGCAGGGGAGGGGCATAGGGAGAGGCAGAGAATCTCAGACAGACTCTGAGCTGAGCATGGAGCCCTTTGCGGGGTTTGATCCCACAACCCTGAGATCATGACCTGAGCCCAAACCAAGAGCCAGATGCTTAACTGACTGAGCCTGACCCAGGTGCCCCTACATCCTGGGTTTTAAAGTACAAAGGCTTTTTGAGTCATTAGTTGACTACTTTTTTCCTATCTAGTAAGAGTTGAGATCCTGAAAATGAAAGTTCTTAAAGATGTAGAATTTTCTGAGATTTTTGTGGTAGAAATGAAAACACTGGGAATTAATTTCTCTTCACCATCTATTGAGCAAATACTGTTTTGCATTATGGAAGTGAATGAATAATGAATTAAGATCTGATTTCTATCCTTAGGGACTCATGTATAAAGATAGAAGTAAAGAAATATGTTAAGTATAACGATGGTATGCACAAAAGATCCTGAGAGTGAAATTATACCTGGCTTGGGAGGTGGGTATAGTAAAGAGAAAAGAGTAAGGAAAAGGTTGTTACTGATGAGATAGTTTAGGTTGAGTCCTGAGTAGGATTTGTCTGGTGAACTAGGATTGTTTCTTTGGGATACAGAGTGAAACATGTTGGCAGTGGCACCAGTTATCAGAGTAGCAGCCTAACCATTTTCCTTTTCTAAAACATTTTCATGATGTGTAGAAACAGAACTAGTGTGGGAAGGGATGGGTGAAGGAAGCTCCATGGGCTCAGACTGAGTGTAGTCTAGCATGTATTTCAGCTCCTAGCACTTTTGTGAAGTTATTTAATCTTTGAGCCTGTTTCCTTCACTCATGAATTGGAGGTAATACCTACCTTGTAGGATTACTGTGAGAATTTATTGAAATGATGCATGTAAAACTTATCTGAAGGTTTGATCTATATTAATGTACCTTCCTACTCCTTTGTCTCCTAACTGCTGTGTGTAAAGTAGATAATCAGTATAGTTATCGTTTTACTTATGTGCTTTGGGATAATAGAGTAAATCTAGTAAATTGGTAGTAAAATGATAGTAGTGGCTGGAGGAGAATTGGTACAATGAGGGAATGTATGTCTTTTACTTTGAGATCTAAATTGTGTGGAAACTAGTTCTTATAGCCAGTAGTAGTAGTCAACAACTTAGCTTCCTCAGGAAAGCTTAGACTGAGAAAAAAGTAGTTAGGATTTACATTGGAAAGGTATTTGGCAAGACAGGGGAGGCTTGGGGTGAGGGGGATGGGACAGGGTACATTTGAAGGTGTTACATAATTTGAATTTTTGTAGAACAGACTTCCAAAAGAATCTGCTATCCTGAATATTGGAAGCTGCTCACTTGGCAGCTTTAAAAGTTCTGGTTATTTGTCTCCCCAATAACCTTAGTCCCATTTCAGTGCTACAGTAATGTCTATCTTGTTTGAATCTTTTGCAGTTTACTGACCTCTTGCTTCTAAGGAATAGATTTGAGCGACCCTCAGAGAATGTTATTTTTTTGAAGAATTAATGTGGCTTAGTTAAGTGTAACTTTTAAAAAAATCTAGTGTAGTACTTGAATAGTCTTCACATACATTATCCAGTTGGATCTTTTAAAAAGCTGGGTTAGTTAATTAATTAAATCTAAATTAAAAAAAAAAGCAAGTTACTTTTGTTTCATTTTAAAATTTTTATTACTGGAAAAATTTAAATATATACAGAAATAGAATGAAATAATCAACTCCATGTGCCCATCGCTCAGCTTGAACAACTATCAATTTAATGGGGCCAGTCTCCTTTTGGCTATACCCCTAACCACCTCCTTATACCCTTAATGAATTTTAGTAAATGTCTACATGGTGTGCTGGATAGACGAAAGATTACATAGGGCAGCTAGATTTTAGGAAGGTAAACCAAGGAAAAGAGAAGGAAAAGGTGGATTTCCTAGATAATATGAGCTATCAAACAAACAAGTTTTTTTTCTGTGCTCTTGTCCTTCTCTTCTCTTGATGGGTAGGTTACTGCCACGACAGATTTGATGGGATCTCTCTCAAATTTCTTTTGTTAATATACCCACTTTCAGGTTGAATTTTACTCTGTTCTCCCTATTTTCTTTTTTCCCCCCAGGGGTGTCTACATTCTTTATTTTTATTTGTTTTTCACTCATATTAAAATGTTGGGAGGTCTGTGGCAGGGCATGAAATTTAATTTGCCCTGGGACCAAACACTCACCTAGAGATGTCTTTGTGGCCATCTGGACTACTAAAGAGAAGAAATTTATCTTTATGGCAGATTACTCAAAATAAGCTTTGTTACTGTAATGACTCTAGTTTTTCCCCACAGTTATTTAAAATTATTGTCAAGATTCAAAAATTTGATTGCAAGCTTTAACTATTCTGCTAGATTTGAGTACTTTGGGGCTTAGACTCTGTGGAAAAAAGATCTTTAATTAGCCTTCTATAAATGAAAATTGACTACCAGGATTTAAACAACTTAATTTTCCAGAAATTATAAAAATTGGCACTCTTTTCATGATAAAAGTACTATAAAAGACAAAAAAAAAAGGGCCTTGAGCAGACTTTTTTTTTTTCTGGACTGAAATGGAGGCTTTCTTTCAAGCGAATTCCCTGATGTTTGCTGTGTGTGATTTGGCTCTATCTCTGTAACTGCTAATATGTGGCATGGACTTTCGGCTGTGTGGGATCTGGATGTGCCCAAAGTCTGTATTGCAAGTCCGGATTCACAGGCATTGTGTTACAAAACTGGCTTGCTGCCTTCTCTGTTTTCTGTGTCCTAAGCAGCTGCATTGTTTGTTGCAGTATATGCATTAGCTGTTGTCTGTGTTCAGTTTCCTGCAGACTGACAAAGTGGGAGGGGCTTTGTTTGATACATAGCTGAGTTTTCACTGTGTGAGTTCTTGAGTGCACATTGCAGCCATCTTAATTACACTTTAGTGCAACTGAGACAGTGCAGCTGTCTCAAAATGGCTGCTGACCTAGTCTTTGTAGCTGCTTAGGCAGCAACTATGCCAGTGAGGAGACTTGGCACATGCACCAGGACCAGAGGTAAGAACCAATTACTCTTTATCTTTGAGCATTTTAATTAAAAAATATTTGAATTCTACTGAGTTTACATAGCAAGGTGAACTTAGAGCTTGCTTGCTAAGAAGTTTAAGTGTTTGCTTTAGGCTTCTTTTATGGAAACAGTACATAGGATGGTGAGGTCAAAGGTTAAATTCCTGTAATTTCTCACCATCTTATGTTCTGTCATTGCCAGAACATTTGATCACTACAATTGTGTTTTCTGGGCCTAATTAACTTAATATTCTTTTTGTGTTGGATATTTTAGTTTGCTTGATATTTTTTGGTAGAAATTAAAAACAGTATATTTACTGAATAGATTTTTTTTTTTGAAAGAAGCCATAAATAAGCCTTGTTTTGCATAAAGAGAGATTTGTGTGTGTGTGTGTGTGTGTGTGTGTGTGTGTGTGTGTGTGTGTATGTGTATGTGTATGTTTTGGAGCTATTGTTTGGTAGCTTTCTGAGAAGAATGTTAATTCTCTGACTATAAGTCATAGTTACAGAAAGAAAAAAAATTTAAACACTTAGATTTTTTTTGTACTGGGTTCTAATTCTTTCTCATTATGCTGCCTCCTCTTGGCCATTCAATTCTTTCACATTTTTAAGGGTGCTAACTTTTTATTCTAATTACTTTTTGCTTAAATTGTTATTCAAATTCGGATTTTGAATTTAGAAACAAGTTCACATCTAGGTCTGGATAACCCTTTTCTTTCTAGCTAATGTATTTTAATGCGACAGAGCTGAAATAAATATTCAGTTGTTTTAGTTAATTGATATTAGTTGTTGATGTCCACTTTAGTCTTAGTTTAAACCTGTGGTATATTTAAGAATAATGTAATTCAATGATTTTGTAAGTTTAGTTTCACAATTTTAAAAAAGCTTTCTTAACATTCTTCTGAAGTTGAAGCATTTATTGAGATATGGTAAGGCCATAGTGACCTAGAGAGTTAGGAGAATGAACTTCTTATTTACATAATATTTCAGACAGCAGAAATTTTAAGCTTTAATGTTTAAGTTGTGGTACTTATTAAAACTTTTTTGTAAATGGTATAGTATATTTCTCCAGTTTTGTTAAGAGTATTATGAATATATCCCTGACTAATATGACACAGAACAGTAAGTTTTTGAACTAAGCACAGCAACTTTAGATGCAACTTTTTGCACATTAAATTCTTATGAAGGACCCCTGTATTTAAAAGGGATACATGTGGTACTTTATTATTTTGTATTTATTTTATAACTTAGAAGTATAACATTTACTTACTATAAGCTTATTTAATAAAATGAGAACAATTAGGCTGTTATGATAAAAAAGTTTGAAACCAGATCATATATCACAATTATAATCTGGTAGTAGTGTCAGGATCTAGGTTGCTTAGTTGTAGAACTTCAAGTGGTAAGAGACTGTAGAATTCAGTTTGAAAAGTATTCTAGAAAGTGAATTCTTTATGTTCTTTTTTAATTTCATGAAGTTAGAGTAGAAGATCTATATTTACATGATTTAACAGTTTGAAGTTGCTGCCTTGCCACAAAATTGCATTTATATTTGTTCCAATTTTTTTTAACAAAATAATATTTTTGTTAACTTAATCATTGGTCATTTATTCAGTAGTTTCAGATATATTTGGGATCACTGGTTTAGTTCCGTCAACAGCTTTAGCATGTTTATTTCTCTTTCATTAGCTTACTACTTTGTGAAGTTGTTAGGACTCTTTTTATGTGATATAATGGATTCTAATAACCTGAACATTACTTTATATAAATCCAATAACATGAGCTTGCCCTCAGAAGGGAAGAACAACAAGTTCAGTGTTGTGCGAGAAATTTTATCCATCATGCCCTAGAGTGAGTATGACATAGGAAGTGAATGTGCCGTGTCCTTAATTATTATTATTTTCATTCCTCTCGTAGTATGAACAGCCTCCTGTATTCAAATATTTCATACGATGCAAGCCAGCTACTCAATTTGTTCTTTAATGCTAGAGAAAAACTGGGTAGGTTGAAATTACTGAACCACCTTATGTTGAACTTCAGAGTGAGACCTTGGGGAAATTTTAATGACCCACTCTTTTTGCCTTCTGTTGGGGATTAGAAAATTTACTTCCGCCCTCTACAAGATGAGTCCATTGATTATTACTTGTACATGGGGAAACACCAACAATGTGGTTACTCAGGATATTATTGCTAATTCTTTCAGGGCCATGTTGCATTTTTGCAACTATAAGCATAAACTGGACCTCAGTGGGATTATTACTTTTGGGATTGGTGACAGTTTTCAAATTGTCCATGCTGAATTCCAGGTTAGCTATTAGGCTGAATAATTAAAGGCCTGATAAGTCTCAGAGCTGGATAATTAAGGTTTAATGTTATTATTTTTGTGACTTTTTGTGCTCCCTATTTGTTTATCCTTTTTTCCTGAGCTATTTCATTAAGTATAAGCCTTTAAGGAAATTGTTGAGATACTGAAAGAAATCGACTTAAGAGTTCAAACCTAAATTTGAATTATTTTTACAACTACTTATATTGGTCAACTCATTCCGTTTTTTGACTCGTTTCCTCATCTGTAAAATGGGAAAAAATTCCCATCTATATTGTGAGGATATGCTGAGAATCAGTTTACATAATGTTTCTGAAGAGTACCATGAAATATTCTGCATGCTAATTTTCCAGTAATATTTGAATGCTTTTCAAATTTTTTGTTTCTCAGATGTCATGTACTTTATCAAATGTGATTGGATCAGGGAATGTAGTATATTTAAACAGTATGGGAAATTTCTCGTATAACTCATGCTCAAAAGCAAGAAATACTGACTAATATTAGTATATCCATATCTACTTGGTAATATGTTGTATTCATGTTTGTATTACTGATCCTATTCTGTTACATAGATTAGCCACCTTTTGCTGTGTGTGGATAGTGGCTGATATGTTTATTAAGTAAAGCCAATGTAGAATGTTGGCATTACAGAATTAAGGGAATAAATGAAAGAAATGTTTCGATCCTAGTCTGTCTGAGTCCTCCAAATATACAGTGAGAAAATAATTTCTCTAAAGAGATGACTTCAGTTCAGGGCCTAGAGTTTTCTGTGTTTCAGTACAAATGTAAATCTTAAGAACAGTGTAGTTTTCTTTCAGTAGCCACAAACTGTCAGCCAACAGACTTTATCCTTTAGCTGCTGCCCTATTACTCTAGTTGTTAAAGCTGTCACTTTTTTTTTAAAGATTTTATTTATTTATTTGACAGAGATAGAGGCAGCCAGCGAGAGAGGGAACACAAGCAGGGGGAGTGGGAGAGGAAGAAGCAGGCTCATAGCGGAGGAGCCTGATGTGGGGCTCGATCCCATAACGCTGGGATCATGCCCTGAGCTGAAGGCCGACGCTTAACGACTGCGCCACCCACGCTCCCCAAAGCTGTCACATTTTACACAAAAATCTGAATGTCTCATCTCTGAAAAATAGAAGATGGGCGGTGCTAAGAATGTATTTGTGCATCAGAATAATAATCTTCAGTGGAGTAGCTCCTGTCCCCTTCAGATAGGGCCTATACAGTTCACATCTGGTTTTTATACACTAATTACATGACCTGTAAACTTTTCCTTTTAAATCCCTATCCTACTTATTGGACAGATTGTTGGCAGCCTTTTATATTTAGAATATAGTTTCTAACCTAGAAGAAAGTAAGAATAAAGTCTAGTGTACTTTACTTGGTAGGAGAGACTGCATGTGTAAACTTGGTAGGAGAGACTGCATGTGTAAAGACCGTTTACTCTTTAGAAGATACGGCACCTTTGCTAATCTTCAGTTTTGTCCTCATTTCTCTGTATTAGAGTACCATGGTACTGATTGAAGGGGATCCAGTGACATCAGCAAAAAGTGAAAGTAGAATGAAAGTGAAGAGATTAAAGAAGTACTAATTAGAAACATGAATACCTTGAGGTCCTTTAATGTGATACTAGGTTCTCTTTTCTTTAAATGTTATGACAGTGTTAAAGACATCACTGTTTATCATATTGATGTTCTTAATGATGATATTGCATAAGAAAAAGTTAAAATATATTCAAGATATACAGTTTACTGAACAGGTAAATGAAATACATTTTATAAAAGATTTATGTCTAAATTGGTTGAGTTGAGAAGTCTTAGCACTAAAAATGAGAAAGTTGCTAGCAGAAAGTTTTCTTAACTCCACTAGACTAATTTTAGAGGCCATTATAAATTTATTTTTGTTAAAAGTTTGCTTTTGTTTACATAATGTTCACTGTTGCAGCGATGTTGAGACTACTTTGATGATGCAGGAAACATGGTAGTTTATGATCATGATGTGATGTGATTTTGAATTCCACATTTTCCAGAGTGAAAGCCCGCTTCTTAGCATTCGTGTAATACCATGACATTGCTAACTCCAGGGAAATGTTACTCTTTTTTTGAAAATGGCTTTAAGTTAGAGAGGAAACTTAGTGGAAATTGAAAAAGCATTTAACTTGCACAGGAAAAACTGACTCCTGCTTTCCAAACTCTTCACACTCCCGAAAGAGATAGTGATGTGGGAGAAAACTTAGTCTATTCAAAAACGTAAATCACTCCTTAGAACTTTCACAGAATTCTCTATTAGTAATTTGTAACAGTCTGTTCTTAGTCATTAATGTGTGAATATGTAAACAATGAAAACAGTGCTTATCAACTCAGTGAATCCTTTGAGTTTAATGAAAAAGGAGTTTAACACCATATTTGACGAGTTGCTTCTGCATCTGCCTAAGGACTTCTGCCCTTTCTGTAGTAAACCAGGTGCTACTACCCAGGAGACTCATGTGACCTGTTGCTTTCCTTTGCTGACGTGGAAGTATCATGGCATGCATTGGGGAAACTATTAGTATAGAAGTCAGGAAATTATTATTTTTGTCTGGTACTGCTATTAAGTAAGTGTATAGTTTTGGATAAATCACTTAAGCTCTTAATTCCATTCTGCAACCATTAAAAGAGAGAGGTGATAGAGGAGTCGGGGAAGAACACAAACTTTGGAATCAGTCAAGGTGAACTCATTTTCTTTCACTGACTAGTTAGACGTTATGTTTATATGAGAAATGTATATATAATGCTGGAAGTATAATGCCTATCGTAAGTGTTCAGTAAGTCTTACGCATTATTTTTTATGGGAAGAAGCTAGTTGCTTATTTTCAGACATTAGTTTTCTTATCTTTAAAATGGTAAAGTCTACCATACAGAGTTGATAATTGGGATTTAAATGAGCATAGTATATATAAAGCATTTAGTGCAGTGTGGTACACAAATTAAGTATTAGTAAATATCGGTTGCTTTTTCCTCACTAGTTTCCCTCTGGCACAAAATTTTTTTTTTCTATTTTTTTCAATCATTATATTATTGGGGAGCAATCTGGGCTGCTTGGATACTTTAGAAAAGGATCTTTAGGGTAAGGGATTGTTAGGGGTCTGGCTGATTTATAGTAAAAATGCCAGAAAGCAAGGTGTTTAAATCTCAAAGTGAAGACTTTAAAGAGCTTGAAGGGGACACAATAAGAATTCTTACTGGTGCTAAGGCAGCATATTAGAGTGAAAACAAATATGGACTGTGAATTGATCAGTTGATTCAACAAATTTAACAAACATTTACTATGTACCTGTTATTTGCCCGGCACTGGTTTGATATCTGGCATACAAGATCCCTGCCCTCAAGGAGTTTACACTGGGGCAGGCTAAACGGGAGGATAGATACTAAATATGAGAAGGTTAAATTACCCAAGGGGTTGAGAATCCTGGGGGTAGGGTAGAATAGGTAGAGAATAGCTAGGTGAACGCTACCAAAATGTGGGCTGTGGAGCAGTTCAAGGTCAGTTCAGATTAGTTTGTTTATTCCTGGTCTTCCATGAGATAAGAACTGAAATTAAGAGTGTCTAGAAATTTTTATATGAATCTGGTAAAGTAACTTTATGTCAGTTGTGTCTAATAATAAAAATAATTGAGGCATACATTTTATATTTATATAAATAAATATATAAAAATATAAGTATTTATATATCTCTGTATTTCACTTTCCAAGTAATTCGTTTTCATTGAATTTATAAAAGTGTTGATCTTTGATAGATTAGAGATAAAACATTGTTTTTTTTTTTTAAGATTTTATTTATTTATTTGACAGAGACAGCCAACGAGAGAGGGAACACAAGCAGGGGGAGTGGGAGAGGAAGAAGCAGGCTCCTAGCGGAGGAGCCTGATGTGGGCCTCGATCTCAGAACGCTGGGATCACGCCCTGAGTTGAAGGCAGACGCTTAACGACTACACCACCCAGGCGCCCCTAAAACATTGGTTCTTTACCATTATTAATTTGCAAAGCACTGAGCTAGATTAATAACTAACATTGTTGGCACTTCAGTAAGCAGGTTGTAGAGAATTTAAGCTTCTTATGATTAATTCACTGTCAGATGATTGTTTAATTTATTCAGCTTAATGCATAGTTGTTATATACATTATATTTTATGCTGGATTAAATGATTTTAGGTCCTTTGATTTTCAGGTGCTTTCATTCAAAGAGTTGGATGCATAAAGTAGGAAGAGAGAGGGAGGACACAGCTAACAAAATTAAAACTGGAAGTTATACGATACTTGGATGATTTCCAAATCTGAGATATTATGATCAATAGCCAAATGTTACTTAAACAGTGTATACTATGTGAAATGACACTGTATTATATATATTTGTTTTTCTTCCTCCTTCTGCTGCTGTGGTGGGGTACAGATTCTGAAAAGAATATATAGTTGTGGGGCGCCTGGGTAGCGCAGTCGTTAAGCGTCTGCCTTCGGCTCAGGGCGTGATCCTGGTGTACCGGGATCGAGTCCCACATCGGGCTCCTCGGCTGGGAGCCTGCTTCTTCCTCTCCCTCTCCCCCTGCTTGTGTTCCCTCTCTCGCTGGCTGTCTCTCTGTCACATAAATAAATAAAATCTTTAAAAAAATATATATATAGTTGTTTGAGAAAATCCATTATTGCTTATCAAAGGTAACACTTAGGATTATGCACACATTAGAAGTCTGCTAATTACTGTTGATGTGTGATAACTTTATTTTTCCCCTAATTTAGAGCTCCATTGTCTTTATTGTGTAATAGGGATAGTTTAAGAACATGTTTTAAAACAGCTGAAAATACGGGGCACCTGGGTGGCTTAGTTGGTTAAGCGTCTGCCTTCGGCTCAGGTCATGATCCTGGCATTTTGGGATTGAGCCCGCATTGGGTTCCCTGCTTAGCAGGGAGCCTGCTTCTCCTTCTCCTTCTGTAGCTCCCCCTGCTTTGCTCTCTCTCTCTCTCATAAAACAAATATAAAAAATCTTAAAAAAAAAAAAACCAGCTGAAAATAAGATTAAAAAATAAGGAACGGGGTACCTGGGTGGCTCAGTTGGTTGGGGGTCCAACTCTTGATCTTCATGTTGTGAGTTCGAGCCCTGCATTGGGCTCCATGCTGCACTTGGAGCCTACTTTAAAAAAAATTAAGGAACATATTTTGGATAAGCCCTAGTTAGCATATTAAACACTTCTTTTTATTGTGATTTTAGATGTGGCACTAAACTAGTTTCTAGACTGTTATTTGAAAATGAAATATAGTATATTTAGACTCACTAAAATAAGTCGAAAAATAGAAGTGAAGAGATAGAATTACGTATTAGTAGGTGATAAAGTAATTATTGAAAAAATTTAAATGAAGGACTTCACAGACAGTGACTCAACTCTTGCTCAGTCAGATCTGGCCAATTAAAACAGCACAAGAATGATTTAGGTTAAATAAGAATGTGCCACTGACAAAATATGTTCTTGTGTAGATATTTGTAACTTAACATGTGTGAGTTTATCAAAAAGTTTAGTAATATTAACTAGTGGTAAATATGTTGAATTACTTAATCATCATCATACTAGTGATACTTGAATATGCATTAGGTCCTATTATTTGGTAACATGTAAAGCAGTGTGGTTCTAAGAGCAAATCTATTTAATGATCATTTACTATTTAAGTGATTAACAAAATTTGAAAGGTGGCTGTAGAGGACAGCTTTTAGCTAATGTGAATTATAATTTATATTTTTAATGATTGTTAAAATAGCAGTTGTTGGATTTATGTAATATATTGGTCCATGTCACAAAAAACTTAAGGCTTTTGAATATCTCTGGGTGTTAAACATATTTTTCGTGTGGTGGGGGTAAAATGTCAGTTACATAAGAATTATAAATTGATATTCTCTTATTACCTGGATTTGAATCATTGGTAAATAGATAACTAGATATATTCTAGAACCAGTCAGTGCCTGTTGGGGAACGAATGGGGGAGGGTTTACTCAGCAATATTCTCCTTTAGTTTGGTCATGAAATGAGGACTGCTTTATGTAAATTGTTCTTACTGGTGCCAGCTAGCTGTAACTGCAGTCTGGCTGTGCTAGGGCAGCAAATAATATGTGTCATGGATTTTCTGTTTGGAATGTATAAGAATTCAGCCTTTTGGACTGGAAGAACAGAGTTGATGCTTTAGAATAAGAGTACTGAGACCTCCACAACTGACAATATATGGAATAATGAGAAGCTATAAGCCTTTGAGGCTTTTAGTTCTGCTTTTATAGATTTATGCCTATTGATACTATTGGGTAATATGTGGGAGGTACTTAACTGCACACAGTTGCTGCAGTCCTAATAGTTGGCAGAATAGAAAGCAGTACAAAAGAATTCTGATTCTAGGCATCTTCACTTGCAACAGTCCTTTGGAAGATGTACTTTGTGTGTTCTGTGAGCTTCATTGGCATACTGTCTGACGTTTTTTGGCTTTTGTGGTTAATGGGATGTTTGCTGCACAAACTACACAACAGATGTGAATCACTGTTTGAAAGGAATTTTAATATGTAGCCAATCTACTGTATTCCTGTTTTTTTTTTTTTTAATGAATATGAACCAAGCAAGGAATTTAGGCTCAAGAAGGCTGTTCTAGAAGTCTGCATTAGCTTTTACTGTTTATACAAATGAACTAAGTTGCAGTGGTTTACAGAAGAGGAAGTCCTTTTCACAATATCAAGCTACCCACAGGTAAGAGATTCAGGTCCTTTTTTTTTTTTTGTGACCACCCCCACCTCCCACCCCCAACCCCTCAGGCCTTAATATCTGTCTCTCACCTTTGGGAGGTTTTTTTGTTTGTTTTTAGTTTTAGTCATACCAGGATTGGTAGATTGTTTAATGTAAATTTTCAGGAGATTTTGAATACCATATTTGGATTTTATCTTTTAAAAAATGATTTTCACTTTTTATAATTTTCCTCAGGTTTGTATTGAAATGAACTAACAGTGGGCTTTGTATATGAACATTACTCATGCATGCAATATGTTCATATTACATAGAAATCAGTTTTAGACCTCTTTTCATTATAGTCCTGTTACTGTGTTTTCAGTTGTAGTGACACCAACTGGTACATATAGAGAAATGACGTTTTGTAACCTTACTAAACTGTAAAGTTTTAGAATAAATGTACCACTTTGAATTCATCATCAAAATCTGACTGCTTCTGTTTTCACAAATGGTTCACTGACATACATTAGGTAATATATATTTATACATATAACATGGTCAAGTTTTCCAGTTCTACCCTTATGCTTTCCATTTCCGTATATTTAAACTTAGCACCATCTCAACAAAGTGAACTTAAGTCTAAAATTAAAACGAATATTAGGAATTTTAATACTTTATTTCTTAAGTTAGGCGAAGGTTGCAGAGGCATTTGTTATATTATTTTTTTGGTATGCTTCAAAAATTTCATACAGAAAACCATTATCTCATTGAAATAAAAGAAGTCACACAACATAAAGAATATATAACTATACTATAAAGGTATAAAGATTAAGTTTATAAAGAAATGCAAGTATGTGTGTCTGCTAATATCAGTATGGCCAGTGATAAAATGTATTAACTGGTTGTTATAATTTTGGGGGATGCGTGTGGGTAGGTGACAAAGCAAAGGGTGATAGTGAGGCTAGCTTCGAGAAATAGAGAGGGAAAGGAATGGTATTAGGCAGTTCTTCGGTCTTTACTTCCCTTTCTAGAAGTTGAACAGCAGGATCTTTCTGCAACTTAAACGTGTTAGTTTTAGATGGCACTTTTCACTTCTCTAGACTCTGAAAGGCCATTGGTCATTTATTACTTCAAAGCTAGAGGCCAGCTAGCTAGATTGAGTGTGATAGAAGCCACACTCATTTTTCAGGGGTACAAACTGTTGCCTTTTGCCTTTTGACAGTGTTGCTTAGGCTTTTGAAAATTATTATTCTAATATATGTTTTGTTGAAGGATAAAAATTTATGTTTGTGGATGTGTGTTTCATTTGAGTAAACACCTTCACTAGGATTAGAAATGTTGATACTAGAAAGATACCAATTTTGGTTAATTTACTAAAGGTTGGATTGGGAAAAGGGCATGCTTCTCTTAGTGTGGAGAACACACATATATAAAACAATTGGGAAGTGTTCACAATTCTCTAGAGCAATAATTGTTAGGGAGAATGTTAGATCGGGAAGATAGCTGAGACAGACTGAGGGGGTTTTATTTATAGGTAAAGAGGCAAGGAGTTAGACCAAAATAGCATTCAGTAAATATTCATTTGGGGGTCATAGCAAAGCAAGAGGAGGGAAAGTTGCAGAAAGGAGTTTTTGTATAGACACAAATAAATCTAAAGGGAATCATGCAAGACAAAGATAAACCTCTTGAGGATAAAGATGTGTAGTTTTTGAGACTACTGAAGTTGAGTATGAATGATCCAGGAATCTGAGGAATAAATTTTGAGTTTTCAGTTTTTGTGTTCCTCTTAGGCAACAAAATTTATTAGCGAGCAATGTCGAATAACACAATTTTGAAAGTGGAATAGACCTAGGTGGTCAAGTAGTTGTAACATCACACTTTCTGCAGGAACCTACTGTTTATTATTCCTCACAGATAATTATCTAGTTTTTACTTCAACATTTCAAATGACAGAAAGGAGAGTCTCTAATTTCATAAGGCAGTTAATTCCTTCTTTTGTTGGACATCTGAACAAATCAATATTTGTTGATTTTTGAGGAGAAATTGGCCTTTCTTTTTGTTTCTGCACTTGTCTGTCTGCCTGCCTGCCTGTTTTTCTCTGTATGTGTTTTACACACATGATAGATCTGCAGTATTTAAAGAAAGCCATTAAAATTCCTGTGTTTTCTAGGCTTAATATCCTCCATTTTTCCAACTATTTCTCGTACAACACGTTGTTCTAGGTCATTCTTTAGCCTGGTCATGCTGTTTGCCCTACTGTTTCTTTAAGAGTTCCTCTTTATCTGGGCCACTCAGAACTAAATGTAATACCAAAAAATGTCTCCCTTTCCTTAGACTGTGTGCTTCTGTTCTGCAGCTTAACTTTGTGTTGGCATTTCTGGCAGCCACCTAGCACTGTTGAATTTTATTGAGTTTGCAATAAGTTCAAATCCCTCAGTATTTTTTACACATACCATTGATAACCTTTAATATATTGGAATATTTGAACCAAGTGTATTGCTTTATATATGTAGTTGTGTCTTCTTTATAATTTCTAATATTATTATGCTTTTTTTTCAATTTTCCTTGATGTATTTTCCACTTTTTAATAGTTTTTTTTTTTTCCCAAAGAACTGGCTGTTGGTTTTATTGTTGCTTGCTGTTTTATTGAGTTTTCTCTCATGATTTTTGCTTTTATAATAATTCCTTGCTTTGGGTTTGTACTTTTTCTTCTTTACTAGCTTTTTTGAGTTTGTGGTTCTTTTAATTCATATGTGCAGCTTAAGGCTATCACTTTTCCTCTGTGTTATTTCACCACTGATTTCCGTGTTAATCCAAAATATGTATTTTTTTAATTTATGAGGAGATCCTTTTCCTCTCATTTCATTGTTGCTCATCTAACTTTCTTATCTTATGGCCAGAGGATGTGCAAGATTTTTTTTTTCTTGTCTTAGAATTTATTATTTCCTTGTTACCACATATGTGGTCAGTATTAATGTATGTTGGATGTGTTCATGAAAAATGCATATTCTGGGTTTGTTGGATATACAATTCTATTTTTCTATTAAGAAATGCATACATTGTTTATATTACTTTCATTTTCTTCATCTGCAGATTTTATAGAGGTGTGTTTATCTCTTGTGGATTTATTAGTTTCTTCCTGAATTTTTTAAACCTGTTTTTGTTTTATGTGATTTGAAGTGATGTAATTTTATCTACAGGAAATATATATTTTTTTGTCCAGCGACTTGATCTTCAATTTGAATTCTTTTTTACATGTTATGTGTAAGTTTTATATACATACTTAGATTTTTTGGTTAACATTTGCTTAGTGTATCATTTTCTATCTTTTAAATTTTTAACCTTTGTATGCTATTTTATTATAAAGTGTGTCTCTTGTTTATAATGCATATCTTATATTTTTGTCACTTTATCCAGTTTGAAACCTAGTAAGTTATTTTTAGACTGACAGTTTTCTTTATTTTTGCCCCACATTTCCCAGCCCCTAAGTCTGCTAACTCCTATCATATAATTATCTGAGATTTTAATTCCAGACTATTTATTTTAACAGTGATGGATCCTCAATTATTTCAGTCAGCCCATGCATTTTACTTGTTTTTTGGAGCACTGATGTTTCCTTTTGGAGCATTATCTGAGTTTCCTAATTTGAGTTCCTCCCCCATTTCTTAGGGTGTTTTGATGTCTTGAATCTGTAGTAAATTTTTATGTAATTGTTTTAACAAGGGTCCATTTTCTCAGTCTTTGCCCAGAAATAATATATTTCTTTATCCTGTTAATTGCTAGTTTTTCTGGCAATAGAATTCTAGGTTAAAAATAACTTTTCCCCTGAACTTTGAGGATATTGTTGTTTATTTTAGCATTCAGTATTGCTGATGACAAGTCTGATGTCAGTTTAATTCTTACTCCTTTGTAGTTAAGTGATTTTTTTACTCTTAAGTTATTAATATTTCCTCATGTTGGTTTTCTGAAGTCTTAACACAATATGTCTAAGTGTTAGGGTTTTGTGGTTTTTTTTTTTTTTTTTTTTTGCTTGTTTTAATTTAGTCTGTTTTGGTAGCAGGCCTATTCTGTGGAAAACATCTATCTATCTATCTATCTATCTATCCATATATATCTATATATATAGATATATATATATTTTAATTTAACTATGAATTGTTTTTCTTATTTTCATTTCTTCTTAGTTCTTTATTCTAAAACTCATCTTCAGTGAAAGTTGTTGCTTCTGGGTGTGTTCCCTATCTCTTAGCTTTTCTATTTTTTCTTTGTATAATATTTTGAGAGAATATCTGGTCTTGATTACCCATGTCTCACTTCAGCTGCTGTGTCCATGCAGCTCTTGTTTTGAATTTCTATGGTTTCAGATTGATTTCTTTTCATATCTGCTTGTTCTTGGGAGTACAATATCTTTTTGGAATATTCAGTATACTATTTTAAAATGTTTTCTGTTCGTTTGACTAAGTAACTAGTTCTTTTGTTTTGAGGGGTTTGGCATCTATTTGTGAATACACTCATTTTTGTATTTGAGATTTCCTGTTTTACTGTGCGTCTTTGCTGACTGAAATGATTGAGCGGACTTGATGCTCATGGGAAATGCTGGGAGTTTATCTTTTGGATTGTAGCTTCCTTTCTCTGTCTCTTCTGGAGTTTAGTGTCTGGGTGGGTCAGCTAATTACATTTATAAATGTCATTGCTGCTCTGGCTTATTATTAGCATGGAAGAGATTGGGGAAAGTGGAATGAGTTTAACTGTTAAGATACAAATTACATGAATGTGTCTTTATTGTGAAAATTTGAATGGTACATCTAAGTGAAACTTGGTATTCATATTCCTTTTCTTTCCCCGTGTGAACTGCTATAAACTAGTTAGGCATTTATCCTTCCAGACTTTAAAATATCACTTGCATGCCCGAATTAACGTTTAGAAATATATTATTTTTTTGTGTGTTTTAACACAATGACATAAAACCTGGAAACAATTTATTGACTACTTATGTATCCAAGTGCTTTCTATTTTATTATCCCATTTAACCCTTGTAACATTTTTATGAGGAGAGGCATTGTTAGAATTTTAGTTTCATAGTCGAGGATACTGAGGCAAAGAAAGGATATATTATTGACCAGGTAACTTAGCTAGGAAATGATAGTACCAGTATTCAAAAAGGTATGTCTGGCTTCAGCTTTTGTGTTAAAGTGTTAAGAATTCTGCAGCTGCTTTGTTGTACACTTTATATTCATGTCCATGAAAGAAATCTACTACTTTCTTAACTTTTTAGTGTTCTTGAGTGAGGATTCTCCACAGTATTTTTTAAAAGCTATTTTCTTAGTGATGGATGTTATATTTCTTTGTATTTTTTAATTTAAAGTCAACAAATTGTTATTTAAGGAATTTCACATGTGACTCCTTCCCCTGTCAATCACCATAGTTCTTCTGAAGTCAGAATCAGAATCTTCAAAATAGCCCTTTTAAAAATAACTTTTGTTCAATCCACATTTGTCACTTTAAGTCAGTCCACAGTTTTTGTTGTTGTTGTTGTGGTTGTTTTTATGGGCTTCTTTGATTTCCACTTGAATATGGACATATTTCAAAAAGCCCCCACTTGAAAATTTTGGCATACAGTTTCTTTAAGCAGCTTACTTTAGGGCCATGTTTAGATCTGCGTGGTTCTCAGTTTCAGAGATCCTCGAACATGAGTAAGTTCAAATCATATTCACCCCTAAACTATCACACCCTAGAATTATACATAAGTCCAGACATCGTGTTCTGAATTGAAAAGCCTAAAGAAAGAAGGCATCTTTGTTTCAAGTCAGCATTAAAATTAGGATACTAATTCACTATAGCTGAGATTTTCCTTATATCCTGTGCTTTTAGTAATTCTGTAGTCCTGGAGCCAACCTTCGTGTTTATGAATGCTCTCATCACTTTAATCTTTTTTAGGTATCATATTCCTTCTTATCTGTATCAAAATATTGGAACAGTGAGTTCTGGATTACAAAAAAGGGTTTGTTTTTCCCACTTGTCGAAGTCTTTGTCCACAAACTAAACAAAAACAATTTGTGTTTTTGCTATTTTGGTGCAGCAGTAGGTATCCTGATATGTTCCTTTTTAAAAAATGTTAGTGTATCTTTTTTTAAAAAACTTTTTATTTTTATTTTTTAGAGAAGGGGGTAGTGGCAGAGGGAGAGAGAATTTTAAGCAGGCTCTGCACCCAGTGCAGAGTCCAATGAGGAACTTGATTTCAAAACCCTGAGATCATGACCTGAGCTAAAATAAAATCAAGAGTTGGACGCCTAACTGACTGAGCCACCCAGGTGCCTCAGTATGTAGTATATCTTACGATATCTCAGAATGTTTTTGGTGTGTCAAAATGGTGTACAGCTTTTGCCTCTTTGCCTTTAAAAATGGTTATGACAGTGATGTCTTTTACCAGCTGCGTATGAGACTACTCACTGCTATATATTATTGCTAACTATAGTTGCCAGTCAGATATGTAAAAATGTATCTTCTTTTTGTTTAGTGTTTTTGTGATTATTAGAGAAGTTGAACATCTTATGTTTGTTGTTTTATGATTCCCTATTTATGATTTTTAATTTTTACTTTGAATTGTTTATCCTTTTTATTCACTATTAGGTGTTCTTTTTTATTCTGGATACTAATTCCATATCACTGGCTGTGTTTTTGAGTTTTCAAGTATTTCTCAAAATTTGTGGTTATTTTTGGTGCTTTCTGCACTTTGAAAATCTTTATTTCATATCTAGTCTGCTATTGTACTTGTATGCTCAGTTGCTGTTTTGATCCATTTTCAATCATTTATTTCAAAATCCACTTAATCCCTGTTAATTTGTGATGCTGTTCTGTCAGATACTGACTGTATTGTGTGTGTCTGTCTTCTGGGTAATTTATTGCACTCATCTCTCAATACTTGAGATAATAATTACTGCTTGTCATATCCTCTCACATCTGAGAGGGCAAATATCATTTTTTTCTTTTGACTTTTAATTTTCTTCTTATTTTGCCATTTTTTTACACATTAATTTCAGAAGTTTGTTATGATATAGAAATAATTAGGTAACATTTTGGCTAGGATTACTTCTAATAAGTTTCATCCAGGAAGAATTGATAGTTTTCTACATCAAGCCTTTTTTTTTTTTTTAAAGATTATTTATTTATTTATTTATTTGACTGAGAGACAGCCAGCGAGAAAGGGAACACAAACCGGGAGAGTGGGAGAGGAAGAAGCAGGCTCCCAACGGAGGAGCCTGATGTGGGGCTCGATCCCAGAATGCCGGGATCACGCCCTGAGCCGAAGGCAGACGCTTAACGACTGCGCTACCCAGGCACCCCCTATATCACGCCTTATGTCCAACATAGCTCTAGTATTTTACATATTTTTATAATTGAATTTTTTCATATATGTTAATGTTTCTAGGTAGCTTTTTCTTGCTGTTCTGAAATAAATGTTTTCTTCATTGTATCTTCTTACTGTGTTTGAGCTCTTACTGCTTTGGTAAGATATCTAGAACAATATTGAGTATATTAACACACTTCTTGTTTTTGCCTTGAATGGAAATAGCTGTGGTGTCTTACCACTAAATATAAAGTTTCCCATTGGTTTGAAGTAGCCTTTATCAGCATAAGGAGCAATCTTTATCTTCTTAATTTTTATTTGTATCAGTGAATGAGTATTGAAACATATTCAATGCCTTTTCAATATCTGTTGAAAATTGAGTTAATTTTTATAACCATTTTGAGTTATGAATGAATTTTTAGCTATGCTTAATTTTTTATTTATTAGAGGTGCTTAAAATGATGAATCAGTGCCGTTTTGGGTAAAAAAAAAATTACCTCTTCTTTCAGTAGCTAACCAGGCATATGAGGATAAAGGAATTTGAAGAAAATGTGTAGTTTCTTGTCTCCTGGCCTTAAAAACCCAACATAGAAAGTCTCAGTCATGTCCCACAGACTGTTCTTCTAGTCTCTTCAAGGGCTATTCTTTGCATAATATATTTTTTAAGTCAACTGCTATGCCTTTAACAGCAATAGCACTAATCATATTTCTTCTCTTCCCCAGGAGAATAACTCCAGAGTCTTAATTTCAACATTAAAAAGGTGATATAAAATACTGAAGAGAAAGATATAATAAATATTTGGAAATACCAAAATGAAGTCCTTGATCTGAATATGTGAATCTTCTAAAAGAGTGTGGCAGCTCAGTCTATTTATTATTGTATCTCTTTGGAATCTTTCTTTTTCTTTTCTTTCCTTTTCTTCTTCATTTTGTAAATTCTGGAGGCTCTAGGCTCTGTTAAATGTTTTCATGTGGCAGAGAGCCAGATTTCAATGGCTCTGAACTCAGCATGTTCCTGTTGCTTAGCAACTACTTGTGAAGTCTTGTGGATGTAACTGAATTATAAATAGGGTTATGAGCAGAAGTGAAATTGAAATTGTAAAGAAAGGCATACTCTTTCTTTCTCTCAGCTGAATTTGAGTAATTCTTTATGCAGAGTCATTTTTTAGAAATCTGGTTTATAAAAATTAGTACTAACCCTATCAGGAAGACTTAAAAAAAGGTTCTGTAGAGGTTTTGTTTATAATGACACATTTGAAAGTATGATTTTGATTATTAAAAATAATCTGTTTTGGAGCCATGATAGTTAATGGAAAATAGAGAACTTCTCCTAATTTTCACAGTCATTTATATAGAAAGATATCCATGCATTGTATTACTGCCTGCATTTCTCTTCCACATTTATATTAAAATCTACAGGAGGTAACTCTTTAATCTTACAGAATGTTTTTGTACTTTTAATCACATTGTTTCTTTAGAGTATCTTAAAAATTGTCCTGTAATAGTGACCATGTGGGTATTTGATAAATACTGAATACATGAAAAGACCCAATCTACCTTTATAATTTCTCAGTAGAACATTTTGGAGTGGAATTTATTAAAATTTTATTTAAGAATTCAAAACTTAAAGAATCCTTTCAGGTCTTCTAATTTAATTTCTATTTATTCCAGATGGAAAACTTTAGACCTAGAGGTGTTATTAAATGATTTATCTAAGCCAGCAGTCATCTGCACATATGTGCTTTTTCTGCATTAGTTTCTCTTACTCATGCGGATCTAGCAGCTCTTTTTTTTTTTGCACTCATATTTCATTAGTTTACACAAAATTCAGTTGTATTCAATAACTTATAATAAAAATGTGCAACTGAATTCAGTAACAAGCACAACCAATATGAACAGGTTTAGGTGAGAACAGAAGAACATGAGATCTCAGTGTATTTGTGATCATCAATCAGCCAGAGAGATATTGGTTCATTTGCTATGATGGTTCAGAGAAGAGAGGTTAAGAAAATTTCCAAAATATAGTGTTTTTTGGTTAGATTTCTGCAGATTTTTTTTTAGGTTCTAGAAGATGAAACACGGTGATAATTCATGGTTTGGGATGGAGGAACTCTGTATCTTCTTAAATGGCATCATGAACTGTTGATAATAATAGCTTCTGACAGTCCAACCTGTGAAAGTAAGCTTCTTAAGAATATTTGCTAAAACAAGTAGATTGTATTTTTATGTATCATTAGTGAGAAAAATTTTAGAAGGGAATGTAATTTTTCTTTGTTTGCTCCATGGGTGTGTGCTGGTCCATTCTGAGTTGTATGCCCAGGAGAGATCTTGTCATCAAAAGCATAACTTTTTTCTTAAATTCTGACTGAAGAAAGATAGATTTGTAAAGATAGAAATTTGATCTTTTTCTTATTAGACAAAAAAGGTGTGGTAATTATAATTCTCATTAGATCTCCAAGGAGGGATAACATACCAACAATACTGCTTTGCTATAGAAAAGAAAAATAATAGGTACAAAGAGGAATTTGAGTTTGCCTCAGGATATGAAAGATTAGGGTTCTTCCTTTAGTTATGTACATTATTAAAACTACACTTTTGTACACATAGGCTAGAGCTCCAGAACATCTGGCTCTCAGCTGACATTTTAAATTCCTGTGAGTTCTTGAGGGAGAGGGCCAAGAGAAGGAGAGGAGAATGGGGAAGTGAAAGGTAACGTTTCTGGAACTATCTAAACTTCTCCAGGGCGTTTTAGTTGCTGTACTAATTAATTAACACTGAGGTGTCCTTGATTATTCAGTACCCCCCAGAATTCAGATTGGTATGTGGTAAGATGTATGGCTATTTTGAATAATGTTCTACAAACATGCTTTTTCTGTTCTCTTGAAATAAAACTGGTGAATATAAGTGCATTTTCAAAAAAAGTATTATAGCTGCTTTAAGTAATATTTAAGAAAATATGAAATGCTGAGATTTATATTTAAAATGATATTTTATTTATGTATCTAGAATTATAAAATAATTTTTCTCACTTGTAGTACCTTGATACCAAATGTGACCCATTTGTTATGTTCTCCCACAGTAATTGCAACTCATATTGTCTTCCTTTGTGATGAGGATTATAGTTTATTTGTTCAGATAAGTAAACAAGATCTGTGTACATAAAAGATTTATATTGTCTTGAAGATGCAAATACAGTTGTAGTTAGATTTTGGATATCCAAGTTACATGTGAGTATCGCAGTAAGAAACGTAAATAAGTCAATAAGCTCAATTACTTTTCCACTCAGACCAGTGTTTAAAAGAACAGTATTTATGCTTTCAAAAGCTTGGTTAAACTTTAATCTTAAAATCTAGCTATCTTTAAATGTTTAGATTAAAAGGATATATTTCCAGTTTGCTCATTTAATTTTATATTGCTCATGTTTCTCCATCCTTCACCAGAGTTCTTTCTGTTACTTAAAACTTTTATGTTCCAATATGTTTTCAAAGGATTGTTTCTAAGCTTTATTTATGATTAAAATAAGTCCTTTACATATAATTTTCAAAGTTAAATTTTTGGTGTAGTATAAACTAAACTTTCTGGTATCAAATATATGAATTCACTTTGTATTTTGGATAACAAATAGTGACCAAAGAAAACATTTAAAAAGTAACTTGCCGTTTCATTAAAATACATTGATGGCAAGTTTGCTGTAAGAAATACATAAAACATGTACTTTGATAAATAGCATTTGTTTTAATGTGGCTGTCTAACCAGTGTTTTATTTCAGCAGGTATAATTTTAATTTCTTGAAATTATAAAGCTTTTTTTTTTCTCATCACTCCCTCCCCTTTTATGACTTGGTTATTTCTTACTAGCCAACAGTATTTGTAGTTACTGCATAAGACTGCACAATGTTTGTGATCTTTAGGAATTAAAATGTACTACAGGGTAAATTTGTAATGTACAAAGAAACATGTATATTAAGCACTATTAGGTTGGAAAGTTTAGAATGATGAAAATAGATTTCGTTATCTGGAATAACAAAGGAAATGTTAGGCGATGTCAACTTTAGCATTATCCCACTTCAGGCAAAATTGAAAAATCAAAAATATCAGTATTATATAGATTATAATTTTACATGTTAATTTAACTTTTACTTGACAGGAACAATAAGATAATTTTTCTCAGTAACAGAAATTAATTTAAGAAAAACAATTACTGAATGCCTACTGTATGAAAGACACTATTGTTTGTTAGAACAAGTTTGTTTTAAAACAGAATAAGGCATAATCCCCACTGTTTAGAGATCTGCGTTGATAAATTATTTATCTTTGTATTTTTAATACACAGTAAATGGTCTTTTACCCGTAACTCAGATTCCCAAATTATTTCAGGGAAAAAGTGATAGGAAAAAAATGCAGTGCTGTTCAGACTTTGTTAGATTTTACAGAGCCTTGAATGTTTTAGAGCTGTGATTAAAATGCCTCATCATTCTCTTGAAGAAGAAAAGTGCTTAAACATGTATGTACATAAACGCACACATACACCTATATATGAATAAAATAATATGAACAATGACATGTAATTTGAAGTGGCCTGTAGTTCAGTGTTTATTTTTTCTTTAATTGCTGTCTAGTAAGAAAAGATGCCAAGTTAATATTTTAGATGATGAAGTGCAAGACACATCTCCCCCCCCCCCAAAATAAAGTTTTTGATGGTAGTTTTGCTCTTATAGTCACATCTATTCTGGGATTTATACTAGTGTGTTCTATTTTTAGGCTGTTGCCAGGCAGATTTAAAATTTCTCCTTTTATGGTTGTCCAACTTCTAGCTTTCTGACTGGTTACATGAACCTGCTTTCTTTAGCCAACCACAGTGACTATGCAAACTGTATTTTAGTTTCTGTTGCTATGAGAGAACTGATAAGATGGCTGCAGTGGGCTCCCTTTGGGTATGTTCATTATTGTAGAGAAGATTGTCATTATATAAAAATAAGCAAAAGTGAATTTCTTTCAAAATGATATTTTATGTTTTGAAATATGAAATCAAACTAAACAAATTTTGTAAGGCTTGAAACAAATGCCTCTCATGTCAGATTGATTAATTTTAATGGTGCCATGTATTGCACTTTTTCTGAGGCAGCATTATATGTAAGTGGATATATATTGTTACTTTTTATTAGTAAATAGGCATCCTGAGTCCCCAAAGAAAGGTTGTCCTCTGTATGTACACCTGCTGTATGTGAACCTGCCAGCATGTTAGTTTGCAGTTGTGTCAAAAATACTGTCTTTGCTTCCTAAAAGGTTAATTTAGTTTTTTTTCCCTTAATTTTATTTATTGATTTGAGGTAGAGAACACGAGAGAAAGAACAAGCAGGGAGAGGGAGAAGCAGACTCTCCACTGACCAGGGAGCCCAATGCAGGGCTTGATCCCAGGATCCTGAGATCATGACCTGAGCTGAAGGCAGATGCTTAACTGACTGAGCCACCCAGATGCCCTGTAATTTAGTTTTTAATTTAAGAATTATTTTAGATATTAGTTATATAGTTCATCATTCTTTTAGCCAATATTTACTAAGTGTGTACTATGTGCCAGACACTATATACTTATTAATATTGTATCAGAATACTTAATTTTCATTCTTTTGTTAAATCACCTCTGAAGCACATCATAATGATACGAGCATATTTTAAAATGGTTTCTGACAACAAAGTTGTGGACCCTTAAAATGTTTTAATCTCATAGTAGACATATGAGATGTGCCAAATTGTTTTGTTAAACAATATATGAATATAGATATTAAGGTCCATTTTAATAATTATTTCTAAAAAGGCGCATTTAAAGTATTGGAAAATGTAGTAATGGTGGCAAGACCATCATTTTGAATAAAGACAATGTTGATAAAATGAGACAAAGCTTTATGTAACTCCAGAAGGTTCACTAAGTATACCTCATTTTAAAACAAATCTATCAACGTTCATTACATATAAGGTTTTTTTGATAGTGCCAGTTTGTAATAGGAGCAAATACTTCTGTTTTACTTAAGACTTTCTAGTTCTTTTGTTAATTTTCCGTGTGTAGACGGTTTTATTAATATACATTTTGTCCTCACCATGGTCAGTACTGTTTGATTTTTTTTTTTTTGCTGATAAAGTTTTATTTATTTATTTATTTATTTATTTATTTATTTATTTATTAATTTATTTATAACATATATGAGTATCTCATGCCCATTATTATCATCCTATGGTATAAACATACTAAAGAATTGTTCTATTTAGAACAGGGAAAAAGAATAACTGGTTTATTTAAGCTTAGCACAGGAGAGTAAGGCTGCCATTATTTTATGTATGTTGTCTTTCATCACTGGTATGATTATAGATATACTTCTTGACCCAGAAATGTAAACTCCCTAAAGTATAACCCAACGTTGAGGTCTCTTGGTATCATTGTTTTGTCTGTGTTGAAAGTGTGGCCGTGTAAAGGAGGGTTTGATTAAAAAAAACAACAAAAAATTAACTGTAGTTCTGATATTTCTTTTTTTAAAGAACAGGTTTGAGATATAATTCATATACCATACAATTCACCTGAAAAAAGTGTACAGTCCAGTGGTTTTAAAACTGAGGGTTTTAGAGGGGAGTGGGTGGGGGGATGGGCTAGCCCAGTAAAGGGTATTAAGGAGGGCACGTATTGCATGGGGCACTGGGTGTTATACGCAAACAATGAATCATGGAACACTACATCAAAAACTAATGATGTACTGTATGGTGACTAACATTATCATGATAAAAAGAAAAAAGAAAAAATATATTTACATAGTTGGGCTGCCTGGGTGGCTCAGTTGGTTGGGTGCTGGACTCTTGATTTTGACTTAGGTCATGATCTCAGGGTCATGGGATGGAGCCCTCCACACTTGGCATGGAGTCTGCTTGAGATTCTCTCCCTTTCCCATTGTCCCTCTCCTCACTTGCGCACGTGCTCCTTTTTAAAAATCTTTTTTTTATAAATCTTTTTAAAAAATATTTTATTAGTTATTTGAGAGAGAGGGGAGAGAGAGAGAGAAAGAGAGAGAGAGAGTGAGAGACAGCATGAGTGGGGAGGAGAGAGAGAAGCAGGCTCCCTGCTGAGCATGGAGCCTGACATGGGGCTCCATCCCAGGACCCAAATATCATGACCTGAGCTGAAGGTAGAGGCTTAACGACTGAGCCACCCAGAGGAGCCCCTAAATAAATAAAATCTTAAAAAAATATTTTCAGAGTTTGCATATATTACCACAATTAATTTTACAACATTTTTATTGTCCTATGAAGAAACCCTATACCCTTTAGCAGCTAGTTTTCATTTCCTCCCCAGTTCCCCAATCCTTGGCAACCACTAATGTGCTTTCTGTCTTTACAGATTTGCTTATTCTGGACATTTCATATAAATGGAATCATTCAATATGTAGCCTTTTGTGACAGGCTCCTTTTACTCAGCATATTTTTAAGGTTCATTCATATTGTAATAATTATCAGTACTCATTTCTTATATTATAGCGAAATAATATTCCATTGTATGGATATACCACATTTTATTTAACTGTCAGTTGTGGAAATTTGGGTTATTTTGGCTATTATGAATGGTCGCTTTTGGCTATTTCTGTGAACATTCGTGTACAGGTTTTTCCGTGGACATATATTTTTATTTCTTTTGGTTATATAGCTAGGAGTGGAATTGCTAGATCTTATGCCAACTCTATGTTTAACATGTTGATGAACTGCCAGACTGTTTTCCAGAGCAGCTGCTTCATTTTACAGTTCCACCAGCATTATATGAAGTTTCCAGTTTCTCTACATCCTTGCTAACACTTGTTATAGTCTCTCTTTGATTATAGCCATCGTGATGTGTGTATAGTGTTATTTCATTGTGGTTTTGATTTGCATTTCTCTGATGACTAATGATAATAAGCATCTTTTCGGGTTTATTTTTTATTGGTATATTTTGGAGAAATATCAAGTACTTTTCTCATTGTTAAATTGGGTTATTTGCTTTTTTATTATTGAGTTGTAACAGTTTTTTATGTCCTAGTAGGTACAAGTCTCTTATAAGATATGTTATTTACAGGTATTTCCTCCCATTGCATGAGTTGTTTCACTTTCTTTATGTGTCATTTGCAGGATAAAAGTTTTTAAATTTTGATGGAAGTCCAGTTAATCTTTTTTTTTTTTCTTTCATTGCCTATTTTCTTTGGTCAAATATAAGAAACTATTGCCTATTCTAAGATTTATATCTATGTTTTCTTTTAAGATTTAAAACTTTAGGTCTTAAATTTAGGTCTTTAAGCCATTTGAAGTTAATTTTTATATATGATAAGAGAAGAGGAGTCCAAATTCATTCTTTTGCATGTGGCTATCTAGTAGTCCCAACAGTATTTGTTGAAAATATTATTCTTTCTTCATTGAATGGTCTTGGCACCCTTATCAGATATTAGTTGACTGCAAATAAATGTGAGGATTTATTTCTTGACTGAGAGATCTTTTCCATTGATTTATATGTCTGTCCTTTTTGCTAGTAGTACCACACTCACAGGATTACTGTAGCTTTGTAGTTAAGTTTTGAAAAATATGAAGAAAGAGTTTTTCAAGTGTTGTTTTTCTTTTTCAAGGTTGTTTTGGCTATTTTGGGTCCCTTGCATTTCCATATGAATTTTAGGATCAGTTTGTCAATTTCTGCAAAGAAGAAAGCTAGACTTTTAATAGGGATTACTTTGAATCAGTAGATCAGTTTTGCGTATTGGCATCTTAATATTAAGCCTTTTGATTCAGGAGTATGCATTGTCTTTGTGTTTATTTAGGTCTTCTTTAATTTCCTCAACAATGTTTTATAGTTTTTCAGAGAATGAAGTTTTGTATTTCTTTTTGTTAAGTTTGTTATTTTTGATGCTATTGTAAATAGAATTGTTTTTTAAATTTCACTTTTGAATTGTTCATTGCATCTGTATAGAAATTCAATAGATTTTATATATTGATCTTGTATCTTGCAACCTCCTAAACTCACTTACTAGTTCTTATGATTTTTTAGTGGATTCTTCACAATTTTCCATATACGAGATTTTGTCATTGAAATAGAGATAGCTTTACTTTGTTCTTTTTAAATTAGATGCCTTTATTTCATTTTCTTGCCTAATTGCTGGCTAGTACCTCTAGTCAATGCTGAGTAGAAGTGTTAAGAGCAAGCATTTTGTCTTGTTCTTGATCTTAGGGCAAAAGCTTTCTGTCTTTCACTATTAAGTATGATGTTAGTTGTGGGCTTTTCCTAAATTCCCTTTATAAGATTGAGGAAATTGCCTTATAGTTTGTTGAGTGAATTCTGTTATTTGCTAAGATGACTTATGGATAAGTTACTTTTAAAAGATAATTGAGGGGCGCCTGGGTGGCACAGCGGTTAAGCGTCTGCTCAGGGCATGATCCCGGCGTTATGGGATCGAGCCCCATCAGGCTCCTCCGCTCTGAGCCTGCTTCTTCCTCCACCCCCCCTGCTTGTGTTCCCTCTCTCGCTGGCTGTCTCTATCTCTGTCAAATAAATAAATAAAATCTTAAAAAAAAAAAAGATAATTGAATATTTAGGATACTGGTAGTATTGTTGTGGCTAATATATGAACCAGTCTGCAGGTTGGGTAAAATTAAGAGTCAACTATCAGATTGCATTTACTCTGTTGATAGTCTTTAGGAATTACATGGAATGATTTCTCCATTTTCAAAGAGATAGAGAAGAAAATTGTGGCAAATACCATATACAGTTTAGTCTTGAACAATGTGGTTGATAGGGTGCCCATCCCAAATGCAGTAAAGAATCTGCATATAACTTTTCACTTCCCCAAAACTTAACTACTAATAGTCTGCTATTGACTGGAAGCTTTTCTGATAACATAAACAGTTAGCACATATTTTTTATTTTATGTATGTTATATATTGTATTTTTACAGTAAAGCTAAAGAAAAGGAAATATTAAGAGAATCATAAGGAAAAGAAAATAAATTTACAGTACTATACTCTAAAAAATTTGCACATAAGTGGACCTGTGCAGTTCATATCTGTGTTATTCAAGGATCATCTGTTGTTTATTTATTGCTTAACATTCTGAGAAAATAGAACACCCCATGGTAGCAAAATTTAAAGGATGAAATGTATAAGAAGGGCAATCAATGCTAACAAAAACAACTTTGTACTGAATTGGGTGTCTGGTTGACCTTACCAAGCTAAAATTACTGTGTAAAGACATGCGTGATAGCATCATGATTTTTGATGTATTCATTCAGGTCATATGTAAACATGAATTGATGTAAGTTGTCACTTAAATACATGAGAAAAGAATATGACTTGGTATAGTTTCTGACATGTAATTATCCCTTGATAAGTATCAGTGTCTTTCTCCTTTTAAAGTATGTTGTTTAGTTAACAAAAAGGGGAATTTATAATATACAGAAAGTATAAGGCATGCCTAAAAATACTAAACATCAAGTTCAAGATTATGCTTAATTTTGTGTTAAGGAGTTGGGAATGGGAAGGAGAGCATGCTGTCTGGCAGTGTTATACTGAGGGCTTTGTTTTTTATTTCTAATTGTTTTGTTTCTTATCTGGGTGATGGGTACACACATGGTCGTTAAATTTTGCATGTTCACAGTATTTTATAATGAAAACTGAATTATAAAAGAGCATCAGTATATCTAGACATTTGTAAAATAATATAAACTTTGAGCTAGAATGGAATTTAGCAAGCATCTGGTCTGATCTCAGTTTTACACTTGAGATAAAATCTAGAGAGTTAGAGTGATTTATCCTATCTCCACTGTTACACTAATGTTAGAAGAGATAATTGAGTAGACCCAGTTTTGTTAGGTTAGAAATCCTTGGTAGGCCAAGCTTTTTATAATTATGTATTTTTAAAGCGTGGTAGATTATATGATAGTTCACCATTATCCTTTCTTTCTGTAAGACTACATATTTGTACCTTTTCCCATGTGACATGAAGTGTTTTCGAGTAGTTGCTTTTTACTTCTCTACCCCCTTAATGTCTAATGTGGCTTTAACCAATAGACCGTGCGTGAAAGTGGTGTATACTGTGTCTAAGAGATAGCTTTAAAACCCTGGTATATTTTATGGTTCTGTCATTGTGGTCCTTTCCCTTTGCCACAAGGCCTAGATTTGGGGTGAAGGTGCTGCTCCTTCAGCCTATCACCTAGAAAGAAGAATGTTATTAGCCAGTCAATATTACTTAGGAAAGCTGGCTAATAAACAGAAAGTAAGCTTTCACTCTTTCTCCTTAGGTTAGGTCACTAAGAAAAGTTAGAGCTATTTCCTGGCATTTGAAGGATTTACATCTTTCAACTTCTTATAAATCATTCTGGGTGTTTTAATTCACCCAAGCAAACTGTGAAAAATACATTTGGACAACTGGTTTAAAATCCTGAAGAAATTAATACATGTACTTCTGTAACTTCACTATTACATGCACAGGTGGTAGAGTTTGGTGAGTGGGCCAAGCTAGTGGATAGGGCCCTGATGAATAAGATAACTGGCTCATTTTCTAAGGGGGTGTAATCTGATAAATGTATTCTAAAATTGCATTTGTTGAATCAGGTCAGTTAGTTTTAATTTGCCTGTATAACAGAATGATCCCAGAAATACACTTGGAAAAGTGATTTTAGGGCATCTTGCATTTTTTCATGTAGAATACCCTAGAATTTCTCAAAACATAGCAGTGAATGTATAACAAGTTAGACTGTAGTGACCATTCGGTTTTGATGTAACCAAAATTGCAAGATATGATTTGATCCTACTTTGTCCAAGGAATTGTTGGTACAGCAAGCCCAATGTTTCCTTTGTTGATTATTTTTTTAAAAAATTTAGTTTGGAGATATTTCATTTTGATACTCCAGCTGGTATCTGTAGGTTGATGACAGATAGAAGGGATTCTTCATTGAGGTGTTAAATATTATGATCACTTAATACTTTCTTGAATGAGTGTTAGATAACAGATTTCACCAATTAATATTTTTTTAAAGATGGTAGGATAGCTATTGAAGGTGTTTTTATGCAATTGAGAGAAGAACGATAACATTAGTAGAACTGAAGAATTGTGAACTACAGGGAATTCTGGATCCTAAAGTAAATATTGTGAGTGCTTTGTGAGTGACTGGGAGAGAAAACCTATAGGAAGAAAGAGAATATGGAAACATGATGAAAATCTTTGTGGGATTTTAAACAGACGTAGTGAGAGTAATGATTATGTTTTACTGAAGTTTTAGAAAAATAACTATTAACAGAGATGTATCCAATTATTTAAGATAAAAATTTAGAAAGTCTTTATACTAAATTTGTGCAGATAAGTATCAATGTGCATGGACCTTTGCATTTTCAGGTTTACTAGTCTCATTAGTGGGTTGTGTACAGTAAAGCAGATTTATTGTGCAACACATTGCCTATTCTTTATGATTTTATTTTCAGGACTGTTACAGAATTCTCAAGTAAAATTTGGGTGTGTGAAATAAAATCACACTTCTCAATGGAGAATGGGTTCTTAAAGAATCAATTAGCAGAGTTGTGTTTCTGAAGAGGCTAGGAATTGTGAGCATAAAGCGATTATTTAAGAGTAAATTATTATTAGTCAGTTCTGTTGACCAGTATTTATTTAAGCCATTTAAGGAAAACTCAAATTTGAATAAAAATTATTTCCAGCATCCCGTTATTCAGAATAATATTACACTAATGCCAGTTAACAGCATGAATGTACTTGGAGTGCTTTTGTCAAAGATAGAAATGTCAAGTCCACTTAAATGGCTTTGCTTCATATTTTGCAAGTTTGTGCTAAGTTTCATTTTTAAGTACACTTCATCAGGTATCCATAACTTTGAAGTAGGATAGTGTTTGTGTGTGTCTGCATATGTTTTGATTTAACAATCCAGGTGCTTCCTATTGTTCTGTTCACTGTTCTTGGAAAGCAGTAGTACAGACCCTTGTTTATTCATCAGAAAAACCCTACGGTAGACTTATTCAAACTATAAATCTGGGAGTATATTGTATGTTTCAGTTTCATTAAATATGTTTCAGTGTAATCCTTCACCTTTATTTTCACACCGTTTGGATTCTTGGTAGAGTACTTGCCCTCATCTGCTTCCCTTGTTGCTGGGCAAGGTTTGTGATGCTGATGTCTGATTGGTTTTAGACAGCATCAGCTTTGAGCCAATCAGGCAGTGAATTTCAGTTCTCTCACAGGACGAAGCACTGAAGCAGCTGCTGATTTATTTTTCCTATGGGGAGATTATATAAACTAAGAGTATGGCTGCAGCAAGCTCCCTCTTGGGTATGTTTGAAAAATTACAAGGTTCATCTGTAACTGAAGGAGAAAAAAATGAGGTTTATTTTTAAAACTTGTTTACTAAGAAAGTCTGATAGGTAGTGAATTTGAGAGAAACATACTCAGATGACAGATTTCCTATTTTTTAAATAATTTTATGTTTAAAGGACTGCAGAATGATGTAGTATAGGAAAAATTTCCCTTCAATTTACATGAGTATTGACTGTTGTAATCCACACATTTGCTTTATTGCTTCAAAAGGGGAGAGCTCATAACCTGCTGTGAAAGGCAGTTAAGGAGAAAAAGATGTAATAATTGTACTTACAACACTTAATATAGATTGTCAAGAGTCAGGCATTTAAATTTCATTAGATGAATCAAACTAAGTCAGTTCGGTGCAGTAGGCAACAAAATACTTCATGATGCTATCTGTAGTAAACCTTTGGGTCCATAATACTGTTAATTTTTGGAATCAGAAATCTATAACAATAGTGATAGGTGGGTATGAAAAGAATCTTATTATTTGGATTTAAGGTATTGCTGAATTTTTAGTTATAAATGTTTTATAAATGTTAAACATTGTGGATTTAAAAAAAATTTTTTTAAAGAAATTTACATTTGAATTTCGCGGATTCTTACCCATGGGGAGAGAAGTGCATTCTTACTATGTATTGTCCATATTTGACTCATTCTCCAGTTAGGGAATTGATCTATAATTTTGGAAACATTCATGGATATTTAAAGGAAGATAAATTGAAATAGCATAAAAGGTGTAAATTTTTATTCATTTATTTATGTGATATATTAAGTGTGTATCATATGGATTTAGATTTTATGCATTTATGTTCTAGATTACTTATATTAGACAAAGAACCTCACTAATGTATTGCGGATCCAGGTTTTAACTATGTTTCTCTGACCTTATTGTCTGTCTCCTGTTGCTGGGCAGGAATCAAAATGCTGGCTACTGATTGGCTGAGTTTGTGAGCAGCTCTTGAGCAGCCACTTAAATTCTTGAGCTTTTTGAGCAGGCAGATTGTAGGCTAAGACATTACAGCTTTTGGTAATACTTCCCTTTGTTGTTTCATAGCTATGATCTCTTTGCTGGAAAAAAGAATAAAAGTTGTAGGTGGAGGGGGGATGAAGCAGAGAAGAAAATAATGTTTTCACTTAAAAAAAGAAGAGGTTCATTGGGCTTTCCTTAAAAATAATTTACCCAAAATTTGAGAAAAATTCTAAGCTATAGATACTTATTTGCAGGTAACGTACCCTTCTTGGTTATTTAAATATAAATTCCTATGGTAAAGGTGAAAAACCAAGCTGTAGAAAAAGATTTTATTTGTGATGGTATTGTCTCAGAGTTCTTGAATCTGAATATATAGAATAGGAACCTAAAAACAGTTTTTTGACTATCTTCTTCATGAAAAAATATTTTCTAGAGGAAGTTCATCACGTTTTACACATTTACTTCTAGATATGGCAGACATTTTCTACTGTAAAATATAAATGCTTTTTCCTGTGAAAATGAATTACAGTCATATGAAAGCTTCATGATTCTAGTGTTGCAACCTAAAAAAGTAGTTTTTCTTTTGTAGAATAGTTTTGTGAATGGCATCTCAGTTCCAGATGACGTATTTAAAATGATCCTTAGAAATGTATTGTTCCGGTAGTACAGCCATGGAGACTTGTTTGCAGGTAACACACCCTTTTCTAATGTGTATCTTTCTTAAATATACTGTCCTTATGCAAAATAGATTTTTAAAAAGTTACTGCTGATTGGTTTGCACAGATATGGCTGAACTAGTTTGAACTGGTTGTTCATGTTACTTCCTTATGCTTTGTCTGTTTTTCATTATACTTAGAACCCATAAAAGTGTGGTAAATGGCTGTAGTGTGCTCCCTTGTGGGTATAGATGGTAGTTATTTTGTAATTCTTTGTACAGCACTTTATTATTACTGAATTGAATGGCAATTTAATTGGTAAAACCAGCTTGCTTGGATAATATTTATTTTTATTAAATGTTATTTGGTGGTGGCAATTTAACTTTAGATGTGATGTTTGCATGTTGGATGTTCTAACTTATTTACAAAATACCAGAAGTAAAGAGAAATTTGTCTCAGATTCTCTAATTTATGTCTAAAAACATTCTTAATATACGTAGACAATTATGATAACATTATTGAATGTTTACTAGGTTCTAAGTCCTTAATGTATAGAATCTCATTTACTCATGACTACAACTTCTGTGGCAGGTACCGATAATGATACTCCCTTTTTAAGGTAGCTAAAACTAATGTTAGGAAACTTGCCCAGTGTTATATAGTAAATACATGGGAGAGCTGGAATTCGAATCCTGTCTGCAGAATTTGTTTTTTTTTTTTTTTTAAGACTTATTTATTTGTCAGAGAGAGAGAGTGCGTACAAGCAGAGGGAAAAGGAGGCAGAGGGAGAAGCAGGCTCCATGTAGAGCAAGGAGCTCGGTGCTGGACTCAATCCCAGGACCCTGGGATCATGACCTGAGCCAAAGGCAGATGCTTAACTGACTGAGCCACCCAGGAATCCCTGCAGGATTTATGTTCTTAAAGGGGTTACTGAAAATTATGAAAATACACTTTTTTTTTTAGAGGAATTCTTCTTGTTAATGCAGCTGTCAATAACTGTCAGCTTCCATATAACAGCTGAGAAATGGGGACATTATGAGGTGAGAGTCCAAAAGAATTGCAGTTCAGTATTTAAAAATATTTGAAAGGTAATCATACTCCTTATGCTAAAGTTAGTTACTTTTTGTCTTTGGAGTCAGCAAGAAAATGTGACTACAAAATTTACATTGCATCCTCTTTGCAGAAAATTTTTCGGTTAGTGTGAGTTTGGAATGGATAGTGGGTGGGAAAAAACTTGAAGGTTAAATGGTAGACTGTAATGAATAATCCTTAAAGTAGTGCCTATGATGATTCTGCATTGAAGTTTATGTTCAATTGAAAGATAATTGTTCTGAATATTTTTATAGAGTTCCATAATTAAAAGGCTAGGAAGACTAAGAAATATAAGTAATTGGCTTAAAGTGAGCAAATGAATGCAGAATGTACCACAGTCTAGAAGTACTGTAACAAAGTGGTAGGTTTTCAAGCTGTATTGGCCTCTAGCAAATAGACTAGGCCATAGTTTTATGCCTTTCAGCCAAAAAGAACAATGGAACATCAGAATCAGACCTGTAATTGAACACGTTGGGTTTATTATTTGTTGCAGTGAGGGAGAATGCTCACCGTGGGGAAACTGAGGCACATCAGTCAGGAAGAGGATATTAGAAAAAATATAACAATATATTGGGTTTAGTATAGTAGAGATTGAGTTATTTGGGGGAGGGTTTGAGAAAATAGAGCCTTACTCTGGATTAGGTGCTATCAGAAAGTGGGGGCAAATTCTGTGCTTGGTTATTGCAATAAATCTTATCTGTAGGGAGGACAGACTACAGTAAGAGGATAAAACTGTGATTTATTTTTAAAAAAAGTAGCCATCACTCATTTAGTCAGAGAGAGAGAGGTTTGATATTTCACAGATCACACAGTGACCTTGTCTAATTTGAATGTCGAGGTGATTTTATGTTCAGGAGAACAACATGGCTTAGCTGTAAGCATCAAGTCAATTTATAACAATGAGGTCTAGTTGTGAGCCTCAGATTAAGTTCCCAGATGTCAGAGGCTGCTCCCCCCCCCCCACTCTAGCAAAGCAAGTGTATCCAGCCATCATTCCTACAGGTAATGGTGATGATGAGTGAAAATCCAGTGTGAAAGCAATATTTTTGCTTCCTGTATATCTTAGTCTGTAAAAGAGTTCTGTTTTATTCCGTTATAGACTGGTGACATTGTTTTCTCCAGGACAAAGTCCTTGCATCTTTTGCTTGCTTTACCTCACTGGCTAGATGTTAACATAGAAATGGTATTAGGGAACATCCTTGTCTTGGTTCTGATCTTATTTCACCATTAAGTATAATATCTGTAGTTTTCTTTGTAGATAATGTTTATTACATTTGTTTTCTTCTCCTTAGTTTTCTGAGAGTTTTAATTATGAGTCAGTGTTGAATTTTGTCAAATGAATGTTCTGTATGTTGAGATGATCTAGTGTTTATTTTCACCCTCTATTCTGTTTATGCAGTGAATTTTGAATTCATTGCTTGAATTTTATATATGCATGTATGTATGTATGTTTTTAAATAGGGAATTCACTGTCTCGTAGTTCTAGATGCTAGAAGTCTAAAATCAAGGTGATCTAGGGCCATGAAGGAACTAAGGAAGGGCCTGTTCCAGACCTCTCTCCTAGCTGTGACTTGTGACAGCCAGACTCCAGTTTTTACATGGCTCTCTGTGTGCGTATCTATATCCAGATTTTCCCCTTTTTGGGCAACCCTGTCAGGACCCGTCTCACTCTTGAAAGTTTTTTCTGTATCTTCACTTAATAAACTTCTATTGCTTTACTCAAAAAAAAATTTTTCCCCCCTTTTTATAAGGGTACCAGTCATAATGGGTTAGGGCCCACCCTAATGATGTTATTTTATCTTGTTTACCTCTGCAAAGACTGTAAATAAGGTCACATTCTAAGTTGTTGGGGCTTAGAGTTCTAATATGTTTTTATCAGACAGACACCTTGATTTGGCCTGAAATAAAGCCATAATGCTTCATGACTCACAAGCTACATTGCTTGATTTTTTTTTAAATATGAAACCACCCTTGTATTTTTTTAATGAGCTTCATGGTCATAATATATACCTTTTAAAGGAACTTTTAATTAACTGACATGTGAAAGAATAAATGACAATGGAAATTAGAAAATATGTTAAGAGCAACAATGGAGATATAACACATCAAAATATGAGATGCAGCTAAAGCAACCTTCAAAGGGAAATTTATAGCTTTATGTGTATTGCAAAAGAGGAAAGATAGAAAATTAATGATTAGTGTTCAGCATGATGCAGAATTGCCAGACTTTTCCAGAGCAGCTGCACCATTTTATAATCCCACCAGCATCAATTGTGTGAGGGTTCCAATTTGTCTGTCTCCTTACTAATACTCGTTATTCTCTTTGATTATAGCCATCCTGGTGTATATGAAGTGTTATCTCATTGCAGTTTGATTTACATTTCTCTCATGACTAGTAATGTTGAGCATCTTTTCATTTTTAGTGCTTATTGGCATTGGTTTATTGGCAATTTATGTAAAGAAATTTTTATTCAATTACCTTGTCCATTTTTAAAAAAAGATTTATTTATTTTAGAGAGCGATTCTGTGCTTCCTGAATTAGGGGTGGGTGGGGAGAAGCAGAGGGAAAGGGAGAGGGAGAAAACAGACTCTCCATTGAGCACAGACACCCTGCTGAGTATGGAGTCTACCATCAGACTCAATCCCATAACCCTGAGATCATGACCTGAGCTGAAAGCAAGAGTCAGGCGCTTAACCGATTGAGCCACCCAGGCACCCCAATTACTTTGTCCATTTATAAATAGGGTTATTTTGTTATTATTCAGTTGTAATAATATTTTATATTTTTTAGATGCAAGTCTCTTAGATAAATTATTTGCAGATATATGATTTGTAACTGTTTCCTGTTATGTGAATTGTCTTAGCAATTTTTTGATGTAATCTTTTGTAAATAGGTTTGCAATACTGTTAATCTTGATATGCCTGATTGCAAATGTAATCATTCCTTATGTGTTTCTTAATTTAACTTTCTTTATTTCCTTATCTGTATACTGCTTTTCCATTCCTCTACTGCTTTTGGTCTCTCATACTTTTATTTTTCTTTATCCATCAACTTTTTTGTTGACACATGCTTATGTGTCTCCTCCAGATTCTGAATTCATTAGCTTACTGGGAATTAAAACTAGAAACTACTCACTTTTTCCTTTTTTTCTCTCGCTTTTTCTTTCTTTCTTTTTTAATGGTATGAATGGCCTTTATTGTTTGCCATGGGAAGTGGAAGAAGAGGGGACATGACAGTTCCAGCACCAAGGGCGGCTCTGAAGACCTACTCTTGCTGTCCTTTTTTTCTAATACTTCCTGATTATTGATCCTCTATGGTTTGTACCTGTCATCAATTTTATATTACACAAATCCAGTTAATATGAAAATTAACACATAGCAAGGATTATTAAGCTTTCTGTATGTCATTATTTCAAAATTACATGAAGCGCTGCTTGCTTATAAGATCAATTTGCAGTTCATTTATGATTAGGTGGCTTTTGTTTCAATGATTAAACTCTCTCTCTCTTTCTCTTTTTAAAGATTCAAAATGGATAGTATAGAAGAACCTCAGAAAAAAGTCTTTAAGGCTCGAAAAACAATGAGAGTGAGTGATCGTCAGCAACTTGAAGCAGTGTACAAGGTCAAAGAAGAACTGTTGAAAGCTGATGTCAAGCTGTTAAATGGCAACCATGAAAATGGAGATTTGGACCCAACCTCACCTTTGGAAAATATGGATTATATTAATGACAAGGAAGAGGTGAATGGCATTGAAGAGCTTTGTTTTGACCCTGAAAAAAGTAAATCAGAATGGAAAGAAACCTCCTGTACCTTAAATGCTAATATAAAAAACAAGCAGGATGATGATTTAAAGCATGAACCTTTGTCTCCTAATAGTATAGCTCCTGAACTAGTCTGTAAACTGACTGCTGAACCAGCTTCTGATGAGCCAGCTTCTGTTGATCTGGCTATGGGAGATCCAGCCTCTGGAGATTCAGCCCCTGAAGATCTGGCTTCTGAAGTATTAACCTCTGGCGATCCTGCTTCTAGCGATCCCTCCTCTGGCGATCCCACCTCTGGCGATCCCACCTCTGGTGATACCACCTCTGGTGAAATAGTGTCTGGTGAAACAGTCTCCAGTGAACCATTCCCTGGTGAATTGGTCTCTGGTGCATCGGTCCCTGATGAATCAGTCTCTGGTGAACCAATCTCCGGTGATCCAGCCTCTGGTGATTCAGCTTCTGGTGACCTGTCCTCTGGAGCACTGGCCTCTGATGATCCAGCCTCTGGTGATCTGGCTTCTGGTGATCCAGCCTCTGGTGATCCAGTCTCCGGTGATCTGGCCTCTGATGAACCCACTTCTGGTGAACTGACTTCTGAATCAGCTTTTGATCCCACCTTTGAACCAAGTTCTGTACCAGTGTGTGAACCTGTTCCTGAAACTGACAGTACAGAGTCTAGTAGCAATAAAGGTGATGATTTTCTTGAAAAAAATGGGGATGATGAGAAGTTAGACCAGATTTTCTCAGTTGATGAGAAAAATAAAGCTGATAATAATATCAATGCTGATGAAGAAACCCTAGAAACAGATGATACAGTTATTTGTTCAGATCTACCTCCTGAAAGTGAAAAGAAGGCAAAGGAAGATGCTGTCACAGAACCTGCTCTTGGAGAGGAGGCTATATCTAGCAGTATGGAAATTGACCAAAGTGAAAAGAATGAAGATGAAAATTCTGCAGACCTTGCAGAAACCATTAGTGAAAATGTTATAAAAGATGACAAAAATGAGATTATCTTGGAAAATACAGATTCTATGGAGACAGATGAAATTATTCCTATTTTGGAAAAGCTTGCACCTGCCGAAGATGAACTTACTTGCTTCTCTAAAACTTCTCTCCTTCCAATTGATGAGACAAATCCAGATTTGGAAGAGAAGATGGAAGGTTCTTTTGGTTCACCATCTAAACAAGAAAGCAGTGAAAGTTTGCCAAAAGAAGCCTTTTTGGTCCTTTCTGATGAAGAGGATCTTTCTGGTGAAAAAGATGAATCTGAAGTTATATCACAAAATGAAACATGCTCTCCAGGTTAGCATATTGCTCAAGTTTTAAGCATTTTGATTAGGTTTAATAAACTGCTTAATAAAGCATTCTTAAAAAGTTCTAAATTTTTTTTAGTTGCTGAGAAAGTTGAGAATGATGGTGACTGGAATGATCTCTAAACGTCATAGGTTCTTAACAGAATTTACATTGTGTGAGCAACATTGTGTGAATTGATAAGAAGGGAGTTAAAATAATTGGAAAATATGGCCCTTATCCTTTAGGGGCTTATAGTCTAGGAATAGAGAGATAAGATGGACCAACATGATACTGTGAGATAACAGTTTCAAGTCAGTACATAATTGATCAAAGTCCTAACAATTGTTCTTGCTGTCATTTAGCAACCAAATAACTTAGAATGTAAAGTCCAAGTGGTTTAAATTATTTGCTTCAGGTGTAACAGATCACATTTTACAATTGATTTTCCAAGTGAAATATGATTCCTTTAATATTTTTTGTTAGAGAATGACACCACCATTGCTAGAATTCAGAAACCTTGCATATTGATAATCTGTTTGATAAAGATTTCATCCATTTGCTTCCTCAGCCTTCTTGATTCTCCTCCCCTGCATTTTCTGAGTGATCTCTCTGTAACTTAAATCTATTTTGATTGTATTCTTCTCTTTCGTTGGATCCCTATTACTTTTAGATGAATTCCAAACCCTTTATATAAAAGGTATATAAACTTCATAGTTTGTTCAAAAGCCTATCTTTCCGTCTCTTTTATTATTCCTGGAAGAAAAGAAAAGAATGAAAAAAATCCTATTTTGCTTTCATGGTCAAACTCAAATATGATTTCTGTTTGAAACTTTCTCAACTCTTTTCTGAGTGGCATTAGTACCTCTATGTTCTTATTGAATCACCATTCTCTTAGCCTTAGAACTCTTGAGAGGAGTGACCTTGTAGCATGAAACACAGCATTTGGTTTCTAATTTGTTCAAAAGAAATAAGAGACAGGCCTCAGAGACACAGGGATGTTTTCCCCCTCAACATATCGTACCAATTTTTGGAGGCAAAGATTTTTTTCTTATTAAAGGTGACCTCATTTCCAGAGAGCTTTTATTCATTAGAGCTATATTTATTTATTAAAGCTATATTGAGAGACAGGTTAGGCTGTTTTGGTTCTGGGGATTTAAAGATAAAATTTAGTACTTGCCCTCAGGATGCAGACAAGAATTCAATTGCAGGACATTAAATACAAGGCTGTGAATATACTAATGATGTTAAATTGGTATTCTGGGAGTGTAGAGAAAGGGTAACTTTATAAAAACATAGATGTATTTAGAAAAGCACTTTCTTTTCACTATCTGTGTAACATAGGGTTTTATTTAAGATCATCCCTCTTAATTGTAGCTCCGCCCGGCTTGCTCAGGCCAAAAATCTTGGAGCCATTTGTATTTTTTCTTTATATCCCTTATCTCACCAGTCTATCAGGAAATCCTGTTGGCTCTGCCTTCAGAGTAGATTTAGAATCCAGTCTTTCTTACCATCCACTATCATCACCCTTGTTCTGAGCCACCATCATCAGGCCAAAGTAATGCTTGGCTTATAGTCAGTGCTTAGTAAATATTTGTGGAGTGAGTGAATAATTGATAATATAAGAGAAGTATATCATGGAGGACCTTGGTTACAATGACAGAGCATTCTAATAGTACTTGGAAGCCATTGAATGATTTCAAGCAGAGGAGAATGACATAATGAAGTTACATTTTGGAAAGATAATAGGTAACCATATTTAAGGTGATCTTAACTCATTCATTCAATAAATATTTATAGAGAAAGTGTTATTGGGGTAAGTTCTTAAAAAACCTTTTGGTAGTCATAGCAAATTTCAGGTTATTATTTAATGAGTTTACACATTTTACCTTTATGTCAGGGTTTTGATATTAGGGACCATCCTTTCCACTTAATGCTATTACATGCCATGAGATGACTATTAAGTCACCCATGTTGCATAGTTTGAAAATTCTTTTATTTTTGGTTACATTTATTTATTTGTTTGTTTGTTTGTTTATTTAAAAGATTATTTGAGAGAGGAGTGAGAGAGAGCTAGTGAGCACGAGTGGGGGGAGGAGCAGAGGGAGAGAGGGGAGCAGACTCCCCATCGGGCAGGGAGCTGGCCGCTGGGGCTCGATCCTGGGACTCTGGGGCTTGATCCTGGGACTCTGAGATCATGACCTGAGCTGAAGGCAGACCCTTAACCAACTGAGCCACCCAGGCGCCCCAATTACTTACTTTTAGATTTTAATTATTGTATGCTATCAGCAGAGTATGTGTAGTGATAGATTTAATTTCTTAGCTGATAACTAAACTTATTTCCTGCCCTCCCTTTCCCAACCCCCAAGGAAGTTTTGTATATAATACATTGAAGTATAGTTTCTTCATTGGTCTTAAAACTGTACTCTGTTCTCTTTACATGGGAGCAGAAACTGTTAGAGTAGTCCCCTTTTATCAATGGTTTCACTTACCATGATTTTAGCTTTTGCAGTTTTAGTTACCCCCAGTCAGCCATGGTCTTGAAGCAGATTATTCTCCTTCTAACTTATTCTCAGTAGTATTAACTTTCTAGGTCAGTAGTGGCCTAATGCTGGATCACAATGCCTGTGTCATTCATCTCACTTCATCTCACCACATACGTGTTTTAACATTTCACATCATCATCATCAGAACTGTGAGTATAGTACAATAAGATACTTTGAGAGAGACAGACTATATAACTTTTATTATAGTATATTGTTTTAATTATTTTGTTATTATTGTTATTCATCTCCTGTGCCTAATTTATAAATTAAACTTTATCATAGGTATATCTGTATAGGAAAAAACATACAGGGTTCAGTACTATCCATGGTTTCAGACACCCACTGGGAGTCTCGGAACATAGCCACTGCAGATAAAGGGGGACTATTGTACATGCCATTTTCATTGCTGTGTACCTTCTGAGATACTACTTTCACCATTTCTTTATTAGTGACTAATTTTTTTAGATTATTTGAGAGAGAGCAGGAGGAGGAGTGGAGGGGCAGAGGGAGAGTGAGAAGCAGACTTCCTGCTGAGCAGGGAGCCCGGCATGGGGCTCAATCCCAGGACCCCGGTATTCTTGACTAATTTCTAATGTTTTCAGAACACAGAATTATAAATTGAAGTACTGAGGACCACTTCTTCCCTCTAGCTACTGACATTTATGTGCTGTACTAATGGGAAAACATAAACCTCTGTCATTTCCAGGTACTTCTTTAGCAAATTTGTTTTAAATATAACAGTTATGATAGCTATGAGCAGCAACAAAAAATGATGAAAGATATAAGAAAGCAAATAAAAAAGCCATTTTAATTTTACAATAGTAAAGAGAGGCCTAAGAAAGTATTGCAGATATACTGAGTAGGCCTGAAGATACTGTCATACTGTTGCATAGTACTCTATGATAACTGATAGTCATTAGATGATTAAAATGATAATCTTTATTAAGAAGGCTAAGAAAATAAAGATTTCTGTTTGGGAAAGTTTAAACAGCAGTAGAAGAGGTACATGTATTAGTTTCTCTTCCATTCACTTTCCATGCCATGTACTCTTTCTCTAGCTCCTGTTCCATCTCTTTCCTCTTTCATAGTCATTCTTCAGGTTCTGTTAATAGGCTTGCACTGTTTTTTCTCTTCCTATTTATTCTTTAATTTAATTGGATTTTGATTTTAATCTCCTCCTCATTGTTTTCAGTCAAGTGACATTGATGCTCATATTGTTAAAACCAGGGATTTAAATCCAAAATTTTGTCTTTATTCTCTTACACTTGGATGCTCTCTTTAATAATCCCTCCCTCTTGAGACTCTCTAGCTTTTGGGCTATGCATTCTCCATTTTTTCATCCTTCTTGGGCCCTTCTCATTCTGTTTCTTAATGGAAAAATAGGAGGGAGGGGCGCCTGGGTGGCACAGCGGTTTAGCGTCTGCCTTCGGCTCAGAGCGTGATCCTGGCATTGTGGGATCGAGCCCCACATCAGGCTCCTCCGCTATAAGCCTGCTTCTTCCTCTCCCACTCCCCCTGCTTGTGTTCCCTCTCTCACTGGCTGTCCCTATCTCTGTCAAATAAATAAATAAAATCTTAAAAAAAAAAAAAAGAAAAATAGGGGGGAGAGCTCTTCTCCACCTTTTTTTGTTTTATAAACATTACTGTTTTTTAATCTTTTTGAGGAGAAAAATGTTTTAGATTAAACCAGATTTTATACTAAATTTATGAAGTTTCGTTCCAGATTTTATTTCAAATGAAAAATGTATCTGTGGTTGATTTGTTTTTCCCTACTCTCTCTCTAAGATAAATATAAGTGCTTATGAGGATAATTGCATAGGAATAGAATTTCATCGGTTTTGTCTATTTTTGCTTTAGGTTAGTAGTGATAGAATTACTGTGGTTTAGTTAATTAAAATTTATTAATATCTTATTGTCACTGTTTATTGTGTTCAGCTAAAGTTCTTTATTATCTCAATCCATTTATATTCAATTATTTCTTATTGTATTTGGTTTTCTTTGTGGAACCTCTTATTCCTATACATTGGTGGAAATTGCAGATTTTTCTTTTCAGAGTTGAGGAAAATCAAAGAAGCAGGTTTTGGAAAGGGAAGTACAGGAGGAACATCAGTTTCAAATGATTGTTGTTGCCCAAGTTAGATATGTGTTTTTCAGGGCAGAGGTTTGTACGGTCTAGAAAAATTTAGGAGTATATAGCATATAGACCTTAGTTGAAGTTGAGTGACAAGATGAGATCACCTCAGTGAGTATAAATGGAGATGAGAGGAGGTATAAGAACTGAGCTCTTGACATTCCAATGTTTAGAGATTGGGAGATGAAGAAGAACCAGCAAAGGAGTACAAGAAAGAACAGCTCTTATATGTCAACTGTACTTCAATAATAAGAGTAAAAACAGTAAATAAGTATATTAACCAAAAAGAAAAGAAAGAGCAGCTTTTCTGGTAGAAAGAAAATCAGGAGATTCTGTTATCTTAGATGTCAAGTAAAGAGGATGTTGCAAGGAGGGAGTAATCGACCCAATTCGGTTAATGTATCAGATGCTGCTTGTTAAGTAAGATGGGAGACAAATATTTAATAACCTGAAGATAATTTGTGACCTTGACATGGGATGGTGGAATTGAAAACCAACTTGAGATTGGGTTTCAGAGATAATGGGAGGAGAATTGGGAATAATAAAATACAACATTCCCCCCAAGTTTTGCTTTAAAAGGGAGCACAAAAATTCACTGTAGAAGATATTATTTGGAAGTTTGTATTAAATAAAATTTTTAAAAAATTTTCTGTAAATGTTTTGTTATCAATAATGCCACATTTTTCTGATATGCCTTGTAAGGTTGAAAAGTTTTATATGTTTCTTGGCCATTTGTATTTCCTTATCTATAAATTGCCTGTTCACCTACTTTGCTCATTTTGCTAATGGATATATTATCTTTAATTAATCTGTGGGAATTTTTTGTTTTGTTTTAAATATTTTCATAGAGCCAGTAATTTCAGACAGGGGATTGGCAAACTATAGCCTATAGGCTCTGTTTTTGTCAATAAAGTTTTATTGGAATAGAGCCACATCTATTTGTTTATGTATTAGATATTTATTACTGATTCCCAGTTGCAGTGATGTAAGGGGAAAAATATTAGTGATTTGTTTTTCTCCCCCAATTAATGATTAAGTTAGTTGAGGAGATAATAGATTGACTAAAGATCTTTTCTGATACCTATGGGGTTTTATTTATTGTAACAATGCAATTATATAGACATTTTTAGCAATTTTTTTTTGGTAGCACTCTTTGCTATATTTTATATGCCTTGTGAAAATTACTTAAACCTTTTTTGAACACTGGACTTCCCTCATCTATGTGATGGCAGAAATAATGTTTATAGTGTAGGATTATGCTAAGGATATAAAGTAATGTTAGGTCATGCACTTAACTCAGTTGTTGGCACTGTTATCAGTTAACTATTAAGTTAAGCTTTTGTTATCTTTATGATAGTTTTTACATTTCTATTTTATGAACTAACTCATAACCATTAAAGTAACTTAATGATTTAATCTGGTTAAAATGTTAGATGTTTTGAATTTAGCAGTACTTTGTAATTTTTTTTTGTAATTGTCACAACTACTACAGTTTTTTAGTTTTTTTTTTTTTAAGATTTTATTTATTTATTTGTCAGAGAAAGAGAGAGGGCACAAGCGGGAGGAGCAGCAGGTAGAGGGAGAAGCAGGCTCCCCACTGAGCAAGGAGCCGGATGTGGGACTTGATCCCAGGACACTGGGATCATGACCTGAGCTGTAGGCAGATGCTTAACTGACTGAGCCACCCAGACACCCCAGTATTTTAGTTTTAATAATTGAATGTAATCAAATCCAAATGCTTTACAATAGGTTTTATTAATCTACTGTTGACAATAAATTATTAAGTAAGATTCCTTGTTTTCAAATTTATACTATTAATTTTTTTTCCATGTTTAGGAGCTTTTTATGAATTTGTAGGACCATTTGAAAGTGGACTTGATCATTCATTTCTACCAGTCCATGCTCTGTTCCCTTTTTATTCCTAAAATTTCACATTTTGAGACTGGTTTTATAAAACTTTACTCACTGGATTGTTAACACCAAAATTGTAAATTACGATGAGCTGCAATAAATTCTGATGGAAGTAAGATTTCCTTTTCTGTTTTTGTTACAGCAGAAGTAGAAACAAATGAAAAGGATAGCAAACCTGTGGAAGAAGAGCAAGTAATAAATGAAGATGAAAGACCTTCTGAGAAAAGTAAGCATTACAAAAAACCTGAACTAGTTTAGAAAAATAGTTATTCATTGTTTCTTCTTTTAAGGCTGTGGTATATATTTCCTTTCCTAAGATGATTTTAAAATTTTTGCAGTTTAAGTAAAACACAGTTAAATCATTTTGTTGAAGCTAACCTAAGGATTTTTGAAAGTATTATTTCATATACTTCAGTATTTTATTTTGTTTATTTATACTTTTCAGTATTTTATAAGATTTATGCTCAATATTTAATAAGATACTATCTGCATGTCTTGAGATAAATTGTTTTAGATTTATGTTTAGAGCATGGGGCTATAAGAATTTTGTCGGGGGTGATAAAAGTTAATGAAAATATGTGTCTGTCTCCTTAAGGTTTCTAAGCTTCACGGGAAAGGGAACTTGATGGGTCTGGGTGTCATTAGGTTTGTAAGATTATTATTGGACTAAAAGTCAGGAAATCTAGGTTCTGTATCTCTCCTTGTCATTCTGGTTTCCATATATGACTATATAAGTAATGATTATAAGAGAACTCGTGGAGTAGAACTGGATTTTAAAAGTAGGCACATAGATGTATGGGTATAGAGAAAAGCGAAGAGGGATACTTACGGTCACATAAGGACATTTCCCTTTAATAAGTGGAGATTTTAGTATTTTTACATTTTATATATTGAAAAAGAAACGAGATAAAATTTGCTTATGAGCTCATGAATGTTACCAGTATTTGAAATACAAATTTTCTAAGTGAAGATCTTTGAATATCTACCACATTTACTTTTATAATGACATAAAACTTATTATGTTTATTTATTTGAAATTCATTTGGATATGTTAAGAATAACTAGCCTTGGGTGCCTGGGTGGCTCGGTCAGTTAAGGGTCCGACTTGTGATTTTGGCTCCAGTCATAATTTGAGGGTCATAATCTGAGGGTCGTGGGTTTGAACCCTGTGTCGGGCTCTGTGCTCAGTGGGGAGTTGGCATGAGATTCTCTTCCTCTCCCTCTGCCCCTCCCCCTGTGCACATGCACGAGGTTTTTTTCCCTCTCTCTCAAATAAATAAATAAATCTTAAAAAAAAAGAATAATTAGTTTTATGTTATTTTCCTAAGACTAATGATTTTTTCTAAATTCTGAGAAAAAATGTATTGAAGAGGAAGAATTAAATAATTAAAGCTATGTATAGTTGTTAGATATCTGTGACATGAGAATGAATATTATATTTTGTCAGAGGATTCATGTGCACTATAAAATTTAGCAAAGGGAATGAATATGAGATGATTTCTTCTCATGTCATATTCATATTTTAGGTGATTCTCATCTTAACATTATTTCAAAGAAAGAATGTTTTATGATCACATTATACATTGCTTAGCCATGAGGGAGTTCTTGTTTAGCATATTGAAAATCATTTCAAGTTTGAAGTTAAAAAGCTAACTATCCATTTTTCTAATCTCAAAAACAATTCATAAAATAACTGATTGAGAAAGATATTATGATATCTAGGAATAATATTTTGCTGAGAATGGAAAAGAGGCATACTAGGATCTGTAATAAAAACCTGACTGATCATTATGCTTTTTGTCTTCAGATGAATTTTCCAGAAGAAAACGTTCTAAATCAGAGGACATGGACAATGTACAGTCCAAACGTCGTCGATATATGGAAGAAGAATATGAAGCAGAATTTCAAGTGAAGATTACAGCCAAAGGAGATATTAACCAGAAACTACAAAAGGTGTTATAGATTATAAGTTAAAAACCATATTAAATAAAAAACATGACCGTTTTTATTCTTCTAGGTTTTTGACATTATTCTATATTTTACTGACATATTTAGGTTTTTCATAGAGAGAACTTGAAGAAAGTGGTTGAGCTTATTATTCTTAATAATTTAATTTTTAAAACTTTCCAGTTCTTTTTAAAAGAGTTTTCAGATTTTTTTTTTTTTTTAAGATTTTATTTATTTATTTGACAGAGAGAGACAGCCAGTGAGAGAGGGAACACAAGCAGGCAAGTGGGAGAGGAAGAAGCAGGCTCCCGGTGGAGCAGGGAGCCCGATGCAGGGGCTCTATCCCAGGACTTTGGGATCACGCCCTCAGCCAAAGGCAGACAGTTAACAACTGAGCCACCCAGGCGCCCCGATTTTATTTTTCTTTTATATTGATGTTTATTCTATGGAAATATTAGAGTCTTATATTTTAACTTTTTTTTTTAATATGTTAACATTTTAATCTTTATTAAAGCTGGTTTCATGGTTATAAGTTCCTACGTTGTAAATCTTTGTTATGTTCTTTAGGCTTACTATTAAAAATAGTAAGGACAGGACTTTAGAATGACTAGGGAAAGGGAGTATTTAAAATACAGACTTTGGGGGCGCCTGGGTGGCACAGCGGTTAAGCGTCTGCCTTCGGCTCAGGGCGTGATCCCAGGTTATGGGATCGAGCCCCCACATCAGGCTTCTCTGCTATGAGCCTGCTTCTTCCTCTCCCACTCCCCCTGCTTGTGTTCCCTCTCTCGCTGGCTGTCTCTGTCTCTGTCGAATAAATAAATTTAAAAAATCTTTAAAAAAAAAAAAGTAAAATCTTAAAAAAAAAATACAGACATTGAAAACATCTGCCTATATTTATTAAACTCGAGTTAGAAATACTGAAATTATGTAGTATTTAATATATTTTTCAAAATGTGCTTACAGATGTGTATGAAAGATGCCTTTTTTAGAGGAATATGAAAGTCGAGTGAAATTAATTTTTTAAGGTCTTATAGATTTAATAATGAAATTATAAATAATCTAGATTTTAGATCAGTGTCCTTCTTCCTCTAAGATACAGTATAACTACTCACTTTAGAAAAAGGCAGTTAGTTAGTGAGGCAATAAAAAAAGTGCCATTTCCCCACAGCCTTTTAAATTTGTCATATGGAGGTAGTAATGTTTATTTAGTCCTTTTTGTAGAGCTGTTAGAAATATGAAGATAGGTATGTGGGTTTTGAAACTTCTCTGTGTACTGAGAATGTATTCCTCTGGAACAGTGTTACACAAGTATGAACTGTGGACATGTATCATGTATTCTGTTTGTTATGGATCCATCATAAGATAAATAATGTAAATTATAAGTAGGAATTTAGAAATATTTTATAGAAATTTCATAGTGAGGTGATATTCTTAGTGTCTCACAAAAATACCATGTGTAGCAGATTAGAAATTTTATTTTATTTTATTTTTTTAAAAGATTTTATTTATTCATTTGAGAGAGAGAGAGAGAGGCAGCCAGCGAGAGAGGGAACACAAGCAGGGGGAGTGGTAGAGGAAGAAGCAGGTTCCCAGCGGAGGAGCCTGATGCAGGGCTCGATCCCAGAATGCCGGGATCACGCCCTGAGCCGAAGGCAGACGCTTAATGACTGAGCCACCCAGGCGCCCCGAGATTAGAAATTTTAAAAACTGGCCCTTTAACTGATTTCCTTGGAACCACAGTATAAGTTATGAGAAATAAATACGAAAACTTCAGTATAAAATTATTTATAAAATTTCACTCTCTGGAAATTTTCTGTTTTTAGTATAATTCTATCATAGTAGATATATATGTAGAAGTAGAGGCTTTCAGCAGATACCATTGTGTTATGAATGCCAGCATGTTTTCTCATTAAACTAATTAATATATTAGTACTATCTTACTAGTCCTTAAGAATATTTACTCTTTGCTGAAATGCCTTCTTTGACTTAACAAAGAAATATATATATCTCTTTAGGTTGTACAGTGGTTGCTGGAAGAAAAATTGTGTGCACTACAGTGTGCTGTATTTGATAAGACATTGGCAGAATTGAAAACACGAGTCGAAAAGATCGAATGTAACAAGAGGCATAAAACAGTTATTACTGAACTACAGGTTTGTATACTGACTGGAATTATATACCTATGTGTCATTATTTTTATTACTTATTTTGGGGGATGCATTTTCAAAGTTGATAGTAAACTACATTTAACTTCTAAATATTGGAAGTAAAAGGAGTCACCATTAGTTTGCTAGGGCTGTCATAAAAAAAATACCATAAACCGGTAGCTTAAACAACAGAGAAGTACTGTCTCCTAGTTCTGGAGGCTAAAAATCTAAGACCAAGGTGTTGGAAGGATTGGTTCTATTTGAAGACTATAGGAAAGAATCTTTTCCATGTGTCTTCTCTAGCTTCTGATGGTTTACTGACAGTCTTGGACATTCTGTGCCTTGTGGAAGCATCAGTGACTTTGTTTTCATATTGCACTATACGTGTGTGTGTGTGTGTGTGTGTGTGTGTGTGTGTGTTCCCAAATTTCCCCTTTTTATAAGGATACCAGTTGTATTGCATTGGGGCCCACCCTACTCCAGTATAACCTCATCTTAACTAATTATGTTTGTAAAGACCCTCTTTCCTGTGAATCACATTCTGAGAATACTTGGGGTTCAGACTTCAATATATAAGCTTTTCATATAGTTCAACCCATAATAGAGCCTTAGTCACTGAAGAAAGGCTGGCATTTCATAAGTACCAAATAATATTTATTGTAAGTGATTCTTTTTATATTAACCCACTTCCTGCCATGGATCTTATGATATAAAGATACTTATATTTGTTAATAATTACTACTTTTCATTTTTTATTAAATATAACTATACATATACATATACGTATAGTGCCAGAGCTTCTAAATGACTGAAATGAACACATGATAATATGTGTTTTCATTTTATTCCAAGACTAAGAAACTGGAAATTTTTATCATAAGTAAATGCATTGTTTCTATAAGGCTATCTGAAATATGAGCATAGTCTACAGATGCTGAGTTTGCAAACCACTTACAGACTCTTAATTTGCAAAAGCGGGGAAAAGTGGTCCATGAAAATAAAGTCACTGTTTTCTAGTTATAAAGCAAATTGCAACCAAATGTGACTAGAATTTATATATTATATTTGTTAGCCTTAGTTATTTTCTTGGTTTCATATTGTTAATTTTGTTTGAAGTGAGACTTTTTAAATAATAAGATCTTTGTAGTAATTTTGTAATGTACCATTTAGGACATTACTAGTCCTCTTTCTTACCTTTAGCATGTCTTTCTAATGGTGATAAGTGTTGTTTAATTATTAAACTTATTTTGCTAATACTGTTGAGAATTCTGAATTAGAATTTTAAAATGTTGGAGGATTTAAAAAGAGTGATTTCATTAATTGTTTCTCATTTTGTGTTTTTAAAATCTGGGACTTTGACATCCATATTCTCATGTAATATGCAAGTCCAGAGCTCTTTAACACTTAATAAACTTTTCACTTTGATATTTCTTGGTAGCCTCAGAATCTGAATCCTTTAAATACCAAACCAGTCTCTTCTCCACAAATAAATTGCCCATGCCTTTGTTCCTCTTACTTATAATTCTTCAATTCTTAGAAAAATCTTCAAGCAATAGCTTCCCATTTTTCTTCTCATATTGATAGTTTTTGAGTTCTTGGAAATTGATTTATCTCAGTCATCTCACATATACAGTGGGTTGCCAAATTATAACTTTTATTTCTTATTAAAGTCTGTCTTTTGCTTCTTCTCACTTTTCACAAGGCACAGGTCCACTTACATGTGGATTTTTTTCAGTAAATATAGGTACAGTACTGTAAATATATTTTCTTTTTTCAGTTCCTTGATTATAGCAATAGCCTTTTACATGATTATTCTGGTTCTACTTTTTAAGTTCTTACTGGTCCTTCCCGACCATTGATTGTACTCATCTTTCTAAAATACTGTTTGTTTCATTCTCCCTGATATAGTCCGGATTCCTCAACAAAGTGCCATTATTCATTTTTTTATTTTTAATTTCTGGATCTCCTAGTTTTTGATCCACATTTCCTAATACCTACCAGTTGCTACACTGTCCTACAGAGTATCAATGCTCATAGTTATTTTTATTTTAGGCTTTCAACTTCATACTGTTTCTCCCATTCAGTTACCTATAACAATCTACCCTTACCATGCTATTTATAAAGTTTTACTAAACTCAGTTTAGTCCCTGTCTATTTCTGTGTTGTTCTGATATTTAGTATTTTATGGAAGTAAAATTCAGATAACAAAATAACTATTTTGGTGTACAATTCAGTGGCATTTAGTTCATTCACATTGTGTGACTGTCATCTCTTTCTAGTTACAAAACATTTTCATCAACCCAAAAGAAAACCTGTGTCCATTAAATAGTCACTCCCCATTTCCCTTTCCCCTTGTCCTTGGCAACCACTAATCTGCTTTCTGTCTCTATTGATTTACCTACTCTGCATATTTCTTATGAACAGAATCCTACAATATGTAACTTTTTGTGTCTGGCTTCTTTTTCTTGGTGTAACATTTTCAAGGTTCATACACAATGTAGCATGTATCAGTGCTGCATTCCTTTTTATGGCTAAGTAATATTTAATTATATTTGTATGCAGTTGAAAGTATTTGAATACCTATTGAAAATAGGGGTGCCTGGGTGGCACAGCGGTTAAGCATCTGCCTTCGGCTCAGGGCGTGATCCCGGCGTTACGGGATCGAGCCCCATGTCAGGCTCCTCCACTATGAGCCTGCTTCTTCCTCTCCCACTCCCCCTGCTTGTGTTCCCTCTCTCGCTGGCTGTCTCTATCTCTGTCAAATAAATAAATAAAATCTTAAAAAAAAAGAAAATAAGTAGGTATTCAAGATGTTAAGTGTAATTTCCAGAGTGATCACTAAGGAAAAAACTAAAATATGTATAGCTATATAATATATAATATAATGGGTATGTGTTATATAAATGGTGGACCCTTGAATAATGCAGGGTTTGGGGTGCTGATCCCCTCCCCTGGTGTAGTCGAAAATACATTATAACTTTTTTTTTTTTTTAATTTTAAGAGAGGTGGGGGAGGTGCAATGGGAGAGAGGGAGAGAGGCTCTTAAGCTGGCTTATGCCCAGTGTGGACCCTGTTGCGGGGCTCTATCTCACAACCCAGAGATCATGACCTGGGCCAAAATCAAGAGTTGGGTGTTTAGCCTACTGAGACACCCAGGTGCCCCGCAGCTGAATTTTTTATTTCAATTATTATACTTTCTGCTCTAGAATTTCTGTATTTTTTCTTTACACAATTTCTATCTCTTTGATGCTCTGTGTGGTGAGACATTGTTTTCCTGTTTCTTGTGTGTGTGTGTTGTTTTTTTTAAAAGTTCTTTGCTCATTGTTTCTTTTAGCTCTTGGAACAGATTTTTAATCCATTCATTTAAAGTCTTTGTCTAGTAAGTCCAATACCTGAGCTATCTTTCTTTTCATTATTTTCTTTCTGTGAATGGCCCATACTTTATTTCTTGTTTCTTTGTATGCCTCCTAATTTTTTTTTTTTGAAATTTGAGTATTTTGAATATTATAATGTGGCAGTTCAGGCAATCACATTTTTCCTGCCCCCCTGCTACCCAGAGTTTGTTGATGCTTGTTGTGGTTTGTTGGTTTGATGACTTCTAAACTATTTTTGTGGAAAGTATAGATTCTTTGTTGTGTGTGGCCATTGAAGTGTGTGTTTTATTAGCTTACTGGTCAGGTGATGTTCTGACAGTTAACCTTAAATGCTTGGAGCATAAAAAAGAAAAAAGGAAGAAGGAAAAAAATTCTCTCCCAGTCTTTGCAGATTAGCTCTGTTGGGGCACTCCTTCAGTGCTTATTAACCAGGCCATTTACAACTTGCCCTATCCAACTTGCCTTATCCTTCACTTCCTGCTTGCATAAGTGAAAGCTTAGGGTCTTTTCAGGCCATTTCTTGCTTTTTTGTCCTGGGCATTTGCATAGTCTTCTCAATTCAAGAGCTTTTAGAGTCCCTTTTATGCCTTGTGTCACCTTGCCCAACCCTTTCTTTTCTTACCCAGGCTTTTCTATTTATTGCTTGTCCCAATTGCTGTCCTTTGCCCCAGGCTGCTGTGCCAATACCTGTGCCTTCAAATCTTTTTAGGAAAAGCTGTCTACGATGCTACCCCAGCCTTGGGAATTACTCCAGTTGTGTGAAACAAAGGCTGGCCTGTGTGCTGGTCCTTAAGGGAGTTACCAGTGAAGATAAGGTCCATATGCTTCCTGTGGCACTAGAAGCCTGTACCAGGCACTCTGTCATCTTCACAGCCACTGCTGATCTGGGTATGGGGAATAATGAATGGACAATCTAAAAGACCACAGTGCTCTCTTACTGCAATGTAGTGGCTTTATTTTTCCCTAAGTCTTCCCCCTGGCTGTTCTCAGTTTTTTTAAGTAGGTTCCACATCCAGTGTAGAGCCCATGATGGGACTTGAACTCATGACCCTGAGTGAGATCAAGGTGTGAGCTGAGATTAGGAATTGGACACCGAGTGAGCCACCCAGGCACCCCACTGATCTGAGATTTTGAGTAGATTCCAGAGTTGTGCAAAAGTTGATTCTAACAATGCAAGTTGCTTTTGGGAAGGGACTGAACCCTGATTTCAGTTCCCTACTCAGCCATTTTTGGTGATACAACTCTGTTCCAGTATTTTTATTATAATTACTTTCGAGTTCTCCAGTATTTAAAGCTTACATATCACATACTTCAGCAAATAATTATATACTTTGCTAAATTATTTTTACTGTTTCTTAGTTACAGCTGACAACAAACGTTTTGAAAATACTACCATATATATATTCTATATCTCATTCCATAGCAGTTGATGAGTACGTCTTCCTGATTTGCATATATATATTCATTTATTATATCTGACTTTGCCAAAATCTAGTATGAGTTTTATAAAATTCAAAGTTAAAACACATTTGAAAACAAATACTTAAATTGGATTCAGATAGTTTGCTGTAAGGAATAAATATAATAACTAATTTTAGTATTAGTGCCCTCTCTTTTTAAACACAGCAGTTATTACAAAGATATACTTCTGAGAGACATGATCCTTTTGCAATAGTGTAAAAATTTATTTTACATTGAAAAATTTGGTGAGAGAATAGAACTGATTCAGGTAGACTTTATCTTTAGAGGAAAGTTCATAAAGTTCTCTTTTCTGCTAAAATTTTTAGGGTATACATTTCTCTGTAGATACAGGAAAGTAGATTTTTATTGATTTTCACATTGTCATTCTTATGTGTTTTTAAAATGGATTTATTTAAGATCATTTTTAAGGTTGTAATGTTTGTTGTGTGATGTGACTTTTGTCCACATCCTTCTATTAAAGCCTATTTTAAATGATTAGCTCCTTTTCTGTGTACTAAACATATTTTATAAGAGCTGAAAATAATATTCAGCACTGATATCTTTTATATTTCTTTAGGGTTGGTTGCATTTTTTATTTTATTTATTTATTTTTTTAAAAAAGATTTATTTATTTATTTATTTATTTATTTATTTATTTATTTATTTATTTATTCGACAGAGATAGAGACAGCCAGCGAGAGAGGGAACACAAGCAGGGGGAGTGGGAGAGGAAGAAGCAGGCTCATAGCGGAGGAGCCCGATGCGGGGCTCGATCGCAGAACGCCGGGACCGCGCCCTGAGCCGAAGGCAGACGCCCAACCGCTGTGCCACCCAGGCGCCCCTGGTTGCTTTTTTTAAAAGATATTTTATTTATTGTGAGAGAGAGAGCAGGAGCAGAGAAAGAGGGGCAGAGAAAGAGGGGAAGCAGACTGACTGCTGAGCAGGGAGCTCTATATCCCGGGATCCCTGGATTCAGATCTGAGCTGAAGGTAGACGCTTTAACCGACTGAGCCACCCAGGTGCCTGAGGGATTGGTTGCTTCCTGAATTATGAAAAAGTTCTGTATATTTTTGCTTTTTCAGAGATGTCAAATGGTAAAGTAAATCTCAACAGTTATTTTCGGGATTTTAATTATTTTTTAAGTAAAAGTGTATAATTTTTAGATTTATATGTCTTTGATGCATTGTCAAGACGAGAATTATCGCGGTACCCTAAGAAAGTCTTAAAATGCAGATAGTTGTCATTTGCTGTGGAGTCAGTAGCAAATGTGTAATAAAAATAGAAATTATCAATAAATATTTAGCTTTTCTACCTCTCCCAGACCTTAACCTCCCCCAAAACACATTTCCAGATAATTGCAGAAAGGAAGTAAAAATGGAAATTCTCCACTCTTTAGATCAGAGCTGTAATTAAAGTACTGTATATTAGAACCTGTAAGTGAAAGCCACAGCAGTATTCAAAGGGAAATTTATAATTTTAAATTCATTACTACTGAACAGGAGAAAAGAGGAGAACATTATATGTTCATCTTCTATGTTAGGAAAAAACAATTACAAACTAAACTCCTAGAAGGAAGAAAGAGTTAATAAATTAATAAAATGTAAAAAAACTCAACTCTTTTTGAATATTGAGCAATGAATGCAAAACCTTATTCTTTTGTGAAGACTTTAAAAGTAGATTAATTTTTGATTTGTAAATAATGAGTACAAATAAACTACATAAGGATTCAAAAAGGAGACAAAGATCCAGAGGAGATTCTTTAAGTTAAGAGAACATTATTATATACAACTTTATACCTATGGTGTCCATTTTATCTAGTAAGGAAGTAGGAAGCCTAAAATTATAAGGAACTCTGAAGTTGAGACCAGGACAAAGACATCTATTATCTATGCTGCTATTTAGAGTTTTGGTGGTGGTCTGAGCAATAAAATAATGATAGGAAAAAGAAATTAAGAGTAATGATTGGGAACACAATAGAATTAATTTGGCTAACTGTTGAAAAATACCCGATTGAAGAAAACCTTTCTAGTAGTTTTTCTATATATATCAACAGTGAGCAATGAGAAAATAGTAACATTTTTGACAGATTATTAAAATGAACATAATATGAAAGTAAGTGTTTCAAAGAGTAATATTAAATGTGCACACATATACACGCTATTGAGTGTACAAATTAGCAAAGACTTGAAGAAGAAATTGTTATTTAGACATTTGATAACTATTAGATAATTTAGATATAAATTAGCATTTAGATAAGAATCATTTAGACAAGAGCTTTAAACATAGATTCTATCTCAGAAGTTACATCTATGTGAGTGCTACCCAAGGAAATAATCTGAAAGAAAAAATTGTTAATTGCATTTTTTGACTATAGCAGTACATTGAGAAATACTGAACATTTCCACTGGGAAACGGAGTATATAAATAATGATTCAATATATTATACATATATCCATAACCCATGGCATTGGATCTTTTATGACTTACTAGATGTTTTTAGTCAGAATTCTCAGAAAATTGTGTGGTTACAACATACTGAAAAATAACAACAACAAAAATCCCCACAATTACACATACTCAGAAATGTACTGATTTGTGAGTTCTAGGAGGGAAGAAGCTACCTTCTAAAATTAAGAGTGTTTACCTCTGGGTATTGAGTTCAAAGGTCGTTTTAATTTTCATTATGATTTTCTGTATAATCAGCTTGCCTTATTTTCTTTGCTGTTGGCGATCTCAGGATCCTTTTATTTGTGGGTTTCTTGTAATGTATGCATGTATCCTATTTAATACCATAATGTTACGTGATTTCTGTTTCATTTTTGCTTTTTTTTTAGGCCAAGATAGCCAGGTTAACCAAACGCTTTGGAGCAGCCAAAGAAGATCTTAAGAAAAGACAAGAAGTAAGGATTTCTATTTTTGCATAATTAATATTTAGCTCTAAGTGATAATCTTAGGAAATGGTGAGTTAGGAAAATCTTCCTTTATTACAGGTATGAAATTTGCTTTCATACTGTGTACTTCCTGTATGTTCTTTCTGGAGCTGCAGCTGTAGAAATAATTATTAACCCTTTTCTAATCCTCAGTTACTGTTTTCATATATCAACACTTACATTAATCTATTTTATGGCATTCTGGAAGTTATATTTTCATTTTGTTTTTAAAATCGTCTTTTTGGGATTTGTCTTACCATGTTGTTTTCTTTTTACATTCTTGCCAGTGTCCTAGTCTAGTCTCTTATTTTCTCCAAAGTATGTTAGTATTCCATTACCTGGAGTAGCCCTTTTCTCTTTTTTGCTTCCCCCACGTATTTAAGTCCAAACATCATAGCATAACATAAACTCCAATGTATAGTCTGCTTTTTGCTTTTTGTTATTTCCTTATTCTATAATACATATTTTTTAATATAGCACTTGTATATTGCATTATAGTTTTTTAGTTTAATTTCTTTCTTTTCCTCTTGACTTTTTTTCTATTTGGGCAAGTTACACTTCTTTGTCTTGAGAGCTCCATTGTCTGGCACTTACTAATTGCCAATAACAATTATTTCAGTAGTAATCATTATTACTATAGGATTTTTCTGTCTTCATTCATTTTGACATCTTCTTTACTTGACTTTAAATAAAGTTATTTTGAAATAATTATAGATGTACAGGGAATTGCAACAGTAGTACATAGACTCCTGTGAACTTTCACCTAGCTTTCCCCAGTGGTGAAATCTTATATAACTTCAGTACAATATCAAAACCAAGATATTGATACAATTCTGTAAAGTAGTCTGTAGACCTTACCATTTCTCACCGGTTTTTATATGAATTCATTATGTGTATGTGTGGGTGCACACATGCACAGTTCTATACAATTTGATCCCATGTATAGATTTATGTAACCTCCCCCACAGTCAAAATCTAGAACTGTTCCATTACCATGACGGGACTCCCTCATGCTGCCTTTTTACAGTTTAAACCTACCTCATTTCCCCCCACACCCACCTATTCCTGTGTGTTCTCCATCTCTGTATTATTTTTACTTAACTTTTTAAGCTCTGGTTGCTCTTTTTTCTTGAGCAACTGATAGTTTTTAATTTTGTTCTACACAGACAAATCTCATCAAACCTTCCTTTGGCCATTCCCAAAGATTTCTCTTATTTTATTTTTCTCAATTATATGATTTCCTGATTCTGAACACTTTTTCAGCTTCATTTGTTTGTCATAATATAAAACTTGCACTATTTTATTTCTTAGATTAGAAAATTGATGTAAACCTTTTTTTTTTTTTTTTTTAAGATTTTATTTGTTTATTTCACAGAGAGCAAGCACATAAGCAGGGGGAGCGGGAGCGGGAGAGGGAGAAGCAGGCTCCCACTGAGCAGGGAGCCCAATGTGGGGCTCAATCCCAGAACCCTGGGATCATGATCTGATCTGAGCCGAAGGCAGACACTTAAGCGACTGAGCCACCCAGGCGCCCCGATGTAAACCTTTTTTTAAAACCTTTTTTTATTTGCTGTGCTTGAACCAAAGAAAGGGCTTTGCAATTTTTCCTTTTTGTACAGTGTGAATTTCCACTTTTTTCCTTTTA